>NC_138780.1:142286739-142942181 GCF_965119305.1 Pelophylax lessonae | reverse complement strand
TCTCTCTCTTTTGTCCTCTCGTGTCTCTCTCTCTCTCTCTTGTCCTCTCGTGTCTCTCTCTCTCTCTCTTGTCCTCTCGTGTCTCTCTCTCTCTCTCTTTTGTCCTCTCGTGTCTCTCTCTCTCTCTTGTCCTCTCGTGTCTCTCTCTCTTGTCCTCTCGTGTCTCTCTCTCTCTCTCTCTCTTGTCCTCTCGTGTCTCTCTCTCTCTTGTCCTCTCACTCTCTCTCTTTCTCTTGTCCTCTCACTCTCTCTTGTCCTCTCACTCTCTCTTGTCCTCTCTCTCTCTCTCTTGTCCTCTCTCTCTCTCTCTCTTGTCCTCTCGTGTCTCTGTCCTCTCATGTCTCTCCTTACCTCCCTCCCTCCCATCTGCAGAGTCGATTTTTGCTGTATGGCTCCTGTGCCCTGTCACAGGCGGAGGCGGAGTACATTTGGTATCACTCCGCCTGTGACAGAAGCCGGCGCTAAGCGGCTATACACGAAGCATCCGCTCTGCTTCCTGTAGTGCCTCCGGCTATGTTTACAGTGATGCTCGGGGATAGCGGGTCGGGGACCCGCAATCTGGGCTTACCGACCCACCATCCGCGTCATTAAAAACGTCATTGTTCGGCTTTTTTACTTATTCGGCCGAACACCGAAAGTGCTTTTTTTGCAATTTTCGGCCGAATAATTTCGGTTGCCGAACATTCGGTGCATCCCTAATTTAAAGAGTCATTGTAATCATTTGATGAGGATTTTTTTTTGTTCTTTCACTTTACAAGTGTAAAATTGATAAAAAGAAACCAGTAAAATAGAAGTATTAAAAAGCATTTGTACTTGACATTTTTTATCAGCTGGCTAAAACTTCTGCACAGTATTGTACATAGCAAAATGTTGAAAGTAAGATACTGCTTTTATTAATTAGAACACTTTGCATATCGTGAATTATTATTAATACAAAAAAGATCAATGTGTATTAATAACAATCAGATGTTTGGTTTCTCGGCTGCCGCATTTGAATCGAAACAAATCTAAAATTTTCAATTTGATCGATTTGGTAAATTCAAAGAAAATTAGAAAAATACATAGAATGAATTCTGAATACGAATCCCGAATACGAATTCTGAAAACGAATCCCGAATACGAATTCAGAATATGAATTAAACGAATCAAGCGAACCCAACGAAACGAAATAACTAGATTAACGAATCTAGATTAAACAAAACACATTTTTTCGTTATGCTTGTGTCTAAAAAATACCCTTGAAGCCGTTTTAACAAAGTTTCATGCTATTTAAACATCTGTCCTGGTGTCAATATTTGAACAGATATGTGTGATTAAATCTGACAAGTTAAGATACCGCAATCATTTCCATTATCACAAGCATGTTGGTATTTCATATCCTAGATAAGAGCCTTGGTGGTTTTGTGGAGGAGAGTGGCTTTCTAGTCTGCAGACCCTGGGCAAACAGCCATACTGAGCAAGGAGTATTCAATAATCTAGCACAAACAGACACAGCAATAAAACGTCCTGGTCTAACTTTGCTTTGAAAAGACCATATTTACAAGATGTGGGGCGACGCTGGAAAAACGAATCTCTAAAACTCAAAAAAACTCAAAAGTTCTGTAAACTTTGTAAGTGGCGTTATACTGTATAAAGTAGAAGTCAAAGTTTAAATGTGCACACCTTGCTTTTTCACCCCTTTCAAATAACAATAAGAAGACTTTATGCTCCCAGAGAAAACGAAGAAGTCGTTTAGCAGGATCTTCAAGCTTGTCTAGAGCCTGCAAAACAAATTCACTAAACTCTAGTGCATATAAGGCTCTTAGAAAATACAAGTATTGATGCACAGGCAATGCTGGTGATTGGTCCTTTGCTCTTGTCCTGTCTCTTTTGGGACACAGCGTCCAGAGTTCAGGTCCTCTTTATATTTAATTAAAAGTCAACACAAGAAAACAAATGCAGAATGTAAGATTTCAATCAAAGCTCGAGAAGCCCTCTGAAACTGGTTTCTTTCCCCAACTGGTTAAGCCTGGTACACACCACTAGTTTTTTTTTTTTCGTTCAACTCAGCGGGTTGAACAAAGAAAATAAAAACCCACAGTTCGGAGCTGCTGTACTAACAATCCGACATTAGTACAGCAAAGTCCCCTGCTGTGCTAATATGTTCTGACAGGTGGATGGCCTCCCCACCAGAATATTCCAGTCAGCGCTCTCAGCCATGGGCTGAGAGCACTGATTGGAAGCCAGTCGGTTGCTGGTTTTCCAGCATTCTAGTCTGACAGAAGCCAGCCAAAGGACCAGCTTCTGTTGGACCAGCTGCCATACACACGGCCTGAATGTCAGACACTTTTTATTGAACCAGCCAATGTCATCTGACATTCGGCCCATGTGTACTAGGCTTTAGTCTACTGCCTTTCACTGCTCTGACACACCCTTAATCAATGGAATGAACAAAACCAGATCAGGATAATACTAAGTGTATTAGATTCAGCGTGTTTAAATAAACAAAGTAACACAGAACTATGACCAAATTCTACAAAACCTGTTTTATACAGAGCACTTCTACACTGAAGTGCTCAGTATAAATTGCATATTAGGAATAACATTTTTTTCATACATCCCCAACAGCATAAAAGGTAACAGTGTACTATAGCCTCCGGGGGCTTATACCATCTTTAGTCAAGCTGCCTTTTTCACACTATTTAAATATGGTGAGATAGAATGGAATGGTCTCCGAATGATCATCTCTGCCAGCTTTGTTGCGTCCCTTATGGTGGTACATAAACAGTGATACTCGGTGGTTTCCGTTTGCTCTCAGTTCAAGAAGATTGTCACATGACGATGAAGTCACATGACGTAACGCATAGGGCGTGGAGGTTACGAGAAATGACACCTGTCACGGATACGAACATAACGCTTGTGAGATTCTACTGGATGTTTTAAGTTAAACTGAGTTTATACTGTACTTTCTTTAATAAATGGTAATACAAATTACACTATGAGAGTATCCTTTTGTACCCTCCTGATGATATGGTGCAAAGTGATCTGAGTAGCCTTGGAGAGGAACAGCCTGTAATGGGGCTAACACAGGATGGGAAACACACACACTGAGGACATCTAGTGGTGGAAAAGATTATGACCACTTTAATGATGGGCTAATAATATATACGTTTCTCAAGACATATTGAGGTGAGAAGTTAGAGAGCACAGTTAGGGGCATACAGAGGAAAAAGAGCACTCTACAAAAATTGTCTCCACACACCGATGTATGGGATCCACTTGAATGAGCTTGAAGGATGTGTCTACATTCAAATGGCTATATTGATTAATTTTGTTTTTTGCATTCATTATTTACTGGAGTTTGCAATGTCTGCACGGTGTACTGTTCAGATGTGAAGGGACACGTTTGTAACACATCAAGGATTTGTTCAATATTGTTTTAATTATATTAATTGTGTTGCACTTTCCCATGGTTCACTTTCTAATATTTTTACACTTTGGCACGTTACATGAATTTTATACTAATTTTTTTAGCCATCAGGCTTAATGCACTGTATTAATTGTTGGGATATTGCACTTTTACTCAAAGGTACCATATATATTGATTAATTTAAGGGCAGTGCAACACTTTCACCCACTATCTGTACAATATCAATAAACTGTTTTAAATCATCATAGAAATACGGTATATATTTAAAATCACATCTTTATCATTTTTGGCAATATGGTGTAGACATGTCTTTTGTGTGTATGTGATTAGAATATAACAGGGAGGTGAAGCCTACATCAATGTACATATACTATCCCTTCCCCATTGTGTTTAGCTGGTTAGTGGAGGAGGAGGGAGGGGTGATCATTTACTTCTGTCTATGTGCCCACATGTGTGACTGTATAGTCACATGGGCTGCTCAGATGTGATGAGGAAATGAATGCTCAGCATAAAAACCCTCTGAAAACTGAGCATGTGCTCTAGCTTCCAACACTGCTCTGCAGAATCCCAAGCTACAGTGAGGACAGGAGGGAGTATCAGTAAGCATCAGGATCAACCGGGTATTTTGCAGAATACAGAAAACAAACCCCATACACCATTTATTGATAGTTTTTAAAAATCTAGGTTTAATGACACTTTAACATTTAGTTTCTTAGTAGTTTGATTGCCCTTATTTGCACTCTCATCAGTTCCCCCAATATCCTTTTTGTGAACTGGTGCCCGAAATCCAACTGCATATTTCAGATGAGGTCCCAATAATGCTTTATACAGTGGCAAATTATATCACTCTCTCTGAAGTCTATACCTCTTTTGCTTGCTTTAAAAACTGCAGCTTGACATTTATTTTATATTATAAAGAATGCAATAGGACTGTGCACGCATGGGCAGGAACACCTGAAATTCCAAGGTGGATAGAAACAGACTTGGTATTTATGGCAGAAAGATCCGAGTTGGCAGAGATATATCAGTAAGTAAATAATTAGCGCTGGCTTGAACTCCATTTTTAACCACTTCTGGACCGGAAGGTTTTTCCCCTTAATGACCAGGCCATTTTTTGTGATACGGCACTGCGTTACTTTAAACAAAAAAAGAGTGACAATTCTGAAAAAAACAACAAAAAAACAATATTTTTTGCTTTCTGCTATATAACATTCACAATAAAAAAAAGTAAAAAAAAAAAGTTATCGCGCCTACAATCTAGGGAAAATATTTATGTAATTTTTATTTATTTATTTATTTTTTACTAGTAATGGCTGGGATGAGCGATTTTTAGCGGCACTGCGACATTGTGGCGGACAGATCGGACACCTAACTGACGTTTTTGACACTTTTGGGGGGACCAGTGACATTACTACAGTAATCAGTGCTAACAAATTGCACTGTTACTGTACTAATGACACTGGCAGGGAAGGGGTTAACACCAGGGGCAATCAAAGTGTTAAATGTGTCCCTAGGGGGTGCATTCTAACTGTGGGGGGGGGGCTTGCTGCATGAACATATGACCTGTTTTCCTAAATAAGAGGAACACAGGATCCCCGTGTTCATAACTGACAGAACATTGGTCTGCCGTGTTTACAACGGCAGACCCCTGTTCTGTCTCCATGGGGAGTGATCGCGGGTGCCCAGTGGCAATCGCCACCACCGGACCCACTGATTGGCTCCCACTGTAGCCAGGTGGCACGCGCATGCCCCCACTTGCGGTCCCGCGAAATGACATACAGTTACGTAGTTTCCCAGGACAGAGCCAACTTGCTGCAGTATACGTACTGCTGGCGGTCAGCAAGTGGTTAAGTGGTGGTGCCCTGTATTCTAATAGGGGAGAACTCAGGATTCTGACAACACTGCTTGGGATTTCTGTAAACTGTCCCTTTTGACATACTATGAAATAATCACTGTACTCTGCTTATTTCTGCTTTTAAAATGTAAAGATTGTAAGTGAAAACTGGTGGCTCCTCCCCTATCAGCTTGATTAAATCTGTCACTTTTTTTACAGTGGACAACCATTGGGAAGGCCAGTTATTTGTATCTTCAGAATAGCAGTATATTCTGGCTAGGGACCTCCAATTGCAACACAGATTAGCAAATATCTGGGCCTTTAGGGCCCATTAACATTTGTGATTTGCAGTAATGTATTGCAATGCACCTGCTCTATGTGCAGAGCTATGCATTGTGAAGGGCACCCCAATGGAATGTACAGCAAAGGACAATACACAATGCACCGCAGCACAAAACTGTCACGCTTACCCCTAACGCAGGTGGTCAGACACTATAACTGGCTAGGCTACTATGCACTTCACCTATAACAGCCCCCTTTCCCATAAGGCAAGAGGCCTACTGGTACTCGGTTGCCCACAGGACTTCTACACAATGCTATAGTGCTTGGCTTCCAAGCCAGGGCATGCATGACCTGAGTAAAGAGAACAGGTACTTACAGTTGGCAGGCAGAGTGGTTCAATGATAGTCCAGGTAAAAGGTAGGCAGAGTTTAGAGAATAGTCATTATCCAATCCATGGTCATACGAGTCTAGCAGGGCAGACAGACCGGGAGCTTCATCAGGTATTACACACACTATAAAGAAAAATCAAAAAGAATAACTGCGTTAGTGCAAAATAACAAAATAGCAGCAACTTCAAGTGTGACCACACCCAGGAGAAATATAAATATAAATAAGTCGCACTAAAATTGGGTTACAAATGAACTAAAATGAATGTCCATAAAAATGTCCATATATTAGTGACAAAATTCAGATGAATTGGGATCCCTATGGTAATGTGCTTACCAAAAAGCTGTAATAGTGGTGCCAATAGAAATCAAGATGTCACAATGGAGATGAAAGCCTGGAAGCCTCTGAAGAAGTTGCAACAAAGACTCTCAGGGGACCATGGTGCATAGAGATTCATGGAATGAAAAGATAAACGCTATAGCGTAAAACCAAAAAAAAAAAAAAAAAATTACACACACTATCACAAGGATGAGACTGAAGGTTTTGCTTGCTTAAATCAGGTCTAGTCTTCACCCAGAGACTTGCCTCATTAATCACCTTGCAGGTGGGCAGACAGACAAAGAATGCCATAGCCATAACCAGGATGCTAGAATGAGGAACAGGAGCGCTAGACGCTCCTGACATACCCAAAGTATAAAAAATCAGAAGGCTCAATCAGCATGGGCTGAACTGGAATAACTGGTGCAGAGACAGACTGGACCACATTGGCAGGTGTAGAGACAGACTGGACCGCATCGGCAGGTGTAGATAATAAGTTAGCCTGGATGTGCGACCAAGGATGTTTAGGGACAGGAAAATGTAGGAGTAATTCAGAGGGCTTGATGTTTGAGGATTTATAGTGAGCACAGGTTTTTCAAGTTTTTACATAAAAACAGGAGTCCTTTTGGTGAGAAACCAAAGAAAATGTTTTAGTAATACCCAGGTGCCCAGACATCTTGGCATCATGTGCTTCGGATAGCACTTTAAGCCTAAGGTGGAGGGGAACACAAAGCTTTCCAGGAGGTAGATTGGGCCGAACACAGGACTAAGCCTTTAAAATAGAGTCTAAAAGGTCAGGGGAAAAAGTCCCCTCTACATGTGCTGGAGGTAAGATATTGTGAAACTTAGAGGAAGTTTCCAAACAGGGCTCAAGTCTGCGAGACAGCGAGTAAGTCTGAGAGGAAAATATTCAAACTGTGGCAATTGCCTGGAGAGGAGGCCTGTAGGGGATTCAATAAACCTGTCAGTGTCTTTTGCTACAACAGAGTCATATAAAAGACAAATAGTAATGCAAACTGGAAAAATTGTCATGATCACGATTCGAATAGTACTGTAATAAAGGCACATGACTGGTACTGGCCACAAAGGAGTTACAAATAGGCAACTGGTCAGCAGTTTTAATGCAGTTCTGGATACAGGTCTGGACCAGGACCTGATCTCTCCTGAAGCCCAATCTATGTGTGGGTTATGGAGTCTAAGCCAAGGATAACCTAAGTGTAGCACCTTTCTAGTCAGGTGCTAGGTAAAAGCATTTGGTTGTTCTTCTGCTCATCAGGGAGCAGGATTTCTAAATTTGCCGGTTACATGTGTCCATGTGTGATTCACTTGGTCTGAGGGAGTGTCCCCACTGTATCCAATAGGGGAGCCTGTTGGACAGTGGAGAAAACCCAGCCAATGACACACAGATTTTTGTGACAGTCCCAGTGGGAGGGCACATTCGCAGTGCATCCTGGGATTGATCATAAAAGCCAAGGGCACATGTGACAGGGCGTCTTTGGCAGGAAGCAGAGTCCCAGGAGGAGGGTGATGGCTGTCTCTCCTCCTGTCAGAGAGGAAGTGGTCACAGGCAGTCGGCCTAGTGGACCAGACGTGTGGGGCTAAGCTGTAAGGTCCTGTGGAAACTGACAGTGGAGCAGTGGCAGAGGTTGCTGTGAAAAGCAGTGTATGCTAGTACCAGGAAGCTTCCCAGGGGTCTGCCCAGGAAGGGGACCACTCCAGGGAGAGTCAGTAGACAAAGGCCAGCACAGTGGGTTAGAAAGGGGGTGCCAAGATAGACCCTGAAGAGAAACTTAAAGCACTGTTCATCATATTAAAACCTTCACCTCACCTCAGTGGCAAAGTGAAGCAGCGGCCTTGCCGCACACACCACAGATAGTTGTTCTCAAGTTGTGCATAGTTGCTAGTTGGAGTATCCCACTCATCCCTTCTCCCAGCCCAGTTCCAAAATAAAATACAAAAAAAAACAAATCCTCTGGACTGTTCATTGACTGAGCTGAGGACTTAAAGCTATAAGTTCAATTTTCTGTTGCTATGGGTAACCCAGGGGAATCCAATCTAAGCAGCTCCCATGGGGGCAGTGCTACATAAGATAGGAGGATAGGCAGGAGATGTTATCAAGTAGAAGCTGATTGTCTCCCTATGAAAGTCCCGAAAGGTCAGAGTAATAGGTACAGTGTGTAGCACTGTCCCCGTAGGGCTTTCTGTGTGATGACTTGTTGGACCTCCTCTGATTACCTGCAGACAGTCAAAGTGTTTGTTATCCTTAAAAAAAAAAAAAAGATCCTGTTCCCTTAACCACTTGCCGACTGCCTAACGCCGATCTACGTCGGCAGTCAGCCCCTCACAGGCAAAGTGACGTAGGGCTACGTCACTAGCTTGTGAGGGTCTAGGGAGCGAGCGCGCGCCCCCGGGGGCGCGCTCCCGCTCCCGCGTGGTCACGGACCCCCCCGCGCGTGTGACCAGCGGACCCGATGTCCGCCGGTCACTCGGCGATCGGCGGGGGAGAGGGAGAATGTCAGGCAGCTTGTGTAAACAAGCTGCCTGTCATTCTCCTCGCTGTAAAGACACTGATAAAACGGATCTAGTATGTAGATCCGTTGATCAGTGTCCTTACAGCTCAAGCCACAGCCAATCACAGTAGAAAGCACGCCCCTAGGGATACACACAGCCCCTCCCTTCCAAATAAAGTTAACCCCTTCACAACCAGTGTATTTTTACAGTAACAGTGCATATGTATAGCACTGATTACTGTAGAAATGTCACTGGTAACCCCAAAAGTGTCACAAATGTCAGTCAAGGGTCCGATCTGTCCGCCCCAATGTCGCAGTACCGCAAAAAAAAATCGCAGATCGCCGCCATTACGCGTTAAAAAAAAAACAACAAAAATGACAAAAATCTTTCCCTTTGTTAGTAAACGCGATAACTTTTGCGCAAACCAATCAAAATACGCTTTTTGCGATTTTTTTTACCAAACATATGTAGCATAAAACAAATTGGCCGAAAATTTTAAAAAATTTTGATTTTTACTTTTTTTTTTGGGGGAATTTCATATAAAAAAATGTGGAAAATATTGTTATTTTTGCAAAATTGACGCTCTTTTTTTGTTTATAGCGCGTGATCAAAAAATTGCACAGGTGATCAAATACCACCAAAAGAAAGCTCTGTTTGTGGGAAAAAAAGGACGTCAAATTCGTTTAGGTACAGCGTCGCACGACCGCTCAATTGTCCGTTAAAGTCACGCAGTGCCGAATCGCAAAATACCCCCTGGTCAGGAAGGGGGTAAAATCTTCCGGGGCTTAAGTGGTTAAAGCATGTTATACAGCACAGTGCTTAACCCCTGTAACACCTCAAAAACCTGGCTGATCCTGCCAGTTTCTGCCCTCCTCCCTGTACTTTGACCAAGGTGTCTCATGGCTGCTGAGCCCTGACACCGTGGTCAGTGTAGGTGTCTCCCGTCATTCGCAGCCCTGCACTGTCCTCCTCTCCCACCTCCCCTCCCTGCCTGTCTGCTCGTCAGTGCCCGCCCCCCTCCCCTCCTGCTGCTCTCATAATTATTTTGAATGATCTAATCCACTCTGTAATATAACACTAAGTGCACCTGTGCCTGTGTTATAGAAAAAAATGTGTGATCTGTACCTAAATCCGAGTGGCTCCCGGTGATCACGTGACTGCTCTGTTCTCTCTCTCCTCTCTTCCCCTTCTCCCCAGCTGACATCAGCTGCAGTGGTTGGGCCCGCCCACTGGAGCTGTCAGCTGGGCAGAGGAGAGATCTGAGGAGTCAGCTGAGTGCCGGGAGATGCTCGGATTTAGGTACCAATCTGCATATTTTTTCTATAACACAGGCACCGGAGCACTTAGTGTTCTATTACAGAGGGGATTATATAAATTTATATAAGTGGCTTAACAACCACTTTAAGGGTACACTTCACAGAAATTATCCTTACTCCGAATGGTTCGTTACTCAATAAACAGTTCAGGGGTGTTTGTTTTTTTTTTTTTTTTTGTGGAACTTGGATGGGAGAAGGGAATGGTGAGATACTCCAACTGGAACTATTTACAGTTGATAAGGACAACTCTCACTTGGCCTCACCAGGTTACTTGTGGAAGCAGTCACACTGCTTTGACCATACTGCCACATGTATGGAAAGGGTTAAGTCTCCTTGCTCTCTCTCTCCAGCAACTGACTTGGTGAACTACATTATCTTCAGGATACACTATAGCATCCCCTTTACTGGCACCCGTTCATTGACTCTTCTAGCTGCAGGGATGACCCCCCTCAGCTCAGGCCCCATGACACAGATCTGTACTCACTGTATGCAGAATCAAATCCTATCAGTGTCTCCATTTCAGTCAGCTCTACAGGACCTCCGGGTTCAGTTCTCCTATAGCTCCTTAGGCCCTCAGGTCGACCATCCGAGGCCGCATGGCAACTTCTACAGAGGAAGAGGCAGCCGCCCCCTCCCTTCGGGACTCCGCTCTCAAGCTGAAAGACCCCAAGCACATGTGCTCTCGATGTTTATACAGTATCCCAGCATGGCCTGAGGCATTCTCCTAGTCCAATCACTAGGACTTTACTAAATGCCTGTGCACTCATATGTCAGGTTTCCTCCAACTGTCCAATATGCCTCCCTATTGGACCAGTGTGAAACACTTCAGAGAAACTGATCTGCACCTGAGCAGAGCACAATGAGCAGACCTCACTAGCAGTTCCTGCTCTCTGGTAGGCAGAGAATAATATAGATTTTCCTGGCAATCCTTCTGGTAAGCAGAAAAGATCCAAAACTATACTCTCCACCTAGCACCTTTCTAGGAGGAAGCTACAAGTGTATAAGGTGACCAGGCCCATTGACAAGGTAGAGTTAACAACAGCTAAGACACAAAAGAAAGAGTTTTTGCACATTAGTCAAGGAAATCTGTAAACAGTATGCTAGGTCCCTATCCATGAAATTACTAGCAGCACCAGAATTTATGAAAGCAGAGAGTTGATTAGAAAACTTGGCAGAACTAAGTGGTGTAGGAACAAATAGCTTATTTCAGGGGGAACTTGTCACTGTATAGTCTAAAGAAGCAGACCCAAGCGCATGAAGCGGTAAGACGCTAGTCACCTTGGCTCCCACACAGACTGGGTATTACACGGCTCCCAGCACCCATTAAACCTCAGGAAAGACTGACCATGGGAAGGAGAAGCTGCAGTGATGGCCGCCGACCCCAGGCACACAAACCGAGGGAGAAATCGGGTGTTTCTTCACCCGTTCTCCAGGATCGAATCATAGCAGCTCCCCTTCATCCAAGATGGCGCCAACCCGCTCCTCTGCACAACATGTGGCCTTTACAGGTGAGGACATGGCACCGCACAGGCTCGCCATAAGAATCAGACCGTGGTTCGGTCCGCTTTGAATGCCCCCTACCTGAATCACAACACTCAGGTAAAGCCTGGGATATGGAGACATACATTAAATCCCTCCCGACCTGCAATGACTTTGAGGCCTATGTTAAAAGGCTAGAACACTCCTATAAAAAGGAGATTTCAGACCGTCCTCCACAAAGATGTATCTGGCAGGTTGGAAGACATTTGAGCACTCTGTGGACTCCACAGTATCCAAACTGAATTCACACCAGGCTATTCCCCAGAAACACACAGTACAAATCCAACAGCTCTTTTACCACCAAGATGACCAGGAAAACAGGGGTAGGCGTAAGAACATTCACATACGAGGCCTGCCTGAAACTGTTGAGACTAAAGATCTGACATCAGCCGCTACTGTACTGTTCTATCAACTTCTTCAACGGCCCAAGGACACCCCTATAGAGCTTGACCGCATACATAGAGCTGTGGGATATAAGAATCCCAATCCTGCCTTTCTCAGGGGTGTAATATGCGGAGTACACTATTGCAAAGTGAAGGCCGAAATCATGCAAGCTACCCGCACGCAGGATTCCATCTTTTTCAATGACACCCCAGTCAAGCTGCTCACGGACCTTTCAAAATTGACCCTGGACATGCGTCAAGCCCTAAAGCTACTAACTACTGCATTGCAATGTAAACAGATTAACTACCACCTAAATACCATCTTTCAGCATCGCATGAGGGCAAATCTGCCATCTTCCGCACTCTTGGTAACCTTCCTGTTTTCCTTGGAACATTCGAGCTTCCTCAAATCTCCTTACTGGATTGGCCTCTGAAGCCTGCTACCTCTGGCCTCCCTCTTTCCTTCGGCTGGCAACAACGCTCTAAAAAGAAATGTCCCCGATTTGTCGCCTCCAAATTGCCTGCTGAGTGAAAGACAAGACTGTACCTGTTGGCGATCAGTCTCCCAGCCTTTTACTGCAGCTCACTTTGCCGATGACGTCTTGCACTTTCTTATGGTGTTCCACACTTGCTATTATAATGTTGTTAATTATGTTGTTCCTTTTACCACTATTGATATTTATCACAGCTGCCCTGTATGGGTGCTGACATTAGAGCCTTAGATCCCCCTGAGCAATTACCCATGGTTAGGCTTTGCCTAATCTAAGGGAGTTCCCTGATCCTTCTAAACAGGCTCCCTGCCGTCAGTTTTCTTTTTGATACGAAGCTTCTTTATATATACCCGGTTTGCGTGTGCCACTTTGTGCGCTGTACATGACTCCCCTATTAGGGTCTTCAGTGCCCACGGTGGCTCTGACTGCATTACTTATAGTATTTGGTATGTGGCCTTTTTGGCCAAATATATACGTTTTTTGTTTTCCATGTTTACCACTAGAGGGCATTGCCTTACCATGTACCTGGTTACAGTTTTATCTTCAACTCAATTGCTTTGCAACTCGCTGCTGCAGAAACCTTTATGGGAAAAGGTTTTCTATTCTAGTTTCACAACAAGCAGCTTCACTGATCCCCCCTTGTGGGCTTCTCTAATCTCTCTCATGTTTTTCACATTTTCTAAACTAATCTCTTCTATCTCTGTTTCTTCTTTTTAGCCATCTTTTGACCTCCTCGGTACTTTCTCTCTCTGTGACGCGAGTTCTCCAATCTCGATTACAGTTTTCTATTCTCTCGCTCTATGATTGATTCCCCACTTTCCCTAAAAATATCTTCTTCGAATTGTAGAGGATTTAATACCCCTGAAAAACATAGGCAAATTCTGTACCCAGGGCCGGGAAGAGGGGTGGGCAGGAGGGGAGGTTGCCCTGGGTGCAATGGTTTATTGGATGGGGGGCGCCTTGACCCTAACCCTAAAGGAAGGAGGGGGCACAGTTTGGCATCCTTGCCCTGGATGCTGGATGACCTTGTCCTGGCACGGTCTGTACCACTTCCATAAGCTCCGTACCCAGATACTTTTATTACAAGAAACACATTTTCGGTCTGACAAGATCCCCTACCTCAACGGTAAACATTACCCTACATGGTTTCACAACCACCCGCCAGATCTAGGGGGGTCTCTATAGCATTCCACTGTTCTTTTGTGCCTGAAGTACTAGATTCATTTATAGATCCAATGGGCAGATATATCTCCCTGAAACTGAAACATATGCGATCAGTTTTTACTATCAACGTATACTCTCTCAACCAGGACCAACTGCGTTTCCTCTCCTCGGTGATGTTCTGCCTGGAAACCTTCAGCACAACAAACAATTTTCGGTGGAGACCTCAACACTCCAATAATCCCGAAACTTGACTCCTCTTCTGGTAAGTCTTCCATATTTCCTACCTCCTTGACCAAAATCTACTCACTTTTCTTCAAAATGTAGCTGGCTGACATGTAGCGGGTATTGTATCCCTCTGGGAGAGACTACACATACTTCTCTTCTGCTCATTCGTCCTATAGTCGGATTGACTACTTAATGATCTCTCAATACCTCTTAGACTCTACCCCTTTCTCGTCTATTGGGCTACGACTCTGGTCCGATCATGCCCCAGTACACCTGCTACTTGGACATATCCCTTGACGCGGTAAAGGATTCTCTTGGAGGTTGAATGACAACCTCGTTACAGACAAGTTTTGCTCTCAAGCTATTTCCCAAGCCATTCAGGATTTAGTCAGTAACCATGTCCAGGATCAAACTAACCCACTAACTAAATGGAAAGCTTTGAAGTGTGTTCTTAGGGGCATATTTATACAAGCTCCCGACTTAAAAAGGAACACACCTTGTCTATCAATCGCCTTCTATCCCAGATTGCCACACTAGAGGCCACTCACAAAGGCACTCTTGATCCCTTCACATTAGTTAAACTATCCAAAGCCCGTCGAGATCTCTTGCGCCTTTTAGCAGAACGCTCCCTCATTGCTAGGGACAAAGGGCGTCACGTCCACTACTCACAGGCTAATAAGTGTGGCAAACACCTCGCTCGTATATTACACCCTAGACAACTTCGCTCAGCAATCCCCTTTATCCTGTCCCCTTCAAATGTTAAACAATATGCTAGCACAGAAGTAGTGAAGGAATTCCGTAGATACTAATCCTCTCTGTATAACTTACCCTCCCTGATTACCTCTTCCTCTCCTTCCTCTAATGCTCCAGATACGCACACTTATATCTTGGAAACAGCCCTACCCCCCCATTCTTGAACCCGATATGGAGGAACTAGACTCCCCTATATCAGAAGCAGAATTTCTACAGGTTATTAAAGGTCTTAAAAGCAGTAAGAGTCCTGGCCTGGGCGGGTTCTCTCCACACTTTTACAAAACCTTCTCTCCCCTTCTGGCTCCGATTCTTTCCAAGGCTTTTGACTCCAACGAATCCAACCTGCCTTCTTCTCTCCTTTTACAAGCCCAGATAGCAGTTATACCTAAACCTGGAAAGGATCCCTCTATCTGCAGTAACTATAGGCCAATATCATTATTGAACGTTGACCTAAAATCAAGTAGGGTTTGTCCCAGGGCATAAGGCCTGGGACAATACTACCAAAACACTTCACCTCATCTCATTTGCCCAACGTAACCACATTCCGGCTTGCAAAGGAGAAAACCTTTGACAGGGTCAGCTGGGCATTTCTCCGCCTAGCACTGGCTCAAATAGGTTTAGGCCCCAAGATGCTTTCCCGCATCATGTCCCTATATTCGAACCCCTCTGCCACAGTAATGGTCAATGGGACTCATTCCGAGCAGTTTCCCATCGCGAATGGTACCCATCAGGGCTGCCTCTTATCGCGCCTCCTATTTGCCATTGTGATAGAACATCTTGCTCAGGCAATTAGATCTAATCGCTCCATAAATGGTATACCTACCCCATCAGCTCAATGTAAATTATCCCTATTCACAGATGACCTTCTCTTATATGTCACAAAGTCACATATTAGTATCCCATCCATATTAGCCGAAATCCACAGATTTGGCTTATTAAGCAACTTTAAGCTTAATCTAGCTAAAACAGAGGCCTTAAACATCTCCTTATCACCTAAAATTCTTTCCACCCTTCAAGCCAACTTCTGTTGGCAATCCAAAGCAATTACTTTAGGTACTGCCATTCCCACACACATATCGGACCTATAAAGTCCAATCCTCACGAAGATTAGACGGCTGATCGGGCATGAAAGGACATCCAAGCTTCCTGGTTCAGCCATTGTGTTTGTTGTGTTTATTTTAGGCTTTACCGATCGCACTCCCTTCTACTTTCTTCCATGCTCTTTGCGCTCTTGCGATCCAGTTTATTTGGCGAGGTGGCCAATCTAGACTAAAAAAAAAAAAAAAAATTCTCTGTAACCCCAAGTCTGAGGGCAGAGCGGCCTACCATATTTCGTAGTCTACTATACTTCCGCAATTGTGTCTCGCCTTTTGGAATGGTTCCCTTGCCCATTGCAAAAAAGCCTCCATTCTGATTGAAAAAGATATGTCTCCTATTGAATTATGTGCCCTGCTATGGGGTTATGACTCCTCCTTTAAATATTTAGCCACACTCTCCCCCTGACAGTCTCGGCCCTCCAAGTTTAGTATCACAAGAGAGACATCTACGTGCTCTCCTCTAACCCATCTCAATTAACCCCATTGTTTGACAACCCAGCTCTTCCAGAAAGTAGGGAGCTGCTGACGTTTGGGACCTTTGATCGATCCTTCTGGCCCACAGCACGATCTTTTGTACATGCATCTCTTGGATCCTTTGTAGCCCACCCCAGTGCCACCTCTTCTACGATAAACTGGCTGAAAAATTTAAACTGTCCACTTATTGTAAAACGTTATTCGCTTTGAGCCAAACATGCACATCTGGGAGTGCGACTGTATCCGCCCTTCTTGGTCGCAGATTTTTCAAATCTACACAGAGATCTATGATGAATCCCTTCCCCCTCTGTAGCTCTGTTATCCATCATCATAGGCACTGTGCAATCTCAAAAATCTAACCTACTAAGATTTTTCCTCTCCGTTGCAAGACAACCAATTTCTAGACACTGGAAAACAGTGGCGGCCGTTCGATAGGGGGCACAGGGGCTCTGCCCCCTCAATCAATCTTCAAAGAAAAAAATAAATAAAATACAATTTAAAAGCCCACTAGGGGCGCCGGACCTATTGCTGGCTATGGGGGGTGGGGGGTGGGTTGGGGTTTGGTATCCCATGTGCTGCCAGCAGAGGCGCCGATTGGCGGCCTTCTGGGTGTCATCGGGGCACAGAGCAATGCGTCCCGACACTCCCCCTGTAGTCCTGTCCTAGCTGTGATTGGTCCAGACTCCAGCCTGGACCAATCATTCAGGACATCCCGACTGACGTCGTTGTGGGGGCGGTGCGTGCGTCAGTCACTCACAGTCAGTCTCCGTCACCTTCCCGGTTCCCACCGCTGTCAGAGCAAAGAAGAGAGGAGCAGCGCGTGGACGTCTCACAGTCTGGAGTCACAGGAGTCGAGTCAGCCGAGCCAGCCCATTGCCCAGGAGAGCAGGTAAGTGAAGTGATTGAAGCTGCTGCAGTGGGTAACTCGAGGAGACGCGGGGACTGAAGAGAAGCCGCCGCTACAGGTAAGTGTCTCCGGGGGGCTTGGCACGCTGATCTCTGCATTGAAGGGGTCACGCTGGTCACTGCTTTGATGGGGGCACGCTGGTCACTCTGCATTGAAAGGAGGCACACTATACCTTGATTACTGAAGGCCCCTTTCACACTTTTGTGACCTCAAAGTCACGCAATTTTTTTACAGCATTTTTTGCCGCAAAGCAATGCCTATTACATTTTTCTGTTTGCGCCCCCCCAAAAATTTTGAGCACCAGCCGCCACTGCCTCCAAGCTTATTATTTAGCTGCCCAGTTGACTCACGTTCATGCCTGGTTCTTCCCTGACCTCCCGAATGCAGCAAGTACCACCTCGGCAGAAGTGATGGGATCCTATGAGGCACTACTGAATTCACTGTACAGGAAGGGGCCCTATCCAGTGGGGGGTGCAGAGATTATACAGCTGTCCTATAAGATCACCCATATATGTAACCAGCGGTTAGGAGGTTCCTCTTTTAACATGTCCCCTAATGCTCCTTTATGATATAACCCCGGGTTGCCGGAACTCTATAAACTAGCAGATCCTAGGAGGTGGGCAAGCTTTGATCTAAAATACGCACATCAGTTGTTTGTATATCACACATTAAGACCTTCTCAGAAATTTGGGCGGGGCTGGGGGTACCTTCCACTTGCTGGTTCCTGTATCAGCAACTCAGACATGCGGTGGCAGCGCAGTTTGGCCTCCGGGGGGTGCGCCTGGTTTCGGTTGGAGCAGGAACTTATGGACGATGATCATCGTAAACTCATTTCCAGATATTTACCCTTGATTCTTACTGGTAATGAGGAAAAAATGTCCGTTCTTAAAGATAGGTGGTGTGCGGAGTTGCCGCAGTTGGAAGGGGTGGAGTGGGATGCGCTTCTGGGATCCCAGTTCACTGGGCTTATAGCAGCAGGTGATAGAGTGATTAAATTGAATTATTTACATAGAATTTATTTCACTCCACATAGATTATATAAAATGGGGAGGCTTCCTTCCCCTGAGTGTCAGCGGTGTCAGGCGGACAGGGGAGACTTCTTCCATATGGTTTGGTTGTGCCCGGGGGCTCAAGACTTTTGTAGAGCGGTGTGTACATTTATGGAATTAAAATTGGCACTTCCAAATATCTGCTTTCCTGACAGATGCCTTCTGGGAAATCTGGTGGAGGAGGATCTTCGGCAGTCTCATAAGATTCTGATATGTATTCTTTTCTTTTATGCTAAGAAACTGATTGCATTGAGGTGGAAGAAGCCTGAACCACCTACGGTTAGGGCTTGGGTGGAGTTGGTCAATAATGCCTTGCCTTTATATAAACTCACGTATCTGGCTAGGGGATGCCCAAAAAAATTTGATAAAGTGTGGTCAACCTGGGTGGACTCAGTCTCCGGATCAGTGGATGTTTAGGCTTCTAGGATTCTTTACTTAATGACAGTACAATGGCTAATTGGTATAGTTGTTTTTACTTATCTGAAATATCTGACTCTTTCTATAGATCGTGATACATGGACTGCACTACTGCTTAAGTTCTGATAAGCATTGCATATGGGTTGGGATGTTATACAGTTTTACCTTCGGGTGTGTTCTCTGTTCAACACGGAATTTCTTATTAAATTATTTACCTTAAAAAAAAAAAAAAGCACATGGGGAGGTGAGAGGGGGACATTTTCTACATGTATTGTCTATACACTGGATTCCTGTATTTTGTATGCTTTAGTTTGTATGATCATTCTCCTTTTATGTAGCTCATTGACCTCTGTGCTGCCAGTTTTTTTTTTTTTGGAACTGTGTTGTTACCTTTGTTTGGTGTTTTGTATTAATAAAATTACCTTTAAAAAAAAAAAGGATGGAAAAATCTCTTCCACAAGCAGTGGTATCAGCAGAGAGTGTTGATAGTTTCAAAAAACGATTAGATAGATCAGAGGAGACCCAAGAATTCATCACACAGCAAGCCCTATGGGGACAGTGCTACATTTGGGGGCTCGTCCGGGATATCCTCTGAGTTACACCAGTGGTTGCTAATGCTACTGGCAATGATTGGATATTTACCCAAGAAACCATCACGCCTTCTGAAGTAAAGTGCTCAAGTGTTGGTGGAGAAAGGATGTGCTGTACTGTGGAAAAAAAGTATTGTATGCTTTACAGTGATCAGTGCAAATGTGCTTTCAAAGTTATAGTCAAGAAAGCAGTGACCCGGGACGCGGGGACACAATTGTTTTTAAAAAAAAATGTTGCATTGATACATGTCCCCCAGGGCAGTACCCAGGTCCCCATACTTTTTTTTATAGATTTAACTTGCATATAAGCCTTCAAAATTAGGACTTCTGATTTTCATGTTCGTGTCCCATAGACTTTTGTCCCATAGAGTTTGCATGTTCACTAGAACTTTTTCCCTGTTTAAGATGTTCTGGTGGGAACCAAACAGGGGGGTGTTCGGCCCATCACTAGTCCTGGGTTTAGTAACACTTTAAAAGTACAATTTCAGTCTTTTCAGACGACGGCAAGCTATGCAGCGGAATAACGTCTTTACAGAGTTTCCCCAACTTTCAAGCCAACTTCAATGCACTGTTTAATTGGGCAGCTGTGTGGCAAATGAGGTTTAATGTTGATAAATGTAAAGTCATACTTCATAGGGGGAGTACAACTGAGGTAGTCCATGATATAGAAGGATCTGGGTGTTCTGGTAAATTATAAACTTAAAGTGGTTGTGAATGATCACCTTGTAAAAAAAAAACCCATTCATTTTTAAAACTAAAATGAAGGCAAAACATTTGTGTATAGATATGTAAAAAAAAAACATTATAAATACCTTTTATTTCCTTTTTTGTAAGCGATCACAAACTCTGTTCTCAGCTCAATAAGAGCTAGGGGGAGGAGAATCAACAGCACAATGAACTCTCCAATTAATGGCTGTGCAAAGGGGGTGTGTTAGGACAGGTCTGATCAATGGAGAGCAGTCTGAGCTCCCAGCATAGCTAGAGAACTGACCATGATGTGCTCTCCTGCTTAGTGTGGTCCATTTCTAATAGGAAAGCAGAGGGACTGGCAGGAACACCAGGGATTACACACAAAGGGAGCAATATAAATAGAACAGGATACTTTTCCATACATGGTACAGCAGGCACATATAATATATATATATATATATATAATATATAATATAAAATGCTGGGGTAACAAACGCTTTAATAATAGCATACAATGCCAAGCTACAATTTCCAAAGTGAGCAAAATCCTCTCTTGTATTAAAAGAGGTATGGACTCCAGAGAGAGAGATATCATTTTGCCCCTGTACAAATCATTAGTGAGATCTCATCTAGAATATGGAGTTCAGTTTAGGGCACCAGTTCACAAAAAGGATTTTGGAGAAAGTGCAGAGAAGGGCAACCAAACTGATGAAAGTTATGGAGGAGCTCAGAAAGATTATAGGAACTGAATTTATTCTCTCTTGAGAGGAGGAGATTATGGGAGGATATGATCAACATGTATAAATACATAAGGAGTCCATATAGTGAACTTGATGTTGAGTTATTCCCTTTAAAAGTAATCACAGAGGTCAAGAGAGCACTCTTTACGCCTGGAGGAAAAGAGATTAAAGCTCCAAGCACACTAGCATTTTTTTATTGCTCCTAGAAGCTAAAATGGAAAATTGTATCAAATAATTAACGTAATTTTCCTCTCCTGAGGCCAATTCATGGCAGCATACAATATGATATAGCTCTGCTCTATATCCACCCACAGGACCTGTTTAAATCTATAAAAAGTCTGACAGAGCAACCTCCACCATTCTACATATAAAGCACAAAGATCAGGAGGGAGGGTTTGTATGCTGCCATGGATTGGCGTCAGGAAAGGAAAATTACGGTAAGTAATTGATACAATTTTCTATTTTCCTGACGCCAACATGGCAGCATACATATGATAAATAGCGAGCTAAACAGGGAGGGCTAAAATGTATAATCAAACTTTATTACAATGGACATAGAAGCCCGGGCCGTCATTCTGTTGAAGTCCATTGATGTACAAGCCTCTGGATCTTCTCTGTAGCGCTGTAGGTTAGTGCAAAATGCAAACCCGCCTGCTGCTTTGCAGATAGGCAAATGCCCAAATTTAAAGATGTAAAAATTTACCTAGCTGAATGAGCCTGTATTACTTCTGGAGGCTCTTGCCTGGCCGCATTGTAAGTTTTCTTGATGACCTTGACTCTCCAAGATGACAAGGTTTTGCTGAAGGTTCCTCCTCCAAACTTGCCTGATGGAAACTCAAACAGCCTTCTGGAGGATTTTACCTAGGAAGCTGCTTGAAGGTAGGCATTTTAGACACACTGGTACATCCAGTGTTGGTTAGGCACTGTCTCTGCCAAAAAAGATGGAACCGCCACTTTATAATATGAAAAAAGAAGCCACCTTAGGAACAGAGCATAGGCCCCAATTTGTCCAGAAGGAATAAGATGTAGGACTCTGTAGCTCCAAGTGTTTGCAGAGCCTATACTCTGCCCCTTGAAGTTATCATCTGAAGTTATCGAGGGACACTGCTTCTCGATTGATGTCCCACTGAGGATTGCTTTCTGATGATGCATACAAGAGCTCTGGCAAGAAAACCAGGACCAGAATAAAAACCTACTAGGGAAAATTATTCCTCCTCAGGGCAAAGTCTCAGAACTGACCTCATGAAGCATTCCCCTGCAGCTCACATGTCCATTTTCCCTGGTTAAAGCTGAAATGTGAGCCCTTACAGGACTAGGCTGAGCAACAAATCCAGAACCATGTGAGGAAATGATAGCAACCTCTGGGTTGCAAGGATCAAAATTCTGCTCAGGCTGTGAACCTGTTCCAGACTTTGGAGTTGATAGATTTGTTTTTTTGTCTTTTCTGAAACCTTGTCACGATTTAACCACTTCTAGAAGACAGCCCAGGTCATCCTTCCCCCCTCTATTTACAGACCATCATGGGACATGTGTTGTTGAAACACTAGTAGCTGATGTGTCTGATCCTGCCTAGATTTCACGGTTAGGGTAAACCCAAGGCCTGAGGGCCATTCATCATGCTTGCTACCATAGTAAGACCCTCAGACAACAGTCTCCCCTGGAACTTCATGACCAAAGGCAGTAGAGGAAAGGCATCTGTTAGAGGACTATGTCTTGGGTGAGTGAGGGCATCCACTTCCTCCATCAACAGGTGAGGGTAAGAAGAGAGGCACCTTGTGAATGGATGGTGAGGCAAACAGAGTAAGCTGAGGGTAGGATCCAATGAGTTTTTATATTTAGTTTCCTTGGAACTTGATCCCCTTTGGATCTACTTTTTTCGTGGGAGCCTCCTTGCTTATAGTATTTGGAGATTGGCTTACCGAAGACACCCAGTGTTTAAAAGTCAAATAAGAATTTTTTGTTCTTATGAGGGATCCCATGAGTTTTTATATTTAGTGATATGGACAAGATCTTCCAATGAAAGACCCATTCATTGGGAACCAAGTATTGGCATCAGTGGTGACAATGGTCCTGGATAATAAACCTAAGGGAAGGGATAAAGTGAGGGTCCCCTGATATATCCATCAGCAGAGGGTCCAGCACATCTGTGAAGAAGCACATCTGAAAGAAAATCCATTGGATGTCCAGACTGTGGACTGTGCCCAGTGTCCAGAGTAATGGACACAGAGGAGAATAAAAGCCTGTAAATCTCTCTGAGGGAGGACTTAGAATAATTCCCCATTCCAGTCATATAATATTGATGTAATCAGAGAGGACATCTGCCTTCTGAGGGGAATGTGCTATTCTGGTCAGGATGAAGAAATGTTCTAGAGGGTGATGTCTAAAGCACCAAAAGTAGCCGTTTTACTGTAGATGGCAACCCCGGATCCCAAAAAATGGGCTTCACCATTTGCGCACACATTCGGCCACCCTAGTCCCCACCACACTAACCTGGGGGGTCTCCCATCAACCAGACTCCTGTAGGGGATGGTGAAGAGATTGAAAAGGACCATGGCTGTGCGTCCTTCAGATGCCCTTGCAAACCCTTCCATTTGCTCTTGAAGTTTTCCATTCTGGTAAAAGAATCTTGAGTCCTGGAATGAAGAGTGGAGTAAACTATCAGAAAGAACTCACCAGAGCCACAAAATCCGCCGATCACTTAAGCTCACCAAGAGCACTAATAATCTGCTCTTTCAGAGAATAACACTCCTGACAAAATGCATAATGGTATTGTCCATACCGTTGCAGTAGGGTGCAGTGCTGTAAAGTTAAGTGCATTACCTCGATGCAGTGCCATTCCTTTGAGCTGAGAATTGGCACTTCCCTCTGGAGTGGGGTATACTTTTGCCGCTGCTTACTTCTGTAAAACTTCATATCACTACTGCCACTACTCTTGAATCAGCCTCTTCACCTTTCCATTCATTGGGGAGTATGGAAGGACGTCTCTTGAAAATGTAATTTACTGACTTGGAAGGCAGTGATCTGGGTTATCCCATTCCGGGCCTACTTAACTGCCCTAATAAATGACTGGACCCATTGAGGCACTCAAAACCTGCTTAGCCTCTTCAAGGAGGACGAGCGACCCTCTTCTGCCTCTGGTGTAACCAGGTGTAAGGCAGGGGTTAATGGCTTAGATAAAGGTGCCCTCAGAGCCAGGAACAAAGTTGGCTGTAATGGGCTTGGGGCCTCCTTGGTTAGAAGGGCTAATTGAGATGCCCTGAATTTATCTGCAGGGCTGTGTCTTTGACGTTGCGCCCGGAGTCTGCTGGCATAAGTGATTGGAGAACTCAGTTAGAGACTCACTAACTACTTGCCCCTGAATGGCCATGTCTTGCTGGCTTACAGCATTCTTTGTCCTTAGAGAGTTCTCGGGCAGCAATATCCACAGACATTTTAGTCTGGTAATAGCTTCATGCTTCAGGCCCAGCACCTCTTACCCTTTTGTCGCTATTTGCACTCAGGGGAGGAGCAATGCTGACACTCACTGGTAACTTTCTGCACCTCCTGGGTGAGACCTGCGAGGATGGATGAGCCGCTGTTCAGACTGGACTTATGACATGGCAACGCTCTTTTTTTTTTTTTTTTTTAAATCAGAAACAAAGTTTTTTGAAGAAAACAAGAACTTACAGGCTTTACAAAACACATGCCTTTGCATGGAAGAATATACATCCACATATCATGAATAGTACATACCCAGAAGAACAGACTCCCACCAAAAACAGTTGGCCAATCATGCATATCATCGAGACAACCATTACATTACTGTAGTAGACGATCAAAAATCAAATCTGCAGGAGCCAAACCCGGTTGCGCCAGCCAACCACCCCAAATTCTGTCATATCTAAGCGGTACACCTCTATGTTGGTAGATCATATGTTCACATCTTAGGGTAGCACCCATGGCATGTACCCACATCTCCAATGAGGGAGGGGACGGAGAGGTCCAGTGTTGCAAAATAAGTTTCTGGGCTTGAAACAGGGCCCTGGACACTGCCAATCTAACATTGACATCTGACGTATACTCCTCCACCATACCAAGAAGGCACGGCTTTGGGTCCGCCTGTACAGATAGGAGATATGCAGCATTAATGGTCCAAACCACTGCTGTCCAGTACCTGTGAAGCTTAGGGCAACGCCACAAGAGGTGAATGAGATCCCCACAATCCCTATTACACCGGGTACACAATGAGTCCGCCCTCAGGCCCAACTTATGCAGCCGGAGTGGGGTGCTATTCACCCTGAGAAGTATGTATAGTTGCGAGAGCCACTGCGCAATGTTTAAAGAACAATGTCGCACCGACTATCGCCTCGTCCCACTGGTCGTCAGTGATGTCCCCTACATCTACCTCCCATTGCACTTTAGCCGGACTAGGGAACTTGTCCAAATAGTCTCCCAACAGCATTGCATTGCACCCAGAGATGAACCCCTTAGTAGAATTATAGTGTTTCATCAAGGAGAAAACCGGTGTCGGGGACACCTCCGGGCACAGCAGAGAAGAATGGGCACCAACCGCATGCCTCAGCTGCAGGTAAGGGAATACCATGCCCTGGGGTAGGTCATATCTGGCCTGTAACTGTTCAAAAGTTAGCAACCAGCCACATTCAAACATATGGCGAAGATGGGTAACACCCCGTGCCCGCCACTGAGCCGCACACTGCAAGTCAGCCAGCTCCAGATAAGTTAAGTTGCACAAAAGCGGACTGTATTCTGTAAAACCGGTAACCTTTTGTAGTTTCACCTTGGCCCAAATTTTATGTATCAATCTATAAGTGGGGTATAGTTTATTTGATTTTAAAAAAAAGTTGTGATTCCAGGGCCTCAGGGAGACTGTCCGCAGACACCGCATGAAGCATGACCCCCAGGGTAGAATCTCTCTTCCCCCAGTCCCGCAACCTAAGGGCCCCCAGTAAGTGCTGCAGCTGTGCCACCAAATAGTAAATCCAGGGGTTAGGAAAGGCAAGGCCCCCTCCATCCTTGGACCTCTGTAGTTGCTCTAACTTAATCCTAGCCACACCCGACCTCCACAGCAGAGAGCGGAAGATGGAGCTCACCAACCGAAATATTTTCAGCGGAATAACTACCAGGGCATTGTGAAGAAAGTACAACAGTTGGGGCATCAAGATCATTTTTACCAAATTTGCCCGACCAGCCACCGAGAGCCATAGTTTGGACTATATACCCACCTTGTCCCTAAACCGCGTTAGAATTGGGAAGATGTTCAAGCGACAGTAGTCAGTAATGGTGGCCGAGATAACCATACTCATGTACTTAAATTGCTGCACCACCGGCACAGGGCAGAAGATAGCCAACTGGGGATCCAGCCCCTGGTCCAGCGGCAGCAAGGCCGACTTAGATCAGTTGATGGTAAGACCAGAATAGCCACCAAAGGCAGTAATGATATGCATCACTGACCGTAGAGAGGGTCCCGTGTCTCCCAAGAGCAGCAGCATATCATCCACATTCAATAATATTTTCTCATGCAAGGTCCCATACCGAAAGCCCACCACAGAGTCACTGGCCCTAATTTGTGCTGCCAGGGGCTCATGGACAGCAAAGGGGACAAAGGGCAGCCCTGCCTGGTCCCCCTCTCCAAATTAAATGGCGAAGATTGCCTGCCCCCCTCCCGAATAACGGCCCGTGGAGCCTGATAAAGGAGACAAACCCAAGCTATAAATGTGGGACCAAAGCCAAATTTTTCTAGCACCGCCCAGAGATAATCCCATTCAACGCTATCAAAAGCTTTGTTAGCATCAAGGGACAAGAGGGCCCGGGAGCCCACATTATCAGCCATGGTCTGCATATTAATATACAATCTCCTAAGGTTAACAACCGTGGATTTGTTGGGCATGAACCTCGCCTGGTCATCGTGCACTATAGTATCAACCACAGCGTTCAACCTGTGAGCAAGAACCTTAGCCAGGATTTTAATGTCGGATTGCAATAGAGAAATTGGTCTATAGGAATTAGGGTCTAGGGGGGTTTTATTCGGCTTCAAAAGTAAAATAATACTGGCCCTGGACATAGATGAAGGCAACCGACCACATCTAAGAGCCTTGTTAACCACTTTAGCCCCAGCCCTATTTCGGACACTTTTTGTTCACAAGTTAAAACCAGTATTTTTTCCTAGAAAACTACTTAGAACCCCCAAACATTATATATATTTTTTTAGCAAAGACTCTGGAGAATAAAATGTCGGTCATTGCAAAATTTTTTGTCACGCGGTATTTGCGCAGCGGTCTTTAAAACGCCATTTTTTTGGAAAAAATTTGAAAAATCACATTTCACTGCATTTAAAAAATACTAAACAGTAAAGTTAGCCCATTTTTTTTGTATATTGTGAAAGATGATGTCACGCCGAGTAAATAGATACCAAACATGTTACGGTTTAAAATTGCGCCCCCCCGTGGGATGGCGACAAACTACGGTCAATAGAGATCTCAATCTGCGACGCTTTAAATTTATTTAACGGTTACCAGTTTAGAGTTAGTGTGCAGCTCTTTTTTTTTAATTATTGCCCACGCTCTGGCGATCGCGGCGATACCTCACATGTGTGGTTTGAACAGCGATTTCATTTGCGGCTCGACTTGCGTATACGTTTTTTTTTGTGCGCGAGCTAACGGTGACGGGGACGGCTAAATTTTTTTTTTTTTTTTTTCCTATTTATTTTTTCTTTTTTTTTAAACTTTATTACAGGTTTTTAAAAAAAAAAAAAAATCTGATCACTTTTATTGCTGTCACAAGCAATGTAAACATCCCTGGTGACAGCAATATGTCGTGACAGGTACACTTTATGGAGGGATCGAGGGTCTAAAAGACCCTAGACCCCTCCACTACACTTCCCTGTATGCAAAACGCCGAAAACGGCATTTTTGCATACAGCCGTTTTTCAAATCTGCCGCCTTTTGCAGCACAGTAACCCGGAAGTGACGTCATGGACGCCGCCTCCGGGTTACGTCATCGGAGACCCGATCGATGCCGTTTCCGGCATTCATCGGGACTCCATCCAGCCGGCGGACGTGCCGGCTGGGTGCTCGGGGCTCCCGGTGGGACGGTAGCCCCGAGCAAAGCCGCGGAAGGCGGCGGGAGGGGGGGGACGTCCCCTCCCGCCCCCCCGGGTAACGATCGAGCGGCTCCCGAGCCGCATCGATCATTACCGACGGAAAGCCGACCGTCGGCTTCAAACAACGGTACCGGGATGATGCCTCTAGCTAGAGGCATCATCCCGGTATAACCACTCAAAGTCAGCCGACGTAGAGGTTACGTGACTGGTAGTAAAGTGGTTAAAGACCCGTAACAGCCGTGGCATAAGGGTTTCAGAGAATGTCTGGAACACCTCCATGGGCAAGCCGTCATCCCCCAGGGCCTTAAAGGGAGGAAAAGAACTGGCTGCCTCCTGTAGCTCCTCCACCGTAATGGGAGCATCCAATTTCATCCTATGCACAGCCGACAAAGCAGGGAGATCCACCCTTATTAAGTAATCAGCCATAGGTAACCTTGGAGGAATAAAGCTCAGTGTAAAAGCGTACTAATTCCGCAATAATATGCTCCAAAGAGTTGACCAGGCTGCCTGAGGGCAAGCGTAGAGCCCCTATACCCAGCGCCGCAGGGCGCACATTCACAAGTTTCACCAGGAAACAGCCAGTCTGCTCCCCCTCCTCATAAAAGGTGACTTTAGAAAAAAATCTCTTCCTTTCTGCCCTGGATGAAATAAAGCTAGTCAGTGCCTCCTGAGCCGACAACCACGCAGCCCTAAAGGCATCCGTGGGTTGACCTACATACTCCTCCTCACGGTCCCTCACATGTCAGGTCAGATGGTCCTCCCATTCCTTAGTAGAGGCCTTAACTTTATTGATTGTAGCAATAAACACTCCCCGTAGATAACACTTAAACGCATCCTATTGGATCAGAACATTCGGGTACAGGTCATTGTCCAGAAAGAAGTGAGACATGGCTCTAGTTATATTACTGTCAGGTGGAAAAAGCTTCAGCCAGTACGCGTTAAGACGCCAAAGGGCTTTAGGCAGGGACGACTCAGATCTCAACTCAATCCAACAGACCAAAGGTGAGTGGTCAGAGACTCCCCACGGGGCATACTGTATTTTAGACACTGTGTCCAATGACTGGGGTTGTTCCAACACACCGGTCTATGCGAGACAGAGACCCGTGCATCTTAGAGTAGCAAGAAAATTGGACAGCAACAGGGTATCGCACCTCCACACATCCACCCAAGACATTTCTCCCAGAAAACGGGCCAATGGGGTGCCTCGGGCGCCCGGCCCTACACTAGGAGGCGGGTGTCTGTCTCTGGAGGGGTCTAACACCCCATCGAAGTCCCCTATAACAAACAACAATACATAAGGCTTGTCCAAAGTGAATTTCACCAACTCCCTCAACACATGCAATGAAAAGGGGGGTGGGATATACACCATTGCTAGTACACAGGTACATGAATATAAAGGTACAGTGCAAAAATGTAAACCAGATCACACAGCTAGCAACACTCTTTTAGCTTGACCTTAAAGCGGAGTTCCGGCCTCAAAATCGATTTTGGGCCATCCGCTTGCTGAGGGTCACCTGAAAAAGAAATGGATGCTCCCGAATTCTTTTTTTGTTCACTTACCTTGTTTTTGAAGAAAATATACTCACCTTCCTTCCACTTCCTCCCTCTGCGGCCACGGCCCGCGCTGTCACTTCCGGCTTGCGATGACTCCTGGGAGCTGAACGTCATCGCTCCCAGGAGTCAATGTGCCTGCACCGGCCCCGCTCGTCACTTACATAGTTACATAGTAGGTGAGGTTGAATAAAGACAATAGTCCATCCAGTTCAACCTGTGTAGGTGTATGTGGCCGTAATCATCTCTCATTCCCCTGAATGTTCTGATTCTTGCGATGTACGTACGTCTAAGAGTCTTTTGAAAGCCACCATACTTCCCGCAGCAGTGTTAATTTCGTCGACTAAAACCGACTAAAACGTTTTCGTCTACTAAATTCACACAATTTTAGTCGACTAAAATACGACTAAAACTAAAACAATTCAGATGACTAAAATACGACTAAAACTAAATTGGCATTTTAGTCTTAAGACTAAAATACGACTAAAACTAAAATGGCATTTTAGTCAAAAGACTATAACTAAAATTAAATCGAAATTTGCTGCCAAAATTAACACTGGTGCATGCTCAAAGCTTAATACCATCAATAATAACATATTAGATTTTTCACTCCAGGACCAGCAGTAGTATATAATGAGTTTGGAAATTGTAGAGAAATGCTTAAATAATGCATTACAAATTACAATTGAACTACACCCATTCGATTATAGATGACTAAAATGAGTTTTAGTCGACTAAAATGTAGGACATTTTAGTCGACTAAAATGTAGGATGTTTTAGTCGACTAAAATGTACTGGCGCTTTAGTCGTCTAAATACGACTAAAACTAAAACACTTGCAGAAGACTAAAATGGGACTAAAACTAAAATGCCATTTTAGTCCTAAGACTAAACTTTAAAACTAAATTGAAATTTGCTGCCAAAATTAACACTGCCCCGCAGAAACTACTTCTTGTGGTAGAGAATTCCACAATCTTGTAGCCCTAACAGTAAAGAACCCCCCACGTTGCCTGAGGTTAAAACGCTTCTCCTCTAATCGCATTGTATGCCCTCTAGTCCTCATGCAATCCTTCCGACTGAATATTTTTTTTTTCTATGCTGAGATCACCATTGAGATATTTATAAATTGCTATCATGTCCCCTCTCAGGCGTCTCTTCTCCAGGGAGAATAAATCAAGCGATTGCAGACGCTCTTCATAATTAAGGTCCTCCAATCCCCTAATTAGTTTAGTTGCCCTTCTCTGAACTTTCTCCAGCTCCAACACATCCCTCCTGAGGACCGGCGACCAGAACTGGACAGAATACTCCAGATGCGGTCGGACCAGAGTTTTATAAAGTGGAAGGATTATAGTCTTATCTCTGGAATACAATACATCCCTTTCTTTATGCATGCTAATATACTGCCGGCTTTGGCAGCTGTCGCTTGACATTGCATGCTATTGCTTAGTCTATCCTCTACCAGGACTCCCAGATCTTTCTCCATTTTTGATTCCCCAAAAGGTTCCTCCCCTAAAGTGTATTGTGCTTTTATGTTTTTAGACCCCAAGTGCAAAACCTTACACTTCTCCACATTAAACCTCATTTGCCATGTCATTGCCCACTCTGTTATTTTGTCCAGGTCATTCTGTAGGATATCTGCTTCATGCTGTGCAGTTATTGACCGGCCCAATTTTGTGTCATCTGCAAAAACTGATATAGAGCTACTGATCCCGTCCTCAATGCTGTTTATGAATAAATTGAACAAGATTGGTCCCAGGACTGAGCCCAGAAGCTGTGCAGGGATGCCGCGCTTGCACCAGAAGTGATGAGCGGGGCTGGTGCAGGGCATTCTGGGACTCCGACGTCACCGAAGAGGAGGCAGAAGGACGCGCTGGCTTCAGCTGCCCACACCTGAGATGGCAGCGCTGGAGAAGAAATTTTAAAGGTAAGTATTTCTTCTAAAACGGTAAGTGCGACCCAGGACATTACAGAGGCTCGCCATTATGGAATGCACTAGCCCTGACTGTCCCGGGGGTATTTTTATCTAAAATTCACCCCCGAGGCCAGAAACCCACTTTAAGCAAGAACGAGAGTGGGCTATGTTGCATCAGAAGAGCAAGGAAAAACAGAAGATGTTTCCAGTGCAAAAACCACCTTACGCGTGCCATAGCAAAGATTGCTGCCACGTGAGGCCCTCTGCATAGTGCATGCATGGACGCCATAGCCAGCCCGGAGACTTGTATTGCCAACCGTCCGTAAATTTACGGACAGCCCGTAAAATCAGGGCACTTTTAGGCTGCCCGTAAATGCCCGTAGAAGCCAGTAAGTGCCAGTAAAAATGGCTGCTTCGGGCTCAGGTGAGAACTGCGCATGCACAGTTCCGGAAATCATCGAGTCAATCCGATCTTGAGTCTGCACCACCCACTGGTGATGTCATGCCGCACGGGCGCCGCCTTAAAAATTTAAAATGCCAGGCGGGCGGGAGGAGGGAGAGTCCTTTCATCCCGGTCCATGCATCGTTTCGGAGGGGGGTAGAGAGGGGCAAAGCTGCTGTAATTAGCCCTCCTAATGAGCACACACACAGGGCAAGAGGGAGCAGGGCTGGCCCTACCATGGGTCCTGGTGGGACCATGGGACCCAGGCGGCACTTAGAGAGAAAAAAAAAAAAGTTTTGCGGCCGGCCTGACATGCACACTGCGCATGCGCCGCCGCCGCTCGGAAAAGCCCGTAAACGTTCGGCTATTTCCGGGAATAGCCGAACATGTATGACTTTACCGAGCGGTGGCGGTGCATGCGCAGTGTGCATGTCAGGCCGGCCGCGGACCTTTTTTTTGGCGCCGGGCGGCACCATTTTTAAATCCTAAGGTGCCCTTTAGGAATAGGTAAGTGAGACTGCTTCACACACAGCCACACTACCTGCCATTATGCGGGGTTGCAGGCATACTACAGAAGATGCAGTGCTGCATCTTCTGTTCCTCCTGTCTCCGTGGAAGCCTATTGAGGAGAAACGCCGCGTCAGAAGTAGGAGGAGTCGCACCGCCACTCTACACACCGTCGGTATTGTACTGCAGACAATCCGCGGTACTGATCGTTACAGGCACTATTTACAACAGTTTCTTGTAAGTGTATTCCATCTTTTAATAATATTATTTTGGGGATAATGCACTATTTGTGGCCTTCCTTGCTTTTCTCTCATATGTGGAATTGCTGTGGATGGTAAATCGAGGACAAGTGCCAGGACAAACTTTCCCATCATTTCAGTACAGGAGGAAAAGGAACATTTTGATATGCTCTTCATCTCTTTACATCTGGTAAGGAGCTGTCTGAACATTTGGTGAAGGGAAAATTGATTCACCCTGAATTTTTTGAGGTGTTATCAGGAGTTTCTCGATAGCGATCATTTATATGCCCTTTTGTCATTTTTATCTTGTAAGAAGCACATCTAGAAGGTGGTGGGAAACTGTCACCAACTCGTTATAATCACTTCATCACCAGTTTATTTTCGTCTTCACATCACCTTTCTTTCGTTGTATAAAGACTGAGTTTGTTCAACAGATATATTGGACAATTGGTGTCATCAGGCTGTTGACTCAGCACATAATTTTCATTGTTTTATATTGTACTTCACCTGGTGGACAATTCATTGAGTTTTTGGACATTTTCTTTGGATTTTCTGTGTGTTCATGGTGTTGACCTAACACACGTTTGAACACTCACCTATTATTGTCATCACGTGGTGGATTGTATATTGAATTTTTGTTTATATGTATATGTTTATATTTATATAAACACTCATCACATTGTAGCGCACCAATTAATTTTCACATACACTTATTTCCACACATTGGATCTTGGTAGCAGTACAACTTTATTATCAGCGCACTTTTTTCAATTTTTCATTCTTCGGTACCATGCCCGCAGCCCTACATTCTCCTGTACCATGTCCGCAGCCCTGCATTCTCCTGTACCATGCCAGCAGCCCTACATTCTCCTGTACCATGTCTGCATCCCTACATTCTCCTGTACCATGCCCACAGCCCTGCATTCTCCTGTACCAGAAATTGGAATATGTTTAGCGCTAACTAAAAAGGTTGATAACAAAGACCACTGATTATTAAACAAAAAAAAATTATAAAGTGCATAAATAATAGTGATACACAGATATATTGTGATATATATTAGTGTCCAACGTGAATGGTGACAAAAAAATAATGTCCAAAAGAATATAAAATCCACACATGTGAAATGCCAAAAGTTGGAGAAAAAACACAGATCCTGGCAGGTGAGTCTCTGTATCGAAGATGAAACACAGTAGGAAGTCACATCAGTAGAGAATGGTTCATCAAATAGGCAGATTCAAGGCTCACCGAAATGTATGGGTCACCCAAATTAATGGATAGACCTAGAAACGTTTTGTTGTATTAAGGAAAAAATCCCTCCAGATGCCTCTCCTCCAATCAGACACGGTGTATGCTCAATGATCAGGCAGCAAACGGTATCATAAAATGAAGGAAGGATAATGGGGACATAGTGTAATACTGTATATAGCAATATTCAAGGAGTATTCACCACATGTGTAGGAAAAAAAACATAAGGGTGCCAAAGTAAAGAGAAAATACCAGATATCTCTCAGCAAGTAAATCCCAAGGAATTTAGATGAGGAGGAAGAAATCACCAAGATAAATGGAGAAAAAACCAAGTAAGCAAACCAGCAGCTTACCAGACTGTGTGGGTCAACCAAATGAATGGATGGACCAGACAGGCAAGATGTAATACTATAAAGCTCCACAAGATGTCTCCTCATCCACTGTAGTATACTGGGTGCTCAGTAATCAAATGACGACCGATGATATAAAAGATGGTGACAGGGACATGTGACATCGTTTAAAAACACTCTATTTATTAAAAGATTGCAAATACATTCTCCTGTACCATGCTCGCAGCCCTGCAGGGGACTGTGGCACTATAGACAATAGAAAGCCTGGTGCGCTCATCTGCCCAGTGCCTACTGCTCTGCCCTGCTCTTGCTGTCACTCCGTACACACTCACACTCCTCTGACTGCTTTCATAGTCCTATAGAATGTGGGGGCCTCCTTTTTTTTTTGAGGGGGGGGGGGGGCAGCGTTTTATTCTCAGACCCCGGCAGCACAATGTCTTCGGCCAGCCCTGAGAGGGAGGATGCAGCTTTTACATCTCTACAAGGACAGGATCGCCCATTGATAGATAGCAGCTTCCTTCCATGGTGCTGACACAGTCACAGACCTTTCCTTTGTCACCACAGCCCGGACAACCTTCTATGGCTTTCGGTGAGAAGCGTTCCAATGGCTTTACTGGGCACTGCACTGGCGCTGTGGCTAGAGAAGAGGAGGACAGGAGGACACTCATGTGAGAAGGGGGCAGAGAAGGACAGTGCCCCGTGGGGGCTGAAGGGGGCAGAGAAGGACAGTGCCTGTGGGGGCTGAAGGGGGCAGAGAAGGACAGTGCCTGTGGGGGCTGAAGGGGGCAGAGAAGGACAGTGCCTGTGGGGGCTGAAGGGGGCAGAGAAGGACAGTGCCTGTGGGGGCTGAAGGGGGCAGAGAAGGACAGTGCCTGTGGGGGCTGAAGGGGGCAGAGAAGGACAGTGCCTGTGGGGGCTGAAGGGGGCAGAGAAGGACAGTGCCTGTGGGGGCTGAAGGGGGCAGAGAAGGACAGTACTGTGGGGGCTGAAGGGGGCAGAGAAAGACAGTGCTGTGGGGGCTGAAGGGGGCAGAGAAAGACAGTGCTGTGGGGGCTGAAGGGGACAGGGAATGACAGTGCTGTGGGGGCTGAAGGGGACAGGGAATGACAGTGCTGTGGGGGCTGAAGGGGACAGGGAATGACAGTGCTGTTGGGGCTGAAGGGGACAGGGAATAACAGTGCTGTGGGGGCTGAAGGGGACAGGGAATGACAGTGCTGTGGGGGCTGAAGGGGACAGGGAACTACAGTGCTGTGGGGGCTGAAGGGGACACAGAAGGACAGTACTATGGGGGCTGAAGGGGGCACCGAAGGACAGTGCTGTAGAGGGTATATGAAGGTGGGCAGAGGAGGACTCTGCTGTGGGAGGGTGATGTAAAAGGTGGCAGAGGTGGACACTGATGTGGAGGGTGAAGGGGAGCAGATTAGGACACTACTGTTGGGGGGGAATGGGGGGTGTCTGCAGCCTCTCAATACCTCCTGTACCATGTCCGCGCAGCCTCTGACCATCTCCTGTAGTATGTCCACAGTCTCTGACCACCTCCGGTATCATGTTCGCAGCCTCTAACCACCTCCTGTATGATGTCCACAGTCTCTGACCACCTCCGGTATCATGTTCGCAGCCTCTAACCACCTCCTGTATGATGTCCACAGCATCTGACCACTTCCCGTATCATTTCCGCAGCCTCTGACCACCCTCAGGTAAGTGACAGCGCTGCCAGGCCAGTCTAAGGGGGGGGTGGGCTCACTGATGTAAGGGCTGGGTGAATACAATAATGTAAGGGGTAACTGATATAAAGGTTTCCCCCTTATAGCAGGGAATCCCCCCTTACCTTAGTGTAATTAATCTGTGGAAGGTGGTCTCTGGTCACCAGAGCCCCCCCCCCCCCCATCAGAGTTCCTGATATTCCTCTCTACATCAGAGTCTGCAGGATTCTCCCCTTACAGTGGGAAGAGGGAACTCTGCGGACCCTGATGTAAAAGGGAACTCTGATGTAAAGGGGAATGCAGTGGACTCTGATATAAGGCGGTTTCTGGTCACCAGAGCACCCACTTAAATCAGAGTTCCCCCTTAAATCAAGATCTGCAGCATTCCTCTTTATTTTAGAGTTACACTGTAAGGGAAATCCTGCACACTCTGATTTATGGGGGAACGCTGTGCTGGCTGGGTTATATTAATCTGATCTTCATGTAAATGGAGAAATATGGTTTTTGACTTTTGTTTAACCTAAACACATTGCTAATAGCACTATCTATCTATCTATGTTTATAGTTTAAGTATTGATATTTGCACGGTTCAGCACTGAAAACAGCCTGTTTATGTACATTTTTGCAATGCCAGTAAAAAATTGGTGCCATCCGTAAATTTAAGACGTTCTGCCAGTAAATTTCTCTCCGGGGGATTGGCAACACTGCCGGAGACAGAAAACAGCCACAAAACCTGGACCAAATTGTGCACACACGCAGGGCTGCTGTTAGAAATCACGGGGGCCCCGTACAGCCTACCTGACAGGGCCCTCCCACGAAAATATCAAATTAAATTTTTTTTAAAAATGTTATGGTCGCAATGCTGTTTTGCAGCCATGCAAAAAAATTATATAAATTTGTTATACATTTTTGAATTGCTGAATGGTAATTTCACATGCGACACCGCGCTGCAACTGTGAGCCAAGTGTTTGGTTTGCAGTTGCAGAGCGGCCCTACTGAACTCAACGGGGAATTTGATAGGTGGTGCTGCCTGTCAAACTCTGCAGCCTGCATTAAAAATGCTGCAGCTGTGTAGTAAAACATTGTAGCCACAACTTGTATACAGCCCTATCTGACTGTATAGTTAGAATTTGGGTGTGCAGCCAGGGATAATGGTAAATCAATGGCTCAGCCGTCCATGTGAAAGAGTCCTTAGGCCGAATTCACACTGTGCATTTCCTAAACGTGTGACAAAGTGCACAGGAAATGCACGCTGTGCACGCATTTTAAAAATGCACTGCAATTTGCATAGTGCTTGTGGTGCAGACTTGCGTTTTGTCATGTGGCAAACTTAAAGCAGGATACCTAAAAATGTTCTAGAGCTTCTATTGTGTATTTGTCAAATGTAGGGCTGTCCAGCTAAATAAATAGCCTGCCTTATGTGTGAAAAACAAGCTAAAAAAAATGCGTGCAGGAACATGCATTCCCACTACGATGTGAATGGGACCTCAGGGGTGCCATTTCAAAATGTCTGTCAGGTGGAGGGAGAGGTATATTCACTGGCCCCTAGCTCCAGCACTACAGTGGTTGCCAGTGTCTACCTGCAGCTGGCACATTTCCCCCCTTCTCTCAACTTTCTCAAGCTACATTCCAACTCACACCCTTCCAGCAGAATGACTACTCCATTCAGACCCTACAACCACTGCAGGTTACAGTGTCTGCACACCAGTGGCGGCCTGTGCATAGGGGGCGCCAGGGCGCCGCCCCCCCTAAAAAAAGAAAAAAAAATGACAAAATGAGCAATAAAGCTTTCCAAAAAAAAAAAATTGCGTTCGCCAACTTCGCCGCCGCCGGCCTATGTGGAGGCTGGGGGTGGGGGTGGGGTTACGACCCAGAAGAGGCGCCGATTGGCTGCCTTCTGGGGGTGTAACCTGGGCGCAGGGCACAGCTCTTGGACACCCCCACTTTGTGGATTCCTGGCTGTGATTGGTCCAGTCTCCCGCCTGGACCAATCATCATCCAGGACATCCGACGCTGACGTCGCTGACGTCGCGTGCGTCATTCTCACTGGAGTGAACGAATGATGGAGTCGGGTGGACGGACGGGAGTGACGGCGGCACCGGAGAGGAGACCATCGGATGACCCAGACGACCGGACCAGTCACCTCACCAGGCCGCAGCGGCAGTGTCTCGAGGAGCGGAGGTCATCTGGAAGAGAAGAACCAGTCAGTCGGGACTCAGTCACCACCGGTAAGTGAGTCCTCCCTGTCCTGTCAGTCTCTGCAATCATTGGGGTACAATGCTGTGGCACTCTGCAATCAATGGAGTACAATGCTGTGGGCACTCTGCAATCATTGGGGTACAATGCTGTGGGCACTCTGCAATCATTGGGGTACAATGCTGTGGGCACTCTGCAATCATTGGGGTACAATGCTGTGGCACTCTGCAATCATTGGGGTACAATGCTGTGGCACTCTGCAATCATTGGGGTACAATGCTGTGGCGCTCTGCAATCATTGGGGTACAATGCTGTGGGCACTCTGCAATCATTGGGGTACAATGCTGTGGGCACTCTGCAATCATTGGGGTACAATGCTGTGGGCACTCTGCAATCATTGGGGTACAATGCTGTGGGCACTCTGAAATCATTGGGGTACAATTCTGGGGCACTCTGCAATCATTGGGGTACAATTCTGTGGCACTCTGCAATCATTGGGGTACAATGCTGTGGGCACTCTGCAATCATTGGGGTACAATTCTGTGGCACTCTGCAATCATTGGGGTACGATGCTGTGGCACTCTGCAATCATTGGGGTACAATGCTGTTGCACTCTGCAATCATTGGGGTACAATTCTGTGGCACTCTGCAATCATTGGGGTACAATTCTGTGGCACTCTGCAATCATTGGGGTACAATGCTGTGGGCACTCTGCAATCATTGGGGTACAATTCTGTGGCACTCTGCAATGATTGGGGTACAATGCTGTGGGCACTCTGCAATCATTGGGGTACAATTCTGGGGCACTCTGCAATCATTGGGGTACAATGCTGTGGCACTCTGCAATCATTGGGGTACAATGCTGTGGCACTCTGCAATCATTGGGGTACAATGCTGTGGGCACTCTGCAATCATTGGGGTACAATGCTGTGGCACTCTGCAATCATTGGGGTACAATGCTGTGGGCACTCTGCAATCATTGGGGACAATGCTGTGGCGCTCTGCAGTGATTGGGGACAATGCTGTGGCGCTCTGCAGCGATTGGGGACAATGCTGTTGCGCTCTGCATTGAAAGGGGCTTGCACGCTGAACTCTGCATTGAAGGGGGCACAGCACAGTTGCATTGAAGGGGGCACGCACGCTGAACTCTATATTGTGGGGGCACAGCACAGTGTTCATTGCATTGAAGGGGGCACAGCACAGTGTTTATTGCATTGAAGGGGGCACAGCACAGTGTTTATTGCATTGAAGGGGTCACAGCACAGTGTTTATTGCATTGAAGGGGTCACAGCACATTGTTCATTGCATTGAAGGGGTCACAGCACAGTGTTTATTGCATTGAAGGGGGCACAGCACAGTGTTTATTGCATTGAAGGGGGTCACAGCACATTGTTCATTGCATTGAAGGGGGTCACAGCACATTGTTCATTGCATTGAAGGGGGCGCAGCACAGTGTTCATTGCATTGAAGGGGGCAAAGCACAGTGTTCATTGCATTGAAGGGGGCACAGCACAGTGTTCATTGCATTGAAGGGGGCACAGCACAGTGTTTATTGCATTGAAGGGGGCACAGCACAGTGTTCATTGCATTGAAGGGGGCACAGCACAGTCTTCATTGCATTGAAGGGGGCACAGCACAGTGTTCATTGCGTTGAAGGGGGCACGCACGCTGATCTCTGCATTGAAGGGGGCACGCACGCTGATCTCTGCATTAAAGGGGGCACGCACGCTGGTCTCTGCATTGAAAGGGGGCATGTACGCTGGTCTCTGCATTGAAAGGGGGCATGTACGCTGGTCTCTGCATTGAAAGGGGGCATATACCATCTCCTGTACCATATCTGTGCCATGCCTATACCATATCTGTGCCATGCCTATACCATATCTGTGCCATGCCTATACCATCTCCTGTACCATCACCTATGCCATGCCTATACCATCACCTGTGCCATGCCTGTACCATGACTTCAAAGTCACGCAATTTTTTACTGCGTTTTTTGGCGCGAAGCAATAACTATTACATTTTTCTTTTTGCGCCCCCCCCCCCCCAAAAAAATTTTGAGCACCAGCCGCCACTGCTGCACACAGAGAACGTTGTGGAGAATGGCAGAGCAGAGCTCAGGACTCAGGGAGGAGGTGGAGCAGGCAGAGAGCTTCTTACCTCCTCGATCTTTCTTCTTTGCAATAGATAACACTGCCGATCACAGGGGGAGGGGAGGGGGAGTTTCAGGACCTGGCCAGCAGTGTACCGATTTCAAAGCAAGGGCAGAGAGAGACTCTGCAGCTGTCCCTGACCCACACAGAAAGAAACACAGGAGTCACAAGCCCAAGGCAGTACAGCCGGCTCTCCTTTCCTGCAGGAGCCCGGGCCCCTCTTCTGAAGTGACAGAGCTCGGGCCCCCTACAGGAGGGCTGGCTGTACTGGCTTATTAGCGGCCCTGCACACACACACGTTGGTCAAAGGAAAAGCCACAGATAATAGGAAAAAACTGCAGATAAAAAATTCTTAGAACCAGCACATTGTGAGATTATTATCATGAGAAAATTGCACAGTTTGTGGATTGATCTTTTCAAAAAGATGTGATCATAAAACACATTTCACCAATAATAGTGCATAGGGTCATTGGTTGAATTTAAGTGGCAAAGTGACAAGGACAGAACTAATCTTTTGGTGTGTAGGTAGCACAGAACAACAAGCAGAGGAAGATCTGCAAGCAAATTTTAAGCCTTATGAAGTTATAGGCAAGGGAGTAAAACAAAAAGGAATAGCACATACCTGTAGGAGAAAAGAAGCTGCAGCACTGACCCCAGTATCAGGATTCAGCACAGGTGTACAGAGAGACACATGCATCATGAAGTCCAGCAGCCAAACACCATCCGAGGTGCACCACATGAGGTTCTGTCATGTCTAATTAGAGAACTCCTCAGCACCAAAAGACCACCTGAAGGGGCTCCCCACCTTGTTGGTGTATTTAGCAACCTAAGATGTGGGCAGAGATGTATAGTAACTAAGTAGAACTACTTCACTACTGTAGAAGATTTGTTTGGATTGGATCAGGCAAGGACTTGAAAGGCACAATTGATAAAAAACACAATTTATTTAAGAAACTATTAAAATCAGCAATGAAGGTGCATATACCTCATATGAGAGGACAACGATTAACAGTACATAGGTTGAAAGAGTAATATCCTACTAAATCACAAATAGGGCCTTGTGATCGGTGACAGGAAGGATAACTGTCGTCTGTCAGGGTCCCATGATTTTGCATTCAAGCAGTAGATGGTGGATAATTACAGTGCTCTGTTTGAACACTGTAATTATCCACCATCTACTGCTTGAATGCAATATCATGGGACCCTGACGGACGACAGTTATCCTTCCTGTCACCGATCACAAGGCCCTATTTGTGATTTAGTAGGATATTACTCTTTCAACCTACTTATATATTTTATGTATATTATTGTATGTACTGTTAATCGTTGTCCTCTCATATGAGGTATATGCATCTTCATTGCTGATTTTAATAATTTCTTAAATAAATTGTGTTTTTTATCAATTGTGCCTTTAAAGTCCTTGCCTGATCCAATCCAAACAAGTCTTCTATTTTATTTGGGATGTGGCACATTCCTTACTTATAAAATACCCACATCCTTTTGGCGATCAGAGTACTGCTATCTGAAGGCGCCATATTCGCTTCAAATTCTACTTCACTACTGTACTTAAGTACCGAAAGGCGGTATCTGTACTTTCCTAGAGTAGAATTTTTTTCTCCTACTTCCACTTTTACTTCACTGCATTTTTTCGATGATTTCAATACTTCTACTGCGATATTTTTTTTTTGTGCTGCATAGTTACTCGTTACAATTATAAAAATTACCACTGCCAGAACAGTAGATGGCAGGTTTCATGAAATTCAAAACATGTGTATTATCAGCGCATACGAAAATAAAAGCTACTGTATGTATAAATAAAAGCTGCATTTGAAATAATAAAAAACAATATGATGTTCAAACTTCTGACTTCTTTCTTTAATAACTACATAACACAGTACTTGTACTTTTACTTTCAGTACTTGAGTAGCAATTTTTTTTCAAAACTACTGGTACTTTTACTTTCAGTACTTGAGTAGCAAAATTTAAAAAAAACTACTTGCAATACTTAAGTACAAAAAATGTTGAATACTTTAGTACTTCTACTTAAGTCATTTTTTGATCAAGCACTTCCACTTTTACTCAAGTCACTTTTTGATCGAGTACTTGTACTTTTACTCAAGTATGGGTTTCGAGTACTTTATACAACTCTGGATGAGGGACTGCGCCAAGGAGTGGAAGAACCCAGACGAATATTGACACAGTCGGCAGGTAGGGACTTATTGCAACATTACAGTCTTGCGGGTGTATATCTTGAGAACAAACAGGAGAATGGGGGAGGTTTCTCTCAGTCAGACTTTTATAGATTTAAACAGGTCCTGTGGGTGGATATAGGGGCGGAGCTTTATCATACTTATGCTGCCATGTTGGTGTCAGGAAATAATATTATCCTATCTGTCCATGTACACTTCTTTAGGCTATTAGCATTTTTTGAGCTTCAGCAACTAGGAGCAGAAACCAAATTTTTTGGAGCATTTTTCCAGCAGAAAAAACGCTGAATGCTCCTAAATGCCCCTAAATGCTATTAAAATGCTACTAGCAGCTTTTTGAGCTTTTCTTTTCTTTAAGTACTGCAAAAACACTGATGAAATGCTAATGCTCCAAAATGTTCCAGCTTCCAAATGCTTCTAAAAGCTAATAAATGCTACTAGAAGCTGGCACAAAAATGCTATTATCAGCATTTTTCATCCAGCATTTTTTTCTACCTTTTTGTGTGCTAAAGAAAAACACTAGTGTGCAAAAAACCTCCAAATACGGAAAGGCTTCTTCATAGTAATAGGCCCAATTTGGACATTTTTCACTTTTAATTTGGACATTTTACACTAGGGGTGTACTCGTTTTGTTGCCAGCAGTTTAGACATTAATGGCTGTGTGTTGAGTTATTTTGAGGAGACAGCAAATTTACACTGTTATACAAGCTGTACACTCACTACTTTACATTGTAGCAAAGTGTCATTTCTTCAGTGTTGTCACATGAAAAGATACAATAAAATATTTACAAAAATGTGAGGGGTGTACTCACTTTTGTGAGATACTGTGTATGTATATATATATATATATATATATATATATATATATATATATATATATATATATACAGTATACCGTATTTTCCGGCGTATAAGACGACCCCCCCCCCCCCTAATTTTCATCTACCGGTAATACTTATACTTAGGTTACCTTGGAGATATTATACTTGGCGTATAAGACGACCCCCCATTTTTGGGGGATTTTTTTGAGGTTCAAAAGTAGTCTTATACGCCAGAAAATACAGTATATATATATATATATATATATATATATATATATGTATAATGTGAATATTCATTATTGCTGCCACCAATTATGAAAAGGTGTTCACCTATAACTTTGCATCAAATAAAAATACCACATCAAGTGTAGCGCAATCTAATGTGCATAGTCCCAATAAAATTATAGAAATCCACCGTCGTGCAATATTCAATTGTGTTAAACAGTCCTATAATCCAGTGACTTCAGTGACCTCCACCTATGGCTAAAATGCCCGCTCACCTCCAAACAGTGGCCCCACAACACAGCCTCAAATGCCTGTAATTATGTCCCTCTGAATCTCACTGGAATGGTCTTCCTTTGGATGTACTTGGACCCAAATGGACTCCTCCGCAGATATACATCAATCGTGTATAACCAGGAAATAAAGAGAAACCATAATGCTCTCTATTTCAAATAATTTATTGTACTAAAACCAGGGATAAAAATACTCACATAGAAATGTGAAAATAAAACATCAGCAGCGCTCCCTGCTGACTAAATAACAGAGGCCTCTCTGTTCAGGATTTTCCATGCTATTTAGTCAGCAGGGAGCGCTGATGATGTGTTTTATTTTCACATTTCTATGCGAGTATTTTTATCCCTGGTACATCCAGAGGAAGACCAGAGAGAGATTCAGAGGGACATAATTACAGGCATTTGAGGCTGTGTTGTGGGGCCACTGTTTGGAGGTGAGTGGGCATTTTAGCCATAGGTGGAGGTCACTGAAGTCACTGGATTATAGCACTGTTTAACACGATTGAATATTGCACGACGGTGGATTTATATTTTATTGGGACTATGCACATTAGATTGCACTACACTTGATGATTGATATGATATGATTGATATTTTTATATATGGATTGGATGTGTATTTGCCTATACATTTAATCTAGTGAGTGTATTGCAGAGGTGGTGGTTGAAAGTCATCTCTGCACATATTTTGGGGATTTTTTAGCATTTTTTTAGGAGGAAGATGGATATTCATCATTGCATTTGTTTGCATTTTTTAAGGATGGTTGCCACCTAGTGGTAATTATCCCTCATTACATGCATTATTTATTTATGTTAATTTTTTTTTCATTTAATTTGATGATTATAAATTTCAGCATTTTATTTATGCACACTATCATATGTATGTAGAACATGCACTGCACTGTTACTTTTTATATTTGAATATGAGGTTAGCTGATTACCTTGCTTTGTGTAAGCAGCTTTTTTTGGAGTGCTTACTCATATTATTACATCTTCATTATCTTCATTGTCACAGAACCGGCCCCCTTTATCATCCCAGAACAAGGTCAATACATAGCCCAAGATCTGGCTAAATACATCACCTCAGAACAAGGCCCTTGGATTGCCATAGAACAGGTCACCTGGATCATCGATGTCAAAAGATGTCACCTCGACTACCCCAGAGCCAAGCCAATACAACGCCCCAGAATTAAGCCAATACATCACCCCAGAACCAAGCCAATACATCTCCCCAGAACCGGGCCACTACATTATATTAATATTCTATGGACATTTCCTTCTGTCATTTACCCTTGCATTCCATAGAAAGCCTTAATAATCCCACTTAATATTAATGTTAACCACTTAAGCCCCGGAAGATTTTACCCCCTTCCTGACCAGGGTGTATTTTGCGATTCGGCACTGCGTGACTTTAACGCACAATTGCGCGGTCGTGCGACGCTGTATCTAAACAAATTTGGCGTCCTTTTTTTCCCACAAACATAGCTTTCTTTTGGTGGTATTTGATCACCTGTGCGATTTTTTGATCATGCGCTATAAACAAAAAAAAGAGCGTAAATTTTGCAAAAATAGCAATATTTTTCACATTTTTTTATATGAAATTCCCCCCCAAAAAAATGTAAAAATCAAAATTTTTTAACATTTTCGGCCAATTTGTTTTATGCTACCTATGTTTGGTAAAAAAAATCGCAAAAAGCGTATTTTGATTGGTTTGCGCAAAAGTTATCGCGTTTACTAACAAAGGGAAAGATTTTTGTAATTTTTGTTGGGTTTTTTTTTAACACGTAATGGCGGCGATCTGCGTTTTTTTTTGCGGTACTACGACATTGCGGCGGACAGATCGGACCCTTGACTGACATTTTTGGGGTTACCAGTGACATTTCTACAGTAATCAGTGCTATACATATGCACTGTTACTGTAAAAATACACTGGCAGTGAAGGGGTTAACTTTTTTTTGAAAGGGAGGGGCTATGTGTGTCCCTAGGGGCGTGCTTTCTACTGTGATTGGCTGTGGCTTCAGATGTATGAACAGTGATCAACGGTTCTACATAGTAGAACCGTATGATCATCCTTCATACACAGGGGAGAATGACAGGCAGCTTGCTTACACAAGCCGCCTGACTTTCTCCCTCTCCCCCGACGATCGCAGAGTGACCGGCGGACATCGGGTCCGCCAGTCACACGCGCGGGGGGCGCGGGAGCGCGCCTCCGGCGGCACGCGCTCGCTCCCTAGACCCTCACAAGCTAGCGACGTAGACCTACGTCGCTTTGCCTGTGAGGGGCTGACTGCCGACGTAGATCTGCGTTAGGCAGTCGGCAAGTGGTTAAACATCACCACTGTACTCAGAGAGTATGTCTGCCAAGGATTTATTGAATGGTTCTGACTCAAGGTCACATCTTGCTTTCTCTTATACTCTATGGGCATTCCTTTGTGTCATTCATCTGTCATTCAGTGGCGGTTTTAGGCATGGGCGAACGGGGCAGCCGCCCGGGCGGCATTTTTTCATGACACGTGGGGGGCGGCATGACAGTGTTCCCCAACCCCCGGGCCGCGCTCGGTATCGGTCCGTGGATCAAATGGTACCGGGCCGCCCGGCCGCCCAAGGAACTTTGAATAATTTCACTGTGGCAGCCGAGCCGAGGCGCAGAGCATTGCTCCCCCCGAGCCCGCCCAGTGTGTGACAATAGCGAATGAAAATTTGCTATTGTCACACTGATCCTCCTCCTTGCCAATCAGGGAGCGGGTCCTCCCACTTCCTGATTGGCCGAAAGGCAAACCCCACGCCATTGGCCGAGGAGGAGGCGCCGCGGGAGGACTGAGGAGACGCGGGGAATCCCGGGACTGAACTGAAGAGAAGTGAGGTAAGTGCTCGGACGGGTCTTGCGGGGGGAACGCTGGCGCTCTGCATTGAAAGGTGGCACGCTGGCATCTCTACATTGAAAGGGGGCAATGCTGTGGCACTCTGCATTTATTGGGGGCATTGCTGTGGCACTCTGCATTTATTGGGGGCATTGCTGTGGCACTCTGCATTTATTGGGGGAATTGCTGTGGCACTCTGCATTTATTGGGGGCATTGCTGTGGCACTCTGCATTAATTGGGGGCAATGCTGTGGCACTCTGCATTTATTGGGGGCATTGCTGTGGCACTCTGCATTTATTGGGGGCAATGCTGTGGCACTCTGCATTTATTGGGGGCAATGCTGTGGCACTCGGCATTTATTGGGGGCATTGCTGTGGCACTCTGCATTTATTGGGGGCATTGCTGTGGCACTCTGCATTTATTGGGGGCAATGCTGTGGCACTCTGCATTTATTGGGGGCATTGCTGTGGCACTCTGCATTTATTGGGGGCATTGCTGTGGCACTCTGCATTTTTTGGGGGCATTGCTGTGGCACTCTGCATTTATTGGGGGCATTGCTGTGGCATTCTGCATTTTTTGGGGGCATTGCTGTGGCACTCTGCATTTATTGGGGGCAATGCTGTGGCACTCTGCATTTATTGTTATGTTGTCATGTTATTTTTTTTTTTTGGGGGGGGGGCGGGAGGGAGTCTTGCCCGGGGAGCAATTTAATGTAGAACCGCCACTGCTGTCTTTCCATAGAAAACAGCTATAATCCCAAATTATTGAAATCCTACAATCTGCTAATCTACTTGGAGAACACCTGTGGGAAAGGTTAAATTGCTAAATTTCTCAGATTTCCCTGCAAATGAGTTTGTATTTAGCTTTCCATTATATTTTCTGGGCATTCACTTTGGTCATTCACCCTTGTCATTCTATAAAAAAATGAGTATCTAACCTAAACTCAGTATTAAACAATGTTACTGATCTTGGAGAGTACATTTGCCAACATTTTATTCGATTCCTCCAATAATTCCGTCTCTAACTGAAATATCTTGTTTTCATTATGGTCTATTGGCATTCAACTCTGTTCCAGTATTGTCTATGGGCATTCCACTGCCCTATTAAAGTCTATGGGCATTCCATTTTGTCATTCTTTTCCTTTGATTGACAGCCTGTGTATTGAGACACTTGCATGAGCCTGTGTGAGGGGGACATGTGTCCTGCTGCTCTGTACCACAGAGCTGAATTTACTTTCACTTTCCTCTCTCCTTACATCCAGAGGTACAGGTACAAAGCTCACAGAGAGAGAGAGAGAGAGAGAGAAACACACACACACATCAGAGACAGAGAGGGAGACATCAGAGAGATACATCAGAGAGAGAGAGACATCAGAGGGAGAGAGAGACATCAGAGAGAGAGAGAGAGACATCAGAGAGAGACATCAGAAAGAGAGAGAGACATTAGAGAGAGAGAGAGAGAGACATCAGAGAGATACATCAGAGAGAGAGAGAGAGACATCAGAGGGAGAGAGAGACATCAGAGAGAGAGAGAGAGAGAAACACACACACACACATCAGAGACAGAGAGGGAGACATCAGAGAGATACATCAGAGAGAGAGAGAGAGAGAGAGACATAAGAGGGAGAGAGAGACATCAGAGAGAGAGACATCAGAGAGAGAGAGAGACATCAGAGAGAGCGAGAGACATCAGAGAGAGACATCAGAAAGAGAGAGAGACATCAGAGAGAGAGAGAGACATCAGAGAGAGAGAGACATCAGAGAGAGAGAGAGAGAGAGAGAGAGACATCAGAGAGAGACATCAGAGAGAGAGAGAGACATCAGAGAGAGAGAGATACATCAGAGAGAGAGAGAGAGAGAGAGAGAGAAAGAGCCATCAGAGAGAGGAAGAGAGAGATATCAGAGAGAGATACATCAGAGAGAGAGAGAGAGAGAAACACACACACACATCAGAGACAGAGAGGGAGACATCAGAGAGAGAGAGAGAGAGAGACATCAGAGAGAGAGAGAGACATCAGAGAGAGAGAACCATTAGAGAGAGGAAGAGAGAGATACCAGAGAGAGATAAATCAGATAGAGAGAGAGAGCCATCAGAGAGAGGAAGAGAGAGATATCAGAGAGAGATACATCAGAGAGAGAGATACATCAGAGAAAAAGATACATCAAAGAGAGACATCGGAGAGAGCCATCAGAGAGAGGAAGAGAGAGATATCAGAGAGAGATAAATCAGAGAGAGAGAGCCATCAGAGAGAGGAAGAGAGAGATATCAGAGAGAGATACATCAGAGAGAGAGATACATCAGAGAAAAAGATACATCAAAGAGAGACATCGGAGAGAGCCATCAGAGAGAGGGAGAGACAGAGAGTCATCAGAGAGAGAGAGAGAGAGATACATCAGAGAGAGAGAGAGAGAGACATCAGAGAGAGAGAGAGAGACATCAGAGAGAGAGAGAGAGACATCAGAGAGAGACATCAGAGAGAGAGAGACATCAGAGAGAGAGAGACATCAGAGAGAGAGAGAGAGATCAGAGAGAGAGAGAGAGACATCAGAGAGAGAGAGAGAGAGAGAGACATCAGAGAGAGAGAGAGACACATCAGAGAGAGACATCAGAGAGAGAGAGACATCAGAGAGAGAGAGAGAGAAAGAGCCATCAGAGAGAGGAAGAGAGAGATATCAGAGAGAGATACATCAGAGAGAGAGAGAGAGAGAGAGAAACACACACACACATCAGAGACAGAGAGGGAGACATCAGAGAGAGAGAGACATCAGAGAGAGAGAGAGACATCAGAGAGAGAGAGAGAGAGCCATCAGAGAGAGACATCAGAGAGAGAGAGAGCCATCAGAGAGAGGAAGAGAGAGATACATCAGAGAAAGAGATACATCAGAGAGAGAGAGAGAGAAAGAGCCATCAGAGAGAGGAAGAGAGAGATATCAGAGAGAGATACATCAGAGAGAGAGAGAGAGAGAGAGAGAGAAACACACACACACATCAGAGACAGAGAGGGAGACATCAGAGAGAGAGAGACATCAGAGAGAGAGAGAGAGAGAGACATCAGAGAGAGAGAGCCATCAGAGAGAGAGAGAGACATCAGAGAGAGAGAGAGACATCAGAGAGAGAGAGAGCCATCAGAGAGAGGAAGAGAGAGATACATCAGAGAGAGATACAGCAGAGAAAGAGATACATCAAAGAGATACATCAGAGAGAGAGAGAGAGATAGAGAGAGAGAGAAAGAGCCATCAGAGAGAGGAAGAGAGAGATATCAGAGAGAGATACATCAGAGAGAGAGAGAGAGAGAGAAACACACACACACATCAGAGACAGAGAGGGAGACATCAGAGAGAGAGAGAGACATCAGAGAGAGAGAGAGAGAGACATCAGAGAGAGAGAGAGAGAGAGAGAGAGAGAACCATCAGAGAGAGGAAGAGAGAGATATCAGAGAGAGATAAATCAGAGAGAGAGGGAGCCATCAGAGAGAGGAAGAGAGAGATATCAGAAAGAGAAATAAATCAGAGAGAGAGAGAGAGACATCAGAGAGAGGAAGAGAGAGATATCAGAGAGAGATAGATCAGAGAGAGAGATACATCAGAGAGAGAGATACATCAGAGGAAAAAGATACATCAAAGAGAGACATCGGAGAGAGCCATCAGAGAAAGGGAGAGACAGAGAGTCATCAGAGAGAGAGAGAGAGAGAGATACATCAGAGAGAGAGAGAGAGAGACATCAGAGAGAGAGAGAGACATCAGAGAGAGACATCAGAGAGAGAGAGAGAGAGACATCAGAAAGAGAGAGAGACATCAGAGAGAGAGAGAGATCAGAGAGAGAGAGAGACATCAGAGAGAGAGAGACATCAGAGAGAGAGAGAGAGACATCAGAGAGAGAGAGAGAGACATCAGAGAGAGGAAGAGAGAGATATCAGAGAGAGATACATCAGAGAGAGAGAGAGAGAGAAACACACACACACATCAGAGACAGAGAGGGAGACATCAGAGAGAGAGAGACATCAGAGAGAGAGAGAGAGACATCAGAGAGAGAGAGAGAGAGAGAGAGCCATCAGAGAGAGAGAGAGACATCAGAGAGAGAGAGAGAGCCATCAGAGAGAGGAAGAGAGAGATACATCAGAGAGAGATACATCAAAGAGAGACATCGGAGAGAGCCATCAGAGAGAGGGAGAGACCGAGAGTCATCAGAGAGAGAGAGAGAGAGAGAGACTTTAGAGAGAGAGATCAGAGAGATATACATCAGAGAGAGAGGGAAAGATACATCAGAGAGAGACTATAGAGAGAGAGACAGAGACATCAGAGAAAGATATATCAGAGAGAGAGACATCAGAGAGAAAGAGACATCAGAGAAAGCCATCAGAGGGAGAGACATCAGAGGGAGAGACATCAGAGGGAGAGACATCAGAGGGAGAGACATCAGAGAATACAGAGAGGGGGAGAGACAGTAGAGAATACAGAGAGAGACTCTGTATAGGTGGGCATTTTAGCCATAGGTGGAGGTCACTGAAGTCACTGGATTATAGGATTATTTAACACAATTGAATATTGCACGACAGTGGATTTATATAATTTTATTGGGACTATGCACATTAGATTGCGCTACACTTGATGTGATATTTTTATTTGATGCAAAGTTACCTTTTGATAATTGGTGGCAGCAATCACGAATATTCACATTATATAATTATATATATACATACACACAATATCTCACAAAAGTGAGTACAACCCTCACATTTTTGTAAATATTTTATTATATCTTTTAATGTGACAACACTGAAGAAATGACACAGTGCTACAATGTAAAGTAGTGAGTGTACAGCTTGTATAACAGTGTACATTTGCTGTCCCATCAAAATAACTCAACACACAGCCATTAATGTCCAAACCGCTGGCAAAAAAAGTGGGTACACCCCTAAGTAAAAATGTCCAAATTGGGCCCAATTAGCCATTTTCCCTCCCCAGTGTCATGTGGCTCATTAGTGTTACAAGGTCTCTGGTGTGAATGGGGAGCAGGTTAGTTAAATTTGGGGTTATCGCTCTCACTCTCTCATACTGGTCACTGGAAGTTCAACATGAAACCTCATGGCAAAGAACTCTCTGAGGATCTTAAAAAAATTATTGTTGCTCTACATAAAGATGGCATAGGCTATAATAAGATTGCCAGGACCCTGAAACTGAGCAGCAGTTTAACCACTTGCCGACCGCTCACTCGAGCTCTACTGCGGCAAAGTGGTTAGTTATCGTCCAGCGACGTAGACCTACGTCGCTGGACTCCTCCCCTTGTGGGCGGCGCCACCAGAGGCTCGCTCCCGCTGTATTCATTCACAGCGGGAGTCGGGCCAGGGGAGGAGCGGCGGCGATCGCCGCTGCTCTTCCCCGATCGTCGGGGAATCGAGTTTGGAGATCCGCCCACTTGTGTAAACAGAGCGGGCGGATCTCCTAAGTGACAGACAGTGACAGATTGCAGGGTTCAGCATAGCTGAACATGCGATCTGTCCTTGTGTCACTCAGTCACCTCCCCCCACACATGTTAGTAAGCACCAGGCATACATTAACCCCTCCCTCTCCAATAAAATTAACCCCTTCCCTGCCAGTGTCATTTTTACAGTAACAGTGCATATATATAGCACTGATTACTGCAGTAATGTCACTTGTACCCCCAAAAGTGTCAAAAACGTCAGTCAAGGGTCCGATCTGTCCGGCGCAATGTCGTAGTCCCGTAAAAAAAAAAAAATCGCAGATCACCGCCATTACTCGTTAAAAAAAAACACCAAAAATTACAGAAATCTTTCCCTTAGTTAGTAAACGCAATAACTTTTGCGCAAACCAATCAAAATACGCTTATTGTGATTTTTTTTACCAAACATAGGTAGCAGAAAACAAATTGGCCACAAATTTAAAAAAAATTAGATTTTTACATTTTTTGGGGGGAATTTCATATAAAAAAATTAGAAAAATATTGTTATTTTTTCAAAATTTACGCTCTTTTTTTGTTTATAGCGCAAAAAGTAAAAATCGCACAGGTGATCAAATACCACCAAAAGAAAGCTCTGTTTGTGGGAAAAAAAGGACGTAAATTTTGTTTGGGTACGGTGTCACATGACCGCGCAATTGTCAGTTAAAGTCGCACAGTGCCGAATCGCAAAAAGTGGCCTGGACGTAAGACAGCAAAATCCTCCGGTGGTAAAGTGGTTAACAGGACAGGTTCCACTCAGAACAGGCCTCGCCATGGTTGACCAAAAAAGTTGAGTGCACATGCTCAGCGTCATATCCAGAGGTTCTCTTTGGGAAATAGATGTATGAGTTCTGCCAGCATTACTGAAGAGGTTGAAGGGGGGGGGGGGGGGGTCAGCCTGTCAGTGCTCAGACCATACACCACACACTGCATCAAATTGGGCTGCATGGCTGTCACCCAGAAGGAAGCCTCTTCTAAAGATGATGCACAAGAAAGCCTGCAAACAGTTTGCTGAAGACAAGCAGACTAAGGACATGGATTACTGGAACCATGTCCTGTGGTCTGATGAGACCAAGATAAACTTATTTGGTTCAGATGGTATCAAGTGTGTGTGGCGGCAACCAGGTGAGGAGTACAAAGACAAGTGTTTCTTGCTACAGTCAAGCATGGTGGTGGGAGTGTCATGGTCTGGGGTTGCATGAGTGCTGTCGGCACTGGGGAGCTACAGTTCATTGAGGGAACCATGAATGCCAACATGTACTGTGACATAATTAAGCAGAGCATGGTCCCCTCCCTTCAGAGACTGGGCTACTGGGCAGTATTCCAACATGATAACGACCCCAAACGCACCTCAAAGACAAGCACTGCCTTGCTAAATAAGCTGAAGGTAAAGGTGATGGACTGGCCAAGCATGTCTCCACACCTAAACCCTATTGAGCATCTGTGGGGCATCCCCAAATGGAAGGTGGAGGAGCGCAAGGTCTCTAACATCCACCAGCTCCATGATGTTGTGATGGAGGAGTGGAAGAGGACTCCTGTGAAGCTCTGGTGAACTCCATGCCCAAAAGGGTTAAGGCAGTGCTGGAAAATAATGGTGGCCACACAAAATATTGACACTTTGGACCCAATTTGGACATTTTGACTTAGGGGTTTACTCACTTTTGTTGCCAGCGGTTTACACATTAATGGCTGTGTGTTGAGTTATTTTGAGGAGACAGCACATTTACACTGTTATACAAGCTGTACACTCACTACTTTACATTGTAGCAAAGTGTAATTTCTTCAGTGTTGTCACATGAAAAGATAAAATAAAAAATTTACAAAAATGTGAGGGGTGTACTCATTTTTGTGAGATACTGTATAGAAGTATATTGTAATAATCAATAATTCTGCTACTAAAATTAGTGTGTGCTGTAAAGTGCCTCCAGCATTGTTCCGATGTCTTCTTGCTGAAGGCCAAAGCAGCCACATCCTTATTGAAAACACTCCCCTTCTCCTTGGTCTCAAAAACTATATGTCACTTTATGTAATTAAAATACCGTATTTATCGGCGTATAACACGCACTTTTTCCTCCTAAAAATGGAGGAAAAAGTAGCAGTGCGTGTTATACACCGATATAACAAAAAAAAAAAGTCCAGAAAGCACTAGCAGCGGTGAGAGATAGAAGGGGGCGGGCGGCGCAGAGGATAAGGGAGGACGCGCTGTCATCGGAAGTCCCGTCACATATGCCGACGTCAATCATAGGCGCCGGGACTTCCGATAACAGCGCGTCCTTCCTTCTCCTCGGCGCCGCCCGCCCCCTTCTACCTTTCGGCGTTGGCTGCTTTCTGGACAAGTGATTTGTATAGTGGCACTGGCGCTGGCGAGGCTGCAATAATGGGCGCTGGCGAGGCTGCATGTATGGGCACTGGCGAGGCTGCATGTATGGGCGCTGGCGAGGCTGCATGTATGGGCACTGGCGAGGCTGCATGTATGGGCACTGGCGAGGCTGCATGTATGGGCACTGGCACTAGCGAGGCTGCAATTATGGGCGCTAGCGAGGCTGCAATTATGGGTGCTGGCGAGGCTGCAATTATGGGCACTGCGCTGGCGAGGCTGCATGTATGGGCACTGCGCTGGCTGCATGTATGGGCACTGCGCTGGCGAGGCTGCAATTATGGGCACTGGTGCTGGCGAGGCTGCATGTATGGGCATTGCACTGGCGAGGCTGCATGTATGGGCACTGCGCTGATGAGGCTGCATTCGTTGGCACTGGTAAGACTACATTTAATTTTAAAAAAATGTTCTGAGTTCAAAGCTGTTTATTTTAAATTTCAGCTTTTTTCCTGAAATTTCTGCCCTAAAATTTAGGTGCGTGTTATACGCCGGCGCGTGTTATACGCCGATAAATACGGTATGTCGATTTCTAGCCTTGATGAGGAGGGTATAATTATATATTATGGATCCAGCTAGTCTTTTTGAAGGGTTTCTCTTTGTCAGTCTGTTTTCCCAGAGGTAAAGCCTTCCAAGAACGGGCAATAGCTCTCATTCTCGTTTAGTCCTGGTGGTTTGGCAGCATTAAGTTTCTTGATCCAACGCATTTCCATCTAGTGAATTTCCATCTTCCACTGGGTCGCCATGTTACCAATTATCACAAATACAAAATGCCCAAAGTCAAATTCTCCATTTTGGACAGGATCCATATCCCCCCCCCCCCGAGGAGGGGACTGGAACAAATCCCTACTCCAGATGGAAATGCGTTGGATCAAGAAACTTAATACTGCCAAACCACCAGGACTAAACGAGAATGAGAGCTATCACCCGTTCTTGGAAGGCTTTACCTCTGGGAAAACAGACTGACAAAGAGAAACCCTTCAAAAAGACTAGCTGGATCCATAATATATATAATTATACCCTCCTCTTCACATAATAATAATAATATCTTTTATTATTATTTTTTATTTCTTATTTTTACTTTATATTTATATATATATTTCTTTATTTATTATTTTTTATTATTTTTTCATTTATTATTTATTATTTTTTATTTTTACTTTCATTTCTTATTTTCATATTTATTTTTATACTTTATTCTTTATTATTTTTCTTTATTTTTTATTTTTTATTATTTTTATTTTTTATATTTTTCAATATCACATTTCTCTCATGTTCCAAAATCTTAAAATCTTGGACTATTTGCTAACGATCCCCACCTCGGGGAACCCCCCCCCCCACTCATGCCTCTCCAATCCCCATTGATATCCAGATTCTCTATGTATATACATTTATAACATTGCTGTAAAACCTAATATATATGGTAACAATGTATATATCAAATATGTATACATAATTATCCAAATTCCTTAACATTGGAATTAATGACACAATTATGGCAACTTATGAGTAATCTGCCTGGAAAACCTAAAATCTGTGCTTCCTTAAACTTCCACACCCGGCACAAGGGTCCCTGGCTTCAAGAAATCCAGGGACTAGACGAACGGATAGAGGACAAGAACCCTCTTAAAAGATCCACCAGCAGGATCTCCGCTCCAACGCTGTGCCGGCGGCCGTAAACTCTTTACCCCCAATGAGCTGACAGGATGCGCGCGCATCGCACTCCGTACCCGGAAGTCAGCCAAGCTACACGTCATGCGCATCACTGCGCATGCGCGGGCGTAATAAAATGGCCGGGAATTGTAACAAGGCACCACTTCCCTCCAGCCGAGGGAACGTGAGGACGCCTGGACCCTGCCGCTCTGCAAGACTACCCCATCGAGGAAACGCTTAGAATACCACAATAGTAAGTAAACCACAATGCGATTTAATGCATTGATGGTTTCCTTCGTGCTAATTCCCGGAAAGTAAAAGCACTTTTTGTATCTTCATCATTAACCACTTGCCTACAGTGCACTTTCACCCCCTTCCTGCCCAGACTGATTTTCAGCTTTCAGCGCTCTCACACTTTGAATGACAATTACTCATGCAACACTGTACCCATAAAAAATTTAAGTCCTTTTTTTCACACAAATAGAGCTTTCTTTTGATGGTATTTAATCACTACTGGGTTTTTTATTTGTTGTGCTATAAATAAAAAAAGACTGAAAATATTGTGAAAAAACGCATTTTTCTTTGTTTCTGTCATAAAATTTAGCAAATGAGTAATTTTTCTTCACAAATTTTGGCCAAAATTTATACTGCTACTTATCTTTGGTAAAAATAACCCAAAAAAGTATATATTATTTGGTCTTTGTGAAAGTTATAGAGTCCACAAGTTATGGTGCTAATCATTGAAAATTTATCACACTTGATCACACCTGATGTACTGAAGGTCTATCTCATTTCTTGAGACACTAAAAAGTCAGGAAAGTATAAATACCCCCCAAATGACCCCTTTTTGGAAAGTAGACATTCCAAGGTATTTAATAAGGGGCATGGTGAGTTTTTTGAAGTTGTAATTTTTTCCCACAACTCTTTGCAAAATGAATATTTTTTTTTTTTTTTTACAAATTGACGTATTAACAGGTTATTTCTCTCACATAGCATACGTATACTTGCACTTACACCCCAAAACACATTCTACTACTCCTCCTGAGTATGGCGATACCACATGTGTGAGACTTTTTCACAGCCTGGCCACATACAGAGGCCTAACATCCAAGTAGCACCGTCCGGCATTCTAGGAGCACAAATTACACATATAATTTCCTGACAACCTATCGCACTTTTGAAGGCCCTGGAGCACCAGGACAATGGAAACCCCCATAAAATGACCCCATTTGGAAAGCAAACAGCCCAACGTATAATTTTTGAGGCATAATGAGTCTTTTGAATATGTCATTTTTTTCCACAAGTTTTTGGAAAATGTGGAAAGAAAATGAAAACGCATTTTTTTTACACAAAGCTGTCCATTTATGCAATATTTCTAACACATAGCATGTACATAGCAAAAATTGCACCCCAAAATACATTCTGCTATTCCTCCTGAGTATGGCGATACCACATGTGTAACACTTTTACACAGCCTAGCCACATACAGAAGCCTAACATCCAAGTAGCACTTTACACAAAGTTGTCCATTTATCCACTTTAAGACTGGGCCTATTTTTGACACTTGGTGTTTACAAGCTAAAATCATTTTTTTTTTGCTAGAAAACTACTTAGAACCCCCAAACATTATATATTTTTTTTTTAGCAGAGACCCTAGAGAATAAAATGGAGATCGTTGCAGTATTTTTTATCACACCATATTTGCGCAGCAGTCTTCCAAATGAAATTTTTTTGAAAAAAATTCACTTTTTTGAACTAAAAAATAATAAAACAGTAAATTTAGCCCAATTTTTTTCCATAATGTGAAAGATAATGTTACGCCGAGTAATTAGATACCCAACATGTCATGCTTCAAAATTGCGCATGCTCACAGAATGGCGCCAAACATTGGTACTTAAAAATCCCCATAGGCAACATTGTAAAAATTTCTGCAGGTTACCAGCTTAGAGTTACAGAGGAGGTCTAGGGCTCAAATTATTGCTCTCGCTCTAACGATCGCGGAGATACCTCACATGTATGGTTTGAACACCGTTTACATATGTGGGCGGGACTTGCGTATGCGTTTGCTTCTGCGCGCGAGCTAACGGGGACAAGGCGCTTTAATTTTTTTTTCCTATTTATTTTATTTATTATTTTTTTATTTTTACACAGTTTAAAAAAAAAATGTTTTGATCATTTTTATTCCTATTACAAGGAATGTAAACATCCCTTGTAATAGAAATAGGCATGACAGGTCCTCTTTATTGTGAGATCTGGGGTCAAAAAGACCTCACAACTACACTAAAAAAGGAAAAAAAAAAAAAATAAATTGTTGAAAAAGGAAAAAAAAAAAGCGGCCCTTTAAACCGGTTGCTAGGCAACGACTTTTGACGTAGCTCCGGTCCTCCAAGATCATAGAGTCGAGTGAGGGCCATCTCTGAGGATCCGGGACCGGATAATTTTCCCCGCTGCCGGCGGGTCCGGTAACCTGGGAAAACGTCTGGGACGCGGCGGGAGGTGGGGGGGGACCTCTTCCCCTGCACCGTAAGGGTGATTCCGCGGCAAATCCGCCACTGGGACCACCCTTATCTGAAAGCCGACCGCCCGCTGTTTAAAAAAATACCGGGGTTATGGCAGCTATCTGCTGCCATAACCCCAGTATTTAGCTTTTAATGGCCGATGCATATAGTCGTTAGGCGGTCGGTAAGTGGTTGCATGTATATGGCAAACAGGTGATGATGACTGATGGGGTGACAGGTGACGATGACTGATGGGGTGACAGGTGACAATGACTGATGGGGTGACAGGTGACAATGACTGATGGGGTGACAGGTGACAATGACTGATGGGGTGACAGGTGACGATGACTGATGGGGTGACAGGTGACGATGACTGATGGGGTGACAGGTGACGATGATTGATGAGGTGACAGATGACGATGATTGATGAGGTGACAAGTGACGATGATTGATGGGGTGACAGATGACAATCACTGACGGGGTGACAAGTGACGATGATTGATGGGGTGACAAGTGACGATCACTGATGGGGTGACAAGTGACGATGATTGATAGGGTGACAGATGACGATGACTGATGGGGTGACAGGTGACGGTGATTGATGGGGCGACAGGTGATGGGCGATGGTCACCGATGGGTGACAGGTGACGGGCGATGGTGCACGGTGGTACTGATGGCAGTCTCTGGTGACAGGTGCACTTTAGGCTATGTTCACATGTGAGCGTAGCGATCGCGGGCAGAATCACTGCGATTCTGCCCGCGATCCAGAAATCATTGCAAATCGCGGGACGCCTGTGCGTTGCCTGTGATTTGCAATAGCACCCCAAAGGTTGTGCGATGTTGCAGCGATTTCCGCCTGCCGAATCGCAGTAACATCGCGCAAACAACGCATGATGCCCCAAAGAAGCTCTTGTACCTTTTTTGGGCGTCATGCGTTGTTTGCGCGATGTTACCGCGATTCGGCAGGCAGAATCGCGGTGATTCTGCCTGCGATCGCTACGCTCACATGTGAACGTAGCCTTATGGGTGTCAATTTCTAGGCACTGATGAGGTGACTGTTGGGTGACAGGTGACATTGGGGGGGGGGGGCTGAGGACTGTGTGGGGACATTTATTTTTGTGATTTTACTTTTACAGGTGTACAGAGCAGTAACTCACTGTTTCTGGCTCTGCTCTCCTCACACTGGAAACTGTGTGAGGGGAGAAGAGCTACTAACAGTGAGTTACTGCTCTGTGTTTACATTTTGTGATCGGCTGTGAATGGATTCACAGCCGATCACATAGTAAACAGTCACTGTCAGTGACTGTTTACTACTGCCGGTGACAGCTGTGTTCCTACGGAACACAGAGCCACCGGCATGACCGCGCTGCGCGCTCCCGATCGCGCATGCGCGGTCTGATTCCGGGCTTTGCTATTGTGATCGGCTGTGTCATTGGAACACAGCCGATCACATGGGAAACAGCCATGCCCATTGGCTGTTTCCCCCCTGCCGGTGACGGGGTGTGTCCCGGGGACACGCCGACACCGGCAGTGCAGGGCGGCGCGCACACGATCGCGCGCCTGCCCTTCTTGAATGGGCCGCCGTCATATGACGGCGGCACAGAACAATGGTCGCACCGTCCCGCCGTCATTTGATGGCGGGCGGGTGGCAAGTGGTTAATAGAAACACATCAACAAAGCCTAAGCGAACACCGCCCGGTGGCCAAAACGGGTACTACACCTTTACCTTATTACACAAATGTAAGTAATGAACCAGTTATCCTATATATGGTACAGACATATATCAGGAAAACTTGATCTTTTTCAATTCTAACGGACTTTTATGTCCTATTAGAACAAACAGGATCAAGATGGAGGATTATCCCCCTACTGGCACTATCAAGTACTACATTGATTGTAAGTACTTTAAAGCCTGAATTTCCCTTTTTTACATATACAATTATGACTATTTATCTACTCATATCTTATACTCCAGAGACCAGTGCCCGCCCCCAATTTCTGTGTGGAAACATAAGGACCAGAGGCAAGGTCCCATGGCAGAATTCTTTTCAAACAAGTATGTATATCATTGGCAACCAATGAAAATCTTCCATTGGCAGCATAATATTCTACTAACCACCTAATATATTTACAGATACGGTGAAAAATTTCCTTGACAAAGGCGTAAAGCCGAAACGCGTAGGAATTTTAAGGATATCTCTCCCTACAGACTTCACGCCATCCAAAGCGTGAACAATAGAGAGACATACCATTTGTCACCTATCACAAATGTCACTTCTTCTTTCTTATTTTCACCAACACTAATGGGTCTATAACCCACACTTTCTGTGATTATTGTATCAGTGTATTAATCTTTTTTGAATAAAACCCTGCTTTTTCAAACCAATCTATATTTTATACTAGCCCAGAAAGTCCCAAATCGCTGATAAAATGTTAAAAGGTCTGTTTTTGAGCTTTGTACCGGTGAAGTGGTGGCAAGACAGGCGGTCCGTTCTCATCTGATCTCTAATAGAGGACAGTGGGGATCTGACAGCTCCGTCTCTAAACACAGAGCGGAGACGGAGCTGTCATCCGCCTCAGCGGGGATCGGCGGATCGATCCCCCACTGAACAGAACGGACTCCGTCGAGCGGTGTGCCCGTGTGAAAGGGGCCTAATGGGGAAACAGGGGTAATGCTGAACCCGCAGCAAGACTAGGGACTGATGAGAACTTATCTTTATGCTGTTTTGTTTGTAGCAGGGAAGTATGGGGTAAAACTAAATATAGTGTTTTGCTTACTAATGAGGTTAAAAATGTTCAAGTGAATAGCCAGTTAAAACCTTACTTAGCCTGAAAATGCAAAATCCAGTGTTGGGAGTGAAACACTGCCAGTACACGGCAGTGAAACAGTGGTATTGCAACCAATGGTGTCTGAAGATGAGGTATTGCAATGTGCTCTTAAAACAGACTGGACAGATTGGCACAGGGAAGAACTTGCAATATTTAATGAGGTGACTATGCCTTACAAGGCTACAATATGTTGTGTAATAGTGAGGTGAACACTATTGCTGCTGTGCCAGGAGAAGGGACTGCAGAACAGCCTATTAACCACAGTGTGTTGGCTGTTGCAGAGATTAACCCTCTTATGACAGAAGGTACGAGTGAGCGTGAACTCACAGTAGAAATTAAAAAAATAAATGTAAAAAGAATGTAGTGTGTTTTGTGATGACAGACATGCTCAAAGAAATGTTAGAATCATGGAGTGTACAGCCAGTGTATATCTTGCTGTCCTCTCCTGCAGTACGAGAACTTTTAACATAGGGTACTGCCAATTGGAGCTGGATATTACAGGTTGTACTGCGCAGAAATAGCCAATGTTAATGTGGAAAGTTGTCTCACAGTGTGCTGGATTGCTTCATACTGATGTTGTGTATAAGAAGCACTCTACAGCACTGTTGGACAGATCAGAGGTATTGAAAATACCAGAAGTAACAGTAATGGTTAACCACTTCAGCTCCGGAAGGTTTTACCCCTTTAATGACCAGGCCATTTTGTTGCGATTCGGCACTGCGTTACTTTAACGAAAACTTGCGCGGTCGTGTGACGCTGTACCACAATACAATTGATGTCCTTTTTTCCCCCCACAAATAGAGCTTTCTTTTGGTTGTTTTTGATCACCTCTGCGGTTTTTAGATTTTGCACTTTACACAAAAAAACACAATATTTTCTACTTTCTGCTTTAAAACATTCCCAATAAAAAAAATGTTAAAAATGCAATTTTTTTTATCAGTTTAGGCCAATTTGTATTCTGCTACATATTTTTGGTAAAAAAAAATCCCAAAAAGTGTATTTTAATTGGTTTGCTCAAAAGTTATAGCATTTACAAACTATGGGATAGATTTTTGGACTTTTTATTTATTTATTTTTTTTATTAGTAATGGCGGCGATCAGCGATTTTTAGCGGGACTGCGACGATGCGACAAACAGATTGGACCCCCTAACTGACATTTTTGACACTTTTTGGGAACCAGTGACCTTATTGCAGCAATTAGTGCTAAATATTATGCACTGTTACTGTATAAATGACACTGGCAGGGAAGGGGTTAACACTGGGTGTGATCAAAGGGTTAAATGTATGCCTGTTTGTGCTTACTGACTGTGTGGGGGAAGGGCTCTGTGACAGGCACAGAGAGATTGGGGTTTCAGCTCAGCTGAAACTCCTGATCTCTCTCTGCCTGTGTGACAGAAGACTCGTCTGCTTTGTTTACATAAGCAGACGGGTCTTCTGTCAGTTTCTGTGAAGATTGTGGGAGGCCGGCAGTGATTGCCGCCGCTCCTCCCGCAGTCTGGCTCCCGCTGTGTTTAATCACAGTGGAAGTGAGGCTCCGGCGGCACACACAAGCCACAGAGACCATGTGCACATAATCACGTAGATATATGTGCTTATGCGCAGCCTTGCCGCCCTGCCGCAGTTAATCTGTGTGGGGCTGTCGGCAAGCGGTTAAAGAGACTGGTTTAAAAAATGTGTTGAAAAATGTTTGTTGGTACAACAATCGCTGGTGGAGTGTTGGACAACAGGGGGCGATGTGAAACTGTGGGAAGGTCCCTTAGAGAGTAATTGATTGCGTGGGGTCCCCCCTCAGACACTGTCCTAGCAAGCAATGGGACAAGAGTTCCTGATTATCCTGACAATGTTGAATTGTGGATTTCTGAGAAATTGGTTGCCAAGGGTAACCACACAGGTATTAGCGAACCTGAAAAACAGATGGTACTAGTTGGGGTTGAGTGAGGTAGTGATAGAAGTCAGTCCTTGACAGGTGTCATAGAAGTAGGCCCCCTACAGTCCTGGGAGAGTAGGTCTGGGGGAGGTGAAAAGATAGGTGAAAGGAAATGTAGGAACCCAAGGCCAGAAGGTAGAAGGAATGGTAGAAAGATCAGTGGGACCCCAAGGGTCAAGAAGAAGTGCTTGTGGAAGCACACCAAGCAAAAGATGTGGGGGGGAGCCCCTTTTAGAAGTAAGATCAGAAAGGTTTGGACCTCTGGGGTGGTAGTAGGCACAAAGGTGCCAGGATGAAGAGTGATGTGCTTCTTCCTCCAGTGTGAAACAAGGGGCAGGGGGATATATAGATAGTGCCACTGTTTATTTTGGTAGTATGGGCAAAGTTTTGCAGAAAATAGACACACTAATGAGCCAGGTGTGCGCCTGATTAGAGGTTACTGGTCCTACCTTCCTGAGGGGGTCAGTTTGTGCAAGGGAGGTGTTAGGAGCATGTTGCTCTGTACTGTCCATGCTGGGGCAGTGAAAGGCCGAGCCTGTAAGGATGTAGCAGAAGGGAACTGCAGGAGAAACAGTCAGAGCTGAGGAAGGTTCAGCGTTTAGTGCACTGGGACTGTGTTTATTGGTTTGGAGGACTAAGGCAGGAGTCCTAAGCAGAGACACCCCTGTGAGGGAAACGATTCCGCTGTGAATCTTTACTTTCTTTTCAATAAAAGTGGGGAGAAAAGGCTCTAAAACAAACTTTGTGGAGTGGACTCACTGTTTGGCACTACCAATGAGCTAAAAATACCCCAAACCATTACAGGGGTCACGTTACTAAACACATGGGATACCTTTTGTTTTGTGTCGTCTTCATCAATGCCCAGGGAAAGGCTGAGGCCGCCGTGGGGGAATACTCATCCTTACGGAGGGCCTCTACTCTTAGAGATGAATGTACATCATGTGCATCCACACTGCAACTCTTCTCCAGTTAACCTTCAGTTACCCATGATAGTGTACACCTTCTCTGTATTCTGCATTTAGAATGGAAATGCTGAGCCAATGTCCACATTCACCTGTCTAGCATTTTTCACTAATTCCCAGTAGAGAAGTGGTCCACTGCATGCACTCTGCGTGGGCTCCACACTGGCACTCAACGTACCTCTGGAACTTTGGTACGTCTGTACAGTATAGGATGGGAACCTCTGTGGTGCGAATCTGCTGACATTGGCATTGGAGACAGACCACTGGCGGGAGAAGTGCCAATAACATCTCCCTCGCTGCTAGAGGTCATTTGACCTATAACAGGTACACACTACATAGTGCATTTAGATAAATTATACTGTGTTTTTTTTTTTTTTCAGGACAAATTCAGCTTTAATTTGGGGGTAAATTTTAATGGACGTCTTCTGATTTTTTTTATTATCAAAGAAAAACTGGTACAAAATAGTAAAATGTTTTTTTTTTTTTTTTCTAATTTAGCTGTATATTTCTTGCTATTACCATAACTTACCACCGAAGAACAACTCAAAATACATTTTCCTGCTCCTGATGATCACAGTGATACCACATATGTGTAGGTTGTTTGTGTTTTACCCGTAGCAAGGCCCAGAAACAATAGCGCACATTTTGCTTTTTTCATCCTACCTAAAACGCTGACACTACGTGACACTGATACTAAATTAAAACATTTTTTTTTAAAACTTACCTTAAAATTCACAGACCCTGACTTTTGACCTGAACTCTAACCCTGACAATGACCTAAATCGAACTCTGATCTAGCCATTTTTTTTTTTTTTACACACACTTCCTTTCTTTAAAGTTTTCTTTTCTAGCAAAGAGGAAAAAAAGAATACAATGCATCTTTTGCTCCATTCAAGAGGAGAACAAAAAACACACAGAGGTGGGCTTTACAGTGTCTGATCACTGTTATCATTGCGATAGCCAATCAGGTGTTCAGGAACCAGGCCTCCGGATTCCAAATCATTAGTACAAAACCCAAGGCTCCCAACAAGGGCTCAATCTCTGTGCTGAGAGTGTGCTGCAGAGCACGCTCACAGCTCAAAGACCAAGCTCTTGCCGGGAGCAAACGCTCATCACTAAGGGGTTAGGAGGCACCAGTACACTAAAGAGTCTAGTGCTAGATGGACAGTACTGTGCAATGCAGCACAAATTGATTGGCCCAGAATACTAAACCCTTCCTCACTCAGCCTAAGTGCTGCAGCACAGGTACTGTAATTATAGGAGGCTTATATCAGAATAGATTAATATATTTTCTACAAGTTACTAGTATATTTGATGTTTTTTCTAATTAATCTGTAGATAAGTTTGAAGATACAGTATATATATATATTTTTTTTTTGCCTGTAATTCAGCTTACAAAATTTGACATCTGGCCTTGTATACAAACACATGTCTGTAAGCATTTGAATATAAGCAAACATTTTCCTGGTTGGGTTTTGGCACGTAAAGGATTTTTGGCTCACACATGTGCATGCAAATGTATCAACAACAGAACAATTGCATATCTTGTACCTTCTTTACAGACTGCGCATCGGTACTTAATGGGGTGCAAAGATAACTATAGTGAGGGGATGGGTTTTTTTTTTTTTTTTCGGGGTGTAATCAAGGTGTTTGTGATCTAAGGGATGCCTGCAAATGTCTCTGGGACTCAGAGAACTCACAGGGAGGTTCACAAACTACCATATCTCATTGCTAGCAGGCACAGTACTACGTGGAAGAATAAAAGGGCATAGTACAAAGCATGAGTCTCCGTCACCATCAGCTGAAAATCATGGATAGCCCCAATTTTCCAATAACACCCATTATTCTTTGGGAGCTATCTACTCGTCTATGGCCATCCTACATCATAGAAATCAGATATCACTCTGTCTGTCTGGTCATGTTAAGATAAATGTAAACCTTCTCGTTAAAATCTCAAAAATTATGTTTAATATTTGTGAACTTTCAGCTTTAATCAAAATAAAACCTAGTGATCCTGTAATTAAAGTCTTTGTTCAGGCACTTCCTGTTATAGAGTGACAACGCTCTGTCCCTGTCCTGCAGTTGTGCTCCTCCATTGTCACCCTGTTACAAGGGCTTCCAACAGAGATTTCAATTGGCAAATTGAACACACATTACACAGACATGGTCAACTGTTGTCACCAACAGAAAATAAACCCAGATAAACCTCATTCAGCCATACAGCCTGTTGTGCATACATTTGTACAGTGGGTGCAGGAGATCAGCCATTGCTTGTTTTCCATTCTGGATAGCAAGTTGTGCTGCAAGTTTCAAAATGACTTGCTAAGCTATTGCTAGACTCAGCATTGCATGACTCCAGATCAACTTTCTTTGCAAACACTCTGTAAGTCTGCTGCAAGTTCTGGCTCAGTTATGTTGTACGATAGTCATCCCACCACAGGGGTCACTGTAGCTGAATTTTCATGATGTAGACTTGCAAAGTTCTTGCTGTAGACTCACCATTCCAACTTTGCTCTTTCTAGAGTCTTGCCACGCAAATTTACTACAAATTGGAAAAGTGTCAGCTAGAACTTGTGCTTCAAGTGCTCTCCAGTGTACAACTTGCCAGTGAAAATGTGCAACAAGTTAACAGATTGAACACTACCACAAATATGTGGCAAGTTGTTCTTGCTATCTTGGATAATGCTTTAGCAAGCTGAATGTCATTTAGTTGGGGTTTACATCTACTTTAAGGCTGCTGTCCGCTGAGATGCTGGTATAATCTGCAAATAATATTACAATTTGCGGTATTCACATTAATGCCACATGTAAGTGATTACCCCAAATAGGCAGACTTTTTATCACATAACAGGGTCTTTAAAGTAAACTTGTAGCGAGAGAACACAAAATTTCTGAATTTGAATATTTAGTACTGTGACTATATCATACATGTACTAAGGGTTTTTAAATGTCCCTGGCTCCCTGAAGGACTGTATTGTATTCTGGTTCAGTCTTGAACTGTTCACATACTGATTGCTCTGAGGGCCCTTTAAGATCTGCTTGTATCTAGTTACCCCTAGCTATGAAATTTCATTATATTTTGGAACATTATGGATCCTCATTTATGCATCAGCGCAAAGGCTAGATATCATTCAGTAGATGGCTTAGTGCTCTTTCACACTTGTGGTACCCTTTAAAGAGCAATCTGTTTTTCAGATCACTTTTCAGGGACATTTGACAGGCAGTGAGGAAGCATTATATTGCCTCCTTACTACTTGATTTAAGCCTGTAAATGCCCCACTACTTTGTCCCAAGCGCATGCATTGTACATAATTGCAGAGCAGCCCCATTGATCTCTGATTGGCGGCGTCACCTGTCAAACTCTGCAGCCCGAGTTAAAAATGCAGAAGCCGCAAAGTCGCCTTTTTTTTTTTTTACCGCCCCCTGTCAATCTGTGTGAAAGAGCCCTTTTTGTTGCAAATTGGATTATTGCATGTTTTGGTAATACAGTAAACCCCCCTCCATTGCGGGGGTTACGTTGCGGACCCAGCCGCGAAAAGTGAAAATCCGCGAAATAGAAAAACCCTATTAAAATGCATTGTAGACATGTTTTTTTTTACTGTCACTGTACGTGTAAAAGCATTTTAAGGTCTTTAAACACACTTTTAAAACAATAGAAACTCATTTAAAAACATAAAAGATACTGAGAGACATAGCAAGAGCTATGGAAAACACAAAAATATTTCATTTTTAATGATTTATATAGTAAAATAACATTACAAAAAAAAACGCAATATACCGGGACTGCAAAAACTGAACCGCGATGGAGCGGGGGTTTACTGTACATCTATATAAGGTTGTATGATTGTATTACCTAAGACCACTATTTAAGGTTAACATTATAGTTTGCCATCTGTATGATATCCACTGTCATGCTTGACTGCCTGCAAAAATGGAATTTTAATGGTTTTTGCCAAACTCATTGAAACTAAACCCTCTGATTTATTGGTTTCCCAAAACATTTACATTTAAGGCATTCCATGAATGAGAACGGTCACAGCAGTTTCTGCTCTCAACTGAACTTTCATGCCATCAAATGGCTGGTGTCATAACTGATCACATGTGCAGAACCAAACAGAGACTAAGATGGCAGCTTCCTTTGCAGTAAAGGATAGGAGGGTTAGTTCTGCTTTAAGAAAAATTATGTAATCTTATATTTTGCTCATATCGAGAGGCATTGTTGGTATTTGTTGCCTGTTACTTTCTTGCTTTTTTTTCACGCTATACATGGGAATTTGACTCAGACAGTGGCAATTAACACATAATTAGTAAACAATGTGTCCCTGCTATATTAGGGATCTTGAACTAAAATACTTTGCCAAAAAAGTTAAGCGAAAACAGATTTTTTTTTTTTTTTTCATAAAACTATAGTCTAATTATTAGTGGCTTAGCCCTGGTGTTTGCCTATTTTATCGCAGACATTCTCAAACAGGGTTATATGGAACCTTAGGGTTTTTCCCAGCAGTTGCCTAGTGTTCCTTGAGCAGTGATAGATTAATATCTTGCTTGATGGTGCTCACTTAGTTCTGCCACTCAGTCCAAGCAGCAGCCAGGGACCAATGGAGCTTCTCCTCTCCTAACCCCAAATGCAGGTGGTTAGACACTATAGCTGGCTACTGTGTTCTTCCCCTATAGCAGCCCCCTTTCCCATAAGGCAAGCAGACCTTCCGCTACTCGGTTGCCCCCAGGTCTTATACACAACGCTATAGTGCCTGGCCACCACGCCAGGTCAGGAGCATCCTGGACAAAATAAACAGATACTTTAGGTTGGCAGACAGGCAGAGTGGTTCAATGACAGTCCAGGTAAAAGGCAGGCAGAGTCCATGATCACCAATATTATACCGTTCTTAAATGATCACCAATATTATCCTGATTTTAAATTGGCTTATTAAAAGTATTGTTTTTAATATGGTATAAGTATGATGTAGCCTATCGAAAATGATGATGTGTATAACAACATGCCGCTGAGTATATATCCCGAAATCAGCCAGAGAGCGTTGGGTGGATCAATATGGCCCCCATCCGCTGCGCTGGAGCACCAAGATGGAGGCGAATGCATCATTGGTTGCTCGGATACGCTCGGCTACAAATAGACTGGTAATTTGATTGACGGGCACCGCTCCAGTAGACGTCCAATGACGAAACGCGTAGGGTGGAACTGTGCGTCAACGTCATTTCCGGTCTGCAGTCGTCCGTAGGTGGAACGCGGAAGGTCCCCGGCGCTGCTTACTACACGCTGAATCGATCGGCTACTTTCCATACTGTGAGTTGCTACTACTTTCCTTGTGATTTACTTAGTATATACTGCACCATGGGGCCCCTATGTTTTTATACACAGATGGGACCCGCATGTTTGTGAAGATCTACAGGAGATACATCTGGGAGTCTATTCAAAGACCCCCCTGGCTGTTAGCATATTGCTGGTATTTCCTTGAAGGGTGAGTGCGACCCCTAGCGGAATAATTGGAACGCAGGCACTCGATTCCTCATCACAAGCACTTTGCTCACTTGTAATTTGCACACGTTTGTACTTTTTTACTCATCATTTATTGATTTTAAATCACTCTATTTATCACCTTGTAATAAAATATCCTTCACCAGCACTTTGTGGTTTTTAAACCTACCCGGCCATAATTTGTCCGCACGGCCTTTTTATTGACAATACACTTTGCACTGGCACTTATTCTTTGCACTTATTTATAGTGTGGACACATCACAGTCCCATTTTATAAGGTAGCGCCGATTCCAACCACCTCCCCCATTTCCTCTAGAGTCCAGAGAATAGTCATTATCCAGTCCAAAGTCATACACAGGGAAATCCAATCTTGCAGGCAGACAGGGGCTTGTTCAGATATAACAGATGTTATCACTCTCTATCACAAGCTTGAGACTGAATGTTTGGCTGGCTTAAATCAGGCCTGGTTTCCACCCAGAGACTGGCCATATTAATCACCTTGCAGGTGGAAAGAAAATGAGCAGTGGCGGCCGGTGTATTGAGGGCGCAGGGGCGCCGCCCCCCATCCATGCGTCCGGCCCCCTAATCTGCATGCAGGGCGCCGGACGCATGGAGCTTAATGTTGTTTTTTTTTTTAAATCACCTGATTAGAGCCAGAGGCTCTAATAGGGTGATGCAAAGGGTGGAGCCGGGGCGCAGAGCAGTGCGCCCCATGCCCACCCATTGTGTGACAATAGCGAATGGAAATTCGCTATTGTCACACCGATCCTCCTCCTGGCCAATCAGGAAGCGTGTCCAATACGTACTTCCTGATTGGCCGCAAGGCAAACCCCATGCCATTGGCCGAGGTGGAGGCGGGAGCGGGAGGACTGGAGGAGACGCGCCGCCGGGGGACACAGTGAGGAGAAGCCGTCGCCGGGACTGAAGAGAAGCCGCCACTGGGACTGAAGAGAAGCCCCCCCCCCCTAAAATTTTGAGCACCAGCCGCCACTGAAAATGAGAATGCCATAGCCAAAACCAGGATGCTGGAATGAGGAGCAGGAGCGCTAGATGCTCCTGGCAGAGGTACATTCCTTCTACTGACCACAAATGTAAGGAGCATTCTTCCCTCAATCCCTTATTTATAGGAGCCCTACACTGAGCACTACAGTAATGGACATTTTCACACTGACCGTCAGTGTAACAGGGTATTTTTTTCTACACATGCAAGGTAGCTCTTCAGCAATATGGTGTGGCAAATATACAATGAGCTATAGATATGTTTAGCAGAGGTTCCCCCGAAACCTAAACATTATTTAAAGTGTTCCTCCATTGAAAAACAGTTGAGAGAAGGTGCTCTAGATGTTCTAAATTGCTAGATGGTAACTTCATATGCCTCCAGGTACCCTTTATACTTCCACAAATGTTTTAGGAACTCTGAAACTTAAGTGCACACTAATATGCAAATATTAGGTTTTGCCAAAGTAGTCAAAGACAGAGTAACCAAGTGCACAGGTAATATACGAAGATGTTATGTAATTCCTGACATGGGTTCTAAACAGCCTCCCAGCAGCCAGCATCAGGTGGTGACTAGTCTTTTGGACCTCTGAAGGACTGCGATGGAACGTTGAACTACTCCATTCAAGTACGAAGACTAGAGTGCCACAAGTAGGTGTTCTAGTTCCTGACATCTGGGCTCCCCTTTTCCACCACCTGCAATGGCCTTTTGGAAATTGAGACTGCCCGTCACTTTAAAGAACTTATAGGAAGGGTTGGACTAGCATTCAGCTTTCTCAGCAAAAGTCAGAGGGCCTATAAGATTAGGTTTGTGTAGGAACCTAAGGGTTCCGGCAATGGGTTATGGCTATCTTAGATGCTTTATAGGGTGAAATGTAGATTTTAGAGACAGGGAAGAGTTACTGGTCTGTCTTTCAACAGCTTGCCCGTGAGAAAGCTAGTTCTTCCAGGATCTGCCCTTCCTGTATTTGTATCGTTGCTACTTTAAACATGTTTCAACTTTGAGATAGCCTGTTCAAAAGCTGGTGAGTCAGAAAGAGTTTGGTCTGACCTAGATTTTCTCCAGTTTTCCCAAGCTGACCATATAAGACTAAGTCGGATATCAAGCCAACGAGACCTCACTATTTATTAGAAAGGCTCAATACCATTTATCTACCAAACCGGCAGATATTTCCTTGATGATCAACCCGTTCTAATACTGAAGCTCAGACAGTAGAATGAGGAAGATATATAGATATATATAAATATTTTTTTAAGTCTGGGGGCAGCACCAAAGCACATTGTTTAAATCTATGTTTCTTTCTTTTTAACAGGGGGGACAGAGGATTGAGTTTGGGTTTGGGTGAGAGGAGTGGGTTTGATGCTCCTTTGTAATTATGTTCACTAGAAGAGGAAATATGAAAAAGGGTTTTCTACCAAGGATTGTTTTTACATGATACAGATTTTATTTGATTTTCTGAAAAATGATACAATTGCCATATATTGTGACATGTCAAGAATAATTTGATGCAGACTTGTAAAGTCCACTTTAATTTCTTAGCATAGGCGTGTGCACAGGTTTTGCAAGGTGTGCCTCCTGTACGGTGCCAATTCCCCCTGCTTCCTGATGCCTCCTGTCTCCCCCCTGCAGTGCTGCCCGCTTCCCTCTTCTCCTCTCCCGCCTGCTGCTGCAGGGAATAATTCAGGATAAATGAATGAATGAACATAGTGAGTAATCTGTACCAATCGCTCCGGTGTTTTTTCTTAACTGAAGCATAGTAAACTGTTTACTATGTTTCTGTTTGTAAATGGAAAGGAAGCCGCTCAGCACAGAGAACTTTCATTCACATTCATTCCCTGTCCAGTGCAGCTGAGGCTGCAGAAAAAGGGACTGGGGAAGCTCTGTCCTCACTCCCTTTTTCTCTGTTTAGACACTTTATATTTTATCGAAGCTGTCCAACAGGGCTCCTAAAAAGTTTTTTCTAAAATAATATTGTAAAAAAGAAATTAAAAAATGTAAATCGTTAAAAATAATTAAAAAAAAATAATAAAAGTGTAGCACCCTCCTAGGTAGGTGCTAGTAAAAGCATATGGGTAGCCCTCTCTGCTTATCAGGGGGGCCTTAATTGTTCAGCAGGCTGTCATGTGTTCTCAGGTGTGTCTGTTGAGCTTTGGGAGTCTCCCCACTGTATCCAATGAGGGCTCTCTTTGGACAGTGGAGGAAACCTGACCAATAGCACACCAGGGCTTGAATCCATCCCAGAGGGCAGATTCTGCCACAATGCATCCTGGGAGGGGATATAAGTCTGTGGGGAGCACATGAGAGGATGTCTTTTGCAGGAAGCAAAGTCCCGGGAGGAGGGTGACGGCTGTCTCTCCTGTTGGTGTGAGGAAAGGTGTCCTTGGCAGTCGGCCTAGAGGACAGAAGGTTGAGCTGAGCTGCAGAGAGGGATCCAGTGTGCTGAGGACCGTGCGGAGCTGTTGGGACTGGAGTTTCCAGGAAAGCAGTGTCGTGAGTACTGTAAACTGCCCCGGGGTCTGCCTAGGATAGGAGACCACTCCAGGAGGTCAGAGGGATACAGGAGCCAGCTAGCCTGTGCAGAAGTTATAGAAAAGGGGTGCCAGTGTTTAGACCCTGAAGAGAAAAAGGGTGCCAGTGTTCAGGCTCCGAAGAGTTAAGAATTGCAGCAGTGCTTACAGATAGCTACCTCAGGTACCCAGGTAGGCTAAAGGTAGCAGTACAAAGGACTTTTGAGCCACAAGGAAGTGTCAGAAGTCAGTTCAAGTTCACAGACAGCAAGTCAGTGTTAACAAGCGCCAACGGGTGTTTACCGGCATTCAACGTCAAGGGGCATTTTTCTCTGAGTCCCAATCCATCGTGTATAGTCGAGCCAGAGGAGTATCCCACTCATTTCCTTCTCCCATCCAAGTTCCAAAAATAAATACAAAAACCAAAGATGCCGGACTGTTTCTTGTCTCGGTGCTCACACTTGGAGAACATGCTTAAATTTGCTGTTGTTACTAGCGCTAACCCTGGCAGACCCACATCCAGCACAATGGCTGGGAATTCTGCTTCAAAAGTAAAAACTACCGACACCAATTTCTGCTCTACTGATACCGTCTGCTGCTCTGCTGATATACACGCATGTGTATTTGTGCTCTGCGGTGCACACCCTAATGCAAATATACTGTGTTCACCAGTGTTTCTCAACACAACATATGGCTGAAGTCCAGGGAATTACATCTCTTAAAGCTTCCAAATATTTATAAAAAAGCAAACTTATTATACTTTAAAATGCAACTATTGTACCTGAATGTGTTCTTAAACTAGATAGTATTTTTGAATAGGAGATGGAGAATCAGTACTATGTGCTAAAGGATAAGTCCACCCTAACACTAAAATCCCTGCATCTAGAGACATCCACGATCTAACACTAACCTATCTAACCCAGTAAGGAAGAAATCGGTATACCAGCTGATCCCACGTTGAGCTGTCAGCCACAGCTTCGCTGTGGAGGGGGTTGTAGAGGACACAGTCGACAACGGAAGTCCCATAGTAAGTCTATGAGTGACGTCACTTCCCATTCATTTCACAGCCGGTGTCGGCTGTGTCCTCTGCAGAGCTTCCGCCGCTGGAGGCAGGATTGGTTCAGTTTCAAAAAAGGTATGTATACTGATTTCTTCTTTATAAGGCTAGATAGGTTAGTGTTAGATGGTGGATGTCTGCGAATGTAGAGATTTTAGTGTTAGGGTCGACTTATCCATAAGCAGCCTGTGATGGGCAGTACTATCTGTATAAAACTGGAAACTTGCTTGAGCAGAGTGATGTATCAATAGTGGGCACTTGCTCCCTCACTGTTTAATTAGCTGGTTGGGGTTGTCACTTGGGCTAAGCAGTACTTCCTAAAATGTGCCTCTAGTCTTTTGATTTTCAATAGAATAGTGTAACAACCTCCTCTAGTTAGGTTGTTAGGCAAAATTTAGTTTTTGGCTTCTTTTTTTTTATAATCAAATGTTTTTTGGAAAATAATTTTCATGACAGATTTAAAAAAATAAATAAATAAATAAAAAAAACACCTAAAGAAAATCAGTTAAATAGAAACAGCATAATCAACAGAAAGGTTTTGTTCATTTATCGTCCAGCCCTTCAACAGTATTCAAAAAAGAAGGGGGAAAGGAGAGTTAGGTAGGTGCTAGGTAAAAGCATCTGTTGCTCCTGTTGCTTATTAGGGGAGCCTGATCTGTTAGGTTGCCTGTCACATGTTTCCAGGTGTGATTCACTGGATCTGAGGGAGTGTCCCCACTGTATCCAATGAGGGAGCTTGTTGGACAGTGGAGGAAACCCAGCTAGTGACATATAATGTTTTATGGCATTCCCAGTGGGAGGGCATTCCTGCAATGCATCCTGGGATTGACCATAAATACGGAGGGGACATGTAGCAGGGCGTCTTTGGCGGGAAGCAGAGTCCCAGGAGGAGGCAGACGGCTGGTCTCTCCTCCTGTAGCGTGAGAGGAAAGTGGTTCAGGCAGTCAGCCTAGTGAACGGGGTGTGGAGCTGAGCTGCAGATGATCCAGAGTGCTGACAGTGGAGTTGGTGGCAGAGTCTCTCAGGAAAAACAGTGTCGTGAGTACTCAGGGATTTGCCACAGGGTCTGCCTAGGAAAGTGGACCACTCCAGAGAAGCCAGGGGATCAAGGAGATAGCTCACACAGAAAGTTTAACAGTAAAGGACGTGCCGTGTAGTTGACCCTGAAGAATAGGAACCAAGGGGGTGCCAGGAAGGGCCCTGAAGTTTGTTCTGCATTACAGTACAGTTTACCTCAGAAAGTTTACTCAATTCTACTTCACTGCTTATGACAAGGTGAAGCAGTGACCTAGCCCTGACTAGCGTTATACAGTGCTACTCAGCGGTACTTAGCATTAATTAATTAATCAGCATTAATCAGTCATCCCAGCTAATTGTGCATAGTTATACAAGTTGGAGTATCCCACTCATTCCCTTCTCCCATCCAAGTTCTCAATAAAAACACAAAATCCAAAGATCCTAGACATAGGTGTGCACACAGGTTGTGCCAGGTGTGCCTAGGCACACCCTAATCACCCTGTGCTGCTGAGATTTCCCCTGCTGCTTGGTTGCAGAGAAAGGGACTGGGAAATCTCTGTCCTCAGTCCCTTTCTCTGTCCCAAATGTGAGACATCAGGGGTCTGTGGGGCTCCTAAAAAATAGTAAAAAATAATCATAATGCATAAAAAAATTGTAAAAATTTAAAAAAATAAACTACTAACACCAATCTCTGCCCCACTGACACCATCCACTGCTCTACTGACACCAATCTCTGCCCTGCTGGCATTTTCCATTGCTCTAATGACACTGTCCATTGCCCTACTGATATATATATATATATATATATATATATATATATATGGTGCACACCCTAATGCAATAGGCTGCGCACACCTATGCTCCTAGGCTGTTTCCTGACTGAGTCAAAATCACTTGGGGAATGTTGAACTGCCGTGTTGTTGCTAATGGTAACCAGCAGCTCCCAAGGAAGTAGTGCTATATAAGTACAGTATATTGCGCTTTCCCAGGATATAATTCGCGCCAGACCAAACTGCCCGCATAGCTGGCCCAATGGGGTTAAACATTCTGGATTAGCATTCCTTGGGCAGGGAAACCTGTCCTGTTTAATATTAAAAACATTATTGTAATCAGTAAAACTGAAAGAGGGAGTATATCAGCCAAAAACTTTGTAAGCAACTGAATTATCTCACATGATTATGGAGGTGGAATATATACATTAGCAATCAAAAATGTCTATCAAAAAGTCTACCGCGTAAAAATCTTCCTCCACCCGTTCACAGGAGAAGCCGATGCTACCATACACCAGAATAGATGCATCCCTGGCATAAGAAGCATATGTAGAATGGTAAGCCATATTTTTACCACAGCGTGGAGTGACGTTCGTCTCCTGCAAACAGACAAAGTTTGGTTTTAGATCTGCAAGAGTATCAAAGATTGCCTTACAGTTCAAAGAACTATTGGCTCCTCTCACATTACACGAAACAACCTTCATCATCTGACAAAACCCAAATACATATGGGGAAACACTGGGATATCTGAACCCACATACCATTTAGGAGGACTAGAACTCGAGATTCGGTTTTTAACTGTTGAACACCAAAAATACTGACAAAACTTAGGAAAAATTCTGCAAAAAAGAGAAAAGTTTTAAAGCAAAAAAAAAAAAGAAAAAAAGACAGACAAAAAAAACACATCTGATACTGGCCAGATCAGATACCAAAAGAAAAATGTAAAAAATTATAATAACATTTACATTGGGGAACTGGTATGCAGCAGTGGGCAGGCTGATCAACACAGACATGCCCAGGCTGCATGGTGGTTAGTATCTCCAGAAATGAGAAAGAAAAAGAAAAAAAAGAAAGAAAACCTAAGAACAAAACACCAAAAAAACAGCACACAGGTTCCTAATGGGGACAAGGTGGAGCGAGCCCATTCTTTAACCAGCTTGACTTGCTCCAAATGCTCTGTATAAAAAAAAAAGGAGAAAATCCATCTGTACTGTATATACTAGAACGTAAAGGGAGATAAGACAAAAGGGAAAGGAGCTAAAAAAAGATCCCCCCTCCCCTTACCCCCCCCCCCCCTCCCTGATTCTTACAGAATAACTATCAGTAATCAGTGCCATAGGCGTTTTCATATATACCTCAACTCCGGTAACCTATTAAAGTGAAAAAAAAAACTCTATGGCAGCTTGAGGAATTTTTGTAGTCTCTTCTTGAGGTCTTGAAATCTGCTTCGCTGCTTTTGTACTTCCAAAGAAAAATCAGAACTTAACTTTTACTCTATTAAAGAATACATTTTTCAGAGTTCTAACTCTAAGGATAAGGTCTCTGTCCCGATTATTGAGGAGTCGTATTATGAACATGGAGGGCTCCCAGAAGGCAGGGGTCTAGTAGGTACACAATGAGCTCTTTCCACAGAAAAAGTAATGGAAAGATGATCTTTCCCTATAATTTCCCATAGCCATGTTTTAGCAAATTCTGTGGGACTAGAGCCCTCAGCATGTTCCGGAAGGCCCACCAGCCTGATATTGTTATTTCATAACCGGTTCTCTAGATCTTCCAATCTATGAGTGTTAATGTCAATTTCTTTCCCTGCATTTTTCACATCCATAGATACTGGCTGAAGGGTATCTTCTAGATCACTTACACGGCCCTCCAACGCAGTTGTACGCTCTCGCAATTTCTGTACATCTTGATGGAGAAGAATAAAAAATTTCTCTTCACTGATGACACCTGACTACCCTACACATGGGGTGGTGCCCCTCAGGTCAGGCCCCTTGACACGAGTCCCTGTGCTCATGATACTGTGGTCCCAGGGTCTCCAGTATCTCCCCCTCAGTCAGCTCTCCTGGACCTCCAGGTTCAGCACCTCTCATCTGTTCCTCTGGCCCTTAGGACGAACTCCTGTGACCGCATGCTACTGCTACAGAGGAGGAGGCAGCCACCCCCTCCCTCCGAGACTCTGCTTTCCAGCCAAAGACCTTGCAGCACATGTGCTCCTGGCTTTTATACAGTATCCCATAATTCACCAAGGCGACCTGCCCCCTGCCAATCACCTGGACTGTATCAAAGCCTATGCATCCATTCATCAGGGTTCCTCCCACTGTCCAACATGCCTCCCTATTGGACCAGTGTGAAACTATACTTAATGAAATGCACACTGAGCACATTGAGCAGACCCTGCTAACCAATCATGCTCTCTGGTAGGCAGAGAACAATATAGATTTGCCTGCAGCCCCTCTGGTAAGCAGACAAGGCTCAAAACAATACTTTCTCACTAGCACCTACCTAGGAGGGTGCTACACATATCTATAACACTCCGATGGACAGTAGACAGTGACAACATAACATATAACCACCAATCAATACAGTTCAATTAAGGGGAGTAAAATAGGTACCCTTTGTCCCAAAAATGCCTTACCGATCAAGGAAGTCTGATAACCCAAATGTAAGAAAAAAGGCTTACCTCAGCCGGCTGATTATCAGAAATTCCCAGATCGTCTCAAACTCCTCGATTCAGATTCTCAGGGTCACATGTAAATTCCCTCCTAGGCAAGGCTCACCATCCGTTCTGGACATTTTATAGATAGGCAACTCCTATCCTCATATTGATTAGTGGTTCCAAAATAATAACTTCTGCAGGAGGAAACAGATACAAAAAGATACACTCTGCATCTTTCAAAATAAGGCCCCGTTCACACTGGGGCGAAGCTACTTGCCGGGGCGACCTCATAGGTCGCGGCGCGCTGCTCGCACCGTGACCTCGGAGCGGCCGGCACGGACTTCATAACATTGAAGTCAATGCAGGTCGCTCCGGGTCGCCCCAAAGAAGCTCCGGACCCTTTTTCTAAGTCGGAGCGACTTGTGTCGCTCCTATTAGAACGGGTCCGCAGCTTCTCTATGGAAGGCGACCTACGGCGACCTGTCAGGCGACCAGGTCGCCTGACAGGTCACCCCAGTGTGAACGGGGGCTAACTGTTCTGTTTTATTTGACGCAGTTGAAGGCTTTAATACACATGCTTACGTAGGTATCACATTAATATTACAAATGTACTTTTATTGTAACAAGGGGCGTAACATAGGCAGGCTATATCTAATCAGGACTCGAAGAAATGCAAACATGTAATAACGACATTATTAGTGCCGTGTGCACAATGAGTAATATGCAGTGTGCAATACATACAAAATAGAATACAATAATATACAGGATGTAAAAATTTCCTTTACAGATAGGTAGTGGGACAAGAAATTGCAGTTGGGACATCCGCTGGAGCTGGGCCTGGAGAAGATTGCTAAAGGATTGTTTGCTGGAGGGCATTATCCTGGTGGCTAGAGAAGGATTATTTGTCTCCCTCACTGAGGAACTACTTCTGGATGCTGGGTGGCAGTCAGCTCCTGGGATATTGTGAGTAAAGACTTTGCTGTGGACTCTTGGAAGTGTTAGAAGGCAGTTAAGTGCCAGATTAGGCTATATGGGGTGGGACTGCTCATATGGAGTCCTTGATATACTGGTCATCCCCTTTTACCTGCAGGAAAGGCTGTTTAGAAAAGATGAATAAGCTCTCCTGTTATTGCCATGAATGGTTTGAAGTATCCTGTGATCCTAAACCCCTCTCCCCTGTTCAAGATATTCAGCAATAAAAAAAAGACATCCCCTAGATTAAGCCTAATTTGTCAGTGTGCATAGAACTTTGCTTGTGTCTGGCAGCGGCCCCTCCAGGGGTAAACGCTACAGTAAGATATGGTTTTGTTTTGTTGTGGTCTGTGTCCCACTTGGGACTTTACTGCATCATCCGTTGCAATGGCAGTTCTAAGATTTTGGATTTTCCATCACTTTTTCGTTCCATTGACAATGGTCACCAAGAAATCTTAAAAAAAAAAAAAAAGAAGAAACCATACACTAGGTCCCTTAAGATCTAGACTTTACAGATACCTAATGAGACAACTATTCCAAAATATACTGTTAAAAACTTTTTTTTTTTTGCATAAGCATTACAAATATTCCAATAAAATACAAACCCAAATCCAAAAAAGTTGGGACACTGTACAAATTGTGAGTAAAAAAAGGAATGGACTAATTTACAAATCTCATAAACGTATATTTTATTCACAATATAATATAGATAACATATCAAATGTTGAAAGTGAGACATTTTGAAATGTCATGCCAAATATTGGCTCATTTTGGATTTCATGAGAGCTACACATTCCAAAAAAGTTGGGACAGGTAGCAATAAGAGGCCGGAAAAGTTAAATGTACATATAAGGAACAGCTGGAGGACCAATTTGCAACTTATTAGGTCAATTGGCAACTAGATTGGGGAAAAAAAAGAGCCTCTGAGAGTGGCAGTGTCTATCAGAAGTCAAGATGGGAAGAGGATCACCAATTCCCCCAATGCTGCGGCGAAAAATAGTGGAGCAATTTCAGAAAGGAGTTTCTCAGAGAAAATTTTGAAAGAGTTTGGAGTTATCATCATCTACAGTACATAATATCATTCAAAGATTCAGAGAATCTGGAACAAAATCTGTGCGTAAGGGTCAAGGTCGGAAAACCATACTGGATGCCGCGATCTTAGGGCCCTTAGACGGCACTGCATAACATACAGGAATGCTACTGTAATGGAAATCACAACATGGGCTCAGGAATACTTCCAGAAAACATTGTCGGTGAACACAATCCACCGTGCTATTCGCTGTTGCCATCTAAAACTTGATAGGCCGAAAAGGAAGCCATATCTAAACATGATCCAGAAGCGCAGGCGTTTTCTCTGGGCCAAGGCTCATGTAAAATGGTCTGTGGCAAAGTGGAAAACTGTTCTGTGGTCAGACGAATCAAAATTTGAAGTTCTTTTTGGAAAACTGGGACGCGATGTCATCTGGACTAAAGAGGACAAGGACAACCCAAGTTGTTATCAGCGCTCAGTTCAGAAGCCTGCACCTCTGATGGTATGGGGTTACATGAGTGCTTGTGGCATGGGCAGCTTACACATCTGGAAAGGCACCATCAATGCTGAAAGGTATATCCAAGTTCTAGAACAACATATGCTCCCATCCAGACGTCGTCTCTTTCAGGGAAGACCTTGCGTTTTCCAACATGACAATGCCAGACCACATACTGCATCAATTACAACATCATGGCTGTGTAGAAGAAGGATCCGGGTACTGAAATGGCCAGCCTGCATTCCAGATCTTTCACCCATAGAAAACACATTTGGCACATCATAAAGAGGAAGATATAGAAGAGCTGGAGCTGTCCATAAGATAAGAGAATGCTTAAACTTGGCATCAATCAAACCAGATTGGTTTTCTTAACATTTCAGCTCCTCTACAGTAGTATGCAGTAAAACATTCCTTCTTTGTCAACGCGATTTGCGGCTAAGCCGCTTATTCAGGAAAGGATGGTACAGTATTGTGATATAATGGAGAGAACAATGTGTAGGCATTGTATACAATGCATTGTCACCAAACAAATTATTTATATTATCATTTCATCATAATTATATGCTCTCCCATTGCATGAGATTGTGGTCAGAGCCTAGGCGTCTCCCAGGCGGACACAGGGGCTAAAGGATGCACTGCGCAGACCAGCAGCATTGGAAAACAGGGGTCACCTGTACACACAATCCAAATATTTAGTGTGTACAGCTGCCTGTCAGACAGAAACTGGTCTAGTGCACAGATCAGTGTATATTACAGAGGACAGGCAGAAGGAAATATTTATAGCAGAAGAGACTGATCGGTCTCTTCTGTCGTAGAAACCCTACCTGTCAGCATTTTTTTTTAAATGAGAGTTTAATACCACTTTAGTTTTTCCCCTGTTTTTAGCATTTAATCATGCATGTTAATTATGTCTGCATAGTGTATGTTGTGTATGTAAAAGCAAAAAGGAAGGATTACCCAATATAGGTATGTTTTAATGTACAGTTGCAGAGATTATACTGTATATGCCCTGGGTATGATGTTATTTCTAATATTTGTGAATTTTGCAGCAAAATGTGACCTAAATTAAATGTGCACAAAATATAACCATATCACTTAAATCAAGGGTCTCCAAATTGTGGCCCTCCCATTGACACCAGTGATGGGGCAGAACTCCTCCCATTGACACCAATGATGGGGCAGAATTCCTCCCATTGATACCAATGATGGGACAGAATTCCTCCCATTGAAACCAATGATGGGGCAGAATTCCTCCCATTGACACCAATGATGGGGCAGAATTCCTCCCATTGACACCAATGATGGGGCAGAATTCCCCCCATTGACACCAATGATCTGGCACTATTTCACCTACTAACACCAATAGTGTAGCACTATTCCTCCCAATGACACCAATAGTGTAGCACTATTCCTCCCAATGACACCAATAATGTACATTTTTTACTTCCGCTGACCAACAACTAATGCTGGGGCATTTACTACTCCCACTGGCCACATTCCTACCCCCTTAAAGTTTGAAGGGCATTAAACGTTCTCCATACAACTGTAGCACCCTCCTAGGTAGGTGCTAGAGAGAGAGAGAGAGAGAGAGAGAGAGAGATCTTTTCTGCTTACCAGAAGGATTGCCAGGTAAATCTAAATTGTTCTCTGCCTAAAAGAGAACAGGATCTGCTAGTGAGGTCTGCTCATTGTGCTCAGGTGCAGCTCCATTTGTCTGAAGTGTTTCACACTGGTCCAATAGGGAGGTATATTGGACAGTGGAAGGAAACCTGACAAATGAGTGCACAGGCATTTAGAACAGCCATGGTGATTGGCAGAGGAAAGTGCCTCGGTGCATTCTGGGATAATGTATAAATGCCCAGAGCACATGTGCTCGGGGTCTTTCAGGTGGAGAGCAAGATCCCAGAGAGACGGGGTGCTGCCTCCTCCTCTGTAGAAGTTGCCATGCGGCCTCAGGTGGTGTTCTTGAGGGCCTAAAGAGTTAGAGAGGAACTGAACCCAGAGGTTCTGTAGAGCTGATTGGAAGGGAGACACTGGAAGGATCTGATTTTGCATACAGTGAGTACAGATTTGTGTCAAGGGGCCTGACCTGAGGGGGCCATCCCTGCAGCTAGAAGAGTCAGTGAACGTGTGTCAGTAAAGTGGATGCTAGAGAGTATCCTGAAGATAAAGTAGTTCATCAAGTCTGTTGCTGGAGAAAGTGCAAGGAGACTTAACCCTTTCCATACATGTGGCAGTATGGTCAAAGCAGTGTGACTGCTTCCACAAGTAACCTGGTGAGACCAAGTGAGAGTTGTTCTTACCAACTGTAAATAGTTCCATTTGGAGTATCCCACTATTCCCTTCTCCCATTCAAGTTCCACAAGAAATACAAAATACCAACACCCCTGGACTGTTTATTGAGTAATGAGCCATTAGGAGTAAAGATGAATGTGTGAACTATCTGCAGGTAATCAGAGGAGGCCCAACAAGTCATCACACAGCAAGCCCTATGGGGACAGTGCTGCACAACCAATTTATTTGCCTTAAGACTTTTAAATGAGGCATAGCACATATGACAAATGAATAACTAGTTTCCAACATTTTTGTTTAATAAATTAATAAATATTGCATACAAAAAGGATAAAATGGTAACATTAAACATAAAATGGTAAAGGATAAAATGGTGCATTTATAGTATCTGGAAGATAAAACATCAAGTACCGTATGTAACATACCTAATGGTATCTCGTAATATATATAGAGTAATTCCAAAATCAAAAGCTGCCAAAGGGGCTCTGATACTTACAAATCAGCTAAGAATAAATATGACAACATTTCCGAATGGTGGTTGCCAGGGGGTCTCACCCAGGAGCTGTGAAAGGGTGACTCAGTGAGAACTCAAGGGGACAAACAGGAAGCAGATTCAACGTGGGTGGGCAAACCATGATGGCACCCAAAATAGTTGCTATAAAGAGACGATTGAATATGCATTATAGTGATAAATGATTAATAAAATCAAAATGGGTAATAGGCAACAATATGCTGACTGCAATATAACAGTGAATAGGGTGCAGAAAGCTGCCCCTGGTGGTATAAGGAAGGGAAAGACACCTAGGTCTCAAAGTTCAGTCCACAGAAGGAGTTTGGCAGTAAATAGAAAAAAGACCACCAGGTGCCAGGAGCCAAATATAAAGACAAAATATAGGCAGCAAAAGCATAAATCACCAAGAACTTTCATTTTACTAATAACTACTTAAAACCGGACCCTTTCACCTCCTTCCTGCCCAGGCCATTTTTCAGCTTTCAGTTCTGTCAGAGAGGTTGTGTAAAGAATAAAGAAAGCTTTACACTTTTAAGATTTTACCAACTTCATTACTGGACACTTTTACCCCCTTCTTGCCCAGGCCAATTTTCAGTTTATAGCGCCATCGCAATTCGAATGACAATTGCACGGTCATGCAACACTGTACCCAAATTAAATTTGTATAATTTTTCACACAAATAGAGCTTTGGTTTGTTTTTGTTTTTTATTCACTGCTGGGTTTTTTATTTTTTTGATAAAAAAAAAAAAAATGGGAACAAAAAAACAAAATTCAAAAAAAAGAAAAAAAAAGTTTCTTCGTTTCTGTTAATTTTTCTCCTTCACTGGTGTGTGCTGATGAGGCGGCACTGATGGGCACTGATAGGCTGCACTGCTGGGCACTAATGAGGCTGCACTGATGAGAAGGCACTAATAGGCCGCACTGATGGGCACTGATAGGTAGCACTGATATTTGGCTCTGATGAGCACTGATAGGCGGCACTGATGGGCACTAAAAGGCACGACTGACTGACATCACTAATGGGCACTGATTGGTGTCACTGATGGGCATTGATTGGTGACACTGATGTGCAGGCACTGCTGGGGCTCTACTGTAATCAGGGCACTAATGATAAGTGCCCTAAATACCTGTACAGATCTCCCCTGTGAGGGGATGCCACTGATCAGCTTTCCTCGCTTCACATTGACAGTTTACATACTACTGATGTTGCGCTGACAGGTCTGTAGTTACCAGGAATATACCTCTGCCCTTTTTTGAATATTGGAACCACATGGGCTTTTTGCCAGTCAGCTGGTACCATTCCTGTCAGTATGCTGTCCATAAAGATTAGGAATAGCGGTCTGGCTATAGCCTGACTGAGTTCCTTAAGGGATTCTCGGGTGCAAGCCGTCAGGTCCTGGTGATTTTTTTTGTGTTAAGTTTTTCTAGTCTTTTCTGGACACGACTTCTGTAAGCCACAAGGTTACATCCTGTGACGTGTTACTAACAGTACAGTTTGGTTGTTATACCCCTTCTTTTCCTGTGTAAAAACTGAGGAGATGAAAGCATTATTACAGTTGCCTGGAGAAACCCTTGTTGGCAAGCACAGAGGTAAGATGTTTCATGTAGTTGGTGACCAAGTTTGCACACATCTCAGGATGGATTTTGACCCACTCTTCTCTAAATCCTTAAAATGTTTTGGCTGTTGCTTGGCAATTCAAAGTTTCAGCTACCGCCAGACATTTTCTATAGGATTAAGGTCTGTAGACTGACTAGGCCACTCCATGACCTTAATGAGCTTCTTCCTAAACCACTCCTTTGTTGCCTTGGTGGCATGTTTTGGGTCATTGTCATGCTGGAAGACCCATCCACGACCCATCTTCAGTGTTCTGGCTGAGGGGGGAAGGTTCTCATTCAAGATTTTACAATACATGGCCCCATTCATTTGCCACTCAATGTGGCAAAGTCGGTTTGAACCTTTAGCAGAGAAACAGCCCCCATGCATTATGTTTTCCACCTCTGTGCTTGACTGTAGGGATGGTGTTCTTAGGGTCATAGTCAGCATTTTTCTTCCTCCAAACACAGCGAGTCCAGTTAATGCCAAAGAACTCAATTTTGGCCTCATCTGACCACAGAACTTACTCCAAATCCTTTGCTGAATCATTTAGATGTTCATTGGCATTACTGTACATGTGCCTTCTTGAGGAGGGGGACTCGTCGTGTTTGGAGGAAGGAAAATGCTGACTGTGACCTTTAGAACACCATCCCTACAGTCATGCACAGATGTGAAAACATTATGCTTTGGGACTGTTTCTCTGCTAAAGGTAAAGACCAACTTTGCCGCACTGAAGTACCAATAGAAGGAGCCATGTATTGTAAAATCTTGTATGGTAACCATCTTCCCTCAGCCAGAACGCTGAAGTTGGGTCATGGATGGGTCTTCCAGCATGACAATGGGCCAAAACATACCACTAAGGCAACAAAGGAGTGGCTCAAGAAGAAGCACATTAAGGTCATGGATTGGCTTAGCCAGTCTCCAGACCTTAAAATCCTATAGAAAATGTATGGAGGGAGCTGAAACTTTGAGTTGCCAAGAGACGGCAAAAAAACCTTAAGGATTTAGAGAAGATCTGTAAAGAAGAGTGGGCCAAAATGCCTCCTGAGATTTGTGAAAACCTGGTTACCAACTGCAAGAAACGTCTTACCTCTATGCTTGCTAACAAGGGCTTCTCCACTAAGTACTAAGTCATGTTTTGCTTGGGGATCAAATATTTATTATACTCACTGAACTGCAACATAAAGTGATTGTAAAGTCTTATTTTTTTTTGTTTTGTTTTGTTTTTTTTAAAATAACAAACATGTTTCACTTACCTGCTCTGTGCAGTTGGTTTTGCACAGAATGGCGCAGATCCTCGTCTTCTCGGGTCTCTTGTCTGTGCTCCTGGCCTCTCCCTTCTGTTGAGTGCTAACTAGTTAATTGAAGAATCTCCTCACTCACTCCCCTTATTATTTGCATGTGACTTATATAGTGCTGGCCATCATTTAGTCTGTAAGACAAGCAGCACCGAATGTCTGGAGTGGTCCGCAGGGGACAGTGCAAGAGGGGAGGTAGGTATGGCAGTAAGAGTATTTTTTATTTTTGGAAATGCTGGACAATAGATATTTTTACTTTTATTTAGGAGATGGATTTGAACTTTAAAACACATTATGTTCCTGCAGTATTATAGCCAGGTATCCTTTCATAAGCCATAGTCATTAAATAATCTCTTGATGCTATTGTGTGTGTGTCTGTGCTACTGTGGAAGTAATGCAATACTGAAAGCTTTTTCTGCCATTGCTATATGAATACATAAAATAAATAATCATTGCTGCCAAAAATGCCATATTATTGTCCTGTGCACCTTTCATTTGAAGTTCTGAAATAAGTGACGGGGCTGTTCAGCTCATTTTCTTTTGTCCTTTATATATATCCACAGATAATATGGGTCTTCTCTAGCAGATGGCATCTATTCTATTGCCAGACACAATAAAAGGCAGATACACCCTGTAAACTATGGTAAGAATTTCTTTAATTAGTGCATGTCACTTCAAGTTATTGCGTAATAATTGCTCTGTCCTGCTTATATTTGCAGGAAATGTAAACTGTGTCAGAATTCAAAGTACAAAAGAGTTTACAGCGAGAGCTCATCGCTCCTCCCTAACTCTCCTCGTGAAGTCTTTCGCTTCCATAAACGGACTCCCATTGGGAAAGCCAGGTCCTTGAACCCTCCAAACAAACGCTCAGGTATATTGTATTTAGGGCACTGAGTTTCTTGATTCTCACAGTCCGCTTAAGTGCTGTGGCAATGGAAACAGTTGAAAAAAGAAGCACTGGGAAAAAGCGAGGAAAATTTTTTTCTGGGCTTTTAAAAAGCGCCCTGCTGGCTGCTGGATTTTTCATGTACCTGCTGGCTGGGGCAATGGTTTTTCAGATGTTGGAACAAGAGTCAGAGTCAAATGTAAAGGTGGAAACGGAACGCCATCGATTGGACTTCCTTCAGAACTATACATGTCTCACTCACGATGCTGTGGAACGTCTGATTAAGGTAAGGAAACCAGTTATAAAGTATCAATGGCTCAAAAATAATGAGATAGAGAGACTATCTCCCATTAGTTCCTAATTTGTCATCTTGGTTACATAGTTACATAGTTACATAGTAGGTGAGGTTGAATAAAGACAATAGTCCATCCAGTTCAACCTGTGTAGGTGTGTGTGGCTGTAATCATCTCACATAGCCCTGAATGTTCTGATCCTTGAGATGTACGTCTAAGAGTCTTTTGAAAGCCACCATACTTCCCGCAGAAACCACCTCTTGTGGTAGGGTATTCCACAATCTTGAAGCCCTAACAGTAAAGAACCCCCCCACGTTGCCTGAGGTTAAAATGCTACTCCTCTAATCGCATTGTATGCCCTCAAGTTCTCATGCAATCCCTTCGACTGAATAGCTGTTTTTCTATGCCGAGATCCCCATTGAGATATTTATATCATGTCCCCCCTCAGGCGTCTCTTCTCCAGGGAGAATAAATCAAGCGATTGCAGAGGCTCTTCATAATTAAGGTCCTCCAATCCCCTAATCAGTTTAGTTGCCCTTCTCTGGACTCTCTCCAGCTCCAACACATCCCTCCTGAGGACTGGCGACCAGAACTGGACAGAATACTCCAGATGTGGTCGGACCAGAGTTTTATAAAGTGGCAGGATTATAGTCTTATCTCTGGAATACATCCCTTTCTTTATGCATGCTAATAGTTACAATTCCACACAGATGGGTTAGATGGGCTGTTGATAGAATGGGATATAAAGAGCAACTCCAGGCAAGTAAATTCAATAGGATCACTTGATTCAACCTAAAGTATATCTAAAACCAAAACTTTATTCTCCCTTTGTTTTTTGTTTTTTTTATTGAAACATAAAACAAGCATTGGTTACATAGATTAGGTGTATATTAAAATGCAATATATGTAAATTATGTAATCATACGGATAAGTTGAAAGGCAATATTTAGTACATGTTATCGTGCAGTTCTGTTTAATTTGTAGAGGTAGGGCAGTGCTGGATTTATAAGGGTGCAAAAAGGACAATTGCCCTGGGCTCCCCTGTCAGAGGGGGTCCCAGACAAAAAATTACGTTTATTTTCCCTCAGGCTTTCATTAGTATGTTCGTTGAGGAAAGCTTGCAGTTTGCAGCCTTTGCCATGCTCCAGTCATGTCTCACTCCATCTCAGTAGGCAGTTTTTTTACATGATGAAGCCTTGCTGATACCTTTCCAAGTGTTAATGTAGCTCATAGAATATATTTTGAGCATGATGCTCACTAGTTGTTCGGGATAAAGCCCATCCAGCAAATTGGCACTGATAAAGAATTATCTGAGAACCTTGATGATTCATGAAAGACATAGGGGTCAATTAATTAGGAGTCAAATAACAGGTAATAAAATGAGATAAAATAATGCTTGAGGTAAATCAGTTGTGAAAGTACGATTCATTAAGAATTTTGCATTAAATAACGAATGCAGTATTTGTTTTATTGGTCGGTAATTACCACAGTTTTTTATGCGATAATTTACTGCTAGCTGGTTGCTAAAGAGAGCCACAGAGTCCTCAACAATGGATGACTTATCAGCTGTCAGCGGGACAGATGGACATTAATGCCGACAATTAATGCGGACAATAAAAAGTATGAAAAAAAAAAATATAGGAGTTTTATTTTTTGCTAAACAAACAAAAAAAGACCGAAAATTAAAAAAAAAAGTTCATAGTTTTGTTATAAAATTTTGCAAACACATACATATTCTCCTTCATTGATGTGTGCTGATGAGGCAGCACTGATGGGCAGTGATAGGTGGCACTGATGGGTGCTGATAGGCAGCACTGATGGGCAGTGATAGTTGGCACTGATGGGCACTGAGGCTGCACTGATAGTTGGCACTGAGGGGCAGTGATAGGTGGCACTGATGGGCTCTGGTGACACTGATCGGTGGCACTGGAAAGTGGCACTGGTGGGCACTGCTTTGCAGCAGTGGGTCTGGAGTATGTGGAACCGATGTCCCGTTTACTTCATGCGGTATTCCTTTTTTTTCCCTCCTCACAGAGTGAGCTGCACGCGCCCCGCAGGGGACACACAGGCATCACATGCATGGCAGGAAATACATGGACGCCCTCCCGGCAATTTAGGACCGCACTGTAGCCATCTTTTTGCTATAGCTCCAGCGGCAAGAAGTTAGGAGGGACAGCCCCATCTTATAAACAAACCCCTCTGTCATTTTATTGTCTTCTATCCCTCTACTAAGTGTATATATCATAGCTTTAATCCCTGTTTGGTAAGGATAGTCTGTAGAGACAGTCCTTGTTATATAGAGACGGTCTCTACTATATTGAGATGGTCCAGGTTATGTAGAGAAAGTCCCAGTTATATAGAGATGGTCCCTGCTATATAAAGACGGTCCTTGTTATATAGAAACGGTCCCTGCTATATAGAGATGGTCCATTTTATATAGCGACAGTTGAGGCTATATAGAGACTGTCCAGGATTTATAGAGATAATCCCAGTTATGTAGAGACGGTCCCAGTTATAAAAGAGACAGTCCTTGTTATGTAGATAGGGTCTCTACTATATTGAGATGGTCCAGGTTTTGTAGAGATGGTCGCTGCTATATAGAGACGGTCCTTGTTATTTAGAGACGGTCCTTGTTATTTAGAGATGGTCTCCTATTTCCTGGGGGCCCCATGAGTTGTCAGTCTGCCCCTGCTGAGGTACAATACACACATACTGTAAATTAGTGATCGGCAAAGCCGATATATAGAGGGCCGATATGCACCTTCCCCGATATTTTGGAAAGTGCTTGTACCAGAGTAATGCCTGCAGCTAGAGGCATCACATCCGGTACCGGCGCAAATAGCCGACGCTTGGCTGTCTTGTAATGACAACCGATGTGGCTGAGAAGCCGCTCGGCTGTCATTACAAGGGGCAGGAGGGACGCCCCCCCCTCCCACCGCCTTCCGCGGCTCGCTCGGGTCTCCACCGGGAGACCTGGGCAACCAGCCTGTCCGGCTGCCGAAGACCCGATCAAAGCCGCATTCGGCTCTGGTTGGATCTCCATGTAAAAACCCGGAAGTGATGTCATGACTCGGGGCCAGATTAAAAAAAAGTGACAGCATTCAAAACAGCCAAACTTGGCATTTTGAATGCTTTTAAGTGCAGAGGAAGGGTTTGGGGTCTTTTAGACTCCCAGATCCCTCCACAAGAGTACCTGTCAAGTGATAAAAAAAAAAAAAATTAATGTACGAAAATATCGGCCAATACCGATATGCAATGGCCAAAATATCGGTATCGGCAACGAAAAACCGATATCGGTCATTCACTACTGTAAATATAGCAGAAGGGATATGGGAAGGGGACTGAAGATGAGTTGAGATAGGAGGATCAGAAAGCAGATAAGGAACTGGTAGGAAGATGGAGAAAAAAAGAGGAGGTGGGGGGGGGGGGGGGGGGATAGGGGGGAATTTTGGAGTTTGCACTAACCACGCAAACAAGCAAAAACTTGGCAGAAAGAAGGGTTGTTCTTAGAGGAAAGCTCACAATTAGCATTAGTATGTTTTGGGGAAACTGTATGTAAAAATTCTAGCAAAAGGATGATGGAGGTAAATTGAATATGAAAAACACAATAAAAATTGATTTTGGCTCAACCTTCTCCACGATGGGGGCATTTAATATTCAAAACTCTTTTTCTTATTAAATAGAACAAGAAATTGATAAAAAAATGTGTTATAATTTTTTTTTTTCCATCTGTGTCCCAGTGTGGATATTTCCCATTACTTTCTGTCCTGTAGACACAACAGGCAGTAAAAGGGAATTTGTCCAAAGTAAGGAAAATGCCCCTTTAGTTGTCACCAGAACAAATGTCCCCCATTACTAGATTTCCACACCTATCCATGTGAAAAATGAAAAGTTTGCATTTTCTTTCATATATAGTTCTGACGACAATGATCCACTGGACAAATAAAGAGGGTAAATCTCCCTAACAGAAACAGACAGTAATAAAAGCCTAATAGGGGCTAATTTTAACTCTTAACCACCACACGCTTCTTTAAAAAAAAAAAAAAAGTTTTGGCTTTGAATTCACTTTGTGTTATATACTTTCTCATGATCCTTGAAAGTCCTATTTGGCAGGGCTTCCAGATTGTCTCTAGGGCAGGTCTGTACTTTCTACTTGTCATTCTGCATTGTAAAATATTCCTCCACAATGGAAGACCTTTACAGCATGCCATCCCAAGTTAGTTGCCTAGAGTAGAACAACAATGTAACAGGCATCCTGGCTTTCCCACGTAATTATAAATAGAGAGAAATCCTTCAAATGGGTTTTAATGTGTTTTCTTGGCTGAATATTATGGAACTTCTGTAGTGTGACATAGTTATTGGCCCATTCCATTATGAATTTCCTGGTATGTTGTACATTTTTATTGCACTTTTTCCATTTAATCTTTTTCCTCTGTTTGAACCATACAGTACAGTTGTAAGATCTGACCCTTATTTATTTGTAGCACCCTACAGGTAGGTGCTAGGTAAAGTATAATGGGCCTTGGGTGCTTAACAGCAGGGCCATGATTTTAGCTGGACTGTCATGTCTCCCAGGTGAGGTTACGGAGAGGGGAGTCTCCCCACTGGCTCTGTGAGAGGATTCTCATAGGGCAGTGGAGGAAACCCAATCAGTGGCTCAGTCAGGCATGTATCTACCCCAGAAGGCAGATTCTGCCTCAGAGGATTCTGGGAGTCTGTATAAGTTTGAAGGGAACGCATGACGCAGCGTCTTTAGCGGGAAGCAGAGTCCCAGGAGGGAGAGTACGACTGTCTCTCCTCCTGTCAGAGGAAACGGGTGTCCTGGGTGTCCCGGCCTGGGAATCCAAAGAGTGCAAAGCTGAGCTGCAGAGGGGATCCGGTGTGCCGAGAACCAGTGGAGAGAGAGAGGGGTCCAGTTTCAGGAAAGCCTACAAAGGCCGTGAGTACTGTGGACTGGCCCTGGGGGTCTGCCTAGAGTAAGAGGGGACCACTCTGGAGAAGGTTCTAGGGATCCAGGAGTCAGCTAACTGTTAAAGGGGTGCCTGGTCAGAGGACCCTGAAGTATTAGAGAGGGTACCTAGGTAGAGGACCCTGAAGTGTGAAAGGGGGTGCCTGTAACTTGGCGATTTGAATGCTTTTAAGTGCAGAGAAGGGGTTTAGGGTATTTTAGACCCCCAGATCCCTCCACAACAGTACCTGTCAAGTGTAAAAATAAAAAAAATGTACAAAAATATTGGCCAATATCGGTCGATACCTATATTCAATGGCCAAAATATCCATATCGGTATCGACAACGAAAATCCGATATCGGTCGATCACTAGTTTGTGATCACTAAAAGTTAAGATGTGTTGCATTCACTTATGTGAGCACTTGTGTGATGAATGCAAATGTCATCCAGATCATCCCACATCATTGTTGTGACTTGGAGTTTATTCTGGGAGGGAAATTTTTCTTTTTATATATGGAAAGGGTTGTTTTTCCCCCAATTTTTTTTTCTTTTTTTTTTTTTTTGCACAATTAGAGCCTTAATGCTAAACCATTAGTAGAAAAGGGATTACAATTCTTAAAAAGCAAAAGAGCTTTAAACAAGCTATCCTTGATCTCCCTAGATGCACTAGCAAGAAATTCATCCTCAAAATCACAACAAAGACTGAAGTATGGGTTTTATCAAGTTTATATAAGCTTACAATGAGGGTTGAAGGTGCCTGGGTTCTGTTTGCTGAGCATATAAAAAGTTTGGAAATATTGATTATTACAGCCACATGGCCTCATTTGGTCAATGACATCAGTTATCATCGCTGGCCCCGTTGTTTACATGTATCTGCCAAGGGCCATGGACGCGTCCTTGATTGCTAGGACTCCAGTGGATGCCACCATTCTTGAAACTACAGCCCTGAATTGGAAGCTGAAATTTTTTTAGAGGCGGTAGGAATACCACCACTAACAAATAAATTAATGCACAGCTGGAGGTCCACTGCAGCCAGCAGGTGAACAGGCAATTACCCTAAACCTCATTCCACTTACAAGCACCTGTTGTGTGTTTATATTACAAATCTGGTAGGCTGTCAAGATTTTGCAGCAGTAGAAAATAATAGAAGAGCTATGATTTCAGTGCCTCTGTTGTGATCGTTGAAGATGAGTTTATCCACAATGACTACTGTATAGCTAAAGAGGTGAATGAGTGCTTGTTTCAAAGTGCTTTTACTGCATGTTGGGGATATGTACTGTAAATACTTTAGTGTGCACAGCTGAGCTCGGGTACATATGCACTTGAAGATTGTGTTGACTTGATGAGATACAGTCTCCATGGCTGGGCTGGAGCCACCAGAGAATGCTGCACAATGTAAATATTGCTGTTCTCTGGTCATATCATAGCTCTGCATCTACACCGGTGATCTCTCTCATCCTGTGCCTGGACAGTAAAAGAAGACAGTATTAGACTGATGAACTCATTTCTCTGTCACTATACTCACTCAGCTTATTAGCATGTTCCTTGTAAACTCTTTTTTCTTCTCCCTTCCTGTGACAGCAATTCCAAAAGGTTGAAACAAGGAATAAGAGTGTTTTTTTTTGTTTTATTATACACCAGTTACCCTTTAAGGCACAGGTGTCAAACACAAGGCCTGTGGGCTGAATACAGCCCCCCACCCCAGGCCATTTCATGTGGCCCTCGCACCTCTCCTGCAGCTGCAGCACCCCTCTTATCTCTGCTCCCACATTGTCTCAGTAGTCGGCAGCAGAGGGGACAAAACTCTTTTGCCAGATCCAGCGCTTCTCTGTGCAGCAGCAGAAAGGCTAGTCTTTGCCCCTCCCCTCCCCTTCACAGCAGTTTGCAGCAGAGAGGAGAGCAGAACTCCTCCTACAGATCCTGCACCTCCCTGTGCAGCCGCAACACCACCTTTTCTCTGCCTCCCCTGGTCTCAGCCTTCAGCAGACTCTGGAAGCTGACTCCAGCCCTCCTCTGGTCCTTCTCCAAACCCTCTACTTTCTTCCTCCCAGATCCACCTGCATCTTCTTCCTGGCAGCAGCACAAGGTAAGGGGGTGCATTGTGATGTAAGGAAGGGTGGGTGACTCTTGACTTTTGTTGGTGGGGGGGGAGCTCGTGACATCTCATGTAAGGGAGCGTGGGGTGCTCTGGACATCTAATCTTACAGATATAACTGGCCCTTTGAGGGCAACCATAATGCTGATGTGGCCCGAGATGAAGTTTAGTTTGACACCCCTGCTTTAAGGCATTAGCAGTTCAATGATTTTGCTTGTGACCAGAAAACACAATCTGAAGGGTAAAAGTGATCCAATACTTCATAACAACCGATGAGACTTCAGATTTCAGCACCTGAAAAAAGAGAAAACTCATAGAATTTGTTTTGGGAATAACTAACATGTCTTGCAGGACTCCGGTGCCATTTACGCTCAGTATAGAGGCGTAGCTGAGATGAAGCAAGGTTTTAACAACTTTGTATGCAAATATTCATTGGTACATATATGGGTATAAACAAAACATTTTCTTGGCTACACGTTGCATTAAAATTATTTTCAGCTCAAATGTTTAGATGCAAATGAGTCAAGCACAGAATATTTGAAACATCCCTTAGTTTTAATTTGTTATTTATAGAGTCCTTTTCTTTATTTATAGCATGTGCAGTGGGAATGTAAATGATGAGATGAAAAGATAACCACTAGATGTTGTTCTTGCTAGATAAAAGCCTAATTAACTTTTAGTTTAAAATTAGTTAAACACATTCCAAGTGCATCAAAACAAAATCTTACAGCTTGTTTCCATTAAAAAGCAGCCACAGCCTGAGTAGAAAAGCCCGTCCCCTTCTAGATTGCTGCATAGGAGGACCCTTGGTCTCTGTGTGCAGGCAGTGGTCTCTCTTTGACAAGCCCCCTGTTAGTAAGATATTAAAGTATTTGTTACCTTAAAAAAAAAAAGCCTGTTACTTTAAAGCATGTTACACAGCACAGTGTTTGTACTGTGTAATTTGGCCCCCCGTATCCCCTAAAAAACCTGGCTGATCCTTCCTGGTTCTGCCCTCCTCCTGTAAACTGACCACAGTTTCCCATGGTCTGATACCGTGGTCAGTTTACGCGCCTCCATCATCCGTAGCTCTCCTGTCCTCCTCTGTCTCCCCCCCCCCCCCCCCCTGTCTCCCTGCCTGCCTGCCTGTCTGTCTGTCCGCTCCTGTGTCAGTGCCCCCTCCCCTCCTGCTGCTGAAATTACTTTTACACAATTCTGGACCGGAAGATTTTCCTGCTTAACCACCTCAATACTGGGCACTTAAACCCCCTTCCTTCCCAGACCAATTTTCATCTTTTAGCGCTGTTGCATTTTGAATGACAATTGCGCAGTCATGCAACATTGTACCTAAACCAAATTTGTGTCATTTTTTCCCCACAAATAGAGCTTTCTTTTGGTGGTATTTGATCACTGTCAGGTTTTTTCTTTTTTGGTGCACAAATAAAAAAAGACAGAAAAGTTTGAAAAAAAAAAAGTTTTTTTGTTTAGGTTATAAAATTTTGTGAATAGATACGTTTTTTCCTGCACTGATGATGCCGCACTGACAGGCACTGATGAGGAGACACTGATTGGGTGGCACTGATGGGGTGGCACTGATATGCAGCACTGATGGGCACTGATAGGTAGCAATGATATGCAGCACTGATGGACACTGATATGTGGCACTGATAGATAGCACTGATATGTAGCATTGGTGGGCACTGATAGGCAGCGCTGATGGGCACTGATAGGCAGCACTGATGGGCACTGATCGGCGGCACTGATAGGCACTGGTGGGCACTGATGGGCGGCACTGATTGGCACTGATGGGCGGCACTGATTGGCACTGATGGGGGGCACTGATGGGGGGCACTGATAGGCAGCACTGGTGGGCAATAATGGGCACTGGTGGGCAGCACTGGTGGATGGCAATAACGGGCACTGGTGGGCAGCACTGATATATTGCATTGGTGGGCAGCACTGATAGGAGGGCACTACTGGCAGGCTGTTTGCCATCCCTGGTGGCCATGGTGGGCATCCCTGGTGGTCATGGGTGGGCATCCCTGGTGGCTCTAGTGGCATCCCCTCCCCCCAGGGCTGCACTGGTAATCAATCATCTGATTACCAGCACAGACCCCCCCTGTGATCAGTGAGTACTTAGAAATACTCACTGATCACCCCCAGCTCCAGTATCGATCCTCTTCTTCTCCTCCCTGACAGGATCTGTCAGGGAGGAGAAGAGATCGAAGCCGTTACAACGGCTATTTACATTGCATGACGGCTGTGATTGGACACAGCCGTCATGTGATCAGGAGGGCCAATCACAGGGCCCTCCTGACGCATCTTGTTGCGCTGTGTCCGAGGGACACAGGCACATCGGGATCGCGCCGCTGCGCGTGCCCGCGGCGGCGCGATCTCGCTCCTTCTGAAGGACGTTCCGGAACGTCCATTCAGAAGGACGAGACTCCCACCCGGCCGTATATGTACAATGACCCGGGTGGGAGGTGGTTAATGACCAGATTTTGCGATTCGACACTGCGATATTTTAACGGACAATTGCACGCTTGTACGACACTGTACCCAAACAAAATTGACGTCCTTATTTTCCCACAAATAGAGCTTTCTTTTGGTGGTATTTGATCACTTGTGTGATTTTTATTTTTTGCGCTATAAACAAAAAAAAGGGACAATTTTGAAAATAAAAAAACTATTTGTTTTCACATTCTGCTATATAACATTCCCCAAAAAAATTAAAAAAAATCTATTTTTTTTTTTAACATTTTAGGCCAATTTGTTTTCTGCTATATATTTTTGGTAAAAAAAAAATCGCAATAAGCGTATTTTGATTGGATTGCGCAAAAGTTATTGCATTTACTAATAGTGGGAAAGATTTATGTCATTTTTATTGTTTTTTTTTTGTTTGTTTTTTTACTAGTAATGGCAGCGGGGAAAGATAACCACTGTCAGTCGGTAATCGGAGCCGCCTGACACCCACACTGGCTTCCCCGCTGACGATCAGGGGCGGGAGCGCGCCTCCAGCGGCGCGCCCCCGCCCCCTAGTGGCCTCTCAGGCAGATGGCGTTAATTAACGTGATTTTGCCTGGGAGAGCCACACTGCCGACGTAAATATGCAGTGCGCCAATGGGAAGTGGTTAATGTCCTATAAAAACGTTGTGTTTCCTAATGACAGGTGCTCCTGTCCCTGTGTTTTATTTTAAAAATTGGATTTTTGACTTACCGTAAAATCCTTTTCTCTTAAGCTCATTGACGGACGCAGTCCTCTTTGATTAATATCAGTAGGGTTATACTGCCCCCTACAGGAGTAGGACACTAGGCAGGAAAAACGTTCTGGCCACACCTTAGGGGCAGTCCCAGAGGGTATATCCTCTCTCTCCCTGCTACAGGATGTCAGTTATGTCACAAAGCAGTGTCAGAGAATTTAACCCAACCCAACTCAAAATAGAGGGGCGGGTACTGCGTCTGTCAATGAGCTTAAGAGAAAAGGATTTTACGGTAAGTCAAAAATCCAATTTTCTCTGTCGCTCATTGACAGACGCAGTCCTCTTTGATTAATATCAGTAGGGACGTCCCAAAGCAGTGCCACAAATGAGGGGTGGGGTAACGGAAATCAAAATCCAATCCAGAAGGCCCAACCGGTGCCAACCAGAAGTCTTAAAGGCTCATCAGACAAAAGGATGAGACTCAACTGAAAACCCAACAGAAAAAAACCCTCGAGGTAGACCACCGGTCTCCTCAAACAGCGGCCTGCAGAACCTTGCGGCCAAAAGAGGCATCCGCCAATGCCAGCACATCAACTTTGTAAAATTTTGTAAAGGTATGAACCGACGACCAGGTAGCCGCCTTGCAAACCTGAACCACTGACGCCTGATGGCGGAAGGCCCAGGAAGCACTAAGTGCCCGAGTGGAGTGCGCCTTAACAGGGAACGGAGGAACCCGACCCTTAATAGAATAAGCCTGTACCACCGTCTGTCTGATCCATCTGGAGATAGTCGCGGCAGACGCAGGCAACCCCTTTCTAGGGCCATCCGTGATCACAAACAGTGAATCCGTCTTACGGAAAGATTCCGTAGTAGTCAAGTACACCCTAATCGCCCGAACCACATCCAAGGAGTGTAACGCAAACTCCCGAGGATGACTGGGCTTAGGACACAGGGAAGATAGCACAATATCCTCATTTAGATGAAAATCTGAAACCACCTTAGGGAGGAAGGATGGATTCGGACAAAGAACCACCTTATCCCTATGAACCACCAGATATGGGGAACGACAGGACAATGCGGCCAGTTCTGACACCCTGCGTGCAGAAGTGATAGCCACCAGAAAGGCCACCTTCTGGGATAGAGTAAGCAAGGGAATCTCCCTAATATTTTCAAAGGGAGGTTTCTGAAGAACCCGACAACACCAAATTAAGATCCCAGGGCGGCAAGGGCGCGCGGCACCGGCGGAGCCAGGTGTCGCACCCCCTGGATGAAATTCCGCACCAAGGAATGAGTAGCCAGAGGCTTCTGAAAGAAGATTGCTAATGCTGAAACCTGACCCTTGATAGTGCTCAAGGCCAGTTTCTGCTCAACCCCCTGTTGCAGAAAAGCCAATATTCGGGTCACCGAGTAAGAACGTGGAGGAAACCCAAGGGATTCACACCACGCGATATAAGACTTCCATGTGCGATGATAGACTTTTCTGGAAGTCGCTTTCCTCGCTTTAATTAGAGTAGGAATAACTGAAGCTGACAACCCCTTGTCCTTCAGCACCTGGGTCTCAACAGCCAGGCCATTAAAGCCAGCGATCGTAAAGCAGGATGGAAGATCGGTCCCTGAGACAGCAGATCCTCCCTGAGGGGAAGTCGCCAAGGAGCATCTGCGACAAGCCTGACCAGGTCGGCGTACCAAGCCCGACGAGGCCAGTCCGGAGCCACCAGGATCACTGGAATTCCCTCCACCTCTATCCTGCGAAGAAGTTTCGGCAGCAATTTGAGAGGAGGAAAAGCATACAGTAGCTGATACTGCCCCCACGGGGCGACCAGCGCGTCTGCGGCATCCGCTAGAGGATTGCGGGAGCGGGCTACAAACCTCCGCACCTTCCTGTTGAGTCGAGATGCCAACAGATCCACATCTGGGGTGCCCCAACGAAGGCACAGTTGGTGAAATACCTCTGGATGAAGAGACCATTCCCCTTGATCCAGAATCTGACGGCTGAGAAAATCTGCCTGCCAATTCTCCACCCCCGGAATGAATACCGCGGAGAGGGCTGGAACAAATCGTTCCGCCCAACGAAGGATGCTGGCCACTTCCATGGCCGCCAGGACACTCTTGGTGCCCCCCTGGTGATTGACGTAAGTCACGGCCGTGGCATTGTCCGACTGGATCCGCACCGGGCTGCCCCGGAGCTGCTCGGTCCAGTGAATCAGACAAAGTCTGATCGCTCTCAGTTCCAATACATTTATTGGTAACCTGGATTCTTCCAGGGACCAGAGCCCCTGAGCAGATCGTCTGCCGAGAACCCCACCCCACCCGGATAGACTGGCATCCGTGGTGACAATCGTCCAATAGATTGGAAGAAATGACTTCCCTTGACTGAGCATTGGTGACCGAAGCCACCAAACCAGAGATTCCCTGGTCCGTTCGCTCAGCCGGATCCGATTGTCCAGGGAATCGGGATTCCGGTTCCATTTGAGAAGAATCTCTTTTTGAAGAATCCGGGTATGAGACTGGGCAAACGGTACTGCCTCGAAGGAGGCCACCATCAGTCCCAGAACCCTCATGCAAGTTCGCAGGGAAGGCCAGTTGACGGTCAATAATAACTTCACGTCGACTGAATCTTCCGGAGTTTCTCCGGCGGGAGAAACACTTTTGCCAAGGATGTATCCAGAGTTAGGCCCAGATAGTTCAGTCTCCTGGTGGGGACCAGGGATGATTTCTGCCGGTTCACCAGCCACCCAAACTCTTCCAAAGAGATCATAGTGATTTCCAAGTTTAGCAACAGAGCCTGTGGAGACTCCGCACGGAGTAGAAGGTCGTCTAGGTAGCCTAGAACCGAAATGCCCCGCTGTCGCAACAGTGCCAAAACTGGGGCCAAGACCTTTGTGAAGACCCGGGGAGCAGAGGCGAGACCAAAGGGTAACGCCGCAAACTGATAATGGTTCTCTCCCGCGGAAAAGCGAAGAAAACGCTGATGTCCTGCGTAAATGGGAATGTGAAGATAGGCATCCTTGATGTCTATGGACGCCAGAAAATCCCCCTGATGCAGGGAGGCCATTTCTGTGCGAATGGACTCCATCTTGAATTTTTGCACCTGGACAAAATGATTGAGTGCTCTCAAGTCCAGAATTGGACGCACCTTGCCCTCTTTTCTGGGTATTGTGAATAGGTTCGAATAGAACCCCTGAAAACGTTCTGTCCAAGGAACGTGGACCACCACTCCTTGTTGCATTAAATCCATCACTGCCCCCCGAAAAGCTTCTAAGCGGTCCGGGGATAGTCGGATATTGGAAGGGAAGAACCGCACCGGTGGAAGTGATCGAAATTCGATCTTGTATCCCGACCGTATGACCTCTTGAACCCATTTGTCTGGAATCCTGGAGAGCCATGGGTCCGGAAACCGGTGAAGACGTCCCCCCACCCCAGATCTGGGTGGGGGCGCACCTTCAGGCTGTATTGGTCTTATCTTCAGGTCTGGCAGGGCCAGACCTTTGTTTACTCGACCAGCGCCCTTTGAAACCCCCTGGGGGGGCTTTTGAGGACTTCGCCTTATCGCCCGCCCCAGAGGAGCGAAAAAACTTCTTATGAGCGGAAAAGGAAGGTCCCCGTCTGTGACGAGGTCCTTTCCCCTTAGTAGTCTGTGGTAAAAAGGTGTTCTTGCCACCAGTGATACCCTTGATGATCTCATCCAAGGTGGCACCAAACAGGCGATCCCCTTGAAAGGGGAGATTAGTCAAAGCTTTTTTGGAAGCTTGATCCGCCGACCAGCATTTTAACCACAGCATGCGCCGAAGGACCACCGCCGAGATTGATACGCGCCCCATTAATGGAGCTGCGTCCAGGGCGGCGTCACAGACAAACTGTAGCGCTTGTACCATCTGCTCCAGCAAGTTCGATACTGCCGGGGGGAGACTTCTCCCCTCCAGATCTCGGCGTAACAACTTGGTCCACTCTGTCGATGTTTGTGCAACCAGAGCAATGGTGAACACTGGCCTTAAGGCTGATCCTATCAGGGAAAATATAGAACGGGATATAGATTCCGCTTTACGGTCCACTGGATCCCAAAAAGACGGAGCGTCCTCCACCGGGATAACAGTAGCTTTATTTAATCTGGAAATCGGTGAATCCACCGACGGTGGTACCGTCCATTTATTAAGGAGGGATTCTTCAAACGGATAGCGTCTAGCAATCCATTTGGAAATACCAGGGGTTCGTTTTGGACGGACCCATTCTTCCTTAATTATATCTTGAAAACATTTGGGCAAAGGAAACACCTTTGCCATCTTGGTAGGCTTGCGAGTACCAAAAGCAATTTCAGTATCAACTGCTTCCGTAGGTATAAGCTTGAGTCTTAAAGTTTCCCGCACAGACACAATCAGTGCATCTACCAGCGCTTCATCTTGCGCTATAGCGGAGGGAGAAATGTCTTCCTCGCTATCCGAGTATATGGGATACGAGGCACTAGCCCCAGAAGAGGGACCTGCAGCCGCCGCGACAGGCTCAGAATCTGTATCTGAAGTGTCAGACGAAATAGGGGTAGGCGGGGGTCGCTTTTTAGCCCCCCGTCGCTGACAGGCCACCTCCTCCCGGGATACAAAAGACTCCAAAACCGCTGACAATGCATCAATAGTAAGTGGAGAACTGGAGGGTCCTGCGGCCACCTCGAGGGGATCAGGTGGGGATACATGTGTAGCAGGGTCCATGACAAATCCAGGAACACTTGCCAGCAAACAAGGATTGCAAAAAGATAAAACTTTTTTTTTTTTTTTGTATGTAATCCCCCAGCGCAACAGCGCCCCTCAGTGCCACCTGCTTCGGACCCCCACAGAGAGAGAGAGACCCCAAGGGCTCACCACCTGATGCACAGAAGCTTCTACCGAACTGCTCTCAGCGCTGTCCTTACAGAACAGGAAGTCTTGTGGATCGATTTACCCGGGTAAAGGAGGCGGCTCCGCCCCTTTACACGCCTTCCAGCACTCCCACCGCTACTCCTCGAGGTAGCTGGGTGTCCAAGATGGCCGCCGCCATGCAGGAGACATTAGGCTACGCCAAAATGGCGGCCCCGCGCGGTCCGCGGAAGTATGGTGGCCTGCGGCAGTATGGTGGCTCCGTGATACAGCTACATCGCTATTAGAGGACTCCCGTGCAATAGGTAGGTGCCTGATAGTATCACCCCTCTGCACGACTGTTTTAACAGTAACGCCAGCGGCGCCCTGTCTCCATCCCTGACCGCATCAGTCATGGATCCTTAGTCCCCTGGGAGCTCCAGTTTGTCTGCCAATGACTCTACTTGCTGAGCCACCTGGAATGCTGTTTTTACAATGCAGACTTTCCTTGCAGTGACAGACTCATATAGATTGTCAGCTCCCAAACAAAGCCTCCTGGAATGGTATACCTTACTCGCCACTCACGCTAGCAAGGGGGAGATCTGTGAAGTATGTCACTGGATGGAGGGGAACCCCGGATCATGAGGGTCCGGACATCCACAGAGGGGCCCGTATCTATTCCCAAAACCGACAGGGGGAGAGGGGGAACATTCTACTCACCATACCGGAACAGGCAGGCACCCACTCCTAACAGAACCCCTCTCCACCGAGGTGGGGGGGCTGTCGACCAATACGGACGCCGCGACTCAGTTTCCTGACTGGTCGTAGGCGACCTGGCGAGACGTTTAACTTGCGGGGCCAGTTCCCGTCCAGTGGGACTATGTCGCAGCCGACCCAGCGCGGAGCTAGGGCCTGCACACGCTCGTAGGCTGGCTGGGGTGACCACTGGATCTCAACATCCAGTCCGTCGCCCAGCTCCAGCATAATTGCTTGAAGATCTCACAGGAACAAAAACTGGGGAGAAAAAGCTACCTAAAAAAGATTTATCTAAAAAAGCTTGCCAGGACCAGAGATCCCAGCAAGGAACTTAGGTCCTTACTCCTGACTAGGCAGAAAAAAACTGACATCCTGTAGCAGGGAGAGAGAGGATATACCCTCTGGGACGGCCCCTAAGGTGTGACCAGAACGTTTTTCCTGCCTAGTGTCCTACTCCTGTAGGGGGCAGTATAACCCTACTGATATTAATCAAAGAGGACTGCGTCTGTCAATGAGCGACAGAGAAAATGCCATCTATACCTGATTTCAGAGCGCAGCTTGATGCTCACATGACCAGCCGGTTCTCTCCTCTCCTCCTCTCGTCCCGACTGATGTCAGCGGGGGGGAATCTCGGCCCCACCCGCTGCAGCTGTCAGACGAGGAGAGGAGAGAGTCGGCCGGTCACGTGAGCAAACGGACTTGTGTCTATTTAGAGTCGGTTCACACTAAGGCAACACGACTCCTTACTACTTCGGGGGCGACTTGTGCATTACCATGCACCACGACTTTGGAGCGACTTGCAGGGACTTCACATAAAGGAAGGCTATGCAAGTCGCTCCGAGGTCACCCCGAAGTAGTACAGGACCCTTTTTCTAAGTCGGAGCGACTTGTGTCGCTCTTATTAGAATGGGTCCTGTAGTGGTCAATGGACCGCGAGGGAGCGCGACTTGTCAGGCTGACAAGTCGTCTGACAAGTTGCGCTACTGTGGACTGGCTCTTACACTCACCTACATCGATCCAGCAAAAACAAAAGGAAGGGAATCCGTTTCCTTGATCAGAGGCCAGTTGGGTGTAAAGGCCCGTACACACGTGCAGATTGTCGGCCGAATCGACCGATCGGCCGATTTTCGGCCTGTTAGTATGATGCTTCCGACAGCGCACTTTCGGCCGAACAGAATCTGTCGTGCAAGCATTAAAATTTTTGTATGCCGACACCAGAACGGCCGATTGTTCGCCAGTCAGTACAGATTTCGGCCGACAGACAGCAGATTTGCTAGACTGGGCATGCTCAGAAAAGAAAAAACACAGGGAAAGTTAACCATCACATGACATCACTTCTGCAGTCGGCTGTTGTTGGCGGACAAAATTCGTGTGCAGTCTTTTGCACTTTTCAGCGGACACAACAGCCCGGGGACAAAAGACGGCCGATCGTTCGGCCGACGATCGGTACGTGTGTACGGGGCTTAACCACTTAAGCCCCGGAAGATTTTACCCCCTTCCTGACCAGGGGGTATTTTGCGATTCGGCACTGCGTGACTTTAACAGACAATTGCGCGGTCGTGCGACGCTGTATCTAAATGAATTTGGCGTCCTTTTTTTCCCACAAACAGAGCTTTCTTTTGGTGGTATTTGATCACCTGTGCGATTTTTTGATCACGCGCTATAAACAAAAAAAGAGCGCAAATTTTGCAAAAATAGCAATATTTTTCACATTTTTTTATATGAAATTCCCCCCCAAAAAAATGTAAAAATCAAAATTTTTTAACATTTTCAGCCAATTTGTTTTATGCTACATATGTTTGGTAAAAAAAAAAAAAATCGCAAAAAGCGTATTTTGATTGGTTTGCGCAAAAGTTATTGCGTTTACTAACAAAGGGAAAGATTTTTGTCATTTTTGTTGTTTTTTTTTTAACGAGTAATGGCGGCGATCTGCGATTTTTTTTGCGGTACTCCGACATTGCGGCGGACAGATTGGACCCTTGACTGACATTTTTGCCACTTTTGGGGTTACCAGTGACATTTCTACAGTAATCAGTGCTATACATATGCACTGTTACTGTAAAAATACACTGGCAGTGAAGGGGTTAACTTTTTTTTGAAAGGGAGGGGCTATGTGTGTCCCTAGGGGGCGTGCTTTCTACTGTGATTGGCTGTGGCTTCAGATGTATGAAGAGTGATCAACGGTTCTAAGTAGTAGAACCGTATGATCATCCTTCATACCCAGGGGAGAATGACAGGCAGCTTGTTTACACAAGCCGCCTGACTTTCTCCCTCTCCCCCGCCGATCGCAGAGTGACCGGCGGACATCGGGTCCGCCGGTCACACACGCGGGGGGGGTCCGTGACCACGCGGGAGCGCGCCTCCGGCGGCGCGCGCTCGCTCCCTAGACCCTCACAAGCTAGTGACGTAGCCCTACGTCACTTTGCCTGTGAGGGGCTGACCGCCGACGTAGATAGTCGTGCGGCGGTCGGCAAGTGGTTAAATGGACAGCCAGTCAATTTACATCTGACTGCCCATAGAGCAGAATGGGCTGTGTCCACTCGCATAGGCGGATAGCAGATAGATCCCCTGCTGAGAAAAATGGGCCCTATACAATTTGAATCTTGTGTGAAACAGGCCTTAACCCTTTCGCTGCCAGGTCTGTATGTCATACGGTCCTGACAGCAGGGGGATTTCACACACAATCCAGTGCCTGCAGCCACCGGGATGGTGTGTAAAACGGACAGGCAGACTCCTGCCTGTCAGGTGAAAGCATTCGGGCGGCTGCGCAAATATTAACACATGCTTCGGGGCACTACGCATGAAAAATGCCGTGCATGCCGGAGTGAGAGCAATAATTCTAGCACCAGACCTCCTCTGTAGCATTAAGCTGATAACCTATAGGGAGCTTTTGAAGCATCGCCTAAAGAAAATATAGGTTACTGAGGTTTGTTGCCATTTCACAGGTGCACACAAATTTAAGATTTGACATCTATTTATTTGGTAACCTTGTCTTTTATATTTTCCAAAAATGTAGATAGTTTATCATTATTTAATGGCCTCTCAAATGTGCATTCTGTCATTCACACCGGGGCATTTTGAAATCGTGGGCAGAATCGCAGCAAATCTGCCCGCGATTCAAAACGCAGAGTTGTGAATGCAGTGTATTAGGGCACAATTGACATACTGCAGTGACCTCTGTTGTCACTGCATTGGAAGTATGCAGGTCACCACAAGGACACAAAGAAAACAATTGATTAATATATCCTGTTCACATTACAATAACAGTGTTGTGTGCAGTGCATTAAAATTCTACATGTATGCATTTCAATGTGTAGCATCCTCCCAGATAGATGCTAGTGTAGGTGTACAGTCAGGTCCATAAATATTGGGACATTGACACAATTTTAATCTTTTTGGCTCTATACACCGCTATAATGGATTTGAAATGAAACAAACAAGATGTGCTTTAACTGCAGAGTTTCAGCTTTAATGTGAGGGTATTTACATCCAAATCAGGTGAAAGGTGTAGGAATTACAACAGTTTGTATATGTGCCTCCCACTTTTTAAGGGACCAAAAGTAATGGGACAATTGGCTGCTCAGCTGTTCCATGGCCAGGTGTGTGTTATTCCCTCATTATCCCATTTACAGGGTACAGATAAAAGGTCCAGAGTTCATTTCAAGTGTGCTATTTGGATTTGGAATCTGTTGCTGTCAACTCTCAATATGAGATCCAAAGAGCTGTCACTATCGGTGAAGCAAGCCATCATTAGGCTGAAAAAACAAAACAAACCCATCAGAGAGATAGCAAAAACATTAGGTGTGGCCAAATCAACTGTTTGGAACATCCTTAAAAAGAAAGAATGCACCGGTGAGCTCAGCAACACCAAAAGACCCGGAAGACCGCGGAAAACAACTGTGGTGGATGACCGAAGAATTATTTCCCTGGTGAAGAAAACACCCTTCACAACAGTTGGCCAGATCAAGAACACTCTCCAGGAGGTAGGTGTATGTGTGTCAAAGTCAACAATCAAGAGAAGACTTCACCAGAGTGAATACAGAGGGTTCACCACAAGATGTAAACCATTGGTAAGCCTCAAAAACAGGAAGGCCAGATTAGAGTTTACCAAACAACATCTAAAAAAGCCTTCACAGTTCTGGAACAACATCCTATGGACAGAAGAAACCAAGATCAACTTGTACCAGAATGATGGGAAGAGAAGAGTATGGAGAAGGAAAGGAACTGCTCATGATCAAAAGCATACCACCTCATCAGTAAAGCATGGTGGTGGTAGTGTCATGGCGTGGGCATGTATGGCTGCCTATGGAACTGGTTCTCTTGTATTTATTGATGATGTGACTGCTGACAAAAGCAGCAGGATGAATTCTGAAGTGTTTCGGGCTCATATTCAGCCAAATGCTTCAGAACTCATTGGACAGCGCTTCACAGTGCATACTGCGAAAGCAACCAAAGAGCTTTTTAAGGGAAAGAAGTGGAATGTTATGCAATGGCCAAGTCAATCACCTGACCTGAATCCGATTGAGCATGCATTTCACTTGCTGAAGACAAAACTGAAGGGAAAATGCCCCAAGAACAAGCAGGAACTGAAGACCGTTGCAGTAGAGGCCTGGCAGAGCATCGCCAGGGATGAAACCCAGCGTCTGGTGATGTCTATGCGTTCAAGACTTCAGGCTGTAATTGACTGCAAAGGATTTGCAGCCAAGTATTAAAAAGTGAAAGTTTGATTTATGATTGTTAATCTGTCCCATTAATTTGGGTCCCTTAAAAAGTGGGAGGCACATATACAAACTGTTGTAATTCCTACACCGTTCACCTGATTTGGATGTAAATACCCTCAAATTAAAGCTGGAAGTCTGCAGTTAAATCACATCTTGCTTGTTTCATTTCATGTCCATTGTGGTGGTGCATAGAGCCAAAAAGATTAGAATTGTGTTGATGTTCCAATATTTATGGACCTGACTGTATGTAGTTTTTGGTTTTTCTGCTTAACCAGGAGACAGCCAGGTAAATCTAGGAGCTGTCTGCTTAACAGGTGGCTGTGATTGGTAGATAGAACCTGCCCAGTGTGCTCTAAAGCTGCTCAACCTGGCTTGATGTTTAACACTAATCCAATAGTGTTACAGTGTATCGGAAAATGGGAGGAAACCATGCAGATGAGAGCAGGGGATATCTGTATAACCCTGGCCAATAGGTATTTGAGGTGCCCCGATGCATGTTTGGGGACTGTACTTAAATCTGGGCTGCACATATGGCTCCTGGTCTTCGGCTGCAGAGCGGAGTCCAGGTGGGGAGGGGGCTGTTGCCTCTTCCCAGCATAGGCTGCAATGTGGCCTCAGGTGGTCGACCTAGAGACCAGAAACAGAGATGCTGAAACCCAGGGACTCTTTTGAGGGCTGACTGAGGGAGTATGTCTATGGATCTCATCTGGTATCATGGAGGAAGGTGACCTGCAGCCAGGGTCTTGTGAGTACAGACTTCCCATGGGGATCCTAGAGACTGTTGATGTTAAAAACTCCCTCTTGGTTGCTAGAAAGTCAGTGGACTATGTGTAAGCTACTAGAGGATACTGGCTAATGTCCTGAAGATACAGAGTTCACAGAGTTTGCTGCTAACACAAGCAAAGGACTTATTCTTCCCATGCAAGTGCTGTATGCTTTAGTAGAAGATCTGCTATTCGCTTCCACTAAGTGAGGCCAAGTGAGAGTTGTCCTCACCTGTACATAGTTGAATTTGGAGTATCCCACTAATCCCTTCTCCTATCCAAGTTCTCCAAATAAAACACAAAAAAAAAAAACCCTAGACTGGACATTGAAGACAATGAGCGAAAGAGTGTGTGTGCACCTGGCAGTGTGTGAAAATACCGGTATCTGGCAACAGGATAATCTGAGGGAGACCCAAGATAGTTCTATACTCAGCAGCTCCTACCAGGGTATGCTACAAATGCAACACACATTAATGCATGTAAATGCACATCAATGCAAGTGTATTTTGCCCCTTACAAGGACCCATACGGCAGTCATGTTAGAGAGGAAGTAGAACATGTGCAGTGGAAAGCTAACTAGTGAGGTGTCTCAATGGTAGTGTTTAAAGAAATAGACGAGTGACATCGTAAATCCTGGTATATGGTACAAAACTGCCTTTTAGCCCTTTACTTTCACTTTGTGTTAGCAGTGGATGCACTCTATGATGCTTTTTGGCTTCCCTCAATATCCGCATCCACATCCGCCTCCTCCTACTCAATGTAGCTATTGCAATAGAAATAATTAGGGCTGTTACTCGAGACATTTCCAAAACAAAAACCTGTTAGTCTACGTCTCTGTTTTCTCCCTCACTCCTTTTTTTAAAAAAGTGTGTCAATGCGCATCAATGGAAGGCAACGCACATTCATTTTTTTTTTATTTTATTTTTTTTAGCATATTTGTGTGAACAGGCCCTTAACACAAGGATAAAGTACTTCTAGTCTAACTGGAAGCAGACTTTTTATTTTAGCTGAGTGACTGTAATTTTCAAATTTCATTACATTCAACTAAAAATAACTCACTTTTTTGAACAAAAAAGTATCCTTATGCTGTTGTAGTAGCTTTGCAAATTGAGCCTATAGTATATTATTATAACAATTAATTTGCAGCGAATGCCACTAAAATGTGTTTTTAAATCAGGTTGTTACAGAAGCAGTCAAACAGGGGTTAAACCCCCTAGAGCCTCTAGAGAACAGAACATCAAGTCCTCACACTAACTGGGATTTTAGCAGCGCCTTCTTTTTTGCTGGAACAGTGGTTACCACCATAGGTAAGATCTACAATTTTTTCAGTGATACTGTCGGTAATTGTTATTTTTCAGCTAATTTAGCCAGTTAATAAATGGACCATTTAACCACTTAAGCCCCGAAAGATTTTACCCCCTTCCTGACCAGGGGGTTTTTTGCGATTTTTTTACTGCGTGATTTTAACGGACAATTGCGCGGTCGTGCGACGCTGTACCTAAACAAATTTCACTTCCTTTTTTCCCCACAAATAGAGCTTTCTTTTGGTGGTATTTGATCACCTGTGCGATTTTTTGATCATGCGCTATAAACAAAAAAATAGCATAAATTTTGCAAAAATAACAATATTTTTCACTTTTTTTTATATGAAATTCCCCCCCAAAAAAATGTAAAAATCAAAATTTTTTAACAATTTCGGCCAATTTGTTTTATGCTACATATGTTTGGTAAAAAAAATCGCAAAAAGCGTATTTTGATTGGTTTGCGCAAAAGTTATCGCGTTTACTAACAAAGGGAAAGATTTTTGTCATTTTTGGTGTTTTTTTTTTTTTAACGAGTAATGGTGGCGATCTGCGATTTTTTTTTTTGCGGTACTGCGACATTGCGGCGGACAGATCGGACCCTTGACTGACATTTTTGACACTTTTGGGGGTACCAGTGACATTACTGCAGTAATCAGTGCTATACATATGCACTGTTACTGTAAAAATGACACTGGCAGGGAAGGGGTTAACTGTATTGGACAGGGAGGGGTTAAGTGTGTCCTAGGGGCGTGATTCTAACTGTAGTGGGACAGGTCTCCTATTGTAAAAACAGAGATCAACGGTTCTACATAGTAGAACCGTCTGATCTCCATTTTTACACAGGGGAGAATGACAGGCGGCTTGTTTACATAAGCCGTCCGCCTTTCTCCCGCTCTACCGACGATCGTAGTGTGACCGGCGGACATCGGGTCCGCCGGTCACACGCCCGCACTCCTCTGTGAACGAGCCGAGGCGGGCGCGCGCCTCAGCGGACGCGCGCTCTCCGGCTATTGGCTCAAAACCCGGTGACAGGCTAGTGACGTAGATCTACGTCACTCTGCCTGGCCGGGGCTGACTGCCGCAGTAAATATACTGTGTGCAGTCGGCAACCGGTTAGGTGATAATTTGTGCAGATTTAGTTTGGGTCACATTTTGCGCAGCTAAGCGTGCATTTATGGCACCGCTCTGTGCCAAGATGAAGTGACTCCCATGAGGATACAAGGGAGTGATGTCATCACAGCCAAGAAATCAAACCTGGAACGTAGACCGGGCGAAGATGAACGCGCCTCGGATCAGCAAGAACGGTGACAGCTCAACGCTGGATGGCTTAATTTGACAGGAAATCTGTCAGAGTATGCTAATATCCAGTGCAAACTAACATATTAAGGTATAAACCAACAAGAGGGCCTGCTTTTATTTAAAAAAATAATAAATTGAAGCTGCTGGGTTGCTTATTTGAGAATTCTCTGCTGTAGTTCCTACCCACCTGTTAGTTTTAGGAATTTCTGACGATATTTGTTTTCCTGTAACTTTGGTTGCATTCTTCATAAGTGTAGCTAAGTTTTAGGCTGCAAAGGCTAAGCCATGACATTATCAGTAGTTACCTTTGCACTGGGAGCAAACAGACAAGCTGGACTTCAATGTGCTACTGATTCCCATCCGCAGGGGGAGCGGGAGTGCTGACAGTCTGTGCTGACAGTCAATGGACTGTGAAGCTGGCCACAGTGGATGATGGGAGTTAAAATCCGGACAGGGAGAATTATTTGGGCCTTCATTCCCCAATGGACTACATCTCCCACAAGAGGTTGAGACCGAGGAGGAGAGGAACACAGTATCTTCCTGGGCTGTTCCTTGAAACACACAGTCTGTTGCTGTGGGAAGTGGAAGTGAACACATCCCCAGACCTGCTTGCAGCTAGAGCGGAGGCCTCAGGCATACCACTGTGAGACCAGAGAGAGAGCATTGGAGAATTGGAGACTGGGACTGTTACTGCCCCTTAGAGCTTAGCGCTGCACTTACACTAAAGCATAAGGGCGCGTCTCAATATACTCACCTCTATAAGTAAGCCTTAATGGGCGGGACGAAAACATGTCAGGGGTCATGGCCCGAGGAGTGGCATTGACTGAGGCTTTCACATGTATACATCCATACCAGGATCAACTATGGTGAGCGGTGGTCTTATGCTTAAATGTTCATCTCTCACTGGATGACTTCCTCTTACCCTGACATCCCTACTATCCTGAGTGCAAATTGGACCCTACACCTTAGCCTGGAGCAGCACCACCAAGCACTCATGACCTACACTAAAGCTGTACCGCCAGGTGAGACAAGGTCCAGAGCCATGCTGAACTGGGGCAGAGAATTCCTTTCAACACAGTGGGATTTTCATACTGGGTTGCTAAATCTGTTGAGAGGGCCATAACGTATAGTCACTAGAGGGCTGAGCCCTTAGGAATTGACCACACAGCTGTCATATAGTCCCTTACTGCTTGCAGGCCTTACTGTGACTGTTTTCACCAGCACCAGCAGTATGTTAGGGCACCAAGGCTAGCTGACTGAAGATCAAGGACTAAAGAAGGTCCATTTAAAGTTGCTACATAGAGACCTTTTGCAAGTTGCTTAGTGCAGAGATACTCCCCAAGGGTATCACACAGGGCTTAGTAATTTTCTTTGGGTGCACCCTAAGTAGTTGCAATATCCCTATTCCCAAAACAGTCAATATTTATAATCTCTGTCTACTACTGATCTTGCTGGTTTGTGTGTTAATTCCAGGTAAGTATAAAACTCTAATTTAAGTTGCTTTGGCATAGTGAATACACTGTCTAGCAGGTTGTGTCTAAGCCTATTATTTATTATTTATTTGTGCTCAAACCAGTGGCTGAACTACCAGGGTCAAGAAGGTCACAATTGTGACCGGCCCTGGTGTCCTACCACTGTGGGGGGGGGGGGCTCCAGGCAGTATTTGAAACCGCTATTACTGTAGGGACAGTTTGAAAAAACAGTCTGCTTTCTCCAGTCCGCAGGACAGGAGAAGCAGTCTATAAATGTAGGGACCAGTGGCTGCAGCCGAGCCGAGTGTCTATGACACTCTAGCACAGCACTCTGTTGACATGGCGATCAGGATGAGATCCGGGTCATGCTCCTGATCAGATCGAATCTTAAATATGATAGTGGTTTTGTTCATCAAAGCCACCTTACACATGGCTGCTGAACATATTGTTGATTTATATGTGATTTTACTTTTGATTCTAATAAATACTGTGTTTATGTCCACATATTAGATCCAATTGGGAGCATTGCCCAGATCGCATCCAGATCGGCATGTCAACAGAGAAGGCTATGCAGCGTCACTCGAGAGCTCACGTGTCTACAACCAATAGTGCCGGCCTTCCGCACATGCACCCATCAGCCCCATAATGTAACCGGCACTGGATCCTAATGCACTGTCCCTGCTATGGAGACAGAGATGCTGGACCTGCACTGTCAATAGCAGGAGAGGACAGCAAGAGGGAGGGAGGATTAGTTTTACTGTTAATGCTGGTTAGTGTTAGAATTACAGCAAGGGTAAAGCCCCGTACACACGTACCGATCGTCGGCCGAACGATCGGCCGTCTTTTGTCCAGGGCTGTTCTGTCCGCTGAACAGTGCAAAAGACTGCACACGAATTTTGTCGGCCAACAACAGCCGACTGCAGAAGTGATGTCATGTGATGATTAACTTTCCGTGTCTTTTTTCTTCTCTGAGCATGCCCAGTCTTGCAAATCTGCTGATTGTCGGCCGAAATCTGTACTGACTGACGCACAATCGGCCGTTCTGTTGTCGGCGTACAAAAATTTTAATGCCTGCAGGACAGATTCTGTTCAGCCGAAAATGCGCTGTCGGAAGCATCATACTAACAAGCCGACAATCGGCCGATCGTTCGACGGCCGAATATTTGCGGCCGACAATCGGTACGTGTGTACGGGGCTTTAGTGTTAGAATTACAATTGCAGAAAGGTTTAGTTCTGGGGTTATAAAGAGAATAAAGCCTCGTACACACAATCAGATTATCAGATCAGATTATCAGACAAATTTCGCCCGTTTTTTGTTGCATGCTAGTCTCATATTGAAAGTGAAGAGATTACTTTCATACAAAAATTCTTGTATTTTTTGCACATTCACCTTTTGTCATATGAAAATTCGTAATCGGTTGTCGAACGCACTATAGTAACGATCTGAAAGTCGGATGAAATTTTACTTCCAATTTTCTTATCGTGTGTATGGGCCTTTAGTGCTAGGATTACAGGAAGAACAGCATAAGGAACATTTAAGGATAAATTATCAGTTTTAGCAAATAAAAGAATCCTATATAGTTGCTATGGGCCACAAGCTCAAAATTTTAAGATTTATTTTGAAATACCTTTTTATTTTTCTTATTTCCTTTCAGGCTATGGTACAATTGCCCCCAGAACACAAGGTGGACAGATGTTCTGTGTAGCCTATGCACTTTTTGGAATCCCCTTCAATGTCATTGTTCTCAGTCAAGTTGGTAAAAGTCTCTCCCATTGGTGTAAACAATTTGGAAAATGTTTGGTGAAAAAAGGAATGAAAAAGGTGGGTTATCTTTTCTACCTGTATTTCATTTTCCAGTGCTCTTACAATTAAAAAAACAACAACACTTTCCAAGGGATTTAGTAATTTTTTTTTTTGTCACAGGATTTTCAGGCCAAGATCAATTTTTACATTTCAGCTATTGACCTGTTTTTTCCGCAATAACATGTCATTATTTAGGTTAAAAAAGTGATACGTTTATTTTTGGGGACAAATGGGACTTTCTTTGGCAATCGTGTCTTTCAAATATTTTAATTTTTAAGCAACCCTTAACAAAACAAAAAACATTTAATCATTGTTAAGTAAAAAAGGTTGCACTTTTTTAACGCGAGACAAAAAAAAAAAAAAAAAGAATGAACAAAATAAAAAAAGTTTAAATATTAGTGGTTAGAAAAATAAAAATAAACAAAAAATCCAGAAAACAATAGTTAAAGACAAGGTAATAGTTAGGGTTGGCTAGCGTAAACTATAAGGCCCCTTTCACACTTGCTGCTCCACCGGCGGACTCCATTTTTCTCAGCGGGGGATCGATCGGCCATTCCCCCGCTGAGCAGGCGGATGGCAGCTCTGTCTCCACACTGTGTGCGGAGAGAGAGCTGTCAGGTCCCCTCTCTTCTCTATGGGGGAATCCCATCCACCAGACGGATGGAAAATAGGGTTTCCATCCGTCCAGATTTGACGGACAGGATCTGATCGGATGTCAGCGGACATGTCTCCGCTGACATCCGCTGCCCCATAGAGATGCATGGGGCATCCGTTTAGATCGGCCTGAAAAACTGACAGGCGGATCTGAACGGTCCGCAAGTGTGAAGGGGGCCCTAGGGGTTGAATAGGAACAAATGTTATTTAAACTACCTAATTGCTCCATTCACTCAAGAGCAGAAGTGCTGCTAGGGTTCTTAAACACACAGGACATCCTAAAGGCCCGTACACACGTACCGATCGTCAGCGAACGATCGGCCGTCTTTTGTCCCTGGGCTGTCGGTGTCTGTTGAAAAGTGCAAAGACAGCACAAGAATTTTGTCTGCCGACTACAGCCGACTGCAGAAGTGATGTCATGTAATGGTTAACTTTCCCTGTGTTTTTCCTTTTCTGAGCATGCCCAGTCTTGCAAATCTGCGGTCTGTCGTCCGAATTCTGTACTGACTGGCGAACAATCGGCCGCTCTGGTGTCGGCATACAAAAATTTTAATGCTTGCAAGACATACTCTTGTCGGCAGAATGTGCGCTGACGGCTGTCGGAGGCACCATACTAACAAGCGTACAATCGCCAGATCTTTCGTCCGCCGACGTTTGTATGCCGACGATCGGTACGTGTGTACGGGCCTTTAGGCATCTAGGTTGAAATTTTGGGTGTTAAACACAGAAAAAAGCAATCTGGTAAAAATCCAACTAAAAACACACATTATGAAGCAACTACAAATCTAAAGAAATGTGTGGGAAATTAGTGCTACTGCTGGAGATAAGATTGGATGTGCAAAATAACAAAAATACAACCAAAGTTAAGTAGCAATCAAAGTATATTGGTCTACAGGATTCTTCTTAGGATGATGGTAAAAGTTACTGCACAGGAGATCTAGGGCACAGTTTGGAAGACCTGGGGCACTTGCCCTGGGTGCCAGGTGTCTAGTAATGACCCTGCTGAAGAAGGAAGTGAACAAGCCTTGTGTAAGTGTTGGGCTGTTATGACTGGATGAAATAACTCTCTCTCGGTCGCCTACATGACAGCGGTGGCCCTTGGCTATTGGCTGCTCAAGCACCTATTGCTGCATTATGGCAGGAAAGAGTAACATTTTCTTTCATACCCAGATGTACTGGGCATTTCACAAATTTCTGTTGGGCAAATAGAGCATTGAAGTGAAGGGAAATGAGTATAAGCAGTTTGTATTACTATTGAGTTAACGTGTTTGTGTTTTTTTTTGTGCTGTATGTTTTCATTTTAGATTGTGAATTTCTTTTTAAATTATCATTTATGTGTATAGGCATTTAAATAAATATCCATACACATCCTTGACAATTATAAAATATAAGATTTCCTGCATAATCTTGGGCCATTGTTTTGGCAGAACAATTACAGGCAGGCCAATGCAGAATATCAGTGCATCTAAAGTAAACCTGAAGCATGAAAATAAAGATGCTATTGCTGGCCTCCTGATTTTCTGTAATAAAAGCTCTTTTACAGTAATGATTAACAGCACTTTTTTTCCTCTTAGAAAACAGCAAAAGTCCTGACAATCATATTTTTCCTTGTGATGGGAATTATTGTATTTCTTGGAATCCCACCCCTAGTATTTGTAACCACTGAGAGTTGGACATATGAGGAAGGATTATATTATGCCTTTATTACAATAAGCACCATCGGCTTTGGGGATTTCGTAGTAGGATCTGGTATGTAACCTTTTCACAACCAATCAGTGACACTGTCACCTTGAGCATTTAGCACTAAGTAACAAGGTCTTTAGAGGACATTCCCATACACTTCATACTCACATGTGCTCCCTCGCAGCTCCTTGGTCTTATGAAGCCAGTACTGTAATGAAATTGGCTATTTCTCTAGACAGAGACACTGTCATAGGAGAGCAGGTCACATGCCCCCCCCCCCACCCCCCATTTCTGCATGTGGTGTGTATTTTTGCCCCAGTGCAGCATAGCAAGGTGCTTAGAGGGAGAACTGGTAAGATGAATAGAAGAGGGTTGTGGAATGGCTTTTGCAGAGTTATGTCTTCAACTGCATGGTCAAGGTGAGATGGTCTCCCTAAGGTTTAATAAGGAGGAAGACAGAAGAGCGCCTCTAAGTGTAATCTTTTAATGTACATAAATGGAGCAATCAGCCAAACAAAAACTCACATGGGGTACAGACAATTCAGCAGCGGGGAGATCCATGCGTCCACTCCAGAAGGTTTAAAGCCGCGGTGTAGCGTGTACTCGCCAGCGAGGATGGAATAATTCCTGGTGAGTGCTGAGTGGACAGCAGAATGGAATGCAGCACCAGAGAAAGGAGTTTTGGGGAAAGTAGAGATATCTATAATTATAACAGATTATGTATATACTTCTGACTGGTACCCTGATCTTTTATGAAGCTGCTGCTTTTTTTTATCTCTTTTCCACTCTCATTGGGAGGTTTAATGAACAAAATTGTGAAAAAATCAAAGACATGCAAAGTAGAGAAACTAAAATCACTTTCTCAGCCCATGGGCCGCCCTCAGCTGGTATATAACCTCCCTCTCTGCTCTACGTAATCAATTTTAATCTGTCTAGTCAGGAGTAAGGACCTAGGCTCCCAGCTGGAATCTCTGGTTCTAGCAATTTTCTCCTTCCCTACATATTTTTTGTTTTCTCTCGGGAGATCTACAAACAACTGCAGGGCTGGGCGACGGGCTGGAAAATCTAGATCCAGTGGTCCCCCCAGCCCAGCCAGCGAGCGCGTGCAGATAACCAGCTACGCGCTAGGTCAGCCGCGACATAGCCTCATGGACAGAGGCTGGCCCACGAGTTAAACATCTCACAGGGTCGCATACAACCAGGCTTTGGTCTGAGTCGCAGCGGTCCCTTGGTCGACAGCTCCTCTACTTTGGTGGCGAGGAGTTCTGTCTGGAGGGTTACCCGAACCATGGAAAGGTAAGTACAGTCTTTCCTCTCCCCTTTTGGTGGCTTTCTTTGGGGTGGATGCGGGTAACCTCCAGGGATGGTCGGACCTGCCTGCAGGTGTCCTCCTCCCATCCTTAAATCCCTCACTAAGCTGGGCTTCCCCCACTCCCATTCCCCCCAGTCTGGACCTAGAGTCTGATGGGGGTCCCAGGGCAGAGAAGGCAGCAAAGACTCCTAGGGTCTCCCCCGCTATCCCCACTCTGAAGGGGTCCTGGGATAGTGTGTGTCCCGCCCTGGTAGTCTGGAGTGTAGGAGACCCCTAGGTGCATGCCCTGCTGTTTGCAGTGTGGTTATAGTGCTGGGGGGGGGGGGGGTCCCGGTGCTGAGTGCACAGCAGAGACTTCCCTAAATGTGTGTCCTACCTTTAGGGGGGGTCCCCTTGCAGAGGGTGCAGGAAAGATCCTGGCAGCATGCTTTCAGTGTTTTTTTTTTTTTTTAATAACCCTTTATTTGCAAATCAAGTGTACAATACACAACACAAAAACAAACAGAAGTCTCAGCAAGACACCGTTGCCCACGGGGTCCAAATACATCATGATACATTTCAGCATTTCTGCGACCATGTTGAGACTAGACATGGCCCGTGTCCTAGATGCCACCCCCAGTATGACAGTGATACTACTTAAAGGAGAGTGTCCCCGGCGTCACTGCACATCCTCATTGGACACAACAGGGTTTAAACAATTGTAAGACAATTTTAAGATCATTATTAGATGAGCAATGGTGAGAGCATTATTTGTCTTGCATAACAGCAGTAGATGGATCATCTAACCATTTAGACCACACTTTATCATATTTCCTTAGACAGCCTTTATTAACCACTTGCCGACCATCCCACGCAGATTTACTGTGGCAGGGCGGCTCAGCTGCGCATAATCACATAGATCTACGTGTTTATGTGCACACGGTCTTATCGGCGCATGCTAAGCTGAAACACTGATCTCTCTGTGCCTGTCACAGAGCCCCCCAGTCACTAAGCACAAATAGGCATACATTTAACCCTTTGATCACCCCAAGTAATTAACCCCTTCCCTGCCAGTGTCATTTATACAGTAACAGTGCATATTTTTAGCACTGATTACTGTATTAATGTCACTGGTCCCCAAAAAGTGTCAAAAATGTCAGGTAGGGGTTCGATCTGTTTGCCGCAATGTCGCAGTACCGCTAAAAACTGCTGCTCGAAATGTTAGCAATAGAGTTGATAACCACAACCACCTCCTCCCAATAAGTGACTAAGGCCAGACAGCCCCAGCAGACATGAGAGAAATCTGCTGGAGAGTAGTCACATCTCCAGCACTCCTGAGAAATCGAGAGGTTAATAATATGTAGCCTATGCGGAGTGAAATAAGCCCTATGCATAATTTCAAATTGGATGAGCCTATCTCTTTGGGAAACCAGATGGCGAAATGGAAGATCCCAAACATCCACCCAGTCCTCATCATCAAGCTCGGGTATATCCCTCAGCCACCTCTATCAAAGATTGGAAAGGTCCAGAAGAGGGGTCAACAATAGGTTCAGTCTTAGGTTCAGACTCAGTCCTAATGACATACTCTAACTCTGATTGTTTCAACTGAAGGGAGTCACTGGGGAATTGGCCTCTAAAAGCATGGGACAACTGGAGGTATCTAAACAAATGGGAGGCTGGGACATTATAATCAGCAGAAAGTGATGTGAGGGATCGCAGGGAACCATTAGTTACAAAGTGGGATATGGTTTTAGTTTTGTACTTAGCCCACGCCTGAGGATCCGGAAGATTATAGAAGTGTGTTAACGTTGGATTACGACACAGGGGGGTATTTGGGGAGATGATTTCCTGTGAGTTTTTTTCAAAAGAAAACCCCGCTTTCCAAGCTTTAATGGTGGTGACCATGGAAGGAGTCAAGGGGTAAGGGGCCTTAAGACCTCTAAAGAAAAGTTTTTGTAGGACTTCCAGAGAGTTCAGCACTGCTGCTTCTAGAAACGTAGAGGTATTAATTCTTTTGGGACATAGCCACCATCTAGCAGTGACCAGCTGGGATGCTAGAAAATATTTGTAGCAATCCAGTAAAGATAGACCTCCCCCGGAGGCGGGTCTCATCAGAGTTGTCATTTTGTATCTAGGTGGTCGGGAACCCCATATGAAGGAAAAAAAGAGTTGGTTTAACTGGGTAAAAAAGAATCTAGGGATCCAATGGGGCGAGTGCCTAAAAAGATATGTAAATTTCGGTAGTAATTTCATTTTGATTAGGTTTATACGCCCTAAAATGGACAAGGGTAAGTTCTCCCATGCCCTCAGCTGAGCTTTTGTAGTCTGATACACTGGGAGGAGATAAGGCCTAAGGTAATCTTCAGCCTCTCAGGACACTATTACTCCCAGATATTTAAATTGCTGTACCCATTGCAATTTCAACGCTTTTGATGCAGACTGTTGGGCATCTGGGTCGATCAGGAACAGCAGAGACTTGGACCAATTGACCCTTAGACACGTAATGGCAGAGAACGCCTCCAATGTCTGAAGGGCTCCTTCCAGGGAAGGACCAGCATCATTTAGGAATAACAGCAGTTCCGCATATAGGGCTACCCTCTCCTCCAGCCAGGCAACCTTCAACCCACGTATAAGTGGGGAGACCCATAGGGCCTTGACCACCGCCTCCATCACGATTGCAAAAAGAGCTGGGGAGAGAGGAAAGCCCTGCCTCGTGCCCCCTTGTGTAAAGCAAATTTTTCTGACAGGTCTCCGCCCAATCTAATCACTGCTGTAGGGTGTTGATATATCGTATTTAACCACCGTATGAAAAGAAGGGGAAATCCGATTCTCCTCAACACCACCCATAAATAGGACCACTTAACAGGATCAAAAGCAACCACCCTGGAGCCTATGTTATTAAGTGGAGCAGGGATATTTGTGAATAATCTCCGCAAATAACGTCTGTGGCTCTATGGGCCATGAACCCGGTTTGATCAGCGTCAATTACCAAGTGTAGAAGATAGTTCAATCGGCCAGTAAGGAGTTTGGTGAGTATTTTAAGATCATTGATCAACAGAGCAATGGGCCTGTAGAAGGCACATGCTGTAGGGTTTTTGGGGGGTTTATATATGAGAATTACATGAGCCTCGCTCATGAAAGAAGGAAGCGTGTCTTTCTACAAACAGTTTGTGAAAAGAGATGCCAGGAGTGGGGCCAGAAGGTCACCATTGGTTTTGTAAAATCTCCCATTATCAATAATTTGGCTGGGCAATGAGGGACAATCTTCTCCAGAACAGAGTACAGGACAACCGACAAAAAAGGAGGAGGAATAGACAAACCAACTATCACATATTTTTGTTGCCACAACGTCATCACCACAACCACATACCTCCCGTGGGGGCCTGTGTGAGCCTGGTCAATGACACATGGCAATTTTTTGCTGACAAGTAAAGATACTCCTCTCGCATAATTCGAGAACATGGCATGAAAGGCCTTTTGAATCCAGGGTTATTTCAGTTTCATTATCTTGCTGCCTGTAAGATTTGTTTCCTCCACTAGGACCAGGTGAGGGGCCTGATGCTTGAGGTATTGAAACATCAGAGCCCTCCTAAATTTACAGTTTAGACCTCTGACATTCCATGATATGACTTTCAGTTCTTCAAAAGCGTGTGGAGCCATATTGGAGTGAAGAAAGAGAGAATGTGAGGCGTGAGCGAGACGGGGACAAAAGCATCTGAGCGGCAGCAAAACAGTCACGAGCCATTGCCATGCCAGCACTTAGAGCTGTACCAAAATAACCAAAAATAAATAAATAAAACATCAACAACAGGTAACCCAACCATTTGGCATCTAATGTCAGCTCTATTCATACCCGAGCCTCCAAAAATGAGGAGCAGGTAGGGATTTAATCCCCCCAAAAAAACTTAAAATTTGTAACTGGTCATATCCTATGCACCATGTCCAATATAAGTGGGAGAGGAGGATTAACGCCCAAGTGGGCAATTCTGTCAGTCTAGAGGACAAGGGAGACATCTGTAACGTCCTAGACATTCAACTTGTAGTAGCCAACAGAAAATAATAAGGAAAAATTGAGAGAAGTATTAACGATCAATAAAGGGAGGCATAGTACAAGCTCCTGTATTGTGGGCTCCCCCATATCCAGATATCAAGAAGGATGAAAGATGAGCCCCTATGCGTGAGCACAGGCAGAAAATGATAAGAGTCATGGGCTCAGAACTCAGATCCTTCCACAGATCAAAACGTAACAGCATACCTCAGTTAAAACATATAGGCACCAGTATCTTACATATGAAATTGAAGGCAGTAGAAAATGACAACCGGTCATCTCCAAAGATATAAGCAGGAAAAGGCTCAGAGGCTATTCAGCCAGGTGGAAGCATCCTCTGGGATTTCAAAGAATCGGGTACAATCTCCATCCATGACTCTAAGTCTGCTAGGATATAGCAGGCTGAACTTAATACCTTTTTCCCGGGGACGCCTGTGGACTTCGTTAAACGATCTGCTGCGTTGCTGGATCTTCGGGGAATAATCCGGCAAAAAGGAGAATTTTCATATTGAAGATCCTGTTTATTGCTGGTAGCTGCCAGGAACCAGTCTCGATCTCTGTAATTTACCAGGCGGAGCAGGAAGGGTCTCGCTGAAGCCCCGGGGATCAGTGGAGTGGGGGGGACCCTGTGGGCCCTCTCCACCGCAAATTGCAGGCCTAACAGTGATGTCAGAAAAGTTTCAGCAAACTCTGCTGGCCTGGGGCCCTCTGCACATTCTTGGAGACCCAGAATCCGCACATTATTGCTGCACAGGTGGTTTTCAGTATCCACTGCTTTTTCTTGGAGCACCTTTGCCTGCAATTGTAGAGCATGAAGTTCAGTAGAGTCAGATCTGACCACATCTTCTACCTGTGAGATACGGTCCTCTGCTTCTGACATTCTGGAGCGGAATTTGTCAAGGTCATGCCTGATCAAGTTGACATCTGTGGTCAGCACATCAATTTTTGCTGTGAGAACCTCTTTGGAGGCATTTATAGTGGCCAGTATCTCTGCCCCAGTAGGATTAGCAGGTGCCAAATCTTTGGAGGATGTCTGACTGGCTGCTGACATGGTCTGGAGCCATGTGTTCAAGATGGCAATGGTAGAAGAGGGGCGGGAGGTACCGACCTGCGAGCGTGTGGCGAGCGGCTTGTCTTGAGGCATCCGAGCCACCGGAGTTGAAGCAGCATGTCGTGGAGGACCCAGTGTGGAGGTGGAAGCGGCCAGCAAGGGAGAGAAGAGCCCAAAAGGTGATACAGAATGCCGGCAGGATCGGAGATGAAGCACCACACGGCTGCCCTAGTTCACATCCCGGCCACGCTCCTTCAGTGTTTGTAGCTGATGGTGGTCATTCTCCCTTAGTCTGGCTGGTCTCCGGTTGGCGGCCATGTTTGTGTAGTCAGATGATGCTACGGGGCCATTCTCCCTTAGTCTGGCTGATCTCTGGTTGGCGGCCATGTTTGTATATCATACAAAAATGTGATGCGCCAGAAATATAAAATCAAAAAGTGATGACAATAAATCATATCCAGTTCATAAGGCACATAGCAATGTGTGTGCTTCCAATAAAATGATGTAAAGAGTGTCCCGTGTTCAGATGAAGAAAATCCAGTGATGAAAACAACTTGTAATCACCAATATAGTGAATCCCTCCACCAGGTGAATCAGCCTCTCACCTTTCTGAAGGACCCAAACGGGCCAGCAATCACATGTATCATGGATCAGACTTCCAGGAAAGAGCCACACTATATTGCACCTCGAGGGATCCCGGGACATATAGAAAACAGATGAAGAAATCTAGTGCTCTCCGCTTACTAATGAGGGTATGCTTTATTAGAGAAAGGCAGATCAACTCACATTTGTCGGGCACTCAGCTGTGCCTGCTGTATAATCGATGTCAGCGATCTGTTACCAGAGAGAGACTCTGCGTCGGCCACGCACGCTCCGCCCCCCTATACGCGTTACGTCGAGCGTAATGCTCCTTTGACTTCCTCGGTAGGGGTGCCGAGGAACCCGAGGAAGTCAAAGGAGCATTACGCTCGACGTAACGCGTATAGGGGGGCGGAGCGTGCGTGGCCGACGCAGAGTCTCTCTCTGGTAACAGATCGCTGACATCGATTATACAGCAGGCACAGCTGAGTGCCCGACAAATGTGAGTTGATCTGCCTTTCTCTAATAAAGCATACCCTCATTAGTAAGCGGAGAGCACTAGATTTCTTCATCTGTTTTCTATATGTCCCGGGATCCCTCGAGGTGCAATATAGTGTGGCTCTTTCCTGGAAGTCTGATCCATGATACATGTGATTGCTGGCCCGTTTGGGTCCTTCAGAAAGGTGAGAGGCTGATTCACCTGGTGGAGGGATTCACTATATTGGTGATTACAAGTTGTTTTCATCACTGGATTTTCTTCATCTGAACACGGGACACTCTTTATATCATTTTATTGGAAGCACACACATTGCTATGTGCCTTATGAACTGGATATGATTTATTGTCATCACTTTTTGATTTTATATTTCTGGCGCATCACATTTTTGTATGATTTATAGTTTATTGTGATTTGTGAAACACGATTGGTGCATGCTGCCGGACACCACTATTGATTTATAAGTTCACACACCTGATTTATGCACAGTGAATTGGTGTTGAGTTATTTTATCACATATAATAGGTTTGCGCTGATAGTTTTTTTGTATTTCATTTGATTGTAGGCCATGTTTGTATAGCCGGATAATGTCACAGGGGCCATTTTCCCTTAGTCTGGGAGATGCTGGAGACAACTGAAGCCTCATGGGGATGCTGAAGCTCCTCCTCTTCCTCCTTAGTTTCCCCTTCCTGTGCCCGGGACATATTAACAGGGATAGCGTCCATGATGATGCTGGGTTCGAATTTTCGGCGCTCCTCCGGTCGGTAAGGTGAGTCTTTGGGGGTCCCTGTTATCTCTTTCTCTCTGCTGATTGGTACCCTGAGCCTTGAAGTGATCCTTTAGTGGTGCCAAAAGATCGCTTTTGTACTTCAAGTCACATCTCCCCCACTGACCCCCTTATGGAGGTGGCAGGTCTCTCAGAACTCCAGCTTCCCATGGTTGCACTGACGGCGGTCCTGAAGTCCTTAGTGTCCCGGTTGGAAAAAGGCCCAGGAGGAAGCACCCCCTGCATTCCCCTGCTCAGGCTGTCTCATCTGATTCTGAGCCTGATGCTACCGTGGATGCGGCCCGTCCAGGGGGATTTAATATCACACTCCCTGATCCATCTGATAGTGAGGATGATTCCTCCATGATCGCAGCAGCAAATGAAAAAGCGCTGGTAGATGCACATATCACAGCAGTGCATAAGACTTTAAAAATGGAGGATGCGGCTGATGTAGCCACCGATGTTGCTGTGTTGTTTGGTACACACAAGTTGCATCGTATTCCAAGGTGTTTCCTTATGTGCCTTATTTTGACAGATTTTCCTGCTGCATTTGATGGGAACTGATAAGGCTGCATATGATAAGTTACATTTGATGGGCACAGTGAGGCTGCATTTGATGGGCACTGATAAGGCTGCATTTGATGGGCACTGATAAGCTGCGTTTGATGGCCACTAATAAGCTGCATTTGAAGGGGGCACTGGTTTGGCTACATTGATGGGCATTGATAAGCTGCATGCGATGGACACTTATAAGGCTGCATTTTATGGACACTTATAAGGCTGCATTTAATAGGCACAGTGAGGCTGCATTTGATGGTCACTGATAGGCTGAATTTGATGGTCACTGATAAACTGCATTTGATGGGCACTAATAAGCTGCATTTGATGGGCACTAGTAAGGCTGCATTTTATGGGCACTGATAAGCTGCATTTGATGGGTACTGATAAGGCTGTATTTGATGGGCATTGATAAGCTGCATTTGATGGAAAAAACCGCATGTCCATCGATGAACAAAAGAGAAAATGGGATTTTTGTACTTACCGTAAAATCAATTTCTCTGAGTTCATCCACGGACACAGCACCTACCCCTCTATGGAGTTCTGATACTTCTAATACTGCTTGCTACTAAACTGATTACCTAGAGCAGAGAGGGGGGTTATATACAAGCTGAGGACAGTCCATGGGCGTAGCCAGGTGTTTTTTGTTCAGTCTAGTCCTACTCCTGGAGGAGGCATTACAACCCACTAGCTATGATTTATGGAGCGCTGTGTCCGTGGATGCACACAGAGAAATAGATTTTAACGGTAAGTACAAAAATCCCATTTTTTTTACTTGTTTAGTAAGACCATGTGGGTTATTTATATTGGAGAGCAAATACCACGTTCTGAACTCCACTATACACCAGGAAAAAATTACTCCACATCATGGCCTGCATTTACAGCTCCTTCATAAAATGCAGGCCAAGGTGTGGCACCTGTGGTGTGTTACAAAGTTCTCTCTGCCTAACATTGCCGAGAGAACCCCTGTGATTGCAAGAAAGGCAGGTCACATGTGACCAAGCTCTCTTGTTAGCCTTTTTTTTCTTTTTTTTTTTGTTCTTATCTTGTTAAAATAACAAAAAGAAGATGGCAAGCACAAAGATTTTAACAAAGGATGTAAACATTGCAGTGGCCTTTTTCTTCGGGATACAGGTAAGTATACATCTGGGTAAAGTAAAGAAAGTGCGCTGATTTTAAGTGGATAAGCTGCTACCTTAGAGTGATAAATGTGAGATGAGTGAATAAAAATCAGGTGCGCTAACCAAATGTACATCCAATCATATGCATCTAAACATGAATGGGTGCTAAAACAATATTATGGGTGCTGGTGCTACAGAATAAAAACTGTTAAAAAGGGAGAGGTGCAAATCAATACACCCGAGTCAAAAACACCCTTGTGTAACAAACAAAAGTGTCCATCCAAATAAATGTCCAAAAACAATCCAGATGTGATGTGAACAGGTGAATAACAGGTCACTATCCAAAATTTTCCAGTGAAGAAACAATGAAACTGAAGAGTTTAGACCACGTGAAGGAGAGTTCAGTGTCCCACCACCAGCTTAACTGCTTACCAGAAGATGGAATTAATAAGGGCATATAGAAATAGCTCTGCTCCAAAACCATGCAGCGGAGGAAAGAGTTCCAGATAGCTAAGGCCAACACCAATCCCCAAGGGAGAGAGTGGACTCTTACCAGAAGGGATGTAAAATCAAGCCAGCCTGGAACAATACAGTACTCCTGTCCTGCACGGGAATCTGAGGTGGTCCTCTGGTGCAATCTCATAAATCTTGTCCTCTCACTCTCTTCATAGCTGGTACAGCTATGAAGAGAGTGAGAGGACAAGATTTATGAGATTGCACCAGAGGACCACCTCAGATTCCCGTGCAGGACAGGAGTACTGTATTGTTCCAGGCTTGATTTTACATCCCTTCTGGTAAGAGTTTTTTTTACGGTTTTTATACATGTGGGGCATGGAGGGGTGGATTACTTTAGGTTGGGAGAAGAAGGGAGAAGAAAAGATAAGTACATTTCCTGTAAAAATTTCCCTTCTCAAAATTGCCCTTATCATTTAAGACTTAACTAGTCAATGTAGGGTTGCCACCCTGTAGCCTGGAGGGTGAAGTTTCACTAGTTCAAAAAATTTGCAAGCAGTTGTCAGTTAATAAAATGTAATTATTGTATTCAGCTTATGAATCTTTTTTTATTTATTTCCTAGGCCTTTATATGTTTCTCCACACTGCCTTACATCCGAAGCTCCAGCAGAAGCGATAATGACTAGGGTTTGGACATATTTGTAATACTGACAGGAATACATAGTAATCTTATACTCACGAGGCTCAAAAGAACCTTCTAGCTAGTGTCTTGATGGTTACTGACAGTTATTGTGCCAAAGAAAAGTTGGCCCTCTCACCCCTACATGCTGGTAACCATTTGTAATCTCAAGTGGTTGGCTTCAAATTCCCTTTACACAGTCTTCCTTACTAACTACTGACATTCCAATTTTAATTTATGGGAAGGCTTAGTCCTTAATGCCCACCTCTGGCGAATTTTGCTTTTTTTTAAAAAAAAAAAAAGGAGGGGAGGGGATAGCACTTAAAGGACTGGCCTGGGCTGAGCCTGGAATTGGGCTTTAATTCTCCAACTAAGATAATTTTTTCTCATTTGTAGGACAGCGGTGCAAAAAGCCATTTGAAGGGTTCCGCGCCTTGGTGTTTATCTGGATCATATTTGGTCTTGCGTGGCTTTCTCTTCTGATTAATCTGCAGATTTCACTTCTAGAGGATACCGAAAAGAAAATAGCTAAAGATCTACGCAAGAAAGTACAACACCGGAAAGAAAGAAGCCAGGAGAGTGCTTTACAGTTGGTCCAAAAGCCTGTACCCGAACATAAAACCAGTGTGATTTGATTAGGGTGATTTTAGTATGTTCTGTAATGTGTCCAACAAATTTCAAGAGTATAACCTTTTGATGTTTCCCTCTGAACTACAATGAAGGAGAAGAGTCAAGAAAAGTTGCTTCTTCCATCAGGACAATGCTTCAGCATACAGGACTTTTGTTTCTTTGGCTGTCATCATTGAAAATGGGTTGGAACTAGTGAAATCTGTCCCCTACTCACCAGAACTTGCCCTCAGATACTTTTAACTTTTCCCAAGACTGAAAGATCACTTGTGAGAATGGAGTTTTGGAAGTAATGATGAAGTCATGAATACTATTAAGGAGTGATTTGAGGAGAGTTAGGTTAAAATGTATCTAAACCCAAGAGCACAAATTAAATTTTTTGAAGCTTCCCAGTCCTCAAATATGGAGACTGCCATGAGCGTCCGCAGAACTTTCTTCAGGGGTGGGCATCATTTTAAGGACACCCATGCTACGCCCCTTTTCAACAATTTCATGAAGGGGTGGGGCTTAGTAATTATACTTATTTTGAGTATTTATTTTTAAAGAGCAAACAGCAGCATTTATTTTTAAAGCATTTGTTAACCTAAAAAAAAAAATTGATCCTGTTCCCTTAAAGCATGTTATACAGCACAGTGCTTTGCTGTGTAATTTGGCCCCTTCTTTCACCTAAAATACCTGCCTGATCCTGCCTGGCTATGTCCTCCCCTCTGTAAAATGACCACGGTATACCATGGCTGCTGAGTCCTGACTCTGTGGTCAGTTTACGTGTCTCTGTCATCTGCAGCCCTCCTGTCCTCCTCTCTCCTCATCTCTCCCTGCCTGTCTGCTCCTGTGTCAGAGCCTGCCCCCCCCCTCCCCTACTGCTGCTGTGGTTTTATTTAAAGTTTCATATCTGTCTACAGTCTGCTTAATAATCCTGTGTTCCCCTGTGTCTGTATTATATAAAAATAAGCCATTCTTTACAAGTTTTCAGAGTGCCACTCGCCACTCACGTGATCCACCGCCTCTCTCCTTCTCTCCCCCTTCCCTCCTCCTACCCTCCCGACTGATGTCATTGAGGAATCCTCTGCCCCACCCGCTGCAGGCAGCTGTCAGACGGGGAGAGGAGAGAGTCGACAGGTCACGTGAGCGGAGCTCGGCCCTCTGAAAACTATTAAAGAACAGCTTATTTTTTTAAAACGCATACACAGGCACACAGGATTATTAAATAGATCAGACAGAATGGTATGAAGTGGCCTAACAACCACTTGAAAGGGGAAGTTGCCCCCCCTTGCCCCTACCTGCGGTTGCCCATGGTGACTGCATTACTTTTTATTATTTTCCTCCTAAGGCCCCTTTCACACGGAACTGACTCCGTCCAGTGGAACCGCCTCCCCAGCAGGGGGATCTACTGCTGAGCAGGTGGATGAGGTTCGTGTCTGCTCCACTATGCAATAGACCACCTGTCCGTTTCCATCTGACTGTCATCTGGTCCGATCTTCCGGAAGAATGGGGTTTGGATCTCTATCTGTTTTTGGTGCCCCAGATCAGGTGGGATGCTAGCGGGTGTTAGGAGCTATGGATGGTCCAATCGGGTCCACCTGAAAAACGGACAGGCGGACCTGATCGAAACGGTCGTATGAAAAGGGCCTACATTTTAACTTGTTGATACTGTTGAATTCACAGTTCCAGTCCTAGTCCCCATCTCCATAACATAGGAGGAGGTATTCTGTAGTCCACAGAGATAGCAATGCAACTGATAAAGAACGCAGCACAGACAAAAACGCACAGCACGTTACCAGCTCACCAGATTTCTGGTGAGAAGTATTTTTTACATGTATCAAACAGTTCTAACAAAACACTTTTTTAATGGCATATTTTGAAAAAAAAGTTATTTGTTAGGCCCGGAATGCAGAAGAACTGCATTCCAGACATTGGACTCTGAACGCCTAGTGCCCTAAACACGAGTACCACCCCTGTCCAGCTGCAGCCTGCCATAGACTTTGACAAGCTGCAGGGTTCGTTGCACCTGTCGCTCCTGGGTGCAATAAAAGGCAGCAAGGGTTGCACAGCAGACAAACATGGTCCTTTGTGCAAGAATTCTTCGTGTTTACACAAACCTTTAAAGGAGATGTGTTGAAAAATAAAATGTGTGAGGCTATAGATTTTTGGATCACCCCTCATATTATCTTTAAACCCTTTGAATTAAAAAAAAAAAAACACAATGAAAATGAACCCAAAGAATATGACTCTATTACACTCCATACTGAACTGAAAAAGGACCTGGAAAATAATTGAAGAAAACATGATCTCAACGTCCTACCAACAAAGGAAGAAAAAAAAAAGACTATTATTACTCTTGCAGGCAACTTCTACCAAACAACAGTATTAGGTTGGAAATGTATTACATTCTGACTGTACAACCTGTGTACTGTATATTTTATTCTTGAATTACCATTGCTACGTAATAACAAGGTAGTACCTAAAGAACGCATTGGCAGGTTAAAGGAGGTTTACGTTCACATTGTAACATGTGTGGCTAGATTTATGGTGCTTCAACTATTGCAGCAGTCAGGGATTCAGGTGTTGAGGGTTTTAGAAAGAACTCCAACCAAAAACAATGTATTTCTTTGTTTTAGTTTTGGACAGTATAGATTAGGGGTCGGAAACCTTTTTGGCTGAGAGAGCCATGAACACCACATATTTTCAAATGTAATTCCGTGAGAGCCATACACTATATTTCAGGGGTCGGGAACCTTTATTTAATATTCATATTCATGGGCCGCAGCAATACAGTGAGTAGATGGAGCCATGTGAAAGTGCCTGGAGTCCGGTCGGGAAGAGAGCAGAGCAGGTAGGTATGCAATGAGGCCAGAGTGGTGAAGCGCCTCCAGGCCTTCGAGTGATGGAGGTGAGTATAGGCCCTGAGAAAATGGCGGCCGGCCGCTGAAGGCCTCAGAAGTGGATGTGAGAGGCAGCTCCCATGGGTCCCCGGGTGTCAGAGGGGAAGGAGATCGTGTCTGTCGGGGCACAGGGAGCGGATGGCAGGTCTCCTTACCGGGCGGTGATTGCCAAGGCCCTCAGATGCAAAGCACACGAGCCGGAGGCGGTACCGCGAGTAGGCAACGGGTCCGTAGCGCGGCACTAAAGTCACCCAGAGACGAACTGAGGGTAGCGGTGGGTAGCCCACAAAGTGTACCGTCGATGGGTGCAGAAATCTCCTTGGCATCAGGCATAGCTACGCGGATGGCACTGGATTGCGTGGTAGACGCGGCGGAGCTCTGGGACTACATGTCCAGCGCGGCTCACGTCTGGACACGCCCCCCTTATTTAAAGATTTTTCTGTGAGCCAGATGTGCACCATCTAAAGAGTCACGTCTGGCTCGCGTGCCATAGGTTCCCTACCCCTGGTATAGATAGTAGTGATCAACCGATATTGTTTTTTCGTTGCCGATACCGATATTTTGGCCAATGCATTTTGGTATCGGCCGATATTGGCCGATATTTTCGTATTTTTTTTTTATGTGACAGGTGTTCTTGTGGAGGGATCTGGGGGTCTGAAAGACCCCAAACCCCTCCTCTGCATTTAAAAGCATTCAAAACGCTAAGTTTCGCTGTTTTGAATGCTGTCATTTTTTTAAATCTGGCACCAAACAGTACCCAGAAGTGATGTCACTCATGACATCACTTCTGCGTTTTTACATGGAGACCCGATCAGAGCAGAATGCGGCTTTGCCCAGGTCTTCAGCGGCCGTGCAGGCTGGTTGCCCGGGTCTCCCGGTGGGCGAGCCGCAGAAGGCGGCGGGAGGGGGGGGAACGTCCCCTCCAATTCCTTGTAATGACAGCCGAGCGGCTTCTCAGCCGCATCGGTTGTCATTACAAGACAGCCGACCGTAGGCTAAGGAAGCCAGTACCTGGGTGATGCCGCTAGCTGCAGGCATCACTCCGGTACACTTTCCCGAAATATCGGCAATATCGGTCACCTTGGTGGCAGATTCTGATATATCGGGGAAAGTGCATATCAGCCCTCGATATATTGGCTTTGCCGATAATCGGTCGATCTCTAATAGATAGGGATTGGAACCACTATTCAGTTTTATTGTTGTCTATAGCTTTGTTGCCAGACTCTCACTTTCTATCTGGCGTGCACAGCATACTTGTATATTTTGGCATACTTACATACTAAAGTACCTCTCCCCTAGCAACATTGGTAAGTTCAAGCTTACAGTTGCTGCTCCATCATCCACTACAACCATTTCCACCGATGCTTCCTCAGGTTCCCGGTTCATTGGGCAACCACTGATCAAGTATCTCCTGCTCATGTGGATTAGCATTACATTGTCCCTAACACCTGACTCCATTCTTGGTATTTTAGAAATGGCAGGAATGTACAAAGCACAAAATAAAAAAAGTTGCTAGAAGAAAGAATTTTTTTTTGACAGAAATGACGACCAAAAAATGTACCGGTTAGCAATTTTCTATTTCATGAGGTTAGTTTTACATTAAGACCACACCACCTCTAATGAGTTTTAAGAATTTATCTTGATTATAAAACTAGATAAAAGCTGCAAATTGAATTAATGGAGGGATACATTGAAATATATCTCTTCATTAAGAGAAGGCAACCACTTTTTTTAAATGGGCCAGTGTAACTTTATACATTTGAATTCTTATGTGTGTACCTGTTATTTCACTTTGTTGAGTATTTTTATACATCATTAAAAATATTTTTTGGAACTGTGAGGTGTCTTTGCTTATAGCAGAATTCTGGCCAGAAATAACATGATAAAAATGATAGCCTATTAGATGTCCTCAGTCCGATGGCCAGCATCATTCAGCTCGCTTCCTCTGAAGCCCTGGTTGTCTTGGACTTGCCTCAGACGTGAGTGGACAGTGAAAGGAGAAGCAGCTCAGTGATTGGCTCATATTTTTGTGACTCGGGTTGAACATGAACTGATTGGCTTCTTGTGCAGTTTGTTCCTCCAACACTTTAGCCATGCTGTACAGAGACTGCAAAAGAATGATACCAGATCAAATTCAGGACATTTTAATGTATTATGAATAATGTATTGTTACATCTTAGAATCACAGAGAAATACTTTCGGAAATGTATTTTTCCTTTTAAACACTAAATACAGAAGTTGTTTCAAAAAAGCATGCCATTCTATTGTTGAGGAAGGCTAACAAGGAGACAGCTCAGAGTATTTCTAAAAATATCAGAGACTACGTAAACCAGCAGCTCTATCTAGTTTAGAATGATACTCTGCTGCATTCCAGGTGCAATGAATCATAGGTCTTTCAGGTGTTGTTGATTAACCTGGGTCTCCTGCTTGGCGTCCTGGGTCAGTGATGCCCAGGTAAAGTTCATTCTTCTACCAGATGCTTGCACAGTTGCAGTACCTACATTACACACCTCTTGCACTTTTATAAACTTGAAAAAAGTAGAGGGTCAAATTCTTTAAAATAAAAGTTTGGATTATATATATATAAAAAAAAAAAATACAAACATACATACTCCCCTCTATGCTCTAGCATTAGTCTAACGCCAACTCTAAGTTAGAAAACTGAGTGATCACATGACCACTGATCGATTAGTTCTCAGTCCGTTCTATGCAGAAAGTGGTGACTGTCAGTCACCGCTCTTCACTCTGCCCCTTAAGCGCTCAGTGGAGCGCCAGGCAGGAGAGGGGGTGAGAGTCGCTGGCTCAGGCTCTCAGAAGTGTGCTGAGAGGCTGAGCCAGCTGCCAATCAGGCATCTGGGTAGGTCCTAACAATATGATCAAGATCATTCCAGAGCCTGAAGCAACTGTGTGACATCAGCTGGAATCAGACTTTAGCCCGAGGTAGCCTGATTCTGCACCTCCATTTAAATGTTGCAGGGGTCCCTCAGGATGAATCATTGTTGTTGTCTTGGTGTCAGAGACCTGAAGACAAGCTTACGGAGATGGGGAGACCTTTCAGCAGTTGTCTAACCACCCTGGAACATAGCTTCTCACATTCAAAAACCATGCTGTGGCACTGGAACTCAAAGTCAGCCTATCTACTCTGCGCTTTAGTCTTTAGTAGATTCTAATCTGACATGCAACCAAACCTCTAACTACCAGAAGTGGACATCTGATGCCTAACCTAGCTGTAGCCTATGCTGGTTATTGAGACCTAAACTAAAACTAGCTATGGAATCCCAGACCAGAAAGGGACAGGATTAATTATATAATAAACAGGTTCACCTACTAATATACAGCAAGGTGACCACTATATACTGTACATACAGTATCAGAGACCTAGCTATCTGGCATTGTGCACGTGAGATCATTTCAATAGGACAGAGACACTCTTGTCTGTCCAAAATATTCAGATACACATCATGAAGCCTTGGGCAGTTAAACAATTAGAACATAGGAATACTTGCATAATAGTCCCTTCTGGCCTTGAGTTAAGACCATGGTCAAACACATTTTTGGATAAATCCTGTTAAATAACACTCCAGCAGAGATCTCAGAAGAGGCATTGATGTCCCCTCATTGTGAATTCCAACAGTGATAGCAGAAGTGGCGGTGGTAATCTTCAACACCATCCACAGCCATTGCATGAAAAAATAATTACGCTCACATGGATCTGGCATGTATTGAACATAAAAAACAATATCCCCGGCTAGATAAAATGGCGTCTGCCTCCTCTTCCGGCTAACGCAATGACGTGAACATGTAACTCTGCCCTACGTGTTTAATCACTAAAGGACTTCTTTCGGGGCACAGGCATCAGGAACCGAAAGGCTTCAGCTCGTGGGGTCCCGGTTTGTCACTTCCTATATTACAGTGGGTGGAGGCCGATCATTTCTTCAACTACGTTTGTTTCTGTGCTGGAAATGAGGCGTGATTATTCATTTAACTTGGGGAATGAGAAGGAGGCTTGGTTATTGATTGTGAATGGCTTGGTTGCTTCTAAGGAATATAAATAGCGATGACTGGACATGGTACCTGTGCCCCAGAAGAAGTCCTTTAGTGATGAAATGTGTAGGACCGAGTTACATGTTCACGTCATTGCATTACCCAGAAGTGGAGATGGATGCCATTTTCCCTACCTGGAGATATTGTTTTTATGCGCAATACATGCCAGTTCCATGTAAGTGTCATTTCTTTTTCAATGAACATAGTTTTTAAGGTTTTACACCATCAGCGTTCATGTTGTTTATGAAATATCCGTGCTTTTGCTGTGGATGCTATTGAATATTGTTACTCCCGCCTCTTCCGTGATTCCTGCTGGAATTTACAATGAGGTGATGTCACTGCCTCTTCTGAGATCTCTGCTGGAGTGATATTTAACAGGATTTCTCCCAAAATGTGTTTGACCCTAACAGGAGGTCCTGGATTTCTTGTAAGAATACATTTTATCCTTGGTGGTGGTGGACCTGTATGGTGAAGGGAGTTTGATTCGCCTCATCTCTGATTCCTGGATACAAGATAGTTCCTTTCCTTTTACCACTCCTATGGGACTTTTCATGTTTTGTTACAGTTTGGTATTTGGACTTAATATAGTTTGAACACTTTCATCATTTTTTTATATTTAGCGCAACCCAGTTATTTTTTTTTTCTTTTAATACACTTTAAAGTGCATGTCAAGTCAAATTCCCCATGATCTATGACCCCTATGATCTAGTGGCCATAATGTGAAATTTGCCAGATTGAGGATTTTTAAGAAAATAAGCACATAATTGCCACTGGTTGGAGCTGCCGATCAAAGGAAATAAATATATTAGACACAATACAGGGATTATTCGCAATGGTTGTGTGAAAGCTGTGACAATCATACAGAAAATGAACATTTTACCTTAAAAGAAATAAAAAAAAAAATAAAAAAATCACAAAATAACATGGTCAGGTGGTTCAAAATACACTGCTCAAAAAAATTAAAGGAACACTTTGAACACATCAGAACTCAATGGGGAAAAATATCACGCTGGATATCTACAGTGAGGGAAAAAAGCATTTGATCCCCTTCTGATTTTGTACATTTGCCCACTGACAAAGAAATGATCAGTCTATAATTTTAATGGCAGGTATATTTTGACAGTGAGAGACAGAATAACAACAAAGAAATCCAAAAAAACACATTTCAAAAAAGTTAAAAAACGTATTTGCATTTTAATGAGTGAAATAAGTATTTGATCACCTATCAATCAGCAAGATGTCTGGCTCCCGGGTGTCTTCTATACAGGAAACAAGCTGAGATTAGGAGCACTCTCTTAAAGGGAGTGCTCCTAATCTCAACTTGTTACCTGTATTAAAGACACCTGTCCACAGAATCAATCTGATTCCAGGGCATCACTAAGCTCCTGTATAGGCTGAGGTGCAACCTGGCGGCGTCGGATGGACTGAAAAATAATGTCCCAGAGGTGTTCTATTGGATTTAGGTCAGGCGAGCATGGAGGCCATTCAATGGTTTCAATTCTTTCATCCTCCAGGAACCGGCTGCATACTCTTGCCACATGAGGCCAGGCATCGTTGTGCACCAGGAGGAACCCAGGTCCCACTGCACCAGTGTAGGGTCTGACAATGGGTGCAAGGATTTCATCCCGATACCTAATGGCAGTCAGGGTGCCGTTGTCTAGCCTGTAGAGGTCTGTGTGTCCCTCCATGGACATGCCTCCCCAGACCATCACTGACCCACCACCAAACTGGTCATGCTAACCGATGTTACAAGCAACAAAATGTTCTCCATGGCTTCTCCAGACCCTTTCACATCTGTCACATGTGCTTAGGATGAACTTGCTCTCATCTGTGAAAAGCCCAGGGTGCCAGTGGCACCCTGGCCAACTGAGCTCCATGGTGCCGGGCAGTGAGCACAGGGCCCACTAGAGGATGTCGAGCCCTCAGGCCACCCTCATGAAGTCTGTTTCTCATTGTTTGGTCAGAGACATTCACACCAATGGCCTGCTGGAAGTCATTTTGTGGGGCTCTGGCAGTGCTCATCCTGTTCCTCTTTGCACAAAGGAGCAGATACCGGTCCTGCTGATGGTTTAAGGCAGTGGTCCTCAACTCCGGTCCTCAAGGCCCACTAACAGGCCAGATTTTAAGTATTACCTTGCAGACTAGAACTGCAATCACTGAGCAGCATATGAGATCACATGTGATGTAATTTAGTTATCTTGCAAACCTGGCCTATTAGTGCACCCCGAGGACAGGAGTTGAGGACCACTGGTTTAAGGAACTTCTACGGCCCTGTCCAGCTCTCCTAGAGTAACTGCCTGTCTCCTGGAATCTCCTCCATGCTCCTGAGACTGTGCTGGGAGACGCAGCAAACCTTCTGGCAATGGCACATATTGATGTGCCATTCTGGAGGAGTTGGACTGCCTGTGCAATCTTTATAGGGTCCAGGTATTGCCTCATGCTACCAGTATTGACACTGACCCTAGCCAAATGCAAAACTAGTGAAAAAAAGTCAGAAAAGGTGAGAAGGGAAGAAAATGTCAGTGGAGGTTGTCGCATTGTTGCCCATCTATTGCAGCTGTTGTTAATTTAATTAACACCAAAGCAGCTGAAATTGATTAACAACCCCCTCTGCTACTTAAATAACCAGGTCAATATCCCAAGAGTTTAATTGACTTGATGCTATACTCTGATTAAGTTTTTTTGAGTAGTGTATGTAAATATGGCAAAGTTTTTATAATGTTGCACAACTGGTTACTCTTCATTTTTGTCAAAATATCATTTTCCAGTTAAAAAATCCCAGTATGCCAAGGCTGTAAAAAAAAAAAAAGCTGGACTTTTAGTTCAGGATAATGTCTATTTTCACTGCGTACAGCCAATTAAAGCCTTTGAATCATTCAGTCTACGGCTTTTTTTGATAAACATAATAAATCCACCAAGCAAATAATGAGGACGGCATCGGTTGAATGAAATAGCAGAGCTGTTACCAGCAGTAGAGGGCAGTCTACAATCAGAGATTAAGCATGGCATCCTATACTATGAGTTCATTTTTTCCATTCTATTACAGACATGTAAGTATCGCCCTCGATTCATGCAGTATTTTACATAGAGGAATGTAAACAGCTTGACTTATAAAAATGAATATATGTTACGTTGTATTTTCACTGCAGTGACCCCACACTACTGTCTCAAATTTTAAGTTTTATGGTGTTTATTCTTTTCCTATAGCAGTTAAATGAATACTACTGTCTCAAATTTAGTGTTAAATTTAGTGTACCCAAAATGCTAGCTGAAGCCATCATGGCTCAGAATTGTCACTCAAATGACACTCTATAGTAGGCATTCTTAAACTGTGGCCCGCAACCTCAAACCTATGGTAACCCGCACAGTCCCATTCGGATGCACGCCGCTCTACTGAATGATTGCTGTCCCGCTCTTCTCCTTCTTTCCTAACACACAGACACATAGAGAGGAGCCTTTAGCCGAGTGGAATACAGCTAGTGGCATCTGTACAAGGGTTCTAAAGGTGGATTCTCACAGCTGTGTGATGATTTTGGCGTCACTCTGAGAGCATGTGACTGCATTATGTATCATTTTATTTTATCTTTGCTTAATCACTTGCCCACTGGGCACTTACACCCCCTTACTAACAAGGCCAATTTTCAGCTTTCAGCGCTCTCACATTTTGAATAACAATTACTCATGCATCACTGTATCCATATGACATTTTTAACCCTTTTTCAAACAAATAGTGGTGGTATTTTGGTGATATTTAATCACCACTGGGTTTTTTTATTATTTTTTTTTGCACTATAAATGAAAAAAGACTGGAAATTTGGTACAAAAAAACAAAATGCATTTTTCTTCATTCCTGTTATAAAATTTTGCAAATTAGTATTTTTTTTTTTATACATTTTGGCCAACATTTATACTGCTACATATCTTTGGTTAAAATAACCCAAATCAGTGTATATTATTTGGTCTTTGTGAAAGTTATAGTCTACAAGCTATGGTGCCAGTTATTGGAAAATTATCACACCTGATCACACCTGATCACACCTGATGTTCTGATGGCCTATCTCATTTCTAGAGACACTAACAAGCCAGGATAGTACAAATACCCACCAAATTACCCCTTTTTGGAAGGTAGACATTCCATGGAAGGCCATTGGTATTGGATAAGGCATGGATGTGGCACGGATAAGCACTGATGTGGCATGGTTGTGGCATGGATGTGGTACTGATGTGGCATGGATGAGGCACGGATGAGCACTGATGTGACATGGATGAGACACGGATGACCACTGATGAGGCATTGATGGGCACAGTTGAGGCATAGATGACCACTGATGTGGCACAAATGGGGCATGGATGGGAATGGATGAGCAACGATGAGGCATGGATGAGCACTGATGTGGAATGCATGTGGTATGGATAAGAACTGATGTGGCATGGATGAGGCACGGATGAGAACAGATGAGGCACAGTTGAGGCTTGAATGAGCACTGATGTGGCACAAATGAGGCATGAATGGGCAAGAATAAGCACTGATGTGGCAAGGATAAGCACAGATGAGGCATGGGTGGGCATGGTTGAGGCACTGATGAGCACTGATGAGGCATATGGAAGAGCACGGATGAGGCATAGATCAGCGCTGTGGACACTTAAGGTCCAGCCCACTCACGCTGCTGCACTGACTCCCTCCAGTGGAGCTAAACCAGACATGTGCTGATTTGTTGACAAGTGATCGCTCCTTTATTGGATGGAGTAATCACATGGTAAAGGACCGCTGTCATTGGCCCTTTACCCTGATTGGAGATATACGCTGGGTCCAGAGGACCCGGCCATCATGGACACTTCTGGGTGCTAAAATGCATCTGTAAATTTTTAATTGATCCAAGAAGTGTCTTGAACTTATATCATTCACTCAGGCCTAAAGTCTGTTGACAAACACCCTTACTGTCTGTGGCCCACCCCTTCATTCTGTGAATTTCAGATTTTTAAAGTCCATCTGTTAAAAATGTAAAATTATATATTCATTTCCAAATTGTATTTCAATTATTTCTCGCCTACTCCTAATAATCTGAGCGATACTGATTACTTTGTGAAGATTCCCACAAATTAAATTCCTTGAATTCTGTGACACATGTTCATTATGTCCTATGAGTACCATATCTCCCAAGTTTGAAGCTGACAAAGAAGGAACACATGTATAGTGGTAGAAAGCGAGTATCTTACTCACTGTACACACAGCACACTTATGCCACAGTCCTTTTACTCCAAAAACATACTTTAATGACTGTGCCAAAAGCGAGAGTCCAAGTCTTTGGTCACACTGAACCCGACTTTGAGATTGTGCGACTTCAGGTGAGACTTGGAAGACATCTGTGCGACTTCATGCACAGATGTCTATGCAAGTCGCACCCGAACTTGCAAAAAGTGGTGCAGCAAACTACTTTCAAAATAGGTGCGACTCAAATGGATCGCTTCCATTGCGGATAATAGGGTGCGACTTGTCATGCGTTTTGAAACTATCAAACAGAGGGGTACAAACCTCAGCACACTCATTTTTAAAAAATGAAACTATTCCATTATATACTGTATGCATTTCTGCACACGGCCTACCTCACAGAAGAACTTCAGGAATACATATTATATTATAGTGCAGTGGTCAGGAGAATGTCATATAAAGCCCAGCATACAGTGCAGTGGTCAGGGGTATGTCATATAAAGCCCAGCATACAGAGTGCAGTGGTCAGGAGTATGTCATATAAAGCCTAGCATACAGAGTGCAGTGGTCAGGGGTATGCCATATAAAGCCCAGCATGCAGAGTGCAGTGGTCAGGAGTATGTCATATAAAGCCCAGCACACAGAGTGCAGTGGTCGGGAGTATGACATGTACAACACAGTATCTATCACGCAGAGCTCAGGAGTGTTGGGGACAGGAGTATGTAACACACACACAGAGTGCATGTCACAGACATGCATAATGTGCAGGGTGAGTATGCACAGAGTGCAGGGGTCTGGAGTGAATAATACAGAGAGTGCAGAGGGTCTGAAGTGAATAATACAGAGAGTGCAGGGGTCTGGAGTGAATAATACAGAGAGTGCAGAGGGTCTGAAGTGAATAATACAGAGAGTGCAGGGGTCTGGAGTGAATAATACAGAGAGTGAAGGGTTTTGAAGTGAATAATGCAGAGAGTGAAGGGGTCTGAAGTGAAGAATACAGAGAGTGCATGGCTTTGGAGAAAATAATACAGAGAGTACAGGTGTCAGAGAAGTCTAGTCCATAGGATAGACGGAGTTCCTCAACGCGTGCATATGCGCGCATGCACAGACCAGCAACTGGTCAAGCAGACATTCTTGTTCGTGGGTCAGGGAGCACGCATAGGCATCAATGGGCGCACCCGTTACCAATGTTGGCGCCAGGCTGGCTATTTAAACTGACCTTCTGCATGGACTCATTGCTGTTTGGTCTGCAACTTCTGGGTATCGTTCCTGATTCTGTGTGACTTCTGATCTTGATCCGGCTTGTCCCTAACCTGTGATTGTCTGCTTCATACCCTGACCCCGGCTTGTCTACTGGATTGCGCTTCTGCCTTCTGATCCTGCCTTACTGTTCTCCTGGTACCGACTTGGCTTGTGACCCAACTATCCTGCTGTCTACTGTCTATGTCCATTCTGCCCGACCATTACTGACCCGGCTTTCCTGACCCTGCATCCTGCTCATCCAGCCTGCTACAACTTTCAGCCCAGCAAGTCTTGCATACAGCTGCCTTCTACCAGCCTGTTTAATGCGGACACAGAAAACTACTGGACTGATTACAGGCATTCCTACGTCACTGTGCTCCTGTGGCTGCTGTCTCACTACCAGTGGTCCTTGAGCCGGAGTTGTATGAGAGGCCCTCCTCTACACGTCAGGCTCACTGACCAGGTACATGACAGCAGGGGTCTGGAGTGAATACTACAGCGAGTGCAGGGGTCTGGAGTGAATAATATAGAGAGTGCTGAGGGTCTGAAGTAAATGCAGAGTTTAGGAATGTTGGGGACAGGAGTATGTAACACACAGAGAGTGCATGTCACAGACGTGCATAATCTGCAGGGTGAGTATGCACAGAGTGCAGGGGTCAGGAGTGCTTAATGCACAGAGTGAAGGGGTTTGGAGTAAAAAATACAGAGAGTGCAGGGGTCTGCAGTGAATAATACAGTGAGTGCAGGGGTCTGGAGTGAATAATACAGAGAGTGCAGTGGGTCTGAAGTGAATAATACAGAGAGTGCAGTGGTCTGGAGTGAATAATACAGAGAGTGCAGGGGTCTGGAGTGAATAATACAGAGAGTGAAGCGGTCTGGATTGAATAATGCAGAGAGTGCAGTGGTCCGAAGTGAATAATAACGAGAGTGCAGAGGTCTGGAGTGCACAATACAGAGAGTGCAGGGGTCTGGAGTGAATAATACAGAGAGTGCAGGGGTTTGAAATGCATAATACAGAGAGTGCAGGGGTCTGGAGTGCATAATACAGAGAGTGCAGGGGTCTGGAGTGCATAATACACAGAGTGCAGGAGTCTGGAGTTTATAATACAGAGAGTGCAGGGGTCTGGAGTGAAGAATACAGAGATTGCACGGGTCTGGAGTGAATAATAAAGAGAGTGCAGGAGTCTGGAGTGCATAATACAGTGAGTTCCGGGGTCTGGAGTGAATAATACAGAGAGTGCAAGGGTCTGGATTGAATAATACAGAGAGTGCAGGTCTCTTGAGTGCATAATACAGAGTGCAGGGGTCATGAGTAATTATCGCACAATGATCAGAGCTGAGGAGTGCATGACACAGAGTGCAGAGGCCAGGAGTACGTAAAACACATATTGCATGGGTCAGGAATGCATGATGCAAAGCATGCAGGGACCAGGATGCAGAGATAGCAGGGGTGAGAAGCACATTGGAAAATTCCCCTCTCCTTCCAGTACAAATTGAACCCTCCTCTCCAGCCCATATCCCCCTCAGTACAGATCTCCCCCAAAAGCCCCATTTCCCATACCAGAACAGACCCAACCATCCAGCCCACCTCTGTAGTACTGAAACTCCTTCAGTACAGACCCCAGCCCACTCTTAAACTCACTAAGAGATGCTGGAGACCTGACATGCAGTGGCAGGGAGAAGTCTTCCCCTCACCCGTGGCTGTGACAGGAGTCAAGGAGTAGCCTCCCGCAGCTTTGCAAATGAATAAGCTGGGGATGAGATATGCATATGAAAAAAACACTATACTATACTGATATATGCCGCTGTCAGATCATTTATATGCATATCATATGACAATTGAATTCAAATGCAAGTCCCTTGGAATGAATGCACTGCATTCACAATGTATAGGAGCAGGCCCGGACTGGGACATAAAAAAGGCCCAGGCATTTTAGGCTGAGCAGCCCATTTTTTTTTTTTAAAAACAAAATGACCAATGATGAACAACTACCGGTTTCTCTATGTTTTTTAGTTATATTTAGCCTGCAAACCGATGCGATCCGATTCTGCAAATCGCGCTGCGTTTTGAAAACCGATTGCGGGGTGTCGTTAACCTAACATACACTCCGCAATCTGTTTGCATGGACGGGTTGCTATTTAGATGAAGTCCGCATTTAGTGTGAACCCATGCTAAGAGATAACAGGTCATTTTAGGGTACATTAAAAATATATTACCGAATGTTTGGGTAAAATATAAAAGATGAGTTTGTGTCAAGTAAATAAATACCCAACATGTCAAACCTTAAGACTATGCATGCCCGAAAATAGCAACACATTTCAGTACCCTGTATTTTCCATAGGCATAGCTATTAAAGATAATAGAGGTCATTAGTTCAGAGTTAACCATGAATAATGATCCTATAATTATTGCTCTCATTCCAGTGTGCAGGGCGATATATTACACGTGTAGTAAAATCAAGGTTTTTGTTCACAGGCGCCCCCAAAATGTGTATGTAGTTTCTTATGGTATTGGTGGGATAGGGATGACATCAGTAGCAGTGGTGGTAGTGGGGATAGGGATGACATCAGTAGTGGTGGTAGGATAGGGATGACATCAGTAGCAGTGGTGGTAGTGGGGATAGGGATGACATCAGTAGTGGTGGTAGGATAGGGATGACATCAGTAGCAGTGGTGGTAGTGGGGATAGGGATGACATCAGTAGTGGTGGTAGGATAGGGATGACATCAGTGGCAGTGGGGATAGGGATGACATCAGTGGCAGTGGGGATTGGGATGACATCAGTGGTAGTGGGGATTGGGATGACATCAGTGGCAGTGGGGATAGCGGTGACATCAGTGGTGGTGGGGGATAGGGGTGACATCAGTGGCAGTGGTGGTGGGGATAGGGGTGACATCAGTGGCAGTGGTGGTGGGGATAGGGGTGACATCAGTGGTGGTGGGGATAGGGGTGGCAGTGGTGGTGGGGATAGGGGTGGCATCAGTGGCAGTGGTGGTGGGGATAGGGGTGACAGCAGTGGCAGTGGGGATAGGGGTGACATCAGTGGGAATAGGAATGACATCAGTAGTGGTGGTAGGATAGGGATGACATCAGTAGCAGTGGTGGTAGTGGGGATAGGGATGACATCAGTAGCAGTGGTGGTAGTGGGGATAGGGATGACATCAGTAGTGGTGGTAGGCTAGGGATGACATCAGTGGCAGTGGTGGTGGGGATAGGGATGACATCAGTAGCAGAGGGAATAGGAATGACATCAGTGGCAGTGGTAGTGGGGATTGGGATGACATCAGTGGCAGTGGTAGTGGGGATTGGGATGACATCAGTGGCAGTGGTAGTGGGGATTGGGATGACATCAGTGGCAGTGGTAGTGGGGATAGCGGTGACATCAGTGGTGGTGGGGGATAGGGGTGACATCAGTGGCAGTGGTGGTGGGGATAGGGGTGACATCAGTGGCAGTGGTGGTGGGGATAGGGATGACATCAGTAGCAGAGGGAATAGGAATGACATCAGTGGCAGTGGTAGTGGGGATTGGGATGACATCAGTGGCAGTGGTAGTGGGGATTGGGATGACATCAGTGGCAGTGGTAGTGGGGATAGCGGTGACATCAGTGGTGGTGGGGGATAGGGGTGACATCAGTGGCAGTGGTGGTGGGGATAGGGGTGACATCAGTGGCAGTGGTGGTGGGGATAGGGATGACATCAGTAGCAGAGGGAATAGGAATGACATCAGTGGTAGTGGGGATTGGGATGACATCAGTGGCAGTGGTAGTGGGGATAGCGGTGACATCAGTGGTGGTGGGGGATAGCGGTGACATCAGTGGTAGTGGGGATAGCGGTGACATCAGTGGTGGTGGGGGATAGGGGTGACATCAGTGGCAGTGGTGGTGGGGATAGGGGTGACATCAGTGGCAGTGGTGGTGGGGATAGGGATGACATCAGTAGCAGAGGGAATAGGAATGACATCAGTGGTAGTGGGGATTGTGATGACATCAGTGGCAGTGGTAGTGGGGATAGCGGTGACATCAGTGGTGGTGGGGGATAGCGGTGACATCAGTGGTGGTGGGGGATAGGGGTGACATCAGTGGCGGTGGGGATAGGGGTGACATCAGTGGCAGTGGTGGTGGGGATAGGGGTGACATCAGTGGTGGTGGGGATAGGGGTGACATCAGTGGCAGTGGTGGTGGGGAAAGGGGTGACATCAGTGGCAGTGGTGGTGGGGATAGGGGTTACATCAGTGGCAGTGGGAATAGGAATGACATCAGTGGTAGTGGGGATAGGGATAACATCAGTGGTGGTGTTGAGGATAGGGATGACATCAGTGGGAGTGGTGGTAAGGATAGGAATAACATCAGTGGCAGTGGTGGTGGGGATAAGGATGACATCAGTGGCAGTGGTCTGGGGATAGGAATGACAATGTCCACTGCCACTGATGTCATCCCTATCCTCATCACCACCGCTACTGATGTCATCCCTATCCCCACCACCACCGCTACTGATGTCATCCCTATCCCCCCCATCACCACTGCCTCATGGGAGGGAGAGGGGAATCAGACAGAGGGATGGCGGTGGGAGGGAAGGTGGGATCCAGCAGATGGATGTGTCGGATGGCGGTGGGAGGGATGGTGGGATCCAGCAGAGGTATGCGGTGGGAGGGATGGTGGGATCCAGCAGAGGGATGGGCCGGGTGGCGGTGGGAGGGATGGTGGGATCCAGCAGAGGGATGGCCGGATGGAAGGGATGGTGGGATCCAGCAGAGGGATGGTGGGATCCAGCAGAGGGATGGGCCGGATGGCGGTGGGAGGGATGGTGGGATCCAGGACAGGGAAGGCGGTGGGAGGGATGGTGGGATCCAGGACAGGGATGGCAGTGGCAGGGATGGTGGGATCCAGCAGAGGGATGGGCCGGATGGCGGTAGGAGGGATGGTGGGATCCAGGACAGGGATGACGGTGGGAGGGATGGTGGGATCCAGCAGAGGGATGGGCCGGATGGCGGTAGGAGGGATGGTGGGATCCAGGACAGGGATGGGCCGGGTGGCGGTGGGAGGGATGGTGGGATCCAGGACAGGGATGGCAGTGGCAGGGATGGTGGGATCCAGCAGAGGGATGGGCCGGATGGCGGTAGGAGGGATGGTGGGATCCAGGACAGGGATGACGGTGGGAGGGATGGTGGGATCCAGCAGAGGGATGGGCCGGAAGGCAGTGGGAGGGATGGTGGGATCCAGGACAGGGATGGCGGTGGGAGGGATGGTGGGATCCAGGACAGGGAAGGCGGTGGGAGGGATGGTGGGATCCAGGACAGGGAAGGCAGTGGGAGGGATGGTGGGATCCAGGACAGGGATGGCAGTGGCAGGGATGGTGGGATCCAGCAGAGGGATGGGCCGGATGGCGGTAGGAGGGATGGTGGGATCCAGGACAGGGATGACGGTGGGAGGGATGGTGGGATCCAGCAGAGGGATGGGCCGGAAGGCGGTGGGAGGGATGGTGGGATCCAGGACAGGAATGACGGTGGGAGGGATGGTGGGATCCAGGACAGGGATGGCGGTGGGAGGGATGGTGGGATCCAGGACAGGGAAGGCAGTGGGAGGGATGGTGGGATCCAGGACAGGGATGGCGGTGGGAGGGATGGTGGGAAGCAGGACAGGGAAGGCGGTGGGAGGGATGGTGGGATCCAGGACAGGGATGGCAGTGGCAGGGATGGTGGGATCCAGCAGAGGGATGGGCCGGATGGCGGTAGGAAGGATGGTGGGATCCAGGACAGGGAAGGCGGTGGGAGGGATGGTGGGATCCAGGACAGGGATGGCGGTGGGAGGGATGGTGGGATCCAGGACAGGGATGGCGGTGGGAGGGATGGTGGGATCCAGGACAGGGAAGGCGGTGGGAGGGATGGTGGGATCCAGGACAGGGATGGCGGTGGGAGGGATGGTGGGATCCAGGACAGGGAAGGCGGTGGGAGGGATGGTGGGATCCAGGACAGGGATGGCAGTGGCAGGGATGGTGGGATCCAGCAGAGGGATGGGCCGGATGGCGGTAGGAGGGATGGTGGGATCCAGGACAGGGATGACGGTGGGAGGGATGGTGGGATCCAGCAGAGGGATGGGCCGGAAGGCGGTGGGAGGGATGGTGGGATCCAGGACAGGGATGGGCCGGGTGGCGGTGGGAGGGATGGTGGGATCCAGGACAGGGATGGCAGTGGCAGGGATGGTGGGATCCAGCAGAGGGATGGGCCGGATGGCGGTAGGAGGGATGGTGGGATCCAGGACAGGGATGACGGTGGGAGGGATGGTGGGATCCAGGACAGGGAAGGCGGTGGGAGGGATGGTGGGATCCAGGACAGGGAAGGCGGTGGGAGGGATGGTGGGATCCAGGACAGGGATGGCAGTGGCAGGGATGGTGGGATCCAGCAGAGGGATGGGCCGGATGGCGGTAGGAGGGATGGTGGGATCCAGGACAGGGATGACGGTGGGAGGGATGGTGGGATCCAGCAGAGGGATGGGCCGGAAGGCGGTGGGAGGGATGGTGGGATCCAGGACAGGGATGGCGGTGGGAGGGATGGTGGGATCCAGGACAGGGAAGGCGGTGGGAGGGATGGTGGGATCCAGGACAGGGAAGGCGGTGGGAGGGATGGTGGGATCCAGGACAGGGATGGCAGTGGCAGGGATGGTGGGATCCAGCAGAGGGATGGGCCGGATGGCGGTAGGAGGGATGGTGGGATCCAGGACAGGGATGACGGTGGGAGGGATGGTGGGATCCAGGACAGGGAAGGCGGTGGGAGGGATGGTGGGATCCAGGACAGGGAAGGCGGTGGGAGGGATGGTGGGATCCAGGACAGGGATGGCAGTGGCAGGGATGGTGGGATCCAGCAGAGGGATGGGCCGGATGGCGGTAGGAGGGATGGTGGGATCCAGGACAGGGATGACGGTGGGAGGGATGGTGGGATCCAGGACAGGGAAGGCGGTGGGAGGGATGGTGGGATCCAGGACAGGGAAGGCGGTGGGAGGGATGGTGGGATCCAGGACAGGGATGGCAGTGGCAGGGATGGTGGGATCCAGCAGAGGGATGGGCCGGATGGCGGTAGGAGGGATGGTGGGATCCAGGACAGGGATGACGGTGGGAGGGATGGTGGGATCCAGCAGAGGGATGGGCCGGAAGGCGGTGGGAGGGATGGTGGGATCCAGGACAGGGATGGCGGTGGGAGGGATGGTGGGATCCAGGACAGGGAAGGCGGTGGGAGGGATGGTGGGATCCAGGACAGGGATGGCAGTGGCAGGGATGGTGGGATCCAGCAGAGGGATGGGCCGGATGGCGGTAGGAGGGATGGTGGGATCCAGGACAGGGATGACGGTGGGAGGGATGGTGGGATCCAGGACAGGGATGGCGGTGGGAGGGATGGTGGGATCCAGGACAGGGAAGGCAGTGGGAGGGATGGTGGGATCCAGGACAGGGATGGCGGTGGGAGGGATGGTGGGATCCAGGACAGGGAAGGCGGTGGGAGGGATGGTGGGATCCAGGACAGGGATGGTGGGATCCAGCAGAGGGATGGGCCGGAAAGCGGTGGGAGGGATGGTGGGATCCAGGACAGGGATGGTGGGATCCAGCAGAGGGATGGGCCGGAAAGCGGTTGGAGGGATGGTGGGATCCAGGACAGGGATGGTGGGATCCAGCAGAGGGATGGGCCGGAAGGCGGTGGGAGGGATGGTGGGATCCAGGACAGGGATGGTGGGATCCAGCAGAGGGGTGGGAGGGATGGTGGGATCCAGGACAAGGATGGCAGTGGGATGGATGGGATGCCCTTTCCTTACCTTGCAGCCGGCCTTGACTTGGGTGGTGTGTTGCTGTCTGCGGTGCGTGCGGCTGCAGAGCCAGAGACACTGTTCCCGCTTCTTCCCGTCCCGACCATCAGAGGGTCCCCTCTAGCTCCACCCCCTTCACGGTGAGTCACGGTCACCTGGTCCACCCCTCCTGAGCTACGCTGGATGGCTGCGGAGCCGGCCGCAGTGAGCGGCCAGCCCAGCCCCAGACACAGTGCCTTAGGAGTGGGAAGTGGAGTCAGGTACATACTAGTAACCCGGGACGGGCGGCCAGAAGAATATGTGGTAGCGGCCGGTAATGCAGCGGCCGGCCCTCTCCGCGGAATCGGCCGCGGAATCGGCCGCGGAGAGGCCAGCGGCAACCGGCATCAGAGCAGAGGGACACTAGTGACAATCATGCTACGGAACGGAGGCCGCGGCCCACCGGGCATATGCCCGGTCTGCCCTATGGCCAGTCCGGCCCTGTATAGGAGTCTTTACAGGACAAAGCCCTTGTACACAGGACAGTGGGACAAAGCTGAAAATTTAGGACAGTCCCACACAACATCTAAGACTGCTGGGAGGTATAGAATAGACACGTTTGTGTCACTGATTTCACATGACCTGTTTTCTGAACTACCATGTTTGTGAGTGAATGAGTTTTAGAAAGCAGAGTCAGTACAGGAAGCACTGCTTGCAGGCAGCAAAGTACCATGGGATATGTAGTCCTAGACATTGAAAATAAACAGCACAGGAGATGCTGCAAAGCACGCATGGAATCCAGGAAATTTTGCATAGATATAGTCAGCAGACAGGTGGCACATAAAACAGGAAAGGAGATTTTTCAAGTAGGCTTATATTGAATTGTAAATAATAATTATTATTTGAATGGTTATTACAATGCTGGTGGTATAAAACAAAAATATATGCTCTGACCGTACCTTTAATCCTGGAGGCTCAGCATTATACCTGGGGGATACCTAGCATGGTCTACATGCAAATACACCCAAAATGTGAACAAAAAAGAATCTCCATGTTTAGGTATATCCTCTTTAGTGTAGCTGCTGCTTTATTTTCGGCCATAGAAAAATACTTACCATACTGGAGGAGGCAGGGGCGTAACTACAGGGGTTGCAATTGCTACCGGGCCCCATGCTCCAGGGGGCCCGGTAGCAAACCAGTGGGTGAACTTCCAGGATCTCAAAGGTCACACTTGCGACCGGGCCCTGGCATTGCACCATTGTGGGGAGGCCCCAAGATTGCAGGAAGGGGGCCCACTGCAGAACTTGTGAAAGGATCCTGCTGTGGGACCATAATAAAAGGCCATGCAACGAGAGTAAAGAGCCCCAGGATTAGTGGGAAGAGCCCCGGGCTTGAAGGGAAGTGTCCCGGCCAGGGGTCTGGGGGGCCCTTCATGGTTTCTTGCTTTGGGGCCCTGAAGGTTCTAGTTACGCCTCTGGGAGGAGGGGCTTTATTAGAAGGGTTGTTTCCATGTCAGAAACATGCTGGATTTATAACCACTTCCATACCGAGTCATGTAAAATGACGTCGGCAAAGTGGTTGTCTAGATCCGGGCCGCCGTCATATGACGTTGGCCCGTTCTAGCTGCTACTGCGCGCCCCCGGCGGCGCGCAGCGGCGCGATCAGGGATGAGGCTCGTCCCTCGGACATAGCCCATCCCTGATCAAGGTAAACAGCCAATAGAAATTGGCTGTTTACCACGTGATCGGCTGTGTCAATCACAGCCGATCACATGAGCGGCTCCAGCACGAGCCGCTCGTTCTCTCTGCAATGCGCGCCCCCGGGGGCGCGCAGAGCAGCGATCGGGGACGAGGCTCGTCCCTCGGACAGAGTCGATCCCCGATCTAGGTAAAGAGCCAATGAAATTGGCTCTTTACCACGTGACCGGCTGTGTCCAATCACAGCCGGTCACAAATGTCAACAGAGAACACGGTAACTAGCTGTCACCGTGTTCTCCTCCTCACACACTGATCCTGTGTGAGGAAGAGAGTGTGGTAACAGCTAGTTACCAACTACAGTGCACCCTAAACACACTGATTGCCCCCCCCCCAATAAAGAGCACCTGTCACTAGCCCATCAAAGTACCCGAGTACCTGTCACCAGCCCATCAGGTACTCAGATGACAGGTACTTGGGTACTCTGATGGGCTGGTGACAGGTATTCGGGTACTCTGATGACAGGTACTCGGGTACTCTGATGACAGGTACTCTGATGACAGGTACTCGGGTACTCTGATGACAGGTACTTGGGTACTCTGACGGGTACTCGGGTACTCTGATGACAGGTACTCGGGTACTCTGATGACAGGTACTCGGGTACTCTGATGACAGGTACTCGGGTACTCTGATGACGGGTACTCGGGTACTCTGATGACGGGTACTCGGGTACTCTGATGACGGGTACTCAGGTACTCTGATGACGGGTACTCGGGTACTCTGACAGGTACTCGGGTACTCTGATGACGGGTACTCGGGTACTCTGACAGGTACTCGGGTACTCTGATGACAGGTACTCGGGTACTCTGATGACAGGTACTCGGGTACTCTGATGACAGGTACTCGGGTACTTTGAGTACCTGTCAACGGAGTACCCGTCATCAGAGTACCTGAGTACCTGTCACCTACCCATCAGAGTACCCCGAGTACCTTCCACCTGCTCATCAGAGTACCTGACGCCTGAAGTACCCAAGTACTTGCCGCCTGCTCATCAGTACCCATCACTACTCATCAGTACTCATCAGTACCTATCACGTATTAGTACTGATCATCAGTACCCATCAGTACAGTATCACCTATCACCTATCAGTCAGTGAGTACTACTCATCAGTACCTATCACCTGCCTGTCACCTGCCCATCAGAGTACCCAAGTACCTGTCACCTGCCTATCGGAGTACTCGAGTACCTGCCACCTGCTCATCAGTACCAGAGTACCTGTCACCTGCCCAACAAAGTACCCGAGTACCTGTCACCCTTCATACAGCCACCATGTCCAAGTCCAAAAAGGTTTATATACGTCCTCCGTTTAAACCTAAATACCGGTGTTATGGCAGCAGATAGCTGCCATAACCCTGGTATTTTTTTAAACGGTGGACGGTTGGCTTTCCGATAAGGTTGGTCCCAGCGGCGGATTCGCCGTGGGATCACCCTTCCGGGATGGCGGAAGAGGCCCCCCCCCCCCTCCCGACGCGTTCCGGTCCTTTTCCCCGCTTACCGGACCCGGTCCCGAATCCTCACAGACAGGATGTCGAGTGAGGGCAAGCTTGCCCTCACTTGACTCTATGGTCTTGGAGGACCGGAGCTACGGAAAATGTTGTTGCCTAGCAACCGGTTTAAAGGTCCTTTTTTTTTTTTTTTTTTTCATTTTATATTATAATTATTTATTTTTTTTTTTTTTTTTCTATCTTTTAGTGTACTTGTGAGATCTGAGGACTTTTTGACCCCAGATCTCACAAAAAAGAGGTCCTGTCGTGCCTATTTCTATTACGAGGAATATTTACATTTCTTTTAATAGAAATAAAAATGATCAATTTTTTTTTTTTTTTAAACGGTGTAAAAATAAAAAATAATAAATAAAATAAATAGTAAAAAAAATTAAAGCGCCCTGTCCCCGTTAGCTCGCGCGCAGAAGCGAATGCATACAGAAACCCCGCCCACATATGTAAACGGTGTTCAAACCACACATGTGAGGTATCGCCGCGATCGTTAGAGCAAGGGGAATAATTTGAGCCCTAGAGCTCCTCTGTAACTCAAAGATGGCAACCTGTAGAAATTTTTAAATTGTCGCCTATGGGGATTTTTAAGTACCAAAGTTTGTCACCATTCCGTGAGCGTGCGCAATTTTGAAACATGGCATGTTGGGTATCTATTTACTCGGCGTAACATTATCTTTCACATTATGGAAAAAAATTGGGCTAACTTTACTGGTTTCTTATTTTTTAATTAAAAAAAGTGAATTTTTTCCAAAAAAATTGCGTTTGGAAGACCGCTACGCAAATACGGTGTGATAAAAAATATTGCAATAATCTCCATTTTATTCTCTAGGGTCTCTGCTAAAAAAAAATATATAATGTTTGGGGGTTCTAAGCAGTTTTCTAGCAAAACAACTGATTTTAGCTTGTAAACACCAAATGTCAAAAATAGGCCTAGGCAAGTGGCTAGGATGCATGATGATGCTCCTTGGATGTTAGGCCCCTCTATATGGCTAGGCTGTGAAAAAGTCTCACACATGTGGTATTGCCATACTCAGGAGGAGTGGCAGAATGTATTTTGGGGTGTCATTTTTGCTGTGTACATGCTATGTGTTAGGAATATCCTATAAATTGACAACTTTGTGTAAAAAAAAAAAGTTTTCATTTTTTTCCCACATTTTCCAAAAACCTGTGGAAAAAAATGATATGTTCAAACGACCCATAATGCCTCATAGAATATACGTTGGAGTGTTTGCTTTCCAAAATGGGGTTATTTTGTGGACTTTTCCATTGTATTGGTGCTCTAGGGCCTTGAAAAGTGTGATAGGTAGTAAGAAAGTTTTATGTGTATTTATGCTCCTAGAACGCCTGAATGTGCTTCTTGGACGTGGAGTCTCTTTTTGTGGCCAGGCTGTGTAAAAGTCTCACACATGTGGTATCGCCATACTCGGAAGGAGTAGCAGAATGTATTTTTGGGTGTAATTTTTGCTGTGTACATGCTATGTGTTAGATATAGCTTATAAATTGACAACTTTGTGGGAAAAAAAAGAAAAAAAAATTTTTTTCTTCATTTTCCCAAGAATTGTGGGAAAAAATTACAACTTCAAAAAACTCACCATGCCTCTTACTAAATACCTTGGACTGTCTACTTTACAAAAAGGGGTCATTTGGTCGGTATTTGTACTGTCCTGACATTTCAGGGCCTCAAGAAAGGAGATAGGCAGTCAGTATATCTGGTGTGATCAATTTTCAGTAATTGGTACCATAGCTTCTAGACTCAATAACTTTCACACAGACTAAATAATATACACTAATTTGGTTTAATTTTACCAGAGACATGTAGCAGTATACATTTTGGCCCAAATGTATGAAGAAAAATTTATTTTTTGCAAAATTTCATAATTGAAACTAAAAAAAAGTGTTTTTTTTTTCAAAATTTTTGCTCTTTTTTTGCATATATCACGAAAAAAAAAAACCCCAGTTGTGATCAAATACCACCAAAAGAAAGCTCTATTTGTGTGAAAAAAATGATAAAAATTTTGTTTGGTTACAGTGTAGCATGACTGAGCAATTGTCATTCAAAGTGTGAGAGTGCTGAAAGCTGAAAATTGGTCTGGGCAGGAAGGGTGTCAAACTGCTCTGTATGGAAGCGGATAATCTTAAGACCTATGTCCCTTTTGGATTTAAAGTGGTTGTAAACCCCTACATATACCTAGTGAAGCGATTGGCCTCAGGTTACATAGTTACATAGTAGGCGAGGTTGAATAAAGACAATAGTCCATCCAGTTCAACCTGTGTAGGTGTGTGTGACTGTAATCATCTAACATAGCCCTCAATCTCCTGATCCTTGAGATGTAAGTCTAAGAGTCTTTTGAAAGTCACCATACTACCCGCAGAAACCACCTCTTGTGGTAGACAATTCCACAATCTTGTAGCCCTAACAGTAAAGAACCCCCCACGTTGCCTGAGGTTAAAACGCTTCTCCTCTAATCGCATTGTATGTCCTCGAGTCCTCATGCAATTCCTTCGAATGAACAGCTTTTCTTCTAAGCTGAGATCCCCATTAAGATATTTATAAATTGCTATCATGTCCCCTCTCAGACGTCTTTTCTCCAGGGAAAATAAATCGAGCGATTGCAGCCGCTCTTCATAGGTAAGGTCCTCCAACCCCCTAATCAGTTTAGTTGCCCTTCTCTGGACTTTCTCCAGCTCCAACACATCCCTCCTGAGGACTGGCGACCAGAACTGGACAGAATACTCCAGATGCGGTCGGACCAGAGTTTTATAAAGTGGAAGGATTATAGTCTTATCTCTGGAATACATCCCTTTCTTTATGCATGCTAATATTCTGTTGGCTTTGGAAGCTGCCGCTTGGCATTGCATGCTGTTGCCTAATCTATCATCAACTAAGACTCCCAAATCTTTCTCCATTTTTGATTCCCCCAAGGGTTCCCCTCCTAACGTGTATTGTGCTTTTATGTTTTTGGTCCCCAAGTGCAAAACCTTACACTTCTCCACATTAAACCTCATTTGCCATGTCGTTGCCCACTCCGTAATTTTGTCCAGGTCATTCTGTAGGATATCTGCTTCATGCTGTGCAGTTATCGCCCTGGCCAATTTTGTGTCATCTGCAAAAACTGATAACGAACTACTGATCCCTTCCTCAATGCTGTTTATGAATAAATTGAACAAGGTTGGTCCCAGGACTGAGCCCTGGGGCACCCCGCTTACTACCTCAGACCAGTCTGAGTATGCGCTGTTTATTACTACCCTTTGGACACGGCCTTTTAGCCAATTCCGTATCCAAGAGCAAACCCTGCTGTCGATACCTGCAGACCTTATTTTATAAATTAAGCGCTTGTGGGGAACTGTATCAAACGCCTTAGCGAAATCCAAGTACACCACATCCACTGGTCTCCCCCTATCTAGCTCACAGCTCACTTCCTCGTAGAATGCTAAGAGATTGGTTTGACAAGAACGCCCATTTGTAAACCCGTGCTGGTTACTACTGATGATGTTGTTGTCTTTAGCATACTCTACGATATAGTCCCTTATCATCCCCTCCAAAAGTTTACATATTATTGATGTCAGACTGACAGGCCTATAATTTCCCGGGATATGTCTCTGGCCCTTTTTGAATATCGGAATCACGTTAGCCTTCCTCCAATCCCCTGGTACATCTCCTGTCCTAATACTGTCAGCAAAGATCAGGAACAGTGGTCTAGATATAACCATACTGAGTTCCTTGAGCACTCTCGGATGTACGCCATCCGGGCCTGGTGATTTGTTTGTGTTAAGTTTATCCAGTCTTTCCCTGATTTCCCCCTCTGTTAGCCATAGTGGCAAGTCCTGTGTATTACTACTAACCATACAGTCATGGTCAGTGTACCCTTCCTTTTCCTGCGTAAAAACTGACGAGAAAAAAGAATTCAGCACGGTTGCTTTTTCAGTGTCCTCTGTAACCATCCTCCCATCATCGTTAATTATGTGTGCAATATGCACTGCCCTAGTTTTTTTGCTGTTGATATATTTAAAGAATTTCTTTGGGTTTTTTTTACTATCCTCCGCTATTTGTCTCTCAAAGTTGATTTTAGCCATCTTGATTTCGTGTTTACACTTCTTATTTTCCTCCTTGTATTGCTGGAAGGCCGATACTGTGCCCTCTGATTTATATTTCTTGAAGGCCAATTTTTTTCCCCTAATAAGTTTTTTAACGCTACGGTTTAGCCAGCCAGGTTTGGCTTTGTCTCTTCTAAATTTATTCCCCATAGGAATGCACTGCAAGATGCCTTTGCTTAATATTGTTCTAAAGCATTCCCATTTTTCCTCTGTGGTCAGTGATCCCAGGGTTTGGTCCCAGTTTACCCTTTCCATCAATGAGTACAATTTTGGAAAGTCTGCCCTTCTGAAGTTTAGGGTTCTTATGTTCCCCACTTGCCTTTTTATATTGTTATTTATACTAAATGTGATCATCCTGTGATCGCTAGAGCCCAGGTTGTCCTGGACTCCTACCTCCGAGATTATGTCTGGGTCATTAGTGATCAATAGATCCAGGATAGCATTCTCTCTAGTAGGGGAATCCACCAACTGCGACATGTAGTTATCCTGTAAGGTTTCCGTGAATAGCCGGGCCTTATGCGAGTGTGCAGTCCCCTCTTCCCAGTCAATGTCGGGATAATTGAAGTCCCCCAATATGATGACTGATCCTAGTTTTGCCGCTTTACCTATTAGTGCTAAAAATTCCAGCTCTACCTCCTCCCCTTGGTTAGGTGGCCTATAGCAAACCCCCACAACTACTTTTCCCTTATCTTCTTCCCTATCGAGTTCAACCCACACAGATTCTAAATCCATGCTCATCCCATCCGTAATGTCACTCCTTTCTAGAACCTTTATATTGTTCTTGACATAGAGACATACCCCTCCCCCTCTTTTACCAACCCTGTCCTTCCGGTACACCGAATACCCTTGGATATTGGCCAGCCAGTCATGTGAGGGGTCGAACCAAGTCTCCGCTATTCCCACAAGGTCTATGTCTTCCTCATGTACTAACATTTCCAACTCATCCATCTTATTAGCTAGGCTCCTGGCATTAGCATATACCCCTCTTAGTTTTACGGAAGTTAAACGTGATTGGCGGTTTTGTTTATTTCTGTTTGGTCTGCTGTTCTCCCGCACAGACCCGCCAATTGATGTTGTTGACCTACTGTCGCTGTTGACCCTACAACTGCCTTCAGTCCTCTGCTCCCTCCTGACTGATTCTACTTCTGAGCCCTCCCCCCCGTCTCCTAGTTTAAAAGCGTTTTAGTTTTAAGGTGATACACAGAGACTAAACAAATCCTTCTACATAAGTTGAATCAATTTATTGACAGCCGTATTTCCTCTACAACCAAAGTCCAGAATTTACACAGGGTCTCTCGGCTCTGAAAAGCAGGGGGCGGGGGGCTGAAGTTACACTTAGTGAGGAGAACTCTGAGAGCTGATTGGCGGGAAGGGACAAACCCCCTTCACACAGAACACAGGAACAGAACTGAGGCTGTCAATCATAGGCTGTGCCGCCCCCCCCCCCCCCCGTTACCTTTTTTCTCCTGGTGTCAGGAAAACTCATCAGAAGTAAATAATGCTGAGAGCAGAGGAACAAGGCAGCAGACAGTAAAGACACTTAGAGGGATATGTTTGTTCATATTTCATGTCTGAGGTTTACAACCACTTTAACATGGACTGGGACGTCAACAGGCTCAAAAATTAACAGCTGGGAACATCTCTTTTTAAGATATTTTGCTCTGTAGGATTTCATATAATTTGGGGTTGGGGGGTTGGCGTCCCTGTGGGCTATATAATTAATGTCATCTGTTATTTCATGGGGTTTGTTTTTTTAATGTCTTTTATCATTTCAGATTTTCATTTTATCCTATGTAGCACTGTCCCCGTAGGGCTTGCTGTGTGGTGACATCTTGGGCCTCCTTTGATTACCTTCAGACAGTCACTTAGAGACAGTTCACTCATTCATCCTTACTCCCAGTTACTCGTTACTCAAAAAACAGTCCAGGGGTTTTGGTTTTACATTTATTGTGGAACTTGGAATGGAGAAGGGAATAGTGAGATACTCCAACTTGAACTATTTACAGTTGATAAGGACAACTCTCACTTGGCCTCACCAGGTTACTTGTGGAAACAAACACACTGCTTTACCCATACTGCCACTTGTATGGAAGAATTAAGTCTTCTTGTTCTCTCTAGCAGCAGACTTGATGCAAATACTTATCTTCAGCACACTCTCCAGCATCCCCTTGACTGACATCTGTCCACTAATTCTTCTAGCTGAAGGGATGGCACTCTCAGGACAGGTCCCATGACACATATCTGTACTCACTGTAGGCAGAATCAGATCCTTTCCAGTGTATCCCTTTCAGTCAGCTCTGCAGGACATCTGGGTTCAACTCCTCTCTGACTCTCAGGCCCTCAGGTCGACCATCTGAGGCTGCATGCCAACTTCTACAGAGGAAGGGCAGCCGTTCCCTCCCTTCGGGACCCCCCTCTCCAGCTGAAAGCCCCCAAGCACATGTGCCCTTTGCATTTATTCAATATCCCAGCATGCACTGAGGCACTTTCCTCTGCTAATCACCAGGGCTGTTTTCAATGCCTGTGCTCTCATTTGTCGGGTTTCCTCCCACTGTCCAATATGCCTCTCTATTGGACCAGTGTAAAAACACTTCAGACAAACTGTGCTGCACCTGAGCACCATGACCAGACCTCACTAGCAGATCCTGCTCCTCTGGTAGGCAGAGAGCAATATAAATTTACATGGCAATCTCTCTGATAAGCAGAAAAGATCCAAAATCTATATTCTCTCTTTTAGCACCTACCTAGGAGGGTGCTACTGCTATTTTGAATGTTTTTTTTTTTTTTTAAGAAGGAAGTTTTTGGAAGTTAATAGCTAATCATTTTTTTGACAATACTATAAGTATGAGTTATGTCACATGCCTATTTTTCCCATGGGCTGATGCAACCTTGTCCTTGGAGTAATATTAATGGTTAAACACTAAATGTCGAATGGTGGTGATCGATTCACTCTTCATTGCACGCTGTATCTTTTTTCTAGTGTGAGCAAGTTGCCAGTATTCAATTTGGCAACGGTGCTTGTTTCAGTATGTATTGAATGACCAGTGCGTGGAGCTCTCCTGTGGCCCAACCTCCTGACGACGTCATCTGTGATGAAACATGTTGGGTGGGGCCTTCAGGGGTTGACATCAACAGTTGGATAAGGGGGAAGTATCTGAAGCAGCCCATAAAAATGCTACACGCTTGTATTATATGTGCTGTGAAGCTGTTTCTGCCCCTTGGATTTGTTGTAAGTGTATAGATTTATGTACAATAAACTTTGATGTGGTTTTACACTATGAACACACTTCCTGCCTTTTGTTTCTGAGTGTCATCGTAGCTGGGTGTTTGGAGCAGTGGTGATCCATAGCTGGGGGTGTGGCAAGCGCAGCACTATGAAGTGCCTTATGCGCTGTGGCATTAGAAGAACTTGATTTCTCTGACTTCAGTCTAACCAGACTGTCTGTTACTCTATAAATTCCTCTAATACCGTTCTATGGAAAGCAGTAGGTTTAAAGAGCACACCAAACGCTTAACCACTTGCCGACCGCCGCAAGTAGATTTACTGCGGCGGTCAGCCCCTCACAGGCAAAGTGACGTATATTTACGTCACTAGCCTGTGAGGCTCTGGGGAGCGAGCGCGCACCGCCGGCGGCGCGCTCCCGCGCGGTCACGGACCCCCCCCGCGCGTGTGACCGGCGGACCCGATGTCCGCCGCTCACTCTGCGATCGTCAGGGGAGAGGGAGAAAGGTAGGCAGCTTCCTGTCATTCTCCCCTGTGTAGAAACACTGATCATACGGTTCTACTATGTTCAAAAATGTCAGTCAAGGGTCCGATCTGTCCGCCCCAATGTCGCAGTACCGCAAAAAAAAAAAAAAACGCAGATCGCCGCCATTACGCGTTAAAAAAAAAACAACAAAATTGACAAAAACCTTTCCCTTTGCAATAACTTTTGCGCAAACCAATCAAAATACGCTTTTTGCGTTTTTTTTTAAAACAAATTGGCCGAAAATGTTAAAAAATTTTGATTTTTACTTTTTTTTTGGGGGGAATTTCATATAAAAAAATGTGAAAAATATTGTTATTTTTGCAAAATTGACGCTCTTTTTTTGTTTATAGCGCGTGATCAAAAAATCGCACAGGTGATCAAATACCACCAAAAGAAAGCTCTGTTTGTGGGAAAAAAAGGACGTCAAATTCGTTTAGGTACAGCGTCGCACGACCGCGCAATTGTCCGTTAAAGTCATGCAGTGCCGAATCGCAAAATACCCCCTGGTCTTTTAGCAGCCAAATCCTCCGGGGCTTAAGTGGTTAAGATATCTTCTTTATTAACTGCAACTTTTCTTCATAGACAACACTGACACTTTTGCAGTGGACAGTCCATGTACAAACATGTGTTAAATGAAGTATAACAAAATGTTATATATATATGAATATATTTCTCTCTCTATTGCTGTTTGCTATAATGTTTGAAGTTTGTTTGCTTGTTTGAGTTCGTGTTCGATTTAAGTTCGTCCGCGTATTTGTGTTAGTTCGGTGGAACTACAAGTGAACACATAACTAGTTCAGTATACAGCTCTAATCACATTACTAACAATAGGAACATATATAACTGTTAATTACCTATTTTTGCCCACTTGCTTCCATAAAACTGGCTCTGTGGCTCTGTGTGTCTGTTCAGCTCTTCTCTGTAGTGGAAGCATGAGAGCATGAGGCTTTAGACAAAAAAAAAAAAATGGGTGTAAGGCTGGCTGTGATTGGCCAAGGCTGTTGCTGAGTGTGAGATCGGCTGTGATTGGCCACAAACTCCTTATGGGTAATAAAGTTTAACTCTGTGCTTTCTGGTTTAAATTCTGCTGTGTCTGAGCTTACCATACAGGCATATAAATGAATCTTATAGGCATATTTCCTTTTTGCTTCTGTGAACACAACATACAACTGTTATATGACATCCAAACATGAAATCACAGTAAATAACTGCTTTTGTCTCTCACATATAAACATATGCACTGTATTGAGGTTATTAGCAGGTCTAGCTGTATATGCATGTAGGTCATATTAGCAACCTAGGACAGGTTATAGCTGGCCAGCTACAGGGGGTTAGCCTCTCTATTGCTAAGGTTGGGTGCACACTGATGCGAATTGGATGCGGGTTTCCCCGCTTCCAATTCGCACGACAGGAAATTATGACAAGCTCTCAATGGACTTGGTTCACACATCTCCGGGGCGGCCGCGAAGTGCATTGCACAAGGGTCCTGTGCATCTTTTGCTTTGTTTCAGGTCCGAATGCAGGCAAAAATTTGTGCCTGATTGGTCCCTGAAACAGAACAACAGGGACACACTGGACCCCTGCTGTCAGCCTCAGTGTGAACCCAGCCTGAAAGCAATGTTTGACCATGTGCTGAGATGGTGATCTGGTAAGCAGCTAATTTATCTTGCTTCTACCTACAGGTGTATTTGCATTGATTTGCACACTGAGTCTGTGGCAATGTGTGATTACTAGAGGATTTACATTTCTTGCAAATATATCTTGGACAATACTTTCTTTTCTCAGGATTTTTGGGACTTTTTTATGTATCATGTTAATTGCTGTATGAGGATATATTAGCAAATATGGTTATTTAGTATTCATTTTTAATACTGTTGCTATTTATGTGATATGGCACTGCACTTTTCTTTATACGCATATGCAAATACAACCCACCTAGAAACACCCACTCCTCCCAACTGACACCTTCTCATGCAGACATTTTGATATTTTCATAAGTCTCCCCTAGATCCAGCTTGCATCAGGCCTGAGGGCTCTTTAGAGGAGTAGTGATGCAGGGTGCTGTAATGTTTTCAGAAAGCTATTTTAGCACCCTTTAGTGTGCTACTAGTATCAGAGCAGGCAAAGCATGTTCTGGCTCATGGTTGAGTCATGGAAGCTGGGTCAGGGTTTATTTGAGTTCAGGCCAGATGACTCATACAGGCAACTCTCTGGTGCCTCCCCCTGGTTCTGGAAAGTTGGAGAATGTTTTGGAAGCTGGAGGACGGGGGCTAGGAGGGTCATTCCGCATACTCAAGGGAGCTTGGCCAATCCCCAGGCAGCAGGACTGTCAGGGTGGTGGAGCCAGCCATTAAGTACGGACAAGTCATGACGGTGGGGAAAGTTGGATGGAAGATGGAGATGGAGTGCTGAGAAGTCTGTCGGTGGCCTTGAGGGGCCCTCTATGTCTAGGGGGGGCCCCATAAGCTGGAGGCTCGGGCTGGCTCCGAAAAAATCACGACTGCAGTGTGGTGTGATTGGGAATACCCTCTGGGAACTCTGATGTGTGTACATCAGCACACTCAGGGATACTACAATGAGAAAGTCTGCCATATGTAGTAGAGAACAACCGATTATCAGCAACACTGATATATCGGTGGCCGATATGCACTTTCCCAGTTATATCGGAATCGGCCTTTGGATTTACCGATATTGCCGATATTTCGGGTAAGTGCTTGTACCGGAGTGAAGCCTGCAGCTAGAGGCATCACCCCGGTACCGGTGTCCATAGCCGACGGTCGGCTGTCTTGTAATGACAACCGATGCGGCTGAAAAGCCGCTCGGCTGTCATTACAAGGAGCGGGAGGGAACGCCCCCCCCCCACCGCCTTCCGCGGCTTGCCCATATTTTCCGTCACACCGGGAGACTCGGGCATCCTACCTGCACCGCCGCCGTCTGACCGGGTCTCCATTTTTTAATTCAGCGCTGAGTACCCGGAAGTGATGACATGACATCACTTCCGGGTAATTGCGGCGCCGAATTCAAAAAACTTACAGCATTCAAAACAGCCAAACTTGGAATGCTTTTAAGTGCAGAGGAGGGGTTTGGGGTCTTTAGATCCACAGATCCCTCCACCACAGTACCTGTAGACATTAAAAAAAAAATGTAATGTCCGAAAATATCGGGCAATATCGGCCGATACCGATATCCGATTACCAAAATATCGGTATCTGTGTTAAAAAAACTATATCAGTCAATCACTAATATGTAGTCTGCTTTCTGGAGGGACAGCTGTGTGTTTTATCCCTTCATCCTTAATCTGAGAGATCTCCAGAGGATCTGCTGAGTAGTGGAGCTGGGACCAGATCCACAGAGGGAGAGAATACACTCTTGCAAGCAGTTACTTCAAGTTTGTGCTACTTTCCAGAAGGGCCCAGGGCCCTTGGTTTGTAATGAACTTTGGCTATTAACCTACAAAGGACTGTGAGTTTGTACAGAAGGAAGCCGTTCAGGATTTTTGTACAGACAGAAGAAGATTGTTTCCTAGTTTTGCTGTGTTCATCATCTGCTAGGCATCCCTTAACCACTTTACGACCAGCCACCGCAGATGTGCTGCCGGGGCCCCTGGGGCGTGCTACCGGGGCCCCTGGGGCGCGCTCCCGCGAGCCCCCAGCCCCGCTGATGGTCTGATTGGATTTAGAACTGATCAGTCATCAGGTCCAGGCCAATGATTTTTGGCCTGGACCTGTTGATCGGTCCTGACCAATCACAGACTGACTTCTGCCTGTGTAAACACAGGCATAGAAAGAGGGTCACTCTCTCTCCTCCCAAAATTCTTTTTGGATTAATCAAGAGAAGAGAGGGGATCAAAACTTGAGTACTGCACACAGCACACTTCCACACACCTAGCTAGGCACATTTAACCCCCGATCACCCCCCCCCCAGTTAACCCCTACACCCCCTGTCACATCGCACACTGTATACAGTAAATACAGTAGCTGTTTCCTATATTTCTGTATTAGTGTGACTTGTAACTTGGTTTAGTGCTTGTGTTCTGCTTCACGTTATTGAACTGTTATATAACACTAGTCAGACAGCTTAACAATAATTCAGAAGTCAAGAAACGGGAGACATCAGATCTGTATGTATTATTTTTTCTGAATAACTTTGTAAAACTACAACATAAGCATAAACAAAACATATGTGTCAGTACATTAAACATTACATAGCAGCCTCACTCCATCAGTGAAGGTACTTACAGACAATTCCATCATTAGTCCTGGAATAGATAGGAGCTCTTCTGCTGCTGTCTGCAGTATTAGGGGGTCAGTTGTGAAATGGAGGAAATACAGTTCCAGGTTAAAGGTTACAGCCTACTTCCTTTGAGGGAATACCTTTTCCTGTCAAGCTCTGGCAATAATAACTAACTCTGACCACTAGATGGCAGCAATGTCAAACAACATTGCAGTATAATCTATAACAGCACTTTACTATGACCAATATGGGCAGAACAGCTTGCGACCGCTAATTTTAGGCGTAGGATACCCGCCACCCCCCAATAAAGATTTAACCCCCTGATCCCCCCCTGATCACACCCAGTTAACAACTTCTCCCATGTCACATTGCACACTATATACAGGTAATATAGTGGTTTTCTGTATTTCTGTATTAGTGTGATTGTGACTTCAGTTAGCGCTAGCGAGTTAGTTTCTGTCCCAAGTAGGTTTAGGGTCCCCGTCACCCCCCCAATAAAGATTTAACCCCCTGATCAACCCCAGTTAACCCCTACACCCCTGTCACATTGCACACTATAGGCAGTATATATAATTTGCCTATATTTCTGTAATAGTGTGACTTGTGACTTGGTTTAGCGCTTGCAACTGTTACTTTTAGGCTTAGGATACCCGCCAACCCCTCAATAAAGATTTAACCCCCTGATCCACCCCTGTTAACCCCTTCCCCCCTGTCACATTGCATACTATATACAGGTAATGTAGGGGTTTTCTGTATTTCTTTATTAGTGTGATTGTGACTTCAGTTAGCGCTAGCAAGTTAGTTTTTGTCCCAAGTAGGTTTAGGGTCCCCGCCACCCCCCCATAAGTTTTAACCCCCTGATCACCCCCAGTTAACCCCTACACCCCCTGTCACATTGCACACTATAGACAGTATATAGCATTTGAATAAAAATAAGGGAGCCCGCGCTATGGAGAAATGGAGGGGTTAGGCTGCAGCCTCCCTAAAATATAGCGTAGCTATATCGGTGTAAATATTAAATGGGGATAGGGAATTGGCGCCGCCTGGGAAAGGACCTAATATCAATTATTTATCACAAATATAGATGTAAATATAGTAAATGGTACTTGGAAGTAATCACTATTTCTACCAAGCGAAATAAATATATATGTTGTAGCAGAGTATATAAAAACAAGTATTATTTCTCATAAAACCAAAGTATTGTATTTGCAAAGTGACTAGTGATATAGTGATATAGTGATAAAAAATAATATATAAACAATACTTGTGAACAATATAATTATATAGGTGACATTGACTATACAGTGGGTACGGAAAGTATTCAGACCCCCTTAAATTTTTCACTCTTTGTTATATTGCAGACATTTGCTAAAATCATTTAAGTTCATTCTTCTTCCTCATGAATGTACACATAGCACCCCATACTGACAGAAAACCACAGAATTGTTGACATTGTTGCAGATTTATTAAAAAAGAAAAACTGAAATATCACATGGTCCTAAGTATTCAGACCCTTTGCTCAGTATTTAGTAGAAGCCCCCTTTTGATCTAATACAGCCAGGAGTCTTTTTGGGAAAGATGCAACAAGTCTTTCACACCTGGATTTGGGGATCCTCTGCCATTCCTCCTTGCAGATCCTCTCCAGTTCTGTCAGGTTGGATGGTAAACGTTGGTGGACAGCCATTTTTAGGTCTCTCCAGAGATGCTCAATTGGGTTTAAGTCAGGGCTCTGGCTGGGCCATTCAAGAACAGTCACGGAGTTGTTGTGAAGCCACTCCTTCGTTATTTTAGCTGTGTGCTTAGGGTCATTGTCTTGTTGGAAGGTAAACCTTCGGCCCAGTCTGAGGTCCAGAGCACTCTGGAGAAGGTTTTTGTCCAGGATATCCCTGTACTTGGCCGCATTCATCTTTCCCTCGATTGCAACCAGTCCTCCTGTCCCTGCAGCTGAAAAACACCCCCACAGCATGATGCTGCCACCACCATGCTTCACTGTTGGGACTGTATTGGACAGGTGATGAGCAGTGCCTGGTTTTCTCCACACATACCGCTTAGAATTAAGGCCAAAAAGTTCTATTTTGGTCTCATCAGACCAGAGAATCTTATTTCTCACCATCTTGGAGTCCTTCAGGTGTTTTTTAGCAAACTCCATGCGGGCTTTCATGTGTCTTACACTGAGGAGAGGCTTCCGTCGGGCCACTCTGCCATAAAGCCCCGACTGGTGGAGGGATGCAGTGATGGTTGACTTTCTACAACTTTATCCCATCTCCTGACTGCATCTCTGGAGCTCAGCCACAGTGATCTTTGGGTTCTTCTTTACCTCTCTCACCAAGGCTCTTCTCCCCCGATAGCTCAGTTTGGCCGGACGGCCAGCTCTAGGAAGGGTTCTGGTCGTCCCAAACGTCTTCCATTTGAGGATTATGGAGGCCACTGTGCTCTTAGGAACCTTAAGTGCAGCAGAAATCTTTTTGTAACCTTGGCCAGATCTGTGCCTTGCCACAATTCTGTCTCTGAGCTCTTCAGGCAGTTCCTTTGACCTCATGATTCTCATTTGCTCTGACATGCATTGTGATCTGGAAGGTCTTATATAGACAGGTGTGTGGCTTTCCTAATCAAGTCCAATCAGTATAATCAAACACAGCTGGACTCAAATGAAGGTGTAGAACCATCTCAAGGATGATCAGAAGAAATGGAAAGCACCTGAGTTAAATATATGAGTGTCACAGCAAAGGGTCTGAATACTTAGGACCATGTGATATTTCAGTTTTTCTTTTTTAATAAATCTGCAACAATGTCAACAATTCTTTGTTTTTCTGTCAGTATGGGGTGCTATGTGTACATTCATGAGGAAGAAGAATGAACTTAAATGATTTTAGCAAATGGCTGCAATATAACAAAGAGTGAAAAATTTAAGGGGGTCTGAATACTTTCCGTACCCACTGTATATACATAAAAGATATTGTACTTACTATTTAAAACATGTTCAAAAATATATCTATATTAAAGTGCAAGGTGCTAAGTGAATAAATATATCCGTGATATACACTGGGATGTGTGTATATCAATAAAGTGCACAGTGAGATATATGTGAAACAATCTCTTCCCCAGTAACTAAATACTATGAAAATGGAATGTCCAAACTGGGGATATATAAAAGTGGATATAAACACATACACCAAACTGTGTATTATAAGGTGCTAATTATAAAATAAAGTCCAAAACTCCAACACACAGGGGAATGTGTTCAATACTTGCATTAGTCTGCCGGCTTTCGAGTGAGTCTCTATATGAGACAAGTTTTTATGCTGATTTCACACTACTGTAATGTGAGTACTTTTCTACTTATTAACAATAAAAGTTTATCAAACAGAGTTACACTATATGTGCCCCCTTCATTTATTTTTATACATTGCACCACCGGAGCCTCACCCATAAGGAAGACTGAAGTGCAGCAGGGTCCCCTCCCTCTCTCCTCCATATTAAAGACTGAGGAAGTAGATGACCATAAAGGAATACATTTCCTGCTGTGGCTGACAGTATAAATCCTGCCCAATACCCCTGTGTGGGGTTGGGCACTCTGGTGAGTGCAATCTATATCACTACCCTATAGCACTTATCCCTATCACAAGGATTGGATCACAATATCACCTGAAGTATTTAACACATTCCCCTGTGTGTCGGAATTTTGGACTTTATTTTATAATTAGCACCTTATAATACACAGTTTGGTGTATGCCCAAGGTTTTATTGATGGCGGGAACAGGAAAATCACACAGTGGTGGTGGAGATTGATGGTGACCCCTTCTAATATCATGATATCCTGCTGACAAGCGTGAAGCTGTTTTACCAGATATTTATTTTATGGACTTTTATTGATGTTCATTTGTATATTTAATTGCTGTGTTTACTTTGCACAAGTGATAGCTGAGTGTACTTAATGGTTTATTGCTGTATTAGCTGAATATTAGACCTCAGTACACTAGCTTTTGTTCATATTTCATTGGAGGTAGGTAGAGGGTACCACCATCCATGCGCTACAGAAGTTTATTGCTGCTCTATGCAGCAATTTGTATATTTCTTTTTCTACAATTTTCCTTTTTAAGTAGCAGCATTTTTGATATTTACCAATACTCCGAAGCACATAGGATCACTTAAGTAACTTACTATTAAGGTGAGTTAGTAAACTAGTGTTGTTTTTATATAACCTGTTTTTATTGTTCTGACCAACCTGGTGTCTGCATCTGGGACTGTTTTCGTCGCTACCATACAGTAGAGGAGTATTAGCGTAGGGTACAGCACGAAACAGTGTAGGACATACTAACACAGGGTCTTGAAAGATATTCAATGGCTATTGACATTTTGAGAGACCCTAACCTGGAATGTTGCAGTTCAAAAAAAAAAGTGTAAAAAAAAAATTACAAAAAAAGCTCCAAAAAAAATTACAAAACAAATATATAATAAAAAAGCCAAAAATAGTTGTCGTTTGAGTTATTTTTCTGCTCTTACTCTACTCTTCTACTTCTACTCTTCCTACTGTACTTTTACTGTACTTTTTTACTGTTTTTCATTGGTAACCATTTTTTTACTTTTCAGGTACCAATGTAATCTTTTCTTTCTATTCTATTGTTAACCAGTTTGCCTTGCAGGTACAGTGGGGACGGAAAGTATTCAGACCCCCTTAAATTTTTCACTCTTTGTTATATTGCAGCCATTTGCTAAAATCATTTAAGTTCATTCTTCTTCCTCATGAATGTACACATAGCACCCCATACTGACAGAAAAACACAGAATTGTTGACATTGTTGCAGATTTATTAAAAAAGAAAAACTGAAATATCACATGGTCCTAAGTATTCAGACCCTTTGCTCAGTATTTAGTAGAAGCCCCCTTTTGATCTAATACAGCCAGGAGTCTTTTTGGGAAAGATGCAACAAGTCTTTCACACCTGGATTTGGGGATCCTCTGCCATTCCTCCTTGCAGATCCTCTCCAGTTCTGTCAGGTTGGATGGTAAACGTTGGTGGACAGCCATTTTTAGGTCTCTCCAGAGATGCTCAATTGGGTTTAAGTCAGGGCTCTGGCTGGGCCATTCAAGAACAGTCACGGAGTTGTTGTGAAGCCACTCCTTCGTTATTTTAGCTGTGTGCTTAGGGTCATTGTCTTGTTGGAAGGTAAACCTTCGGCCCAGTCTGAGGTCCAGAGCACTCTGGAGAAGGTTTTTGTCCAGGATATCCCTGTAATTGGCCGTATTCATCTTTCCCTCGATTGCAACCAGTCGTCCTGTCCCTGCAGCTGAAAAACACCCCCACAGCATGATGCTGCCACCACCATGCTTCACTGTTGGGACTGTATTGGACAGGTGATGAGCAGTGCCTGGTTTTCTCCACACATACCACTTACAATTAAGGCCAAAAAGTTCTATTTTGGTCTCATCAGACCAAAGAATCTTATTTCTCACCATCTTGGAGTCCTTCAGGTGTTTTTTAGCAAACTCCATGCGGGCTTTCATGTGTCTTACACTGAGGAGAGGCTTCCGTCGGGCCACTCTGCCATAAAGCCCCAACTGGTGGAGGGCTGCAGTGATGGTTGACTTTCTACAACTTTCTCCCATCTCCTGACTGCATCTCTGTAGCTCAGCCACAGTGATCTTTGGGTTCTTCTTTACCTCTCTCACCAAGGCTCTTCTCCCCCGATAGCTCAGTTTGGCCGGACGGCCAGCTCTAGGAAGGGTTCTGGTCATCCCAAACGTCTTCCATTTGAGGATTATGGAGGCCACTGTGCTCTTAGGAACCTTAAGTGCAGCAGAAATCTTTTTGTAACCTTGGCCAGATCTGTGCCTTGCCACAATTCTATCTCTGAGCTCTTCAGGCAGTTCCTTTGACCTCATGATTCTCATTTGCTCTGACATGCATTGTGATCTGGAAGGTCTTATAGAGACAGGTGTGTGGCTTTCCTAATCAAGTCCAATCAGTATAATCAAACACAGCTGGACTCAAATGAAGGTGTAGAACCATCTCAAGGATGATCAGAAGAAATGGAAAGCACCTGAGTTAAATATATGAGTGTCACAGCAAAGGGTCTGAATACTTAGGACCATGTGATATTTCAGTTTTTCTTTTTTAATAAATCTGCAACAATGTCAACAATTCTGTGTTTTTCTGTCAGTATGGGGTGCTATGTGTACATTCATGAGGAAGAAGAATGAACTTAAATGATTTTAGCAAATGGCTGCAATATAACAAAGAGTGAAAAATTTAAGGGGGTCTGAATACTTTCCGTACCCACTGTACACTCATCAGCTGCCACACTGATTTTATATATTCTGACACAAACAGCGTATGCACTCAGCATATATGGAAATCTCTGATGGCAGCAATGTAGGATGTGATTTCACCACCGCAGTTAAAAAAACCATTAGGTATACATGAAATTTGTCATGTATACCCATCATTAGAAAGTGGGTTTGGATGTTTTGGCGGCTAATGGTGGGTATACTACACAATTTTCTTGCGGAGATTTCTGTTTTCTCTTTTTTTCGTTCAGTCCACAGGCTGTATGAAAAAAAAAAAACATACACAATATGCCAAACAAGGACAAGCAATGTACTGGTACGTTGCTGGACTTTGAGTGGTTATACCAGGATGGTGCCTGCAGATTTAGGCATCATCTTGGTATCGTTTTTTACAGCCAGCGGTCGGCTTACATGTAAAAGCGATTCTAGCAGATAATTAGCCGATAGACTGCTTTTACAAGCAGTGTGAGTGGACCCTACCCCCCTCCCGCCGCCTTCCGCGGTTTTTCTCAGGCTCTCCTGTCCCACCGGTTAACCCAAGAGTGCAGCCGGTGGTTCAGTTTTCTAACCATAGAGCTGATTGGAGATAAGAATGGCTCCAATCATCTCTATGGCCTAAGATACGGGAAACTACGAGCATTTTATGACTTCTGTTTCACCAGAAATAAACAGCACCATTGGGAAATTGGGAAAGCATCTTATCACACCAATCTTGGTGTGGTTAGATGCGTTAAGGTCAGAGGGGAGATCTTGAGTCTAAAAGACCCCAATTTTTTTTAAAAAGAGTACCTGTCACTACAGATTGCTATCATAGGGGATATTTAAATTCACTGTGATAACAATAAAAATTATTTAAAAAAAAAAAAGGAAAGGAAAGGTGTCAAAATAACACAAAAAAGCAAAATAAATAAAAAAAAAATCAAGCCCCCCTGTCCCCCCTGCTTGCGTGCAAAGGCGCATGCAAGCGTTGGTCTAGTGTCATATGTAAAACGCAATTGCAGCATGCATGTGAGGTATCGTCGCGAACGCCAGGTCAGGGGCAGTGATTCTTGCAGTAGACCTCCTCTGTAAGTCCAAAGTGGTAACCTGTAAAGACTTTTAAAGGCTTTTAAAAATGTACATAGTTTGCTGCCGCTGCACAGGCGTGCGCAATTTTTAAAGCATGTCATGTTTGGTATCTATGTACTCGGCATAAGATCATCTTTTAAATTTTACCAAACAATTAGGAATTATATAGTGTATTTGTGCATTAAGTTTAAAAACAATGTATTTTTTTCACAGAAATTGCGTTTGGAAACTCTGTGCGCAAATACCGTGTGACAAAAAAATTTGCAACATCCACCATTTTGTTCTGTAGGGCCTCTGCTTTAAAAAAATATATAATGTTTGGGGGTTCAAAATAATTTTCTAGTAAAAAAAAAATTTTTTTTTATGTGAACAAAAAGTCACAGAAAAGGCTTGGTTTTCAAGTGGTTAGAAGAGTGATGTGTGGCTAAGATTGAGCATAAAATGCCAGGACAGTTAAAACACCCCCCAAATGACCCCTTTTTGGAAAGTAGACACCCAAAGCTATTTGCTGAGAGGAATATTGAGTCCATTGAGTATTTTATATTTTGCCCTACATTTCGGGAAGGTGACAATTTGTTTTGTTTTTTTTACACAAAGTTGTCACTAAATGATATATTGCTCATGCATGCCATAAATATATGGGAAATGACACCCCAAAATATATTCTGCTGCTTTTGCTGAGTACAGGGATACCACATGTGTGAGACTTTTTGAGAGCCTAGTTTTGTACAGGACCCCGAAAGCCAATCACCACCTTCAGGTTTTCTAATGGCGTAAATTGCTTATTTTACCTCCGCACTACCTGTCACAGTTTCAGAGGCCCTGAAATTTCAAGATAGCACAAAACCCACCAAAATGACCCCATTTTGCAAGGTAGACACTCCAAGCTATTTGCTGAGAGGCATGTTGAGTCCACAGAATATTTAATATTTTGCCACACGTTTCGGGAAAATTATTATTATTTTTTATTTATTTTTTGTTTTTTTACACAAAGTTGTCGCAAAATGATATATTGCTCACACATGCCATGGGTATATATGAAATGACACCCCAAAAATACATTCTGTTGCTTCTCCTGAGTACAGGGATACCACATGTTTGAGACTTTTTGGGAGCCTAGCTGTGTACGGGACCCCAAAATCCAATCACCATGTTCAGGTTTTCTAATGGCGTAAATTGTGCATTTTACTTCCGCACTACCTGTCACAGTTTCAGAGGCCCTGAAATTTCAAGATAGCACAAACCCCCCCCCTCCCCCCTAATGACCCCATTTTGCAAAGTGGACACTCCAAGCTATTTGCTGAGAGGCGTGGTGAGTCCATGGAATATTTTATATTTTGCCACAAGTTTCGGGAAAATTATTATTATTTTTTTTTTGTTTTTTTACAATGTTGTCACAAAATGATATATTGCTCACACATGCCATGGGTATATGTGAAATGACACCCCAAAATACATTCTGCTGCTTCTCCTGAGTACAGGAATACCCCATGTGTGAGAAATTTTGTTTGGGTACAGCATTGCATGACCGCACAATTGTCAGTCAAAGTCACGCAGTGCCAAGTTAAAAAAAGGGGCCTGGTCATTGAGCAGCCAAATCCTTCACCATATCCAAGTTGTTATACCCTAATAAAAACAACAAAAACAAGTTATGGGACTGACCTTTTGTGTCTGGCTGCAAGTAGAAAAATGCTTGTTACCTGGCTGTGCAGGGAAAGGAGAGTCGGTTAAAACATGCCGCTCTCCAGCAAACCTTACAAAGACAGGCACTATGCCTATCTTTGTATGTGAACTCACAGTTGGTTTTAATTGCTTCCAGTAATATTGCCACTTTAAAATAAGCAGAAGGGAGTTTTGAATATGGTGCAAAGGGCCATACCACTAGAAAAGTGGAATTAATGCTTTATTGAATTCCTCTGATTTCTTTCCAGCATTTTTTTGTCATACCTAAAAAATATGTCATTTGTATCAAAGGTGGGAACAACAAAATTTATAATGAATGTAGCACAATTCCCAGCCGTTTTGCTTGATATGGGTCCCCCTGGGTTACCGCTAGCAACAAAAGCACATTTAAGCTCCAAGTGTGAGCACTGAGACAATGACCAGGCCAGTATCTTTGGGTTTTTGGTATTTATTTGGTAACTTGGATGGGAGAAGGGATGAGCGGGATACTCCTGGAACTAAACTAGGCTCGTTTGGCAGAGACACTTGAATACTGCTGTTTGGCACTGATTTGGTGCTTGCTGAATGCCTATCAACACTGTCTTGATGCCTGTTAATGCTAAATTGACTTGGGACTGCTTTCTGACTAAAAGAGCCCTCTTCAGGCTGCCCTAAGCACTCCTGCTGTGGTAGCTACTTAAATACACTGCTGCACTGCTGAACACTTTAGGGCCCGCACAGGCACCCTCTTTCTCTTTCTCTAATCTTCAGGGCTTAGACACTGGCACCCCCTTTCTAAGCCACTACTACTGGCTAGCTGGCTCCCAGATCCCTTTGACCTTTTGGAGTGGTCCCCTCTCTCAGGCAGACCCCTGGGCAGTTTTGAGTACTCACAACACTGTTTTTCCAGGAAACTTCTGCCCAGCAGCCCCACTCAGTCCACAGCACTCTGGATCCTTCCTGTAGCCCAGCTCAGCCTTCGGTCCTCTTGGCGGACCGCCCAGGACACCCTCACTTGCTCTGACAGGAGGAGAGACAGCCGTCCGTCTAAACCTGGGACTCTGCTTCCCGCCAAAGACCCTCTGTCACGTGAGCCCCCTCAGGCTTATACCCAGTCCCAGGGTGCATTGCCGCAAACTCCGCCCACTGAGCAGATATAAGCCCTGGTGTGCTATTGGCCAGGTTTCCTCCACTGTCCAACAAGAACCCTCATTGGATACAGTGGGGAGACTCCCCAGACTCAACAGACCACACCTGGGAACACATGCCAGCCAAACTGACTGATCAGGCCCCCCAGATAAGCAGACAGGGCCACATATATGCTTTTCCTAGCACCTACCTAGGAGGGTGCTACATGAAGGTATACTGAACAGCCACTGAAATATCTAGTGAATATTTAAAATGACAGACACCCTAAGAGCAGTTTTGATAAAAAGCATAAAACAAAACTTTTATGGACATCAAAATACATAAAGCTTCTTACACATAAAAGTCACCATAAACATTACACAAAATACCACGACTTAAACATACACTCCTATTCCCAATATCCCAAAATATCAAACAATACTTAGCTCGGGTAGTTGAATGTCAACAGCTTACACTGGATAGCTGGAGGAACAGGACAATAAGAAATCCTGGCGGCATGCTTGGTCTTTCCACAGCTCCATAAAACAGATTATTCCTCATGCTATGGATTATTTTTATAGTCCTGTATTCCAGAGACCACCCTCAGGATGTAATCATTCCTCTTGACCACTCACAGGTAATTTTGTGGGTGAGGTCAGCAACACATGGATGCACTTTCCCCCACAACCACATGGTCAATTTGATATGCGGCAGCCATCTTTAAATACACAATGTCAAAAACTCACTAAACCACCTGTGGGTGAGAGATATTATTTCACATGTATGGGAACACTTGTCATAAATCAGTAAAAAAAATCCACAACTGATACAATCCATCTGTTGATCCCATACATAGGCAATAATTACAATTCATACATTTCTACTTCTCGTAGGGACCTAGCTTTCCTCATTGATTTTTTTTCCCTATATACATCACGCACATCACACAATTCATAGTTACAAAAATATGCCTACAACATGCACAGCTATTTATCTTCAAATAAGCATGTACAATGTGTATGCAATAAATATCCTAAACAATTACTCAACTTCTTGTTACGGAGATGGACTGCTTTCTCCAAAATACTCAGATCAAGTCTAAAGCAGACATGTTATTCCTTTTGTGTTCCAAAAACAACTCTCCTTTGTCTGAACACATGCTTGTTTCAAAAGTCCTAAACACCACCCCCACATACTTCTTGTTACATGTTTAGCTCCTAAACCAATCGGACTGGTTTATTTGCATATCAATGGGGGGAACCTAGCTTCTTAACACAGAATCTAGCTAACAAAAACATTTGCCATAACATCATTAAATATCTATAGCAACACATTCCACCTCTTGATTTTATAGAATTCTCAATAGCTCTTAAAGCCTTTCTCCCTTTTGACTCCCATATGTTCTGGGCAATCAGACAAAGTCCCTAGAAGCTGCAACATTACTTTGAGCAAGGTTAGCAATGTCCTTGGCAGTCTGTGGAAAGAAAATCCCAAATGATGAAAGTCCATGGTCCTCCTCCTGGTTATAGGGAAATGCTCAGATGAAAGTCCACACCAATTCAGCCACCATCAGGAAATCATCCGCATCTTGCTCAGGCTCTCATCCAATCTTTTGGTCTGCCCCATCCCATCTGGCTTGGTCATCTGCTCTGCCTGCTCCACCTCTCGATGCTCAGTACCTTAAAAGAGTAAGAGACAAAGCAGATTATATGTTCCTTCCACCTGTGCCAAAAAACATAGCTCACTGCTCACACTTCTCAATCTGCCTATTTTTAACTGCAAAACAGTTGTAGGGTGCTCACTGTTGCCTTGTAACACTTTCATGGAAAGGCATTGACTTTCAATGAAACAAATAAACTTGCATGTCTCTCCATGCTGTCCTGCGAACACTAGCCTGCTGTTGTCCAATCTTTACAGCATGGCAGTATCTAGCAAAATGCCCCATTCTATGACAGCAAAAACACTTAATGCAGCTGAATCTACCATTCCCAACCACTTGTATCCACCTCTTAAACAAAGTTGGTGTAGGAATCCCATCTATTTCCTCTCTAGGGACCCCCGCCTTAATTAAATCAGTCGACATGTTTCTTCTGGAGACCATAGGTCTTGCCTCACTTTTATCTGAATAAACTCGGCCATAGCTGATCAGATCCTCAGCTTCCTGCTTATGGGAAGTAACAGTGCCAAATGTCCTACTTTTGCTTACAGGCTTATGGCTATAGTCCTTTGTTAGGGCATCATTAGACTTGTTTATGAAGGCTGCACCCTGCCCATTTAAATCTTCAGTTCTGCCTACAGGGGTTTAAACACACTTCAAAGCCACTGCAGGTTTAACTTTAAATGCGCTATTTCCTAAATCATTTGCCTTGCTTGCAGTGTCTTCCAAACATTCGGTCACCTCTTCAAGCTGTTCCTTGAGCTCTGTTTGGGTATACCCCTTTTCCACTTCATTTAGTTCATCACGAGCACTATTCCGCAAACCATTCTCTCCACCATGCTCACAAGTTATTTTCCTTTTTCTTATTGGACGTGCCTGACACTCATCCAAATCATCACTATCGTCAGAATAGGACACATACTCATCATCTGAAGACTGGAGCACGTCTCCAGGATTCCATATGAGATCTGCAATCATCTTTCTTACTTTACACTTCTCTTCTAGGGCAGCTACTCGACTTGCATTACTTCGCATATAATCTTTGGTCATAACCAACATCTATTTCAATTCCTGCAACTCTTTCTCAAGAACTTCATTCTTCTGAACCTTGCAGCACATGGCCTGCACAACTAACCACCCAGTAGTGGCGGGGGCTTTACGCTCCTTCTTAAACACAAAACCTGCGTACCAAGTTCAGTACCAAGGTCTGGATAGATTGGAGCAGCATATTTAATCAATTCCTCTGCAATGGGTTTCCAGTACTCAGAACAGACCCATGATGGAATCTTACCATACTTAGAAGCTGATTCCTTCCCTCCCGCTCTCTTGCTTTTTTTAAACAGAGTATGCATCTCTCCTATCAAGGGGAACACAAATGCAAAAACAACAGTCACAATCTTTATGTATTGTCCTGGTTCAAAGTGACTGTGTTAAAGGCTTATTCACTAAACTGCTGACTCTAGCAGCAATTCAATGAATATTACTCATACACCCTCTATAACACAATATTTGATCCAAATATTCTATATTTAGTGACCATGCAATATCCTGCCGAACTATATCAGTTGTAACAAAAGTGGGAACAACAAATTTTATAATGAAGGTTTACTGGACAGCCACTGAAATATCTAGTTAATATTTAAAATGAACAGACACCCCAAGAGCAGTTTTGATAAAAAGCATAAAACAAAACTTTACTGGACATCAAAATACATAAAGCTTTTTACACATAAAATTTACCATAAACATTACACAAAATACCACGACTTAAACATACACTCCTTTTCGCAATATTCCAAAATATCAAATAATACCTAGTTCGGGTAGTTGAATGTCAACAGCTTACACTGGATAGCTGAAGGAACAGGACAATAAGAAATCCTGGCGGCATGCTTGGTCTTTCCACAAAAAAAAAAACAGACTATTCCTCATGTTATGGACTCTTTTTATAGTCATGTATTCCAGAGACCACCCACAGGATGTAATCATTCCTCTTGATCACTCACAGGTCATTTCGTGAGTGAGGTCAGAAACATATGGTTGCACTTCCTCCCACAACCACATGGTCAATTGGATATGCGGCAGCCATCTTTAAATACACAACGTCAAAGGCTCACTAAACCACCTGTGGGTGAGATATATTATTACACATATTTGGGAACAATTGTCATAAATCAGTTAAAAAAATCCACAACTGAGAAATCTTCTAATCCTACTCAAGCAACCTTCTAGCTTTAGGCTATATTGCCTCGGTCAGGGTGGTTAACTGAAAATTGTATTTCAAGTTTATCTTGTCAAACCAGTTTTTGATTTATCATGCTAAAACAATGCTAACCAAGAGGAATCAGCTGAATATATAAAACGAACTCTTTGTTCAATAGATCATGAATGGCACAAAGGTAAAACTATGCCTATGCATTAGCTAACATACGGTCTCAATGTTCCGTAGCATTTATGTTTGGAGAGAGCTTGCCATGCCTAATCCTACTTCTTTGGCATTTAAGCAAACCTGGAAATTTTTCAGTGTAATTATTAACGAATGAAACAAAATGTCGTCTAACTGAAAAAGTAACCTAATTCAAAACTGTACTAAGAGAAGCATGTTGGCTGTGGTTGGTGATCTCTTGTTCTGAAAATGCTAGTTTCGTGGCTGGCACATTACTTTGAATTACTTGAAACAAAATAGGCAGACCTGGTGTGCTAAATGAACTCACCACATGCTTGTTGCAGGTTGATGACCGAAAATACTCAAACCAGAGAATTAGCGTTTTGATGAGCTGCCATTACTTAAAGTCTGTTTTCTCTCATCAGACTTTTTTTTCCTAAAAGTTGAAAACTCTTTGTTGCTTTTTAGGACTATCTTCAGGAATTGAAGGACAACTTACCCAATATGTTATGACGCCTCCCTCCTGTCACTGCCATTTTCCCTAAAAGGGAACATGTCATGACAGAAATACATAAAGTATGTTACCATTCAAATCTCATATGTCTCAAAGAAAAATCATTAAAGCATTAGCAGCGCTCTCTCAGTGCGTACACTGTTTGCATACAGATTCAATATCTATGTATCCTGATGTTCATATAGTCCCCCATTGTGAAATACCACAGTCTATAAATGAGTGAGTTCAGTGGGATAAAGATCCGGGACTGATTCCACCTTCACCACACTTAATGGAGCCCGATCCCTTCACACCATACACTCACCAGATCCCCATGTAATCAGGCATTGGTTTAAATCCTCAGACAATCAGTTCCTACACTTAACAGGATAATCGTCCCAGTGTTGCCAATCTCACAAAAAGATAAAGCAGAACTCCATAGTGTAATCACGTATGATATTTATTCATAAAAACCAAGTCCCTGTGAAAACACACTTACAAACGTTTAAAAAACTATACTGGCATACAGGTGCATCACAGCTAGTGACACCCCAAAATTAAGCATCTCAGAAAATTAGAATATTACATAAGACAAAGAAATAAAATAGGATTTTTAATACAGAAATTTTGGCTTACTGAAAAGTATGTCCATGTATAGTATAGTATGCACTCAATACTTGGTTGGGGCCCCTTTTGCATGAATTACTGCATCATTGCAGCATGGCATGGAGGCGATCAGCCTGTAGCACTGCTGAAGTATTATGGAATCCCAGGTTGCTTTAATAGTGGCCTTCAGCTCATCTGCATTGTTGGGTCTGGTGTTTCTCATCTTCCTCTTGACAATACCCCACAGATTCTCTATGGGGTTTAGGTCAGGCGAGTTTGCTGGCCAATCAAGCACAAGGTAACCATGATCATTAAACCAGGTATTGGTAGTTTTAGCAGTGTGGGCAGGTGCCAAGTCCTGCTGGAAAATGAAATCAGCATCTCCAAAAAGCTGGTCAGCAGAGGGAAGAATGAAGTGTTCTAGAATTTACTGATAGAGGCCGGTGCTGACTTTGGACTTAATAAAACACAGTGGACCAACACAGCAGATAACATGGCTCCCCACGTGGAAATTTCACACTGGACCTCATGCAATTTGGATTCTGTGCCTCTCCACTCTTCCTCCAGACTCTGGGACCTTGATTTCCAAATAAAATGCTACATTTTACAATCTCAATGGTCAACACTTGTATGTCTGCCTGCTGTTAAGCTTGTAAAAGGAAAGCCGCGCTATATCTGAGAATGTAGAATAATCTAACTGACAGATGGTAAGTGAACATATAAATCAAAAATGTCCAAACATTTGACACATGTGTCTAAAAGTCCAAACAAAAAGAGGTCCAGTATAGAGTGCAGTATAGAAGAAAATGAATCCACCACCATAGGACACTTCTTCCGCCGCTAGTGTGGCATGCTGAAAATACGATATGCGCTTACCAGATCTACCAAAGATATCAGCATCGAACACAATACATGGACATCAATGGACTGGGCCCAATGCGGTACTCCTCTCCTGGATGTTCACTCTGTAGACCTGAGGTATCCACCATACAACACAAGTCGCCTCATCACACTGCAAGCTCTGCTGTTAAGCTTGCCTCTCACCGCCCGCTGGAACCAAAGCATTAGTGGTGGCTGTAGGCTCCAGCAGTGTGTCGACGTCACTGTAGGTCGTGATGGAAATCAGTCCTGGACTTTATCCCATTGAGCTCAGTTGTTTATAGACTGTGTTATTTCACAATGGTGGACTATATATGAACATCAGGATACAAAGATATTGAATCTATATTCAAACAGTGGACGCATATAGATTCAATATCATTCAATAAGAGAGAGCGTTGCTAATGCTTTAAAGATTTTTCTTTGAGACGTATGAAATTTGATTGGATGACTTAAATTTTTTTTTTTTTTCTTTTTTTTTTTTTTTTCTTTTTTCTTTTTCTTTCTTTCCTTTTCTTTTTTTTCTTTTTTTTTTTTTGATATTAGACCTATCTTTAATAGCAAGATTACAATGCATTTGTCAGTACAACTAAAAAGTGGGTCGTCTAACAGCAAAACTTGAACCCAAAACTTTAGACGTTAGAAAATGGCTTCACCAAGAGAAGTTATTAAAAAGGAAGATCTAACAATGAAGAAAAAAGTACAGAGATGGTCAGATTAAACATTTTACAATACTGCAGCTTCCATTCTATCAGCAGACATGGGTAAAAACTGTCACACTTAACTAATTGAATACGGGGAACATTTACTGCCTTCCTGCCCAGGCCAATTTTTAGCGCTTTTGCAGTTTAAATGACAATTGCGCGGTCATGCAGCACTGTACCCAAACTATTTTTTTTTTTTTTTTTCAAATATGAAATTTATTCAGGATTTTCAAACTATACATACAGTTATCATTTTAGCATAATGGCTATCTCTATTACAATAATTATCGTTACACCTTTTCTTTTATATCTTATTTATCCTATAATCCTGTACTTTTTCCCACTTTTTTCCATTTCCCTCCCCTGCCCACCCTAAAACAAAAACCAAAAAAAAAAAAAAAAAAAAAAAAAAAAAATTATTTTAATCTAAACCCCTTTGATCCACGGCTGTCGATTAGGAGAACTCGTCTTCACCTCAAATCTATTCCTCCTCCCTTACCTTATAACATATTGTTTCCCTCCTCAGAAACCATAAAATGATTCCATGGATCCCAAATTTTCTTGTATTTCTCCTGTCTATTTTGTGCAGAAGCAATTAACTCTTCCATTCTTCTAATTTCTTCTACTCTATTTATCCATTCTGCTAGTGAGGGTGGTTGTATTTTTTTCCAGTTACCTGGGATGCATGCTTTAGCCGCATTAACCAGGTAGGGAATAACAGAGCTTTCATATCTCCTTACCGGTATGTCTGATAAGTGTAACAAAAAAAATGCCGGGTTTTCTTCTATTTTATATTCCGTAAATTTCTGTATAATATTCCTAACCCCTCTCCAGAATGGTCTTATATCAGAACAGGTCCAGAAGATATGATAAACAGTGCCTATTTCTTTTCTGCATCTCCAACAATTATTTGTTTCACTCGGAAACCAAGCATGCATTTTCTTGGGTGTAATGTACCATCTTGTTATAACCTTATAATTCAGCTCCTGAATCTTCGTACATCTAGCTGTCTTAAAGGCAAGTTTCACTATCCTCTGGACCTGCTCCTCCGACAAATCCCTCTCCAGATCTCTTGCCCACTTTTCCACCCATGGGAGCTGCGGTTGTTCCTCTGGGTTTATTAACATGTCATAGCTAATCGATGGTGTACGCAACATATTTCCTGATTTTACGCAATAATTTTCAAATCTTGTTAATATTCTACCAAAGCTACTCGGGTTTGATATTGAGGCCAGATAATGATGTAATTGGACCGCTTGCCAGAAGGGTATATCAAATGGTCCATTTCTATCAGCCAGTTGATTAACTGTGGGCCATTTGTTTTGTATTAGAAAAGACGAGGCTTGTTCCTGCTTCCTTTCCCTCAATGTTGAAAACTGTCTAGTATCTAGGCCCGGGATGAACTGAGGGTTCCCCAGAATCGGGAACAAAGGTGATTCTTTCCCTGTCAACTTATTATATGTGTTTGATTGTGTACATACTCGAAGTGTGTTTCCAATTATTGGGTGTTGTTTCAAACCTTTAGGCAGTGATTCGTAGCACCACATAGCTCTTTTCAGGTCTACTTCCGTTTGGGCCTGTTCGATTTGTACCCATACTTTGTTTTCCGATTGATGCCACCAATCTAATATTCTGCTCACCTGTGCTGCCTGATAATATATGTAAACGTCAGGAAATGCCAACCCACCCCTCTTCTTTGGTAAGGTTAAAGTTCTACGTGCTATTCTGGGTTTTTTACGGGACCATATATATTTCAGAAATAGGGAATGTGTTGCCTTAAAAAAGGCCCTTGGAATTTTCACCGGTAATGCTCTTATCAGGTAAAGGAATTTTGGTAAGATCGTCATCTTCACCAGATTACATTTACCGAACCAGGAATGGAGACCTCCCTGCCACTGTTCCAATAACTTCCTAGTCATTTTCAACAAAGGTGGGAAATTTAAGTCATAGGCTTGTGATATTTTTGCCGGTATATATGTCCCTAAATACTTTACTGCTTCCTCTTTCCATTTAAAGCCGAAGTTGCTTTTCAATAGGTTAATTTGGGATACAGGCATCCCCACCCCCATCGCTTCTGATTTCCCATAATTAATTTTTAAATAAGACATGGTCCTAAATTTTTTGAATTCCTGTATCAGGTTCGGCAGCGAAATACCCGGGCTAGACAAAGAAAATAATAGGTCATCTGCGTAAGCCGCTATCTTATATTGTCTCCCCTTTAACTCTACACCTTTAATATCTTGATTTAGTCTGACCCTACACAAGAAAGGCTCTACTGTCAAAGCAAATAACAGGGGCGACAGTGGACACCCCTGTCTTGTACCATTCCTTATTGGGAAAGCATCTGACAGAAGCCCGTTGACTTTCACCCTTGCCGTTGGTTCTGTGTATACTCTAGCTATTCTATCCAACATGACCTCTCCTAATCTGATGTATCCGAGCACCGAAAACAAAAAAGGCCATCCCACCCGATCAAATGCCTTCTCAGCGTCCGTGCTCAGGACTACACAGGGTATTTCTTTTTCCTTCACTACTTGTATTAAGTTCAATATTCTTGTAGTATTGTCTCTTGCTTCCCTCGATCTTATGAAGCCTACCTGGTCAAGCTGAACTATACTTGGGAGGATTCTTGCTAGTCTATTTGCTAAAATTTTAGTATACAGCTTTAGGTCTACATTTAATAAGGATATAGGCCTATAGCTGCTACATTGTGCAGGGTCCTTACCTTCTTTTAATATTAGTGAAATGTGAGCTGTAAGAGTATCCCTGGGCAGGTTACCCTCTACATCTACTGCGTTATACAATTTTTCCATATAGGGACCTAAGATGTGAATCAAAGTCTGGAAATAGCATGTTGTCAGGCCATCAGGTCCGGGTGCCTTCCCTTGTTTCATTGTTTTTAGTGTTTGCTGTATCTCCTCTATAGTGATCCTCGTCTCTAAATACTCTCGATCTTCCTCCTTTAATTTAGGTAATTGCGATTGTGCTAAGTAACTTTCCATATCTTCTTGCCTAGGCGACGTTTCTTTTAAATTGTATAACGCAGAATAGTAGTTTTCAAATTCCTCTAATATTTGTGCTGGCAGTGATTTCTTAATGCCTTTAGCTGTAGTAATGTGGGGTATATATGACCTTGATTTCTGCCTTTGAATGGATCTAGCCAGCGCTTTTCCACATTTGTTACCGGATTCATAGTTTAGCTTATGCCCTTTTTGTATTGCGGCCTTCGCTTTATACTGCAAAAGGTCTGTTATTTGCCTTCTGACTAACTTTAATTCTGCTATTGTTTTATCTGCAATGCTTTGTTTATGCTCTATCTCTAAAATTCTGAGTTTTTCCAAAAGTTGTGAAAGCTGTTTATTCCTTTCCCTCTTAATGCGTGACCCATGTTTAATAAAAATGCCTCTAACTACTGTCTTGTGCGTCTCCCATAACGTTCCTATACTACAGCTAGGCCGATCGTTTATCTCGAAAAAGGCTTTCATCTCTTCCTCTACTTCTTTTAATATCTCCTCTCTCTGTAGCAAGCTCTCATTTAGCCTCCACACATTCCCCCTCTGAGTAGGGTTTGTTCCTAGGCTATATATTAACGTTATAGGTGCATGATCAGACCACGTAATGCTTTCTATTCCGGTTTCTTTCACCGCCTGAAGCTGGCCATGAGGTATAAAGAAAAAGTCTATTCTGGAATAATTCCTGTGTGGTGTCGAGTAAAATGTGTAATCCTTTTCAGCTGGATGTTGTAGGCGCCAGACCTCAATCAGTTGGGCATCATATAAGGCCTTTAAAATCCTTTTATTCATTCCCCCTGTAAGTGTTGAGGACCCTGATGAAGTATCTATTTTTGGTGACATAGGTACATTAAAGTCCCCACCTATAATTAATTGGCCCTCTGTAAAACTTACCAATTCGCCTAAAGTTCTGGATATAAACCTGTCTTGTCGGTTATTCGGAGCATACACCGTTGCCATTGTTACTTGTATATCGCCAATTCGTCCTTTAACAAATAGGAACCTCCCCTCAGGGTCCTGAACACTATCTTGCAGGGTCCATGGGATCTCGTTTGCTATTAGTATAGACACCCCCCGTGACTTCGATTTTGAATACGTGGAATGATATACATATGGGAAGTGTTTATTTTTTAGAAAGGGTAGTTTATCTGTCCTAAAATGTGTCTCCTGTATAAATGCAACACTGGTGCGTAGACGTCTTAACTCTGCTACTAGTATATGTCTTTTCTCTGGTACATTTAGCCCTTTGACGTTATATGAGACAATTTTTAAATCCTCCATCGACAGCCGTGGATAAAAACAAAAAAAAAAAACACACCCCCCTCCCTCTCCCTCAGATGACGTGTAAGAGAGACCGGTCTTACACTAAAGGCCGCTTCTCTCTCCCGTCACCTTGGATAAGTATTTTATCCCTATTTCACACGGCACTTTATAGGTGCCACCTGTGTGACTTTCTCCGTGGGTCTATATGCCCCGGAGTGTTTCTCTGCGGGCTCTCTCGTGCCCCCTCCCGCTCAATCTATCTTCAACCTTTCAATTTATGAAGCCCAAGCCGGTTTCCCTTCTCTCTAAGTATAACAACCCCTAACTTCAACATAATGATGCAAAAAAATAGTTACAACGTGGGAGGGGGGGGGGGGAAGAAGAGAAGAGAGAAGAAAGCCAAAAAAAAAAAAAAAAAAAATTTCTCTTTGCTCTCTCCTCTTCCTCCCCCTCCCCCCTCCCGGCTATGGTAGGCAGCGGGCGAGGACACTTAAATATATCTTCCCTCACCCCCCGCTCCCACATACTTCCTCCTCCCCCCTTTCTAGGCCCCAACTCCAGAGAGGCAGCAATTCCCTTTCCTCTCTTCCTCCAATTATCTTGTGGATAGGAGATTCTCCTGAACCTCTTCACATTTCCCCCACCCACCTCTCCCCTTCATTAGGGGAGAACAGAGGGTAAAAGGCGGCATCCGGGGGAGGAGGGGGAGGGACCCCCGAGCAACTGGAGCTCAGCCTAAACCAGCTTTATAGCATCGGTAGACACCATCCCATATTTGAACTTGCTTCTGATTTCCCTCCTCCTCCTCCCCACCTATGCCCCCGCTCAGCCTCACCCCCAATCCCCTCAAAAAAAAAAAAAAAAAAAAAAAAAAAAACCCCACAAGGTAAATATATAGCTATACAGCAATATCTATCAGCGCTCTTGCTCAAGTTGTTTAGAACAGTTGTACTGCAGTTATTTAGAATATATTAATCAAAACAAAACCAAATGTGCTGGATCAAAAAGGGGGATTTTCTTTTCTTTTCTCTCCCTCTTCCTCCTTCTCTTTGTCGAGAAAAAAAAAAAAAAAAAAAAAAAAGGGGTTTTAATAATTAGGTCTTGTGTAATCAAAATATAGGAGAGGTCCAAAAAAGAACCATCCTTTAAGTGGAAAAAAAAAGGGAAATTTTATCTTATGTGATCAAAATACAGGGGAAGGTCTAACAACAGTACCCTCCTTAAAGTGAAAAAAAAAAAAAAAAAGGAATTTAATATTTAAGTCTTGTGTAATCAAAATATAAGGGAGGTCCAAAAAAGAACCATCCTGAAAGTGGGAAAAAAAAAAAAAAAAAAAAAAGGGAAATTTTTATCTTATGTGACCAAAATACAAGGGAAGGTCTAACAACAGTACCCTCCTTTAAGTGCCCCAAGAAAAAAAAAAAAAAAAAAAAAAAGAGAAATTTTTATCTTATGTGATCAAGATATAGGGGGAGGTCTAACAAGAGTACCATCCTTAAAGTGCAAAAAAAAAAAAAAAGGGGGGGGGAAACAATAAAACCAAAAAAACGCAGTTCAAAGGGTATATTATTCCTCAAAACTTTCGGGCGAAAATGAGGGATAAGCGACAGTACTTAGATCACTCAGGGGAATTCCACAGCTTTTACGGTTATTCGGGGTCTACTCCTCTCTCTTCTTGCTGTTGTAGGTACTCCATGCCTCTTTCCCACGGAATTCGGCCTAACCAGTTTATCACCTCTATCGGGTCCGTCTCTATGAATCGGAAAAAAGCCCCTCTATCTTGATAGGTTTTAAGGTTAAAATAGCGGCCATTTCTACGGAATGTCACAGAGAAGGGGAACCCCCATCTATATGTACACCCCGCCTTCTTCGCCAGATCCAGCAGGGGTCTTATAATAGCTCTTCTCCGTAGCGTTCCTTTGGATAAATCTGAATATATTTTCACTGGCATTCCTTCCACTAATATATCCCCAATTTCCCACGCTGCTCTCAATATGGATTCCTTATGCGTATAGCGGTGTATCCTACAAATCACATCTCTTGGTCTCATTAATTCCATTCTTCTAGTGCCGGGGACTCTGTGTATCCTCTCAATTTCAAAGTTTTCAGGGTATTTTTCTTTTAACACTTGTTTAAAAATCCCTGTCGCTATCCCCTCCAATTTTTCACTGCTTACGGTATCCGGTATCCCCCGTAATCGCAGGTTACTACGGCGACTCCTGTTCTCTATGTCTTCTAATTGCAGTTGTATTTTATCTTCCATTTCTCTCTGGGTGTCATTTTTTGCCTCTAATGCTACTAATCTTTCTTTTATTTGGCTGGTGGTGGCTTCCTGTTCTGCTAAATGAGTTTTCATATTTTGTAAGTCCTTTTTAACTCCTTGTAGTTCCTGACGCTGTTTTTCCTCCAGCCTGTTTATCATTTTTTCAATGTCTACCTTTGTTGGTAATACTTGTAGCATTTTTTTAAGTTCAGAGATCTGTGTGAAAGACTGTGTAGGGGTGCTTGGAGCTGACGACTCTCCTTGTCTAGAACCTGGGCTATTTGCACTATTCTCTGAAGTAGGGGAAGTGAGCAAGGAGTTGGGCTGGTCACCAGCATCTAAGCTTACTGATGCCATTTTTGCCCCTTTAACCGAATTCTGGCTGTTGGTAAAAAATCGACCTATTTCACCTTCCAACTTGCTTGTATTTGTCTTTTCTGTATTTTTCTTTCCTTTCCTCCTCTTAGTGAGGGTCATCCTTTCCTGCCCTTCTCCTGTATCCACCGTATGAGGACCTTTTATTCTCCCGGTATACTATTCACGTAATTCTAGAGAGACAAATTTCTAGCAACTGATACCAGACTCTTTCCGAACTTAGCCTATTTTAGCTCATTCCCCCACTCTTTTAAAGTGTATAGCCCTCGACAACAGGAACACACAGTATATTACTTTCACTTTAGTTCCACATTACACAGACCCCAGTACTCACGAGACCAGATCTCTCCCGAGGATCCACTTTTGTCAGCCGTATTGCTCCTGTCCTCTGTGATCTTACTCCTTTTTACAGTTCTTTACCTAAGGGGCTATTGCTCCCCCTATCCTCTTAATTGTGTAGCTTTTCAGGCGGGGTTACCAGGGTTTTCAGGGGATTCGTGGCTACCAGGCTGTATCTGGGGACCTTGGCCCCGCGGTTCCACTTCCCTCCTCTCAGCCGATAGTATAGTGCCTGGCTGCTCCGGCCGACGAGACCTTCCCGGATCTAATGCCTACCGCTTTGCACTTCAGCTTTCCTTTGCTACCAGGGCAGAGCTGGTGGATGCCGCGAGGCAGGTGGCGGTGCCGTTCCGCGTCTACCGTACTCGCGGGAAGACCCGCCGATCCGTTCTTCCTGTCCCCCGTCCCGCCGCTACTTCCTTTCTCCACCCGCTCCGTGGGACCTCCTTGCGAGGGCGGTTTGTCCGAGGGTTGGTAGTCTGCTAACCCTCCTTAACTGGCTGGCTTGGCTTCAGCGTCTCTGGAAGCTCGAGCAGGGAGAGGTGCGCGCCACAGCTGAGAGCCTCGTAGAGCACACTCACATGGCTACTTCCGGGCACGCCCCCCCCAGACCTGGATGACTTAAATTTATAGGAGCAGCTATTATATAGAAGTATTTGGATCTTATACCATTCTATGTGGAATTAAGATGTGTGTGTGCTGGGGCAAGTGGAATTTTTGTTCTGTTTTTTTATGATTTAGTATGTTACCTTTGCTGATGTAATTCCAAAAATACCAGTTGCCTGGCTTTCTGAGGCTTTGACCCAGAACAACTATGTAGATATGCATGCTCTATGTCTGTAAGGATGAACTTTCTAAAGCCAGAAACTAGTAATCCCAGAAAGAGGTCAGCAGTGGCAGCCCACATACTGCTCTCATGACAGGCATCCTTAAACTGTACAACTGCACGTTCCATAATGAATGCAGCAATCACCCCCTTGGGATAGAGAGTGAGCCCTTCACTATATATGCTCCACATCTTTTATCAGTCAAGGCATATAGGAAGATCAAATGTGCTTGTGGAGAATTGCCATGTGAGTAAAGGTGGTCATATATCTTATTGTGGTTTATTCTGCAACATCCTGTTTCTAACCATGCTCACATTACATACTGTATGTGAGGAATATTCAGAAGAATCAGAATTCCTTGTGCCATTGTTAAGTTATCCTATCCTGCTGAGTTGTCTTCATCTAGTGATGGCGCTCTCAAAGTCTACCAATTCTTTGCCAATGCACCATCAACAGGTACACTTTAGGGACAGGATCGGCAGCTTCCTATACTTATCCTGCACAAATTTGTTTCTCCATTCAACTGCAGTAGTGAAGAGAAGGAGCCCTGTGAAAGCTTAAAGGTGAACTAGTCTAAAATTTTATGGGGATAAGGACTCACTCCCTATTGTTTATGTAACAGTCAGTGGTGGCTGGTGCTCAAAATCTTGGGGGGGGGGGGGGGGGGGGGGGGCGCAAACAGAAAAATGTAATAGGCATTGCTTTGCGGCAAAAAAACGCTGTAAAAATTGCGTGACTTTGAGGTCACAAAAGTGTGAAAGGGGCATTCAGTAATTTAGGTATAGTGTGCCCCCTTTCAATGCATAGAGACCAGCATGCCCCCTTTCAATGCAGAGAGACCAGCGTGCCCCCTTTCAATGCACAGTGACCAGCGTGCCCCTTTCAATGCACAGTGACCAGCGTGCCCCCTTTCAATGCACAGTGACCAGCGTGCCCCCTTTCAATGCACAGTGACCAGCGTGCCCCCTTTCAATGCACAGTGACCAGTGTGCCCCCTTCAAAACAGTGACCAGCGTGCCCCCTTTAATGCAGTGACCAGCGTACATGCCCCCTTCGATGCAGAGACCAGTGTACATGCCCCCTTTCAATGCAGAGACCAGCGTACATGCCCCCTTCAATGCAGTGACCAGCGTACATGCCCCCTTTCAATGCAGAGACCAGCGTACATGCCCCCTTCAATGCAGTGACCAGCGTACATGCCCCCTTTCAATGCAGAGACCAGTGTACATGCCCCCTTCAATGCAGTGACCAGCGTACATGACCCCTTTCAATGCAGTGACCAGCGTACATGCCCCCTTTCAATGCAGAGACCAGCGTACATGCTCCCTTTCAATGCAGAGACCAGCGTACATGCCCCCTTCAATGCAGTGACCAGCGTACATGCCCCCTTTCAATGCAGAGACCAGCGTACATGCCCCCTTCAATGCAGTGACCAGCGTACATGCCCCCTTTCAATGCAGTGACCAGCGTACATGCCCCCTTTCAATGCAGAGACCAACGTACATGCCCCCTTCAATGCAGAGTTCAGCGTGCGTGCCCCCTTCAATGCAATGAACATTGTGCCGTGCCCCCACAATGCAGAGTTCAGTGTGCATACCCCCTTCAATGCAATGAACATTGTGCCGTGCCCCACAATGCAGAGTTCAGCGTGTGTGCCCTCTTCAATGCAATGAACATTGTGCCGTGCCCCCACAATGCAGAGTTCAGCGTGCGTGCCCCCTTCAATGCAATGTGACCAGTGTGCCCCCTTCAAAACAGTGACCAGCGTGCCCCCTTCAATGCAGTGACCAGCGTACATGCCCCCTTCAATGCAGAGACCAGCGTACATGCCCCCTTTCAATGCAGAGACCAGCGTACATGCCCCCGTCAATGCAGTGACCAGCGTACATGCCCCCTTTCAATGCAGAGACCAGCGTACATGCCCCCTTCAATGCAGTGACCAGCGTACATGCCCCCTTTCAATGCAGAGACCAGTGTACATGCCCCCTTCAATGCAGTGACCAGCGTACATGACCCCTTTCAATGCAGTGACCAGCGTACATGCCCCCTTTCAATGCAGAGACCAGCGTACATGCTCCCTTTCAATGCAGAGACCAGCGTACATGCCCCCTTCAATGCAGTGACCAGCGTACATGCCCCCTTTCAATGCAGAGACCAGCGTACATGCCCCCTTCAATGCAGTGACCAGCGTACATGCCCCCTTTCAATGCAGTGACCAGCGTACATGCCCCCTTTCAATGCAGAGACCAACGTACATGCCCCCTTCAATGCAGAGTTCAGCGTGCGTGCCCCCTTCAATGCAATGAACATTGTGCCGTGCCCCCACAATGCAGAGTTCAGTGTGCATACCCCCTTCAATGCAATGAACATTGTGCCGTGCCCCACAATGCAGAGTTCAGCGTGTGTGCCCTCTTCAATGCAATGAACATTGTGCCGTGCCCCCACAATGCAGAGTTCAGCGTGCGTGCCCCCTTCAATGCAATGAACACTGTGCCGTGCCCCCACAATGCAGAGTTCAGCGTGCGTGACCCCTTCAATGCAATGAACATTGTGTCACACAATGGGTGGGCTCTGGGTGCAATGATCTGGGCCCCGGGACCACCCTTTGCATCACCCTATTAGAGCCTCTGGCTCTAATCAGGTGATTAAAAAAAAAAACCCATTAAGCTCCATGCGTCTGGTGCCCCTGCATGCAGATTAGGGGGCCGGACGCATGGACGGGGGGGGGGGCGGCCCTCAATACACCAGCCGCCACTGGTAACAGTACTGGGTGCCAAAGTATGAGAGGTAAGTCACATGCCCCCCTTCACTTCTACACCCCAGAAGATCTCCACTGTCTCCTTGGTTTGTAGTGTAATGTAACAAAAGAGGTAAACCTGAGCACCACACCACTGCTGAAAGGTCCAAATACAACTTTATTCCAATAAAAATCAAGATGATAGTCCAAAGAGAAGCTAATGCATTTCGGGGATTCAGAAATGTCACCTTTATCAGGACATTATTTAAAACTTCATGTGGACAGGGCCAGCTGTACGGTATCTAGCACAAAGAAACAACACACTCAAAATCCAAAAGAGGTTCACAGTATTATATCTAGTTGAAGGCTAATCCACCATTTGCATTTGCCGCTGTTGGGAGGTTGTGAATAAATGCAGTGGAGTATCCTCAGGGATAGTGGACACAGCACAGACTGAGTGGGTCTTACTGTGGTGGCATATACTGGAGAGGTGGTGGGCTGCTAGTTGGCTGACACAGTGGAGTGGAGGCAGTGGCACTGTGATTGGTGCTGACTACAGCACACAGCAGTGTCTTCCTACTCTAGTCCAACTTGCACTGCAACTTTTCCCTGTCTCTAGTACTCTGTCCCTGCCAGGCAATGTTTCTGTAAGAGACGCTCAGTGCGCGTGCCCAGGCACACGGGAAGCAATGTGCGAATGCGCATGCGCCAATGCGCGAACGCGCCAATGCGCGGACGCGCGAACGTGCGTACGCAACGTGCGCACGCAATTGGCGCCAAACGGCCTATTTATACCAGGCGGTGACAGAAGCACATTGCTGAGTGGTCTTTCAGCTTGTGTTCCTGTTTACCTGTGCCCTGACCTGCTTGTGGATTTCCCGTTACACCGACCCGGCTTGCCTTTTGACTCTCCTTGGATTCCTGCCTGCCTTGTGACCTCAGCCTGTCTTTGACCCTGCCTTGCCTTATGCCTTTGTACCTTGCTGCCAGACTGTGTACCGACTTCGGCTTGTATCCTGACTCCGCTTCTGCCTCACGTTCCTGTACCCGTGCTGTCCGGCTGTTGACAACCCCTTGGCTTGTGTTCGGATTTCGCTCCTGCCTTCTCATCCAGCATCACCGAGTTCCAGTTTCAGGTGTTCATCTGGTGATCCACAGCCATCAGTCTTCTGCCAAGACATCACCTGCTATACCGGCCCTCGTGCCACTCTGTGTCCTACACTGCCTGTCATCTCTATCAGGGGTGTTGGACAGGAGGTGCAAGAGAAGCCCCCTCTACAGCTTGGTCTCCACCAGGTACGTGATAGTACCACTCAGCCAGATGTCGGAGACCGAGAGAGGGGCTTCACCTCTAGAGGCAGTATGCCAGCAACTTGCTTCGCTTACCCAAGCAGTCAAATCCTTGCAAGAGGGTTACTTCCAATTAGAGGGTCGCATCCAATCCATGGCTTCTACCCCGGCAACCCCGGCACCTGGGACCTCCATGCCCGAACGGGCTCTATCCACACCTTCAGTGGTTTTGCCACCACCGGAACCTCGGGTACCTGCTCCAGAACGATTTTCGGGTGACCGACACAAATTCCGGGCTTTCAGGAATTCTTGTGAGCTATACTTTGCCCTGCAGCCACAGACTTTCTCACTTGAATCCACCAAGGTGGGGTTCGTAATCTCTCTACTTCTCGGAGAGCCGCAATCCTGGGCCCACCGTCTCCTGGAACAAAATGATATAGCCTTGAACACCATCTCATCATTTTTCGAAGCGATGGCGCAGCTTTATGACGACCCCCAGCGATCTGTTACAGCCGAAGCAACCCTACATACATTACAACAAGGCCGCCGCCCTGCTGAGGACTATGTCGCCGAATTCCGCAGATGGGCTTCCGATACAGGCTGGAATGATGCAGCCTTACGGCATCAATTCCGTCTCGGCCTATCAGAGGGCCTTAAGGATGAACTTGCCAGAGTGGGTACGCCTGATTCTCTTGATGACCTTATTAGTCTTACTATCCAGCTTGACCGCAGGCTCAGGGAGCGGAGAGTGGAAAGAGCTGGAAGTTCCAGACCTACCTGGATGTTGCCTCAAGTGCCGTCACCTCTGGCTTTTCGTCCACCTGTCGCTTTCCCCACAACCTCCAGTGTGGAGCCCATGCAACTCGGACTTTTACGTTCTCCACTAACCACTGAGGAGAGATTGCGAAGACGCCGAAACAACTTATGCCTCTATTGTGGGGAAGCTGGACATTACCTTCAGACCTGCCCGGTGCGGCCTAGTAAGTCTCAGTTTGCTTTTCCTTCTTACCTTGCAAACAGTTCTGGGAAGGATCTGTCCACTCACATTACTCTACCTCTCTCACTACAGATTCTCGGAAAGACCATCCAAGTCCCAGTCATTATTGACTCCGGCGCTTGCAGCTGCTTCATGGACAGTGACTTTGCTCAGCGTCATCAGATCCCTCTGCAAGCGAAAACCCGTCAGTTATCTATCCATCTAGCTGACGGATCCCATCTCAAGTCCGGGCCTATAACTCAAGAAACCTGCCCATTACTGGCTATCTCTAATAAAGGCCACCGAGAATACTTGTGCTTGGATATTATCCCATCTCCTCTGTTCCCTATCATTCTCGGTATCCCATGGCTACAAGCACACAATCCTCAGATAAACTGGAAGTCAGGAGAAGTGGCATTTCCATCCACCTATTGTCAACAAAACTGCTTCCAGCCCAGTCCAGGGAAACCTGCATCACTTTTGGGCCTGCAACCTGATCCCTCTGCATCCCAACTTGTGCCTGCAGCTTACCATGAGTTCTTGGAAGTCTTTGATAAACAGAAAGCAGACATCCTACCACCTCACCGGTCGTATGACTGCCCAATTGAACTTTTACCAGGTGCTGAGATACCGTTTGGGCGTATCTTCCCCCTCTCTGAACTAGAACTTGAGGCATTACGCCTTTACATCGACGAAAACCTGAAAAAAGGCTTCATCCGGCCCTCTACGTCCCCCGCAGGGGCTGGTATTTTCTTCGTTGAAAAGAAGGATCATTCTCTATGCCCCTGTGTTGATTATCGGGAGTTGAACAAGGTTACTGTCAAAAACAGATACCCCCTGCCCTTAGTTCCTGAACTTTTCCAACGTTTCAGGGAAGCCACGGTATTCACAAAACTTGACCTACGTGGAGCATACAACCTAGTACGGATCCGTGAGGGCGACGAGTGGAAGACCGCCTTTCGCACAAGATTCGGCCACTTCGAGTACCTTGTCATGCCCTTTGAATTGTGCAATGCTCCAGCTACTTTTCAGCATTTCGTGAACAATATTTTCAGAGACTTCCTTGATTTGTTTATGATTGTCTACCTTGACGATATTCTTATCTTTTCAGGTTCCATTGAAATGCACCGTGAACATGTCAAGAAGGTTCTCGGCCGCCTAAGAGACCATGGATTATACGCAAAGGCTGAGAAATGCGAGTTCGAAAAGGAGTCAATCCAATTCTTGGGACTCGTCATTTCCACTTCTGGGATCTCCATGGACCCCCAAAAGGTCAAATCGATCCTCGAATGGCCCACTCCCACAGACAGGAAGAGCACACAAAGGTTCATTGGCTTCGCTAATTTTTACCGCAAGTTTATCAAGAACTTCTCCGCCATTATGCTTCCAGTCACCCAGCTAACAAGGCAAGGCACCCGTTTCCAATGGACACCGGCAGCACAAGCTGCGTTTGACCAGTTGAAGATTCTATTCACTACTGCACCTATCTTACGACACCCAAATCCCGCTCTGCCCTATGTTCTCGAGGTGGATGCTTCAGAAAATGCCATAGGTGCCATCCTGTCACAGCGTTCAGGTACGAAATCTCTTCTTCATCCTGTTGCCTTCTTTTCCAGGAAACTCAGCCCAGCAGAAAGGAACTACGATGTTGGAGACCGGGAATTACTGGCTATCAAGGCGGCCTTGGAGGAATGGCGCTACCTATTAGAAGGAGCATCTCACCCTATCCTGATCTTTACCGACCACAAAAATCTGGAGTACCTCCGAACAGCTAAGAGACTGAAACCACGTCAAGCCAGGTGGGCACTGTTCTTTTCTCGCTTTACCTTCCATATCACCTACAGGCCAGGCTCCAAGAATGGCAAACCTGATGCACTTTCCCGCATGTACCCAGAGGACGAAGAGTGTCACCCAGTAGACACAATCCTGCCATCCCAAAGTTTTCTACTTTTGCAAGCGGATCTGTTAACGCAGCTGAAGCAGGCGTCCACAAGGGATGTTTTACCATCAGGTATGTGCCTTCAGGAAAAAGAAGGTCTGTTTTTCTATAACCAAAAAGTGTTTGTACCTCCAGGTCTACGTGCCAAGATCCTCGGCCTGTGCCATGATCACCCCTTGGCAGGGCACTTTGGGATATCTAAAACGGTTGACCTGGTACAACGGTCCTTTTGGTGGCCTGGTCTGAGGTCCGACTGCCGTAATTATGTTAGCACCTGTACAATCTGCATCCGGAACAAGAATAACAAGGCCAAAGCCTGGGGTTTGCTAAGACCTTTGCCCATTCCCAAGAGGCCTTGGGAAATGATAAACATGGACTTTATCGTTGAGCTCCCTCCTTCTGAAGGATTCACGACCATCTTTGTGGTGGTCGACAGACTAACAAAGATGGCCCACTTTATCCCTATGTTGGTAACTCCCTCAGCAATGGAAACTGCCCAAACCTTCATCAAGGAAGTGGTTCGGCTCCACGGGGTTCCTAGTAATATCACTTCAGACCGAGGGGTGCAATTTACTTCGAGGTTCTGGAGAGGCCTTTGCAAAACATTAAAAATTGACACATACTTTTCCTCAGCTTATCACCCGCAAACAAACGGGCAAACGGAGCGTACAAACCAGACCCTGGAGCAGTACCTCCGGTGTTTTTCATCTTTCTCACAAGACGACTGGGCATCACTTTTACCCCTAGCAGAGTTTGCATATAATAACGCAGTGCATTCAGCCACGGGTCAAGCCCCGTTTTTTGCAAACTATGGGTACTTCCCAGCCTTTATGCCTGACGTAATACCTGATTCTTTGGTTCCCGCAGTCCAGGAAAAAGCTACATTTTTGCAAACCAACAACAAATTATTGCAAGATGCCATTGTCAGAGCACAGCAAGACAACAAAACATTTTTTGATAGGAAGAGGAGGGGAGATCTAAACCTCAGACCGGGAGACAAGGTTTGGTTATCCTCTATCAATCTAAAACTGTCATGTCCGTCTAAGAAACTGGGGCCTAGATATATCGGTCCATTCTCTATTAAGAGACAAATCAATCCTGCTGCCTATGAACTTTCACTCCCGGAAACATACAGAATTCATCCTGTTTTCCATGTGTCCCTACTGAAGCCTACCAGACCCAATCCATTTCCTGACCGAGAGTCGGATCCACCTCCGCCTGAAACTATTGATGGCAACGAAGAATACGAGGTTGAAGCAATATTAGACTGTAGGAAAAGAGGAGGTACTGTCCAGTACCTAATTAAATGGAAGGGCTATGGCCCGGAAGAAAATTCTTGGGAACCAGAAGCCAACCTCCATGCTACGGATCTAATTCAAACCTTTTTTCAGCTTCATCCTGAGAAGATGTTGCAGATGGGCATCCGGAGGCCGCCCATTGGGGGGGGGGCAATGTAAGAGTAGCTCAGTGTGCGTGCCCAGGCACACGGGAAGCAATGTGCGAATGCGCATGCGCCAATGCGCGAACACGCCAATGCGCGAACGCGCCAATGCGCGGACGCGCGAACGTGCGTACGCAACGTGCGCACGCAATTGGCGCCAAACGGCCTATTTATACCAGGCGGTGACAGGAGCACATTGCTGAGTGGTCTTTCAGCTTGTGTTCCTGTTTACCTGTGCCCTGACCTGCTTGTGGATTTCCCGTTACACCGACCCGGCTTGCCTTTTGACTCTCCTTGGATTCCTGCCTGCCTTGTGACCTCAGCCTGTCTTTGACCCTGCCTTGCCTTATGCCTTTGTACCTTGCTGCCAGACTGTGTACCGACTTCGGCTTGTATCCTGACTCCGCTTCTGCCTCACGTTCCTGTACCCGTGCTGTCCGTCTGTTGACAACCCCTTGGCTTGTGTTCCGATTTCGCTCCTGCCTTCTCATCCAGCATCACCGAGTTCCAGTTTCAGGTGTTCATCCGGTGATCCACAGCCATCAGTCTTCTGCCAAGACATCACCTGCTATACCGGCCCTCGTGCCACTCTGTGTCCTACACCGCCTGTCATCTCTATCAGGGGTGTTGGACAGGAGGTGCAAGAGAAGCCCCCTCTACAGCTTGGTCTCCACCAGGTACGTGATCGTTTCTCTCCAACTATCCACTTGCAAAATGCACATTCAACCTGGTAGGGCACTGCTATTTATTGGTACTGCCCTCAACCAATATGTTGAAGGGCGGGGTAGGTCACTGGAAGTGCAGCTTCCAATTGGACAGCTGCCTTTGTTGTAACAGCTACAGAGGCTTCAGGGCAACATCTTCCCCTTAGGTCTCCACTCTGTCTCTAAGCCACAAGGCGCCACCTGTTGGGTGGAGAAGAACTACACCTGCCAACATACACTATATTGTCAAAAGTATTGGGACCCCTGCCTATACATGCAGATGAAAGGCCCACCCTTTGCAGCTAAACAGCTTTAACTCTTCTGGAAAGGCTGTCCACAAGGTTTAGGAGTGTGTCTTTGAGAATATTTGACCATTCTTCCAGAAGCGCCTTTGTGAGGTCAGGCACTGATGTTGGGCGAGAAGGAAAATCATCCCAAAGGTGTTCTGTTGGGTTGTGGTCAGGACTCTGTGCAGGCCAGTCAAGTTCCTCAACCCCAAACTCGCTCATCCATGTCTTTATGGACCTTGCTTTGTGTACTGGTCCAAATAATTTGGTGGAGGGGGGATTATGGTGTGGGGTTGTTTTTCAGGGGTTGGGCTTGACTTCTTAGTTCCAGTGAAGGGAACTCTTAGGGTGTCAGCATACCAAAACATTTTGGACAATTTTTATGCTCCCAACTTTGTGGGAATAGTTTGGGGATGGCCCATTCCTGTTCCAACATGACTGCGCAAGAGTGCACAAAGCAAGATCTTAAAGACATGGATGAGCTAGTTTGGGGTGGAGGACTGGCCTGCACAGAGTCCTAAACCTCAACTCCATAGAACAGCTTTGGGATAAATTATAGCAGAGACTGTGAGCCAGGCCTTCTCGTACAACATCATTGCCCTACCTCACAAATGTGTTTCTGGAAAATGGTCAAACGTTTCCATAGACACACTCCTAAACATTGTGCACTGCCTTCCCAGATGAGTTGAAGCTGTTATAGCTGCAAAGGATGGGCCAACTCAATTTTGAACCCTACGGACTAACACTGGGATCCCATTAAAGTTCTTGTGTTTGTGGTGCAGCCGGATCTGGAACGGGTTTTGCGACACGACTGCTCGGAACGGGCGGTGTCGGTTCTTTACACGCACCTTCTCCGGGTCCACTCTCCGGAGCTCTCTGGTCTCCATGCTCGCTGGGCCCGGGACGTTCCGGACTTGGACCCGGGGGATTGGATTAATGTGTGGGAGGTCCCTTTCCAAATGCTGGTCTCTCATAGAGATAGACTCATTCAATTTAAAATAGTCCACAGAGCCTACCTCACCCCACACCGTCTACACAAGATGCATGTCTCCCATTCCCCGGAGTGCTGGCGGTGCGGCCAGGACCCGGGTGACTTCTTTCACATTTTCTGGACCTGCCCTCATTTATCTACATTTTGGTCCGGGGTGCTCCAATTGATTGAAAAGGTCTCTCTTGTTAAACTTGATCCCTTATATGTATGTTGGGACTGTTTGATGACCTGGTGCCCTGGGTGGCAGATCGGACGTTGCTTGGTCTTCTGCTTTATTATGCCAGGAAAACCATTGTACTTCACTGGCGACGACGATCTCCACCCACGGTACTACAGTGGAAGCTCTTAGTGAACTCGGTCCTCCCTCTCTATAAAGACACGTATGTACATAGAGGTTGCCCGAAGAAGTATGACCGGGTGTGGACCAAATGGCTCTCTGACCCCTCCACGGCTGCGAGTAGCTGAGGCGAGTCTCACCCCTCGCCCTAGGGCGTCAGGGGACGCTTGCATCTGCCTGCTCTGAGGTATCCCCCCTATGTTTCTGGAATGCCAGTAATTCTTTAATGACCCCCGGGTGGACGACGTGTTCTATGGGATGTTGGTAATTGCCCTTCATGTTGAATTTTCTGCTGATGCTTCTCATTTGGACCCCTGGGTGGGTACCGTGCCTTATTGTCTGTATTACTGAGTTCAGTGTGAACCTTAGCACCGTGGTTTGTTGTTGTTGTTTTTCTTTTCTTTGTTTGAAACTCAATAAAAAAGATTTTTTAAAAAAAGTTCTTGTGTGTGTAAAGGCAAGCGTCCCAATACTTTTGACAGTATAGTGTATGTAAATGGAATGGAAATGAACTGGACCTTTAATGGTATTTCTTCTAGTGTGATTACAAGCACAAGTATTTTCAGCAGCCAAACCAGCCAGGCCATTGATTCAAAGGGAATTGCCAACAGCAGCCTTCTTGATTCTCATATGACAGGTTTCCTTTAAATTACTCCTAGAATGGATATGTTTGGGATTTTCTATCCTTGGAAAAGCAGCATAACCAAAAGGGTTTCCAGAGCTGGGTTAGGATCCGGCAGAAGGAGAACATCTTTACGTATAGTCAACCTTGGAGTTACTTAACTATATCTATATGATTTGTGTGGTCATCAGCAGCACTTCCCATCCCAGCCAGCAGCAAATGGGCAGGCTCAGTGGATTTCAGCTTTCTAGCTGAATGAGAATATTGCCTTTGGAGCTTTGTAAAACCACTGCCTAAATGACAAATCTGACTTCAGAGTGAAAGGTTTATTTACTTACCCAAAAGCAAATTCCTTTATCAGATTAGACACACGCATGTGTTATATGTAAAGAAAGGGAAAATAGTTCATTGATCAGAAACTGGCAACTAGTAGAACATCTCCTGCCAAAATAGGTCGTTTTAGGAGAGCAAGCTTTAATCAGGCAACAGTTTCAACAACGCAAGGTTATTTTGTTCCCTAGGTTTCAGAAGTTTGTGAGTGGGGATTAATCCACCAACTGAAAAATACAAACAGTTCATCAATAATAATCTTTATGTTTCTGGTATCCATGGGCCCTGTTGAATGACTCTACTGCAAAACCAAAGAGTGACTCAGCAGTCGTTGCATAGTTGCTAAATTTTACTTAACAATTTGTGGCACACCCGTTAGTTGTTTTATGGCAATAGACTGAATCACACCCTGGGTTCTTTCACTAACATTCCTATACAGTACTTGAATTCTCTGCATTCATTCATTCTCCATATAAAATAATCTTTAAAAAGCCAAATCTGGCTTCGTTCGGGACTCCAACCAGACGGCGCATGTGCCAGCTGGTTGCTCGGATCTCCCGGTGGGACGGGAGAACCAGGCAGAGCCGCATAAGGCGGCGGAATGTCCTTTCCCGCTCGCTGGCTGTGATAACGGCCAAGCGGCTGCTAAGCTTCATCGGTTGTTTTCTCCTAAAAGCCAACCGCCAGCTCAAAAAAAAACGGTACCAGGTTGATTCCTGCAGCTGCAAGCATCACCCTGGTACAACCACTTCTTCAAGCCGGCATACAGATCGGTTTGCGGGAAGTGGGTAATAAAGTCTTGCAAAAAATATTTATTGACTGTGCTATTCTAAATTGTGTTTTGTTCCATTTCTTCTCCATACCCTCCAGCTGGTGTTGCTTACAATTGACAGTGGAGGTATGAATGGAAGTGGTAGTAAACTCTCGTTTATTTTTCCCTACAGGTAAGCTTAACATATTATCTGTAGGTAAAATGAATATCTCCTAAACGTGCACCATTTAGGAGATATTCTAGCGAGCAGTAGCTGGTGACATCACAGACGCATGCGCTCTGAAGGAACAGCATACCCGTGCATGCCCAGGAGTGTCAGCCAGTCAGATTGCTGGAGTCTGCAAACCTGGAAGGAAGACCAGGTGAAGATGGAAGCCTCTGCAGCAGTGACAGCGTGCCGCTGGAGGGCTTTGTTTTAAGGCAAGTCTTACATAATGTAGTAGCACATTATGATATTGCCTTGTAGGGGGGAACATTTTTTTTTCATAGAGTTTACTATCTCTTGAAGCTAACTGTGGTCATTTCATTTTAAAACACTACTAAATCTGGAACAAATGAGGCATGGTTGGGAGTAGCTAAAACACCTTTTGTTTTTATTGTTTTCTATCAGTGTCCCATTAGGGAGATTTCTTTTTATTTCCTGGAGACACAACAGGGAACTGAGCATTTGTCACCCGAAAGGAATTGTACACTGGAAGATTTCCCCTCATCCTCTGTTCCAATGGCAACTGTAAAAGTTTGGATGTCCCATCACTCTTTTTCCTGTTGACAGTGGACACCAGAAAAATTGGGTGAATCTCCCCAAAAGCACAGAAGGTATCTGTGCACTCCAAACAGCAATAAACCTTCTCAAATGTAGGTGCTGCAGTGGTTTGCAAGGGATGGTGTACTTGCAGGGAACTGTAGAGACAGCCAGCACATCGTATGGTCACCCACAACTTTTTTGTCACAGAGATGATGTCCTCGTAATAGCTAAAGTCTCTTCAGCAGGGACATAGAGAGGAATAAAAACCTGACATGGGAGATCTAAGGCTCCATTAATACTACAGTATTTCACAAAAGTGAGTACACCCCTCACATTTTTTTTGTAAATATTTTATTATATCTTTTCATGTAACAACACTGAAGAAATTACACTTTGCTGCAATGTAAAGTAGTGAGTGTACAGCTTGTATAACAGTGTAAATTTGCTGTCCCCTCAAAATACCTCAACACACAGCCATTATTGTCTAAACCGCTGGCAACAAAATTGAGTACACCCATAAGTTAAAATGTCATGACACCCCACCGCCATGCTTGACTGTAGGGAAGACACACTTTTCTTTGTACTCCTCACCTGGTTGCCGCCACACACGCTTGACACCATCTGAACCAAATAAGTTTATCTTGGACTCATCAGACCACAGGACATGGTTCCAGTAATCCATGTCCTCCTTAGTCTGCTTGTCTTCAGCAAACTCCTTGGGGGCTTTCCTGTGCATCATCTTCAGAAGAGGCTTCCCTCTGGGAAGACAGCTATGCAGACCAATTTGATGCAGTGTGCGGCGTATGGTCGGAGCACTGAGAGGCTGACCCCCCCCCCACCCCTGCAGCAATGCTAGGAGCACTCATACGTCTATTTCCCAAAGACAACCTCTGGATATGACACTGAGCATATGCACTCAACTCAACTGGTCGACCATGGCGAGGCCTGTTCTGAGTGGAACCTGTCCTGTTAAACCACTGTATGGTTTTGGCCACCGTGCTGCAGCTCAGTTTCAGGGTCTTGGCAACCTTCTTATAGCTAGTAATTAAATGGGGGTTGTGGTGCGCTTCAAAGGTGTGAAAAAAACGTATTTAAAGTGCTTGTGTGTGGTTAACGATTTAAAATAAATAATGTTGCAAATGTATACTATATGCCCATTTCACATAATTCTACTGTATCTATGATTTTTTTATGTATGTAGTTCACTTGTGTAGATATTATTTCCAATGCGGTTGTATAGCATATCACTGTGCTTCTTATAGGTGCTATTTTAAAAGTGCTCCGTGCTTTTAGTGTAGGTCACAATAAAATATGAATATAAATTTTGCTAGACAATTCATAAACAATGTATCAAATATGTGCAGATAGACGAATACACATATCCTAGATTATCCAGTCCAACCACTTATATAACATAAAACTGTGCTTCTTATAGGTGCTATTAAAGTGCTCAGTGCTTATAGTGATAATCCTCATAAAAATATAAATATATAAATATGACTAGACGATTCATAAAACAATATATAAAATATGTGCAAATAAGCAGATACACATATCCTAGAATGTCCAGTCCAAACAGTGCATATAACCAATTTTCAATACAAAAGCTGCTTCAAATTACTTGATATATAACACCAATATTGTGAATAACGGTGAAAAAGTGGAGTGACTTCTTTTCCTCCACCTTGTGCCACTTCTAGGTGTGCTAAATTCTCACCTCAATTACGAGGGTAATACGCCTGCATTATGTGTCTGGGAAGGTAATGGTTCCTTATTCTCCTCTGCTCCAGCGTGGTATCTTGTTGGCAACGAATCCTTCAAGGAGGGTCCTATATATATTCCCGGTCTCTTATGATCACTTAGGGCTCCTTTAAATGGTTTCCTTAGGGTATGGTCTCCTTAGTCTATGCCTCCTCCTCAAGGGCTCATTAAAAGGATAGGACCATCATGGTGCAGTATTATAAAAAACAAGTTCTTGTTAAAAGCATATCATGTGCTGCAGCATCAAGGTAACAAGCAGAATCCACGATAGCGCAGGAACCATACCACATATACACTTCTTATAGCTAGGCCATCTTTATGTAGAGCAACAATTCTTTTTTTCAGATCCTCAGAGAGTTCTTTGCCATGAGGTGCCATGTTGAACTTCCAGTGACCAATATGAGAGAGTGAGAGCGACAACGCCAAATTTAACACACCTGCTCCCCATTCACACCTGAGACCTTGTAACACTAATGAGTCACATGACACCTGGGAGGGAAAATGGCTAATTGGGCCCAAGTTAGACGTTTTCACTTAGGGGTGTACTCACTTTTGTTGCCAGCTGTTTAGACATTAATCGCTGAGTGTTGAGTTTTTTTGAGGGTCAGCAAATTTACACTGTTATACAAGCTGTACACTCACTACTTTACATTGTAGCAAAGTGTAATTTCTTCAGTGTTGTCACATGAAAGAATATAATAAAATATTTACAAAAAAACACTCCTTCAGTGCCGGTTCACACTTCTGCAATGCGGGAACGCTGTGAATATGCAGCGTGTTCACACTGCCATATGCGATACGCAGGGGGTGTCAATTAAAAGTTAACGACACCCCCAGATGCGAGCGCATATCGCAGTGCGTTCTGCAAGTACGCACAGAATCGGATCGCACAAGTGTGAACCACTGTGCGATCCGAATTTACTGCGGCTCAAAAAAAGCCTCATGTGCGTGTTTGGTGCGGATAAAGTGCGAATTCAGCCATACAAAGTGTATGGCTGAACTCGCATCTGCACATCAGATCGCATGTAATTAGGAGCAGTGCGCTCCGAATTACATGCGATCTCCACAAACGCGGAAATGTGAACCGGCACTCAAGGTGCACTGACTTTTAAGAGATACTGTATGCAGGTGCAAAAAAAAATCACATAAATAAATGAATTACCCTTTTTTTAAATGTGAGCCTAGCCTAAATCTTTCTTGCTCAGCATATATGTTTGGCTTTAAATTAAATTGTGCAATGGGCAACTAGACAAGCAATAACACAATCAGCAAGATGGCACAGAAATGTCGAACTACGCAAAAAGTCACATTTGTACGATTTACAGACGTCTTATGTATATGTGTCATAGTTCCTCATATTTCTTTTGCTTTGTTTTTGGATGTATTTAGCAACGCAGGATGAGTCAGGCTGGTCACATGTTGGAATGAAAAGCTGTTAATGTTTATTTGGAAACAGTCTTTTTGAAATTGCTTAAAACTCATCTCCAGGCAAAACATAACTCTTTCTCAACCATTTAGCATTTTGTTTAATACTGCTCAATTAAGAAAAAAAGAAAAATATAATACTTAGCAATGCAAACTGAATTGCACTGCAATTACAAAAAGTGTTTGTCCTTGAGGAGAATCAGTTATCAAATGTTAAGAGATTTTCCAACCTGTTTGCATGTATATGCTGAAGCAGCTTCATACATGCATGTAAGTATTGTAAATTGCTTACAGGATTATCACATACAGTATATACAGAAAAGCTAATCATACATTTAATTGTACTGTAACAATTTCCTGATGAACCAGCCCAAATTCGCTCAGTACATTGCCCTGTTGATCGCCCCCTTCCTGGAATTCCTCAATTGAAAAATGTAAAGAGCCAAACAGAAAATTGGCGGACTAACATCACCTACATCCAATCAGATACAGGCAATGTTTGGGTATTTTGAAAGCTGGCCGGGATGTCTGTCTAAATACAATAGCCACAGCTGGAGATTCATCCATGCACACTGAGTAGTGTGAATGGAGGAATGAGTCCCGGTTCACACTAGGGCGACCTGTGAGGCGACCTGGTCGCCTCACAGGTCGCCTCCCATAGGGAAGCTGCGGACCCGTTCTAATAGGAGCGACACAAGTCGCTCCGACCTAGAAAAAAGGTCCGGAGCTTCTTTGGGGCGACCAGGAGGCGACCGCCATAGACTTCAATGTTATGAAGTCTGTGGCGGCCGCTCCGAGGTCACAGCGCGCTGCTCGCACCGCGATCTCGGAGGTCGCCCCGGGAAGTAGCGTCGCGTTTATGTGAACCGGCGCTGAGTTAGATTCTTTTTCTGTTCAGCCTGTCAACCTAAAGATTAATTCCAGTTATGGTAATTTTTACATTGTTACATATACCATACCTGCCCGATGATCTTGGAAGCTGGAAATCAGTGAAGTAGGCACTGCTACTATAGTGATCTCCACTTGCTTCCGGATCCCATGCTGAACCGCTGGCCTGATGTATTGTGAACATATGAGGTCAGCTGCTCAACCCGGGCATCATTTAGCGAATATCTTGCCTTCCCTGAATGAGTGCAAAGCATTTGCTGATTGGACGAGGTGGAGAGGCGGGTGGTTGACATCACAATACCTGGAGTTTATCTTTAACTCAAATATCATGTGTGACAGTACAGTTCCCTGTCATGGTGTATGTTGCCCAGGATTCTCAACTCGGCAGGTTGAGGGGCTCCAGGATATTAGTATTATTTGGAGGAAACAATTTTCTCTGTTTCCTCCATGGTTGGTAGAATCAAGTTTGAAACCAGGAGCCTGGATACTCTATAGTGATCCGGCTGGGAGAAAATCTCCAATCTTGGGACCAGATCTTGGGAACAGCCAACACACTTATTATGCAGGTGTGTGTGGGTTTTTTTGTAGAGTCAGGACCACAGTTCTGGGCTCCACCCTTCTGAGGAGTCCATGTGGGTGTAAGGGAGGTGGCTGTGGGCTGGGGCTGCAAGGAAGCTGTGGGAGAAAGCGTGCTGAGGTACAGTGTTGGTACGTAAATACAGGGACACTGTTAAATGGTCAAGAGGAGAAGACCAGAGGGGAGAAGACCAGAGGGGAGAAGACCAGAGGGACTCCTGTCATTATTTACATACACTGCCTTTTATGGGGTGAATGGGTAGGGGTACAATGTACCCCATACCCATTCACATAGGTAGGGGGTCCGGGATCTGGGGGGCCCCCTTGTTACAGGGGGCGTACAGATTCTGATAAGCCCCCTGCCCCCAGACCCACACAACCTCCGTCCAGGGTTGTCGGGTAGAGGCCCTTGTCCTAATCAACATGGGGACAAGGTGCTTTGGGGTGGGGAGTGCAGAGCTCCCCCTGCCCCAAAGCACCCACCCCTCCATGTTGAGGGCGTGTGGCCTGGTATGGTCCAGGGGGGTGGGGCAGCTCGCTCATCCCCTCCCCTTTCCTGACCTGCCGGGCTGCATGCTCAGATAAGGGTCTGGTATGGATTTTGGGGGGGACCCCACGCCGTTTTTTTCCCACTTTGGCGTGTAGTTCCCTCTCAAGATCCTCATCCTGATCCGACTTGTGATGCGACTTCCATTCAAATCAATGGGCTGAAAGCCGTATCAAAGACGGCTCCTAGGCAACCATTGATTTTGAATGGAGGCATAAAAATGCTGCAAAAAGCCAACGTGGCCAAACGTGCAATAACGCCAATGGAAAAAGCTACTGAAAGCACGTTTTTACAGATGCTTTTTCCTGGCGTAGAAGTGGCTTTGCAGCAGTGTTAATTTTGGCAGCAAATTTCAATTTAGTTTTAGTCTTAGTCTTAGGACTAAAATGGCATTTTAGTTTTAGTCCCATTTTAGTCTTCTGCAAGTGTTTTAGTTTTAGTCGTATTTAGTCGACTAAAACTCCAGTACATTTTAGTCGACTAAAACATCTTACATTTTAGTCGACTAAAACGTCCTACATTTTAGTTGACTAAAACTCATTTTAGTCATCTATAATCGACTGGGTGTAGTTCAATTGTAATTTGTAATGCATTATTTAAGCATTTCTCTACAATTTCCAAACTCATTATATACTACTGCTGGTCCTGGAGTGAATGAAAAATCGAATATGTTATTATTTATGGTATTAAGCTTTGAGCATGCACTAGCACAGCACTACACACTACTACACAGACACAGAGTTAGTCATTATTGTCTTTATTAAGGCAAAATTGTTTTGCCAATGCCAATAATATTGCTTTTTTGACCAAACCAAAGGGGGTAACATAAAAATGTAAAAATGTAATAAAAATACAAAAAAAATAAAAACTTTGCAGACATAAGCTCACTTCACATCAGTCCTGCTCTGTCACGCTCATGGCAACAGTACAGCATCCTGTCCTGAGACCTGAGACCACTGTGGGGGCTGGGGGGGTTGCTAAGTTCTCAGCCAACAAGGGAGTGTGCTCGCCTCACTCACTGCTCACTCACAATTTTGCCTAAGAACATACAGCCATGAATAAAGAATGGTAAAAAAACATCCTCAGAAGAGAACAACTTCCTTCCTCCAGTCCAGTCCCAGCTCCCCCCTCAACCATCCAAGAACAGCTACAGAGACTCCAGGGAAGAAAAAATATGCATCAGCTCACTTTATCAGTCCTGTGTCATGCTCATGGCAACAGTACAGCATCCTGAGACCTGAGACCACTGTGGGGGGGTTGCTATGTTCTCAGCCAACAAGGGAGTGTGCTCACTCACTGCTCACTCACAATTTTGCCTAAGAACACAGCCATGAATAAAGAATGGTACAAAAACATCCTCAGAGAGAACAACGTCCTGCCTCAACCATCCAAGAACAGCTGCAGTGCACACTTGCACAGGCACTGTCACTGCCAGTCTGGCACTGGCACTGCATAATAAACCAATACTGTAAAACTTGAGGAGGGTAATGCTTATTTCTAAATAAGAAGAACCCAATACATTTACAGTGTCAGCTTATTATTTTAACAGTTCTAATTCTCAGATGTATTCAATAAAAATGTGCACAGTGCACACAGTCTAATAATGCCATTAGCGTAAGAATTATAACAGACTTACCACTTTTTATCAACTCCTCCTCTCTCCTCTTTCTGAGTCTCAGCATTCGCAATGACAATAGAGGTAAATATTACACTAAAAAGATCTGCAGCAGGACCCCGATGTAAGGCTGCCCTTTTTGACCGTTACTGATCTATTTTTCTTTTTCATTAGTGTGATATTTGTCTCTATTCATTTGTCAATGTCAATGCTAAGAGAGAGAGAGGTTAATAAGCGGTGGTGGTTGTGTTATTGTTCCACATACAAATGCATTTTGTAGCCTGTGTGCACTGTGCAGCAATTTTCTAATGAATTGAATTGACAATTACAACTGTTTTTGAAGCACAAGTATTAGTTATGCTTTTTATAGAAATAACAATAATAAAACACTTCTATTTGTTTCGATTCATTTTAAGGAAAGCACTTCGTGCCAAAATGACCCTTGCTCTATTCCGCCGGCCTCTAGAGAGGTCACCTGTGACACTGAATACCCTCTCTGCAAAGGCTTGAGAAGCTGGCATAGCCAGCAGGTCTAAAGCAAAAGGTTTTAGCTGGTGATAAATAGTGTCACTCTTTGACAGCCAAAAATCTGTTGCAGTGTTGTCCTCAACTTGATGCAAAAGCTCTTCCTTATATTTTCTGATCTGCTGTTTTATGCTGTTTGGGGAGATCCTCTGCCTGGGTCTTCTGCGGCATTTAGCAAGAAACCGAAAGATTGGCTGCTTAGATGTGGATACCGGTGCTTCTTCAACTTCCTCAGATTTTTCAATATTCTCCTGTTCTACTAGTTCTTCCACATCATCCTCAGACAATTCATGATGTTGCATGTGGGGCGAAGTGGATTTTCTTATCACATACTCCTCTGCCTTTTTAAGCAATTCCTGAATATTCTCATGATCTGCCACATCAACAAGGGTTTCACAGACAGTAGGGTTGACAAAACAAGCAGCTGCTGCAAGTGGCGAGAACATTTCATCTGTTGGATCTAACAATGAAGCAAAACGCTGGTTCACATTCCCTTTCATTTTCTGAGCAATTGTGGCAAGGTCTTGGTAGCTAGTGTTCTGTTTAAAGTCCTCAAGGTGGCTGAGTAGATCAAAAAGAGCAGGGACAGCTAGGGACATTGACATGGTGTCACTCTGGAGGGTTTTAGTATGTTCTGCAAAAGGCAGCAATAGGTCATGCAATGATGTGAGCTTTTGCCATTCACTAGGGAGCAAGCTGTCCCATCCCATGTTGTTCGCGATTTGGCAGACTGACTCTTTCAGTTTGAGGAGTCTTGCGATCATGTTGAATGTGCTTGACCAGCGAGTGGGGCAGTCATTGAAAATGGTCAGGCCACAATGCTCCAATATCTTCTGTGTTGCGATGGAAGACTTGCGGAAGAGGTGCACTATTGATCTTGCTTTATCCAGTATTCTCTTCACACTTGCCTCCTTCTGCAACATGTGGACCACTAGTTGTAAGGTATGCACTACACATGGTGTCCGGTCCATGTCGATCTGTTGGTACCTAACAGTGGAACACAGCCAAATAAGCATAAAGTATAGAAAAGCTTTCTGTTCCATTCTATTATTTTAACATTTAACATCTTATGGGAATACTTTTAGAAAAGACTACTGGAAAAATAACAAAGATGCACCCATAGAGTAGACTAGAGCATGGATACTAGTGCCCCCAGCCCCCCACATCAATCATCTCATATGCATGTGATAATTAACTGTCAACCGTACCGTGTCATGTAAAATAAAATCAAAATTGGCTCACCCACCGTAGGTCATCAATTTCAGACTCTGCCTCAGAGTCACTTTCTGTCATGGGGGAGTCTTCCTCACTAGAGGTGGGTGGTTCTTCTGCTGCTGCTGCTGCTGCGGTTTGTTTAAATGCTGCCACCATATTGCTCCCATTGTCTGTTATCACTGTAAGGATCTTCCTCTTTGGTATGTCCCACTCTTGCAAGCATTTGTCCACACATGTTTTAATTGACTGTGCAGTGTGTGGGTGGGCTACTTGTTCAAGGGCCAACAATATGTGTTCAGGTTTATGTTGTTCAACACAAAAGTAGCATGCACTTATAGCAAGGAATGAAGCTGAGAGTCCTTTCTTGGTCCACAAATCAGTGCAAATAGATACTCTCCGAGCAGCAGTCAGTCTCTTTTTGAATTTTTGTTTTTCATCTTCATATTGTTTGTCAATTAGATTGCTTATTTTAGTTTTCTTTGGAACAGTCAGCTTTCTATCTACTGTCTCCATCATGCTAACAAAGTCCTCATCTTCAATCGTTCTGACTGGTAATCCGGAGCGCCCAATCCATCTTGCTATGGCTTCCTCCCTGGCCTGTTGTTCCTTAGAGTCAATTTTGTATTTTGAAGCACAGCATAAATTGTTTGCTGTGGTGGTGCACTGGCTTGACTTGGTCCATCATTTGAGGTTTTCTGTATCTGTGGGGTTAAATTAGGGGGAAAAATTATAGTTATTCTGATTTTACATTCTCTCGCACTCAGCGCTAAGTTATCTCTTTATACAAAAGTGGAGTTAAGTGCTATCATGCACTGCTTACCTTTGTATGAATTTCGGGATGAGTTGTCCGCAAATGACGCTTCAAGTTTGTTGTATTTTTGCCAGTTAGTGTCACTCCACATGGTTTGCAAAGGGTCTTGTTGTCCTTAGCATCAAATGTAAAATACACCCATAGATCTTCTCTTCTCTTTCTACCAGTCACAGACGAGACAGACGCGGCGGTCGCTGACATTTCTCTGGATGACAGTGAGTGCTGTGTGGAACTGTGGATGACAGTGGTCGTCAGAGCGAGGAGGAATGCTGCTGGACAGTGCTGGACTCTGGAGCTTGGTGGTCTCAGGTCTGTAAGGGATGTCCTGTAATGCCCTGGATGCCTGTGGGGGTCAATGGTCAGGAGACTCAGGACAGTCAGACAGAGGGGGCCTGTAATGCTGCTGGACAGTGCTGGAGCCTGGTGGTCTCAAGTCTAAGGGATGGCCTGTAACTGTAATGCCCAGGATGCCTGTGGTGGTCAGGTCAGTCAGACAGAGGAGGCCTGTAATGCTGCTGGACACAGTGCTGGATCCTGGTGGTCTCAGGTCTAAGGGATGGCCTGTAATGCCCTGGATGCCTGTGGTGGTCACTGGTCAGGACAGTCAGATAGAGGAGGCCTGTATTCTGGACAGTGCTGGAGCCTGGTGGTCTCAGGTCTAAGGGATGGCCTGTAATGCCCTGGATTCCTGTGGTGGTCACTGGTCAGGACAGTCAGACAGAGGAGGCCTGTATACTGGACAGTGCTGGAGCCTGGTGGTCTCAGGCTAAGGGGTGGCCTGTAATGCCCTGGATGCCTGTGGTGGTCACTGGTCAGGACAGTCAGAGGAGGCCTGTAATGCTGCTGGAGCCTGGTGGTCTCAGGTCTAAGCCAGGGATGGCCTGTAATGCATTGCAGTATTGCACACAGGGCTGAAGGTGGTCTCAGTCTGGTCAGAGGAGGCCTGAAATGCTGCTGCAGTGAGTGCTGGTCTGCTGGATGGTGGTCTAATCAGTGCTGGATCTGGATGGGGGTTCGGGTCTCAGGTTTAAGGGTGGTGGTCTCTAACTAGTAACTAACTAGAAGTTATGGGCCGGGCGGGCCTCAGCGGCCTATGCCTCACGCGACGGCACACACAGTCCTGGATCATAGCGGTGGTCTGAGCTCTGAGGGGACTCAGGGGCAATAATAGCTGGCTGTTGCAACTCACTCTGGAGGATGTGGTGGAGTGCCGCGCCGCCACTGCCTGGTCGTCTGCCGTGTGACTGTGTGATGAGTCGGGCCTGGCTCTGGCTGTAGTGCTGTCTGGTGATGAGGTCTCAGGTCAGGTGACTGGTCTCGAGTCGACTCTCTTATAGACGTCGGACGTCACGGGGCACGCCACGCCAGACGCCACACAGGCGGAACTCAGTGAAAACCGGAAGTTGGGTAAACGTCCCTGCCTCACATTCTCGTTTAGTTTTCGTTCGTTGACGAAAACGGATTTGATTTTCGTCATCGTTGTCGTCATTTGACGAAAATGTGCTATACTTTGCGTCTCGTTTTCGTCATTTGAAAAATGCCGGTGACGAAAGCGGTGACGAAAACGTTTTCGTTGACGAAATTAACACTGCTCTGCAGCTCATTTTTTTGATGCCCTATGTGCACAGGGCCTAAGGGAAAAAAGCTGTTCAAACCTGTCTGACCCTAAGTGAAGTAATTGCCAGAAAATCCTGAAGGAGAATGTCCGGCCATCGGTTTGTGACCTCAAGCTCAAGCTCACTTGGGTTATGCAGCAGGACAATGATCCGAAACTTTGACGTAGTGGTGGGCTTGAGCACTATATGGCCATATGGTGGGACCAAATCCCCATTTTTATTTATGGGTTGTCTTCAAATTTGGTAGTAATTTCTTTTGCATGTGTGCGCTTTTCTTTTTTAATATACATGTCTTTTGGTTCATAGCTGCACCAGCTTTAGAAATACATGGGTATGCTCCCCCAAATTTTTTGCTTGTTTATAATGATCCGAAACACCCACCAGCAAGTCCACCTCTGAATGGCTCAAAAAAAAGCCAAACTAAGGTTTTGGAGAGATGCTGTGGCATGACCTTAAACAGCCCGCTCATGCTCCAAAACCCTCCAATGTGGCTGAATTAAAACAATTAGGCAAAGAAGAGTGGGCCAAAATTCCTCAACAGTGAGGTGAAAGACTCATTGCCAGTTTTCACAAACGCTTGATTGCAGTTGTTGCCACCAAGGATGACACAACCAATTATTAGGTTTAGAGGGCAATTACTTTTTCACATAAGGCCATGCAGGTTAGGACAGCTTTTTTTCTTTAATAAATGAAAAAAAAAAAAAAACCCTTCCTGCCAGTGCTATATGCGAATGATGGCTACAGCGCAGGCTTACTTTGGTCATGCATCCGCAGATGGCACGCTCTATGAGTGCCGAGTCCATCGCTGTTCACAGATCGGGGTAAAGGGCCAATCACAGCGGCCCTTTACAACGTGATCAGCTGTGTCCAATGACAGCTGATCACAGATGTCAAGACAAGCAGGTTATTGGCTTTTCTTTCCTCATGCTGACAGCAGAAGGAGAGTTCAGATGACCGGCTTTTGTTAAAGTCACATCGACACTGATAATCAGGGCACTGATTATCGTTGTCCTGATTATCAGTGCAGTTCCAACAGTGCCCACCACTGCTGCCAATCAGTGCCCATCAGTGCCTCCTCATCAGTGTCACCTATCAATGCTGCCTATCAGTGCCGCCCATTAGTGCTGCCTATTAGTGCCCATCAGTGCCACCTATCAGTGCAGCCTCATCAGTGCCTCCTCATCAGTGTCACCTATCAATGCTGCCTATCAGTGACGCCCATAAGTGCTGCCTATCAGTGCCCATCAGTGCCACCTATCAGTTTTCATCAGTGCTACCTATCAGTGCAGCCTCATCAGGGCCTCCTCATCAGTGCCCACCAGGGCTGTCTTATCAGTGCCACCTGTCAGTACACATCAGTGCCCATCAATGCAGCCTATCAGTGCCCATTAGCGCAGCCTCATCTGCGCACATCAGTGAGGGTGAAAAATTACCTGTTTGCAAAATTTTATAACAAACTATGAAACGTGATTTTTCTTTTTTCAATATTTTCGGTCTTTAATGGTTTGTTTAGCAAAAAAAAAAAAAAAAGCCCAGTGGTATTTAAATACCCCCCCAAAAAAAAGCTCTATTTGTGTGAAAAAAATGATAAAAATGTAATTTGGTCTGCATGGCCGCGCAATTGTCATTCAAAGTGCGACAGCGCTGAAAGCTGGAAATTGGGCTGGGCAGGAAGTAGGTGAAAATGCCTAATAGGCAAGTGGTTAAAACTTGGTACAGAGTAAATTTTGTATATACTCGGTTATCTTTGTGTAATATTGAAATCTGATTTCATTATCTGAATCATTTAAGTGTGCCAAATGTGGAAAAAAAAAAATCAGTGGGCAAATACTTTTTCACAGCCCTGCATTATGTGAGGACAGCTCTTTTTCTCTGTTTAGGCAGAATGCATAACTTTTTTTTGTAGTGGGGCTGTACTTAAAGCAGCTGCTATCATTTTTTTAACCACTTTAATACAGGGCACTTCCCTCCCTTCCTGCCCAGGCCAATTTTCCCCTTTTAGCGCTGTTGCATTTTGAATGACAATTGCGCGGTCATGCAACACTGTACCTACACCAAATTTATGTCATTTTCCCCCCACAAATAGAGCTTTCTTTTGGTGGTATTTGATCACCTGTGGGTTTTTTTCCTTTTTGCTAAACAAATAAAAAAAGACAGAAAAGTTTGAAAAAAAAAAAAAAAGTTTTTTTGTTTGTTATACAATTTTGTAAATAAATATGTTTTTTCCTGCACTGATGAGCACTGATGAGACTGCACTGACAGGCACTGATGAGGAGGCACTGATGGGGTGGCACTGATGAGGTGGCACTGATATGCGGCACTTATAGGCACTGATGTGTGGCACTGATAGGTAGCACAGATATGCAGCATTGGTGGGCACTGATAGGCGGCACTGCTGGGCATTGATAGGCTGCACTGCTGGGCACTGATAGGTGGCACTGATGGACACTGATAGGTGGCACTGACGGGCACTAATGGGCACTGATGGGCACTAATGGGCACTGATAGGCGGCACTGGTGGGCAATAATGGGCACTGGTGGGCGACACTAAAGGATGGCAATGATGGGCACTTGTGGGCAGCACTGATAGGGAGGACACTGGTGGGCAGCACTGATGGGGAGGGCAATGGGGGGCTCCCTGAGCCCTGATTGCCATCCCTGGTGGCCATAGTGGGCATCCCTGGGGTCATGGTGGGCATCCCTGGGGTCATAGTGGGCATCCCTGGTGGATCTAGTGGCATCCCCCCCCCCGAGGGTCTGCACTGGTAATCAATGATCTGATTACCAGTGCCGACCCCCCCCCTGTCAGGGGAGCCGCCGATCGGCGCTCCTTTACTCGTGCCTGTAAGGCACGAACTAAGGAAAGCCGATCAACGGCTGTTCCTGTTTTACTATGTGACCAGCCGTGATTGGACATGGCTGATCACATGGTAAAGAGCTACGTCAGTAGTCTCTTTACCGAGATCGGAGATGCAGGGTGTCAGACTGATACCTCGCATCACCGATCGCCGCTCTGCGTGCCCCCGGGGGGCGCCCAGAGCTGTGTTATCCTGCCGCCGTCATATGACGTCCGGTCAGGATAACACAACCACATTCCCGCCGTCATTCTGTTATAGGGCGGGCGGGAAGTGGTTAAAATGGCCCAAAAAAATCTATGCTCATTTACAGCTATGACATTCTGAAGGATTTATGTACATGTAGCACTCTCCCCTGAAAAAGTAATTGGGTCTCCTCTCCTATCTGTAAGTAAGAGCCGGTCCACACTAGCGCGACTTGTCAGGCGACTTGTCAGCCTGACAAGTCGCGCTCCCTCGCGGTCCATTGACCGCTACAGGACCCGTTCTAATAGGAGCGACACAAGTTGCTCCGACTTAGAAAAAGGGTCCTGTACTACTTCGGGGCGACCTCGGAGCGACTTGCATAGACTTCCATTATGTGAAGTCCCTGCAAGTCGCTCCGAAGTCGTGGTGCATGGTAATGCACAAGTCGCCCCCGAAGTAGTAAGGAGTCGAGTCGCCTTAGTGTGAACCGACTCTAAGGGGCCGGGAGTCAGCTGTTCCTTGTCTAAGCAGCAAAAATTGCTACTTTTTCATGGAATCTCTAGCAACTTGTGAAGGAACCTTTGTTGGGAAAAGTTGGTTTAGACTGACAAAAGTAGAAAACTTTCCTATTCTGTTCAACCTTCCAGCAAATACCATCTCATAAGTATATTTGTGTTGGTGTCACCGGTTGCATAACAAGTCCAACCTGGTATCTCTTAGCTAATTATATAGAGAAAAATGTAGTTATTCTGGTGGCCTCGGGCATTAAAGGGTGGATTATAGTGTGCGTCCACACCTACACTTAGTAAACTTATACTTCTGAGACAGGTAGAATGTGATTTTATTGATGAATGTACTTTATTTTCTCATAGTGATTGTTCATTTAGAGCCATTTACACCAAAATGTGTTGCATTGCAATTGTTGCATGTTTTGTGCAATTAGGGGCCTTGCTATAAGCAGATATCTCATTTAAAAGATCTGTCAATGCACCTCTACACTAAAAAAATTAAGTCACGCATAATTTTTCTAAGCACAGCATGTGACGGACACGGGTATCAGATCCCTGCCCTCCTCACTAACTCGTGACAAAGGACCAGCCAATCTCACACCACGCTGTCACTTACAATGCCAACCCCAGCTGCACCCTGCACAAAGAATTTGCAGCTTGCGGGACCACAATCTAGGTGCCAGCAGGCTGAGAGTGATTGTCATTGGGCTAATTAAGCAATTTACCCTTTAAATGCCACCACCTCCGTTTTGGTCCAAGCAGGAGGAAGCTTGTAAATCTAGCAATATCAATTATGATTTTAGAATAATTGCCTGTAACACACACTGTCACCACAAACAGGTATGTTCATAGGACTTGTTCTATACAGTAGCACTCTTCCAGAGACAGGTTCTTTGCTAGCTTGCATTAAGAGCTTAGGGACTAGCTTAAAGCTTTTCAAAATAAGGTTTTAATAATGAAAAGGTCAAAGTTGGTGCAAATAAAATATTTACAGAAAGAAGGTGTTTCAAACAAATAGAAACATAATTCAGCAATAGAAAAATAAGGTAGAATTGAGGGGGAAGAATACTTGCAGTCAATGTCCTGGGTGTTATCAGAGTTCAGTCGATGAGCCAGGTGTTATCGGTTCTCAAACTTGACAGATGTTCCTGCTTTGATGGTACCATGGGAACTATCAACTGGTTAGGGATCTCCCTTTTTCTCTGGGATTCTGAGAGGCTGCGTAAGGAACTCCGTATCTCCGGAACCATAGATGCTAGAAGCCCCACATTTTGACCAGTGGTGGGGTATGGCCTCAGGTACCCCCAAATATGGGGTCTCTGTGACCCCAGGTCGCTGAGCAACGACCCTCGAAGCTCGATTGTGTTTTTTTTTGGTTGTTTTATGTTCATGGCAGGGGAGGCTCTGCTTCCCCTGACTGTATGTCCCTGCCTGCTGCTCACACACATACTTATGAATGAAAACTCACATGTAGAACAAACAAGTATATGTAAATTATTGTGCCACCTGCCAAAGTCTTTGGTATGTACATATACAATTACTGATCTAAACCAGGGTTTCTCAACCAGGGTTCCATGGAACTGTAGGGTTCCTTCAGAGGCTACCAAGGGTTCCTTGAACAAAGAGCAATTTCTGCCTCTCAGATATGTTCTCACTAACGCCATTGATCTTTTGTAGCTATCTATAAGGGGGTAATTCTTCCCAATGACCCCAAGTGTAAGGAGCATTCTTCCCACTCACACTAATGTATCATGAATTTTAGTTAGGCCCCTTTCACACTTGTGTGATTTGCCCTGCGACTTGGGACTGCAATGTCGCATTACAAGTCGAACGCCATGATTTCCAATGAGTACCGTTCATATATGTGTGACTTCAAGTCGCAATGACTTCAGAATAGTCCCTGCATTACTTTGATCCAATTTTAAAGCGTTTTGAGGTCCATTGACCTCAAGATTACACAGGCATTGCTTCAAGTCCAGTTAAAATTGCTTCAAAATTGCGGCAAAATCGTGTGATGTTTAGGTGGCACAAGTGTGAAAGGGGCCTAATAGTAATTTTTAGCAGGGGGTCCCAAAGACCTAAAAGTAATTTCAAGGGTTCCTCTGTGTTAAAAAGGTTGAGATAGGCTGATCTAAACTCTTAAAGAGGATACTGCATCATCAAAGATATAAATATACCAGTGCTTACTGAATATCCTTATTCAAACAACATAATGTTTCATGTGATAAAATCCATCAAACTCAATAATATAAATTTCAGTCCAAAAATTAAAGTGATTGTAAAGGTTAATTTTTTTTTTTAAATAACAAACATGTTATACTTACCTGCTCTGTGCAAGGATTTTGCACAGAGCAGCCCCGATCCTCCTCCTTCTGGGGTGCCCCAGCGCTGCTTCTGACTCCTCCTGTTCATCGGTTGCCCCCATGGAGAGTCGCTTTCCATGGGGGCACCCATGTGGGCATGCTCCCGAGTCCTGCTGCTGCATCCATTGACAGACAGCAGGACTCGGCCCCGTCCCTTGCTCTCGTGTCACTGGATTTGAGCCAACAGCTCTCGCTGCTATTAATCTATCCAATGAGGACCTGAGACAGTGACTGGAGCTGCTGGGCTCGCGCTCATTGCTGAAATGTTCAGGTTCAGGTAAGAAACACGGGGGTCTGGGGGGCAGCTGCACCACAAAGGTTTTTCCCCTTAATACATAGAATGCAATAAGGAGAAAAACCTTGAGACTTTACAACTCCTTTAATTTATAAAAGGCCTACATTTTTAAAAGTTATCCTCTTGTGTACTCCACCACCATGTGTCAGTATTCCTTGAATAGGTAAAAGAGGCTCACAGGAACTAATTGACTCCTTATGATTAAGTGAGTTGTGCAACACTTTTTGCAAGTCTCAATCTGCGGCACGTTTTCCAGTAGCTCCCCTTGTGCACTAGGGAAGGTAGTGAGACCGCTCTCCCCATCTTTAACTCTGGTCCACTGTATTTTTATAGAGAAAGAGAAGATCCCATAGTGTAGTATATTATACTTAATCAGGGCTTTTTTTCAGCTCGAACTTGGTGGAACTCAGTTCCACCACCTCTGACTCAGGCCCTCTGCTCCCTGCTCACCGCTACCACTTGTAAACACAAAAGTCTGCCTTCTGTGTTTACAAGTGACAGCTTGTCTCCCAACGACTCCCACAGATCTGATCTCCTGAAAGGCTCCCAATGAGTGCAGGATGGGGGACAAGAGAGATGTAGGTGCCTGGGATGCAGTGTGGATGCGGATACCCCCACTGGATGATCTCCCTGCGATTGAGGGGGAGCCACCTAGAGTGTGAGGGAAGTTACTAGAGCCGGCTGGGTGCTTCAGTTTAATACAGAAAGTAAGACATGTGGAAGATGTTGGTGCTTTTAAGGGGGAGGGGGGAGATGGAGAAGTGGAGGGGGGGGGGGTTCATGCAGAGGGGGGAGATGGGGTAGTGGAGGGGGGGTTCATGCAGAGGGGGGAGATGGGGCAGTGGAGGGGGAGTTCATGCAGAGGGGGGAGATGGGGCAGTGGAGGGGGAGTTCATGCAGAGGGGGGAGATGGGGCAGTGGAGGGGGAGTTCATGCAGAGGGGGGAGATGGGGCAGTGGAGGGGGAGTTCATGCAGAGGGGGGAGATGGGGCAGTGGAGGGGGGAGTTCATGCAGAGGGGGGAGATGGGGCAGTGGAGGGGGGGTTCATGCAGAGGGGGGAGATGGGGTAGTGGAGGGGGGTTCATGCAGAGGGGGGAGATGGGGCAGTGGAGGGGGAGTTCATGCAGAGGGGGAGATGGGGCAGTGGAGGGGGAGTTCATGCAGAGGGGGGAGATGGGGCAGTGGAGGGGGGTTCATGCAGAGGGGGGAGATGGGGTAGTGGAGGGGGGGGTCATGCAGAGGGGGTAGATGGGGCAGTGGAGGGGGAGTTCATGCAGAGGGAGGAGATGGGGCAGTGGAGGGGGGGTTCATGCAGAGGGGGGAGATGGGGTAGTGGAGGGGGGGGGGTTCATGCAGAGGGGGGAGATGGGGCAGTGGAGGGGAGGTTCATGCAGAGGGGGGAGATGGGGTAGTGGAGGGGGGGTTCATGCAGAGGTCAGAGCTGAAGAGGGGTGAAAGTGAGATGCACATGGGGGATGCAGAGGTAAACAGCTGTGGAAGAAAGCTTAACTCCGCACTCTGTGTATAGCGCACATGTGAACTCTGCACTCCGTATGTAATGTACTCCTGGTATTTAATGCCCCTTTAAGGCCCTCCCACTGTTAGTGATAATTGACCACACCCAGTATTTGATGCAGTTTGGAGGGTGTGTGTGCGGGTTGAGGGGGGTTTTGGGGGGGGTCGTGGTTGAGTTCTTGCACCAATTTTCTGAGAAAAAAGTCCTGTACTTAAAAAATGTAAAAATATAAAACTACTCACAAAACAATGTGATAGAATGACAGATAAGAGCAGAAGATCCCAGGAGCTGCACATCAGAACAAGATCTTCTGTGTGTATACAAATGGCAGTCTCAGCCTGGACCCTTGTCGGGACACGCCCCCAATGTTTCACTCCGCCCACTGGATCTTATTTATGGAGCTAGCAGAGAATGAGACTGCCACTTCTATACACACAGCAGGCCTTGTTCTGATGTGCGGATCTTCTGCTCTTGTCTGTCATTGTTTGGAACATGGACGGGCTCCTTCCCAGCCAGCACTCATAGCAGCAAGCACAGTACTACACTTCCTAGCAACCTGAGCGGTTTACATACATACCAATGGTCAGGCAGATAGAATGCTTATCAGAACAATATGACCCACTAAACATGCGTAGGTGCAAAATGCATCTTATATACAGTGTACCCGGAAAGTATTGACAGCGTCTACATTTTTCCACATTTTTTAGGTTACAGCCTTAATCCAAAATGGATTGAAATAATTATTTTCCTTAAAACTCTTCAAACAATACCCAAAATGACAACGTGAAAGAAGTTGGCTTGAAATCTTTGCAAATTTATTAAAAATAAAAAACGAGAAATTCACATGTACATAAGTATTCACAGCAGTGGCGGCTGGTGCTCAAAATTTTTGGGGGGGCGCAAAAAGAAAAATGTAATAGGTATTGCTTTGCGTCAAAAAACGCAGTAAAAAATTGCGTGACTTTGAAGTCATGGTATAGGCATGGCATAGGTGATGGTACAGGCATGGCACAAGTGATGGTACAGGAGATGGTATAGGCATGGCACAGATATGGTATAGGCATGTCACGGGTCATGGTACAGGAGATGGTATATGCCCCCTTTCAATGCAGAGACCAGTGTACATGCCCCCTTCAATGCAGAGTTCAGCGTGCGTGCCCCCTTCAATGCAATGAACATTGTGCTGTGCCCCCTTCAATGCAATGAACACTGTGCTATGCCCCCTTCAATGCAATAAACACTGTGCTGTGCCCCCCCAATGCAGAGTTCAGCGTGCATGCCCCCTTCAATACAACTGTGCTGTGCCCCCTTCAATGCAATGAACAATCTGCTGTGCCCCCTTCAATGTAATGAACAATGTGCTGTGCCCCCTTCAATGCAATAAACACTGTGCTGTGCCCCCCTCAGTGCAATAAACACTGTGCTGTGCCCCCTTCAGTGCAATAAACACTGTGCTGTGCCCCCTTCAATGCAATAAACACTGTGCTGTGCCCCCCCAATGCAGAGTTCAGCGTGCATGCCCCCTTCAATACAACTGTGCTGTGCCCCCTTCAATGCAATGAACAATGTGCTGTGCCCCCTTCAATGTAATGAACAATGTGCTGTGCCCCCTTCAATGCAATAAACACTGTGCTGTGCCCCCTTCAGTGCAATAAACACTGTGCTGTGCCCCCTTCAATGCAATAAACACTGTGCTGTGCCCCCTTCAATGCAATGAACACTGTGCTGTGCCCCCACAATGCAGAGTTAGCGTGCATGCCCCCTTCAATGCAACTGTGCTGTGCCCCCTTCAATGCAATGAACAATGTGCTGTGCCCCCTTCAATGCAATAAACACTGTGCTGTGCCCCCTTCAATGCAATAAACACTGTGCTGTGCCCCCTTCAATGCAATAAACACTGTTCTGTGCCCCCTTCAATGCAATAAACACTGTTCTGTGCCCCCTTCAATGCAATAAACACTGTTCTGTGCCCCCTTCAATGCAATGAACACTGTGCTGTGCCCCAACAATGCAGAGTTCAGCGTGCATGCCCCCTTCAATGCAATAAACACTGTGCTGTGCCCCCTTCAATGCAATAAACACTGTTCTGTGCCCCCTTCAATGCAATTAACACTGTGATATGCCCCCTTCAATGCAATTAACACTGTGCTGTGCCCCCTTCAATGCAATAAACACTGTGCTGTGCCCCCTTCAATGCAATAAACACTGTGCTGTGCCCCCTTCAATGCAATGAACACTGTGCTGTGCCCCCACAATGCAATAAACACTGTGCTATGCCCCCTTCAATGCAATAAACACTGTGCTGTGCCCCCTTCAATGCAATAAACACTGTGCTGTGCTCCCACAATGCAGAGTTCAGCGTGCATGCCCCCTTCAATGCAACTGTGCTGTGCCCCCTTCAATGCAATGAACAATGTGCTGTGCCCTCTTCAATGCAATAAACACTGTGCTGTGCCCCCTTCAATGCAATAAACACTGTGCTGTGCCCCCTTCAATGCAATGAACACTGTGCTGTGCCCCCACAATGCAGAGTTAGCGTGCATGCCCCCTTCAATGCAACTGTGCTGTGCCCCCTTCAATGCAATGAACAATGTGCTGTGCCCCCTTCAATGCAACTGTGCTGTGCCCCCTTCAATGCAATGAACAATGTGCTGTGCCCCCTTCAATGCAATAAACACTGTGCTGTGCCCCCACAATGCAGAGTTCAGCGTGTGTGCCCCCTTCAATGCAACTGTGCTGTGCCCCCTTCAATGCAATAAACACTGTGCTGTGCCCCCTTCAATGCAATAAACACTGTTCTGTGCCCCCTTCAATGCAATAAACACTGTTCTGTGCCCCCTTCAATGCAATGAACACTGTGCTGTGCCCCAACAATGCAGAGTTCAGCGTGCATGCCCCCTTCAATGCAACTGTGCTGTGCCCCCTTCAATGCAATGAACAATGTGCTGTGCCCCCTTCAATGCAACTGTGCTGTGCCCCCTTCAATGCAATGAACACTGTGCTGTGCCCCCTTCAATGCAATAAACACTGTGCTGTGCCCCCTTCAATGCAATAAACACTGTGCTGTGCCCCCTTCAATGCAATGAACACTGTGCTATGCCCCCTTCAATGCAATAAACACTGTGCTGTGCCCCCTTCTATGCAATAAACACTGTGCTGTGCCCCCTTCAATGCAATGAACACTGTGCTGTGCCCCCACAATGCAATAAACACTGTGCTATGCCCCCTTCAATGCAATAAACACTGTGCTGTGCCCCCCTTCAATGCAATAAACACTGTGCTGTGCCCCCTTCAATGCAATGAACACTGTGCTATGCCCCCTTCAATGCAATAAACACTGTGCTGTGCCCCCTTCAATGCAATAAACACTGTGCTGTGCCCCCTTCAATGCAATGAACACTGTGCTGTGCCCCCTTCAATGCAATAAACACTGTGCTGTGCCCCCCTTCAATGCAATAAACACTGTGCTGTGCCCCCACAATGCAGAGTTCAGCGTGCATGCCCCCTTCAATGCAACTGTGCTGTGCCCCCTTCAATGCAATAAACACTGTGCTGTGCCCCCTTCAATGCAATAAACACTGTGCTGTGCCCCCTTCAATGCAATAAACACTGTGCTGTGCCCCATTCAATGCAATAAACACTGTGCTGTGCCCCCTTCAATGCAATAAACACTGTGCTGTGCCCCCTTCAATGCAATAAACACTGTGCTGTGCCCCCTTCAATGCAATGAACACTGTGCTGTGCCCCCACAATGCAATAAACACTGTGCTATGCCCCCTTCAATGCAATAAACACTGTGCTGTGCCCCCCTTCAATGCAATAAACACTGTGCTGTGCCCCCTTCAATGCAATGAACACTGTGCTATGCCCCCTTCAATGCAATAAACACTGTGCTGTGCCCCCTTCAATGCAATAAACACTGTGCTGTGCCCCCTTCAATGCAATGAACACTGTGCTGTGCCCCCACAATGCAATAAACACTGTGCTATGCCCCCTTCAATGCAATAAACACTGTGCTGTGCCCCCCTTCAATGCAATAAACACTGTGCTGTGCCCCCACAATGCAGAGTTCAGCGTGCATGCCCCCTTCAATGCAACTGTGCTGTGCCCCCTTCAATGCAATAAACACTGTGCTGTGCCCCCTTCAATGCAATAAACACTGTGCTGTGCCCCCTTCAATGCAACTGTGCTGTGCCCCCTTCAATGCAATGAACAATGTGCTGTGCCCCCTTCAATGCAACTGTGCTGTGCCCCCTTCAATGCAATGAACACTGTGCTGTGCCCCCTTCAATGCAATAAACACTGTTCTGTGCCCCCTTCAATGCAATGAACACTGTGCTGTGCCCCAACAATGCAGAGTTCAGCGTGCATGCCCCCTTCAATGCAATAAACACTGTGCTGTGCCCCCTTCAATGCAATAAACACTGTGCTGTGCCCCCTTCAATGCAATGAACACTGTGCTGTGCCCCCACAATGCAATAAACACTGTGCTATGCCCCCTTCAATGCAATAAACACTGTGCTGTGCCCCCCTTCAATGCAATAAACACTGTGCTGTGCCCCCACAATGCAGAGTTCAGCGTGCATGCCCCCTTCAATGCAACTGTGCTGTGCCCCCTTCAATGCAATAAACACTGTGCTGTGCCCCCTTCAATGCAATAAACACTGTGCTGTGCCCCCTTCAATGCAATGAACACTGTGCTGTGCCCCCACAATGCAGAATTCAGCGTGCATGCCCCCTTCAATGCAACTGTGCTGTGCCCCCTTCAATGCAACTGTGCTGTGCCCCCTTCAATGCAATGAACAATGTGCTGTGCCCCCTTCAATGCAATAAACACTGTGCTGTGCCCCCTTCAATGCAATAAACACTGTTCTGTGCCCCCACAATGTAGAGTTCAGCGTGCGTGCCCCCTTCAATGCAACTGTTCCGTGCCCCCATCAATGCAGAGTTAAGCGTGCGAGCCCCTTTCAATGCAGAGCGCCACAGCATTGTTCCCAATCACTGCAGAGCGCCACAGCATTGTCCCCAATCACTGCAGAGCGCCACAGTATTGTACCCCAATCACTGCAGAGTGCCACAGCATTGTCCCCCAATGATTGCAGAGTGCCACAGCATTGTCCCCCAATGATTGCAGAGCGCCACAGAATTGTCCCCCAATGGTTGCAGAGCGCCACAGCATTGTCCCCCAATGATTGCAGAGTGCCACAGCATTGTCCCCCAATGATTGCAGAGTGCCACAGCATTGTCCCCCAATGATTGCAGAGCGCCACAGCATTGTCCCCCAATGATTGCAGAGTGCCACAGCATTGTCCCCCAATGATTGCAGAGCGCCACAGCATTGTCCCCCAATGATTGCAGAGCGCCACAGCATTGTCCCCCAATGATTGCAGAGCGCCACAGCATTGTCCCCCAATGATTGCAGAGCGCCACAGCATTGTACCCCAATGATTGCAGAGCGCCACAGCATTGTCCCCCATTTATTGCAGAGTGCCACAGCATTGTCCCCCAATTATTGCAGAGCGCCACAGCATTGTCCCCCAATGATTGCAGAGCGCCACAGCATTGTCCCCCAATGATTGCAGAGCGCCACAGCATTGTCCCCCAATGATTGCAGAGCGCCACAACATTGTCCCCCAATTATTGCAGAGCGCCCACAGCATTGTCCCCCAATGATTGCAAAGTGCCCACAGCATTGTCCCCCAGTTATTGCAAAGCGCCACAGCATTGTCCCCCAATGATTGCAGAGCGCCACAGCATTGTCCCCCAATTATTGTAGAGCGCCACAGCATTGTACCCCAATGATTGCAGAGCGCCACAGCTTTGTCCCCCAATGATTGCAGAGTGCCAGCATTGTCCCCCAATGATTGCAGAGCGCCACAGCATTGTCCCCCAATGATTGCAGAGCGCCACAGCATTGTGCCCCAATGATTGCAGAGCGCCACAGCATTGTCCCCCAATGATTGCAGAGCGCCACAACATTGTCCCCCAATGATTGCAGAGTGCCAGCATTGTCCCCCAATTATTGCAGAGCGCCACAGCATTGTACCCCAATGATTGCAGAGCGCCACAGCATTGTCCCCCAATGATTGCAGAGTGCCACAGCATTGTCCCCCAATGATTGCAGAGTGCCACAGCATTGTCCCCCAATGATTGCAGAGTGCCACAGCATTGTCCCCCAATTATTGCAGAGTGCCACAGCATTGTACCCCAATGATTGCAGAGCGCCACAGCATTGTCCCCCAATGATTGCAGAGTGCCAGCATTGTACCCCAATGATTGCAGAGCGCCACAGCATTGTCCCCCAATGATTGCAGAGTGCCAGCATTGTCCCCCAATGATTGCAGAGCGCCACAGCATTGTCCCCCAATTATTGCAGAGCGCCACAGCATTGTCCCCCAATGATTGCAGAGCGCCACAGCATTGTCCCCCAATGATTGCAGAGTGCCACAGCATTGTCCCCCAATGGTTGCAGAGCGCCACAGCATTGTCCCCCAATTATTGCAGAGCGCCACAGCATTGTCCCCCAATGATTGCAGAGCGCCACAGCATTGTCCCCCAATGATTGCAGAGCGCCACAGCATTGTCCCCCAATGATTGCAGAGCGCCACAGCATTGTCCCCCAATGATTGCAGAGCGCCACAGCATTGTCCCCCAATTATTGCAGAGCGCCACAGCATTGTCCCCCAATGATTGCAGAGCGCCACAGCATTGTCCCCCAATGATTGCAGAGTGCCACAGCATTGTCCCCCAATGGTTGCAGAGCGCCACAGCATTGTCCCCCAATTATTGCAGAGCGCCACAGCATTGTCCCCCAATGATTGCAGAGCGCCACAGCATTGTCCCCCAATGATTGCAGAGCGCCACAGCATTGTCCCCCAATGATTGCAGAGCGCCACAGCTTTGTCCCCCAATGATTGCAGAGCGCCACAGCATTGTACCCCAATGATTGCAGAGCGCCACAGCTTTGTCCCCCAATGATTGCAGAGTGCCACAGCTTTGTCCCCCAATGATTGCAGAGTGCCAGCATTGTCCCCCAATGATTACAGAGTGCCAGCATTGTCCCCCAATGATTGCAGAGTGCCAGCATTGTCCCCCAATGATTGCAGAGTGCCAGCATTGTACCCCAATGATTGCAGAGTGCCAGCATTGTCCCCCAATGATTGCAGAGTGCCAGCATTGTACCCCAATGATTGCAGAGCGCCACAGCTCACTTACCGGTGGTGATCGAGTCTTCTCTTCCAGTCCAGATGACCTCCACTCCTCTGGAGACGCTGCGCGGCTGCGGCCTGGTGAGGTGACTGCCTGGTCGGGTCGTCCGTCTCTCTGAAGTCGATTCCGGTGTCCGATCTGCTCTCCGAGTCTCCGCTGACTCTGAGTCCGCTCCGCTCTGCTGTGCCCATCCGTCCACCGCACTGACTCGTGACTGACGTACGCGACGTCAGCGGGGTCACGGGTCAGCATCGGATGTCCTGGATGATGATTGGTCCAGGCTGGAGACTGGACCAATCACAGCCAGGACATTCCGAAAGTGGGGGTTTCCTAGCGCTGTACCCTGCGCCCAGGTTACGCCCCAGAAGGCAGCCAATCGGCGCCTCTTCTGGGTCGTAAACCCCACCCCCCCACAGCCTCCACATAGGCCGGCGAACACAATTTTTTTTTTTTTGAAAACTTTATCGATTTTTTGTAATTTTTTTTTTTTTTTTTTTTTTTTTTATTTTTTTTTTCTTTTCTTTTTTTAGGGGGGGGCGGCGCCCTGGCGCCCCCTATGCACAGGCCGCCACTGATTCACAGCCCTTGCCTTGACACTCAAAACTGAGCTCACGTGCATCCTGTTTTCACTGATTATCCTTGAGATGTTTTTTTTACAACTTGATTGGAGTGCACCTGTGGTAAATTCAGTTGATTGGACATATTCTGGAAAGGTACACACCTGTCTATATAAGGTCCCACAGTTAACAGCGCATGTCAGAGCACAAACCAAGCCATGAAGTCCAAGGAATTGTCTGTAGACCTCAGAGACAGGATTGTATCGAGGCACAGATCTGGGGAAGGGTACAGAAAAATGTCTGCAGCATTGAAGGTCCCAATGAGCACAGTGGCCTCCATCATCTGTAAATGGAAGAAGTTTGGGACCACCAGGACTCTTCCTAGAGTGGGTCACCCGGCCAAACTGAGCGATCAGGGGAGAAGGATCTTAGTCAGGGAGGTGACCAAGAACCCGATGGTCACTCTGACAGAGCTCCAGCGTTTCTCTGTGGAGAGAGGAGAACCTTCCAGAAGAATAACCATCTCTGCAGCTCTCCACCAATCAGGCCTGTATAGTAGAGTGGCCAGACAGAGGCCACTCTTCAGTTGAAGGCACATGACAGCCTGCCTGGAGTTTGCCAAAAGGCGCCTTATGTCTGGAGGAAACTAGGCATCGCTCATCACCTGGCCATCCCTACAGTGAAGCATGGTGGTGGCAGCATCATGCTGTGCAGATGTTTTTCAGCAGCAGGAACTGGGAGACTAGTCAGGATCGAGGGAAAGATTAATGCAGCAATGTACAGAGACGTCCTTGATGAAAATCTGCTCCAGAGTGCTCTGGACCTCAGACTGGGGCGAAGGTTCATCTTCCAACAGGACAATGACTCCAAGCACACAGACAAGATAACAAAGGAGTGGCTACGGAACAACTCTGTGAATGTCCTTGAGTGGCCCAGCCAGAGCCCAAACTTGAACCTGATTGAACATCTCTAGAGAGATCTGAAAATGAAAATGCAAACAAACACTCCGCATATAACCTGATGGAGCTTGAGAGGTCCTGCAAAGAAGAATGGAAGAAACTGCCCACAAATAGGTGTGCCCAGCTTGTAGCATCATACTCAAAAAGGCTTGAGGCTGTAATTGGTGACAAAGGTGCTTCAACAAGTATTGAGCAAAGGCTGTGAATACTTATGTACATGAATTTTTTTTATTTTTATTACATTTGCAAAGATTTCAAACAAACCTCCTTCATGTTGTCATTATAGGATATTGTTTGAAGAATTTTGCAATAAATTATCAATTTAATCCATTTTGGAATAAGGCTGTGGAAAAAGTGAAGCGCTGTGAATACTTTCCAGGTGCACTATAGGCAGGGCTTTTTTCCAGCAGGAACGCAGTTCTGGCACCTCCAGCACTGAATGTATGATATAGCAAGGATTGTGCTGGATGGCCTAATGATGCTGGCTGCTGGGGGATCTATTGTCACTGGCGGGGATCTGTTTTTGTGTGAGGGTCTATTGTTGCTATTGGGGGATATATTGTTGCTGGGGGGTCTTATGTTGCTGGTAGAAATCTACTGTTGAGGGAGAGGTCTATTGTTTGCTGGCTGCTTGAAGATCAGCTGTGGCTGCTGGAAGGTCTATTGATGCTGGCTGCTTGGAGATCTGTCTAATGTTTCTGGGGTGGATCTTTTTTTGCTGGGGGTATTTTGTTGCGGGTGGTCCATTGTTGCTGTGTGAGGGGTCTATTGTTGTGTGGGGGGAACAACTGTTGCTGGGGTGGTGTCTGTTGCTGCTGGGGGGATCTATTGTTGCTGGCTCCTGGGGATCTATTTTACTGCTTTTCTTGTAATAAGAACAAATTCTGTACAAATTATTTAGCACCACAAAACAATACTTGGGGCAGTACTGGAAGGTGGGTAGGGGGCCGAGGCAAGGGACGGTGCTCAGAGGGTGTGGAGCAGATACAAGGGAGGGCCCAGAAGGGGGGGGGGGTTCCTGCACCTATTCTCTGAGAAAAAAAAAAGCCCTGACTGTAGATAATATTAAGCATTCATAAACTCTTTCATTTAATAAACAGGCAGATGGAACACTTACCAAACATTATGACTCCCTATACGTAGGTCAAAAATGCGTTTTCATGCAGATTCTAGTTAATCGCTGAAAATGCACTTTTAAATGGGTTTATTTCAACTTCTAAGATAATTTCCCTCTGCGTTTTTAGATAAACCAAACACAGGACAGGAGACTAGCGTGAATGTGGCCTAAAGAAATCTAGAAAACATGACCTGCTAGCATTCTTCATGAGACGCCTTTGCAAAAACTTGCATTAGAGGATTTTGGGAACTGGTTCTTGAACCTGTTTCATGTGCATAATTGTGGATTTGCTAATACGTAAATCTTTGCTTTGACATCTTCTGGCAATAATATTTCCAATTTTCGAAATCCGTGAATCCTCCCCTGAAAAGAATGTAAAAGGAATACTTTTTAGTATTAGCAACTGTTTGTTTTTTTTCTCTAGAGTAGGCTGGGTTGTTGGTCAGGTTTTAATAGGTGGGGCAAAACTAGGCGTGTGCAATTCCGTGCCTGCAGTCAAAGCAGCTTTTATATCCGTGCTGCTGACATATTTCTGCTTTGCCCAGTCTGGTTTCAGCTGCCTGCGGTTCCAGCTTCCATCCAACTGTGAGTATTCACAATGCCGCTATCTTTGCAGAACCAAGAAAGTTACAGAACTTCTTTTACCTAACATTTCCGTCAACAGCGTGTTTGGCTGCATTTCTTTAAAATGTGATGCCTGAACTATTTTTAGGCAGGATGTTTGACTTTTTTTTTTTTTTTTTTTAAAGAGCCCAAAAACCTAAAATTGAAAAACTGCTAATACTTACACATAGCTGAAAAATAAGTCTTTCTGCAGAGAGTTATTGGGGTCTTTTAACTCTGATGCTAGTTACCTAGTTATCATGCTGACTGTGACTAACCCAGAACCAGCATGTGGATAAGGATCATTTTAGAGATGAGCAAATGCCAAACAGGCAGCTCTGTTTAGAGGCAGTTAAACGTTGCCTTGTGACGCAGCAACAATCTTTGCTATGGCAAACTGGAGGATCAGTTGTGCCTGTTTGTATGTGGCCAAAAACTTTGACTCTTGGGTGCAAATGGTCTGCGTCCAAGGCCAGCTAGGGGCTCTAATCACATGTAACCTCTCAGATGAGTAGTTCCATACAAACGGTGGTGGCAGTTATTAGTTTGTACAGGTTACAAATCTGTCCATGGCTGCTCCATCATTAAGTGTGCTTGGGGCTGAAGTTTCTCTGCAGCAGATTCTTGCACTCGAGAAGCTAATTGCGCCAGTAAGAACGGACTCTTAAGTCTGGTACACACATTGAGATAATCAGGGGAATGATCTTTTTTTTTTTTTTTTTTCTCGTTAGTTTCATATTGAAAACGAATAGGTTACTAAAGTATGAAAATTCTTGTACGATAGAATAAAAATTCAGAAGTGATGTAATGTATTTGTTTTGTATTTTCGGATTAAAACTGTGCTAATTAAACAAAAATTATATGGTCTGTTATTGTACGAGAAAAGTTTTCGTGTTTGTCCCTTCTGATAATTTGGGACAAAAGCTGGGTACTAACGATCAGATTATTCTACGATTGCTTCGAAAGTGGTATTTTTTGTATGATATTCTGATCATGTGTACTAGGCTTAAATGGTTGTAAAAGTTTGATTAACCACTTAAGCCCCAGAGGATTTGGCTGCTCAAAGACCAGGCCCTATGTTGTGATTCGACTTTAACGGACAATTGCGTGGTCGTGTGACGCTGTACCCAAATGAAATTGACGTCCTTTTTTTGCCACAAACAGAGCTTTCTTTTGGTGGTATTTGATCACCTGTGCGATTTTTATTTTTTGCGCTATAAACAAAAAAAGAGCGTCAATTTTGAAAAAATAACAATATTTTTCACGTTTTTTTATATGAAATTCTCAAAAAAAAAAATGTAAGAATCAAAATTTTTTAACATTTTAGGACAATTTGTTTTCTGCTACATATTTTTGGTAAACAAAATCGCAATAAGCGTATTTTCATTGGTTTGCGCAAAAGTTATTGCGTATACTAACTACAGGAAAGATTTGTCTTTTTTATTATTTTTTTTTTTTGCGGGACTGCGACATTGCGGCGGACAGATCGGACCCCTGACTGACATTTTTTAAACTTTTGGGGGTACCAGTGACATTACTACAGTAATCAGTGCTATAAATATACACTGTTACTGTAAAAATGACACTGGCAGGGAAGGGGTTAACTTTATTGGTGCTCAAGGGATTAAGTGTGTCCCTAGGGATGTGATTCTAACTGTTAGGGGGCGTGGCTAGTGAAGTAATCACAGAGACATACGATCCTACATAGCAGGATCGCAAAGCCTCTGTCATTACTTCAGGGAGAATGACAGACGGCTGTGTTTACATCAGCCGTCTGTCTTTCTCCCACTCCTGAGGGAGATCGCGAGTGGCCAGTGGACATCGGAGCCGCCGGTCACACGCGCTGGCTAGGCAGGGAACGCGCTCGCCCCCTAAAGGGCTCTTTGGCAAGCGACGTAGTACTATGTCACTTTGCCTGTAAGCGGCCACGTGCCGCAGTAAATGTACAGGAGGCGGTCGGCAAGTGGTTAAACAAAATAACAAACCTACCTATACTTACCTGCTCTGTGCAAGGGTTTTGCAAAAATCACACCCGATCCTCTTCTTCTGGGTCCCCTGCTGGTGCTCTGGGCCTCTCCTCTTCATCGGGTGCCCCCACGGAAAGCCGATTTCCAGGGGGGCTCCCATGCGGGCTTGCTCCCGAGTCCTGCTGCTGCGTCCATTGACACAGACAGTGGGACTCAGCCCCGCTGTCAATCACAGCTTGTGATTGACAGCAGAGGGAGCCAATGGCTCCTGCTGCTATCAGTCTATCCAATGAGAAGAGCAACAGTAGCTGGAGCCACTGCACTCGTGTACATCGCTGGATCGGATCGGGCTCAGGTAAGAAAAAAGGGGGGGGGGGGTCTGGGGAGAAGCTGCAGCACAGATGGTTTTTCACCTTAATGCATAGAATGCATTAAAGTGGTTGTTAAGGCAGATGTTTTTATTGATCCTAATGCATTCAGATAAAAAAAAAACCTTCAGTGTGCAGCAGCCCCCCTAATACTTACCTGAGCCCATCTCAATTCAGCGATATTGCATGAGTGCCTCGGCTGCCCAGGACTCTCCCACCTCATTGGCTAGAACAGTAGCGGGGTGCCATTAGCTTCCGCTGCGGTCAATCAAAAACAAATGAGGGGAGAGTGGGGACAGGGCCGAATTGCAGCTCAGTTTCTGAATGGATACACCAAGCAGCGGCTTGGCTCGGGTACCCCCATAGCAAGCTGCCTACTGTAGGGGCACTTGGCAGCAGGGAGGGGCCAGGAGCACCGGCCAGGGACCAGAGAAGAGGAGGATCCGGGCTGCTCTGTGCAAAACCAACTACACAGAGGAGGTAAGTATAACATGTTTGCGTTTTTAAAAAAAAAAAGACTTTGACTTTAGTATGACTTTAAGGTGAAAAACCTGAAGGCTTTACAACCACTTTAAGTGCCGGTTCACACTAGTACGACTTGTCAGGCGACTTGTCAGCCTGACAAGTCGTGCACCGTCGCGGTCCATTGTGTGGTACAGGACCCGTTCTAATAGGAGCGACACAAGTCACTCCGACTTAGAAAAAGGGTCCTGTACTACTTTGTGGCGACCTGCATAGACATTCATTTTATGAAGTCCGTGCAAGTCGCGCCAAAGTCGCGGTGCACGCGACTTCACAGGTCGCCCCTGAAGTCGTGCCGCTTCAGTGTGAACCGGCACTAAGGGTTTCTGAATTTACTTCAGGTTTCCTGATTTGCATGTTTGCTCCAGATTTACACTACAACCACTAACCCAGAACATGTATGCAGAACTGCATTCAGGGTCTGTCAGGGCCACTACTTGCATGGAACTGTTCATCCAAGAGGTTACGTGCGATTTGGGGCTTTGACTGGGCCTGGGCGCAGACAGCTTTTGTCCAGGGATGGCGCCGCTTGACAGTCAATCCGTTTAAATCTGACCATGGCAGATCTCAGTGTCCATAGAGCTGAAGTTGTTCCACTGCATAGTTTTACTGTGGAGAAGTTAATCACCCATCTGACTAAGCCCCTGGATGTTTGAATTGATGTCACATTTCAGTGGGCTAAAGGAATGTATTCCCCCTGGGATAGGTGCGCTCCCACATAGCACCGTCCAGGCTGGCTGTGCCACTCAGGGAATAGGATGCTACTGACAGCAGGAATTGTAGATTTGAAAAAGTGGTGCAGTTGTCACAAGTATTAAACATCACCAACATATTTTATAAATGGCATGACAGAAATTTGACAGAAAAGTTAGTATCCTAAAAGATCTTCCTTCAGTGGCCACCTTTGGTAAGTTTAAATAAAAATATATTTTTAAAAGTATGCTGTTGTCTGGAATTAAATATATGTACACTATTATTTTTTTGAAAAATATTTATTGAGTTTTCCAGTGGAAGAATAGACACATGTACAGAACAGAACATAGAGTACTACTGGCTACACTAATATTTTATGGTAGCAGACAGTACAAGTCATGGCTTGTGATCTTCCGGTATGAGGGGGAAGTCAGGCCAGGTATAATATTTATGCTGACGTCCTGAGGCGGATTTACTTAAGCAGTCGAGAATGTTCCCTTAAAATATTTTAAATATTCACTTAATTTATCCAGTGACGTGAAAAGCAAATTCCAATTCATTGTAAATGCTCGATCGCGTGCAGTTGCTTTTCACATAATTGGATCAATGAAATTAATATTCATACAGTTTTTAGAGGGATGATTTGAAAATTCTTTAGTAAATCAGTTGTGTTTGGCTATGTTTATTGCTAGATTGGCTTGTTATTGATGAGCACATTATAGTATTGTGCTTCTTTTTGACTAGTGCAAGAGGAATTTAGTAGATTTTAGTCTATAATCATTGGGCTCAATTATTCCTTTGGTAAAGCAATAGAAAGAGGTTGGGCTTGTACATACAAGTACATGTTCTACGGCCTCTCCTACGCTGGGTGTTTACACATAAAACAAATTGGGAGAGACCTAATGCAAGGCAGGATTGCACTGTCTCCATTTCGCCCTGCAGCATTATGAATAGACATTCCTTCTTTGCATAGGGCCACTGTTAGAAATCATGGGGCCCTGTAAGCCTACCTGACGGGGCCTCCTTTGATCCTGCCCTCAACCCCACTCCTGGCTTAGGCCTCTTCCCTGACCCCACCTTGAAATAAAGTGCACGTTTGTGTTCAAGTGATATTTCTTTCTCCAGCCTGTTATCAGGTCCTCCATTCACTTCTATGGAGCGGTGGATGTAAATGGACTTGTATCTGTTTACACCCGCCTATCTCTAATCTGATCCACTAAATAAATGAAGAGGATCCATTCCCCTACATCTGGGCAGTCGGATGTAAATTGACAACTGGTCTGTTAACATCTGACTGCCCACAGAGCAGAGTGGGCTATGTCCGTGTTTGCAATGCATAAGGAGAGCAGACACAGACCTGTCATCCACCTGATCAGCTCGGCTCAATGGGGGATCAGTGGACAGATATCCGCTGAGAAAGTGGATTCTGCCCCATGTGAAAGGGGTCTTGTAACACACAGCAGGTTATTATGTGATAACACACGGGCAGCACAGTCAACAGGTGCTTTGTCATGGAGTTGTCACATGGCTGTGGGGTGCTGACTTTAATAAAGTCAGCACCCAACAGCCAGGTGACACACTGTGATAGAGCACCTGCTGACTGTGCTGCCCATGTGTTAACGCACAGCAGGTTATGATGGGATATCACAATGGGACAGTCAGTGAGAGGATTCTACACAGATATTCACCCTGTGTCCAGCCATGCAGTCTGTTTCCTGCTCTGCGGCTCCCCATCAGTCACCTGCTGCTTCACATCAGTCACTCGCCACCTGAGGACGGGAACTGAGCAGAGATCACTCCGCCAGGGAAGGCAGTGGGCAGCAGCCGGCTGGGACTAAATGAGAAGCACAGCAACGTGGAGGGGATTTGAATGTACATACGCCCCGAAAAAAGAACAAACAGTCCCTCCTCTGCTTTCACCTCCTGGGCCCCTCTGTTGACCTGATGGGGCCTAGGAAAATGCAATTATACACCCTCCTAAGCAAATGGGAGTAGGGGTGTAATTTAGACAGCCTTATTTTTTTTCTGTTTTGCACACATGAACTGTAAAGCCTCGTACACACGCGTCGAAATTCGGCCAGGAATTTTCGTCTGACGACCGATCTGCCGATTTTCGGCTTGTTAGTATGGTGCTCTCGACAACCGAATCCGACTTTTCGGCCGACAAAATTCTGGTGTGCAGGCTATAAAATTTTTGTCCACCGTCAAAACGCGTCCGATTTTCATGCAGTCAGTACAGATTTAGACAGGGAAATATCTTATGAGCAAGACTGGGCATGCTCAGATGAAAGAACACAAAGAAAGCAAACCAACACATGACATCACTTCTGAAGTATAATTCTGTCCGACGACAAAATTTGTGTGCAGTCTAGAGCACATTCCAACCAACAGACGCCACTCTGGACAAAAGATGGACGACCGGTCAGCGGAAATTCGTTGCATGTGTACTAGACTTAAAGTTGGTTGGGTCTGGTAAGCTGAAGTGGCCAGGCAGGCTGTACTGTCCTATCAGCGACTTTGATAGTGAGAGTAAAGGTTGGACATAGATGGGTAACATTTAGGTCATTCAGCCCACAAGAGGTAAGAAAAATCATTTTTGATTTCCCCATCTACTTAAAAAGCATAGATGGATGAAACTCTCTATTGAATTGCTAGTGCTACTGTGCAGTGACTGCATTTGAGAGGATGCAGTCACTTTTCAGCCAACTATTTACCACCTGTCCCATCGGTTTTAAAATCGCCTTTTGTTAGAGGTGGTGCTTGCAGAGACACCCATGGCTCAAATTTTGTCTGATTCAGCAGGAAATTTGAGACATCTACAGGGGCCTTGAAGGTTCCTATGTATTTTTTTATTATTATACAGGATTTATATAGCGCCAACAGTTTGCGCAGCGCTTTACAATGTGAAGGAAGACAATACAGTTACAATACAGTTCAAAACAGGAGAAACTAGAGGGCCCTGCTCGTTAGAGCTTACAATCTAGAAGGCAGACTTTGAGATACCTGAGTACACTAGTGTTGATGTGGAACTAAGTTTGCCACTTAAAAATTGGCAAAAAGAGTTTTTGGGTAGAATAGACTCTATAGTCAATTTTACTGATTATTTAAGTTATTATACAGACCTGCATTCATTGAGGACAAGTGGCAACACTAATGTGCTTGCAGACCCTGGAGCTTCAGTTACATTGGCCAATCCCTTTAAATGCCTTTGATCTATTCCCTTTGGATTTGGCCTATGGCAGTCAGAACATGCTGTTCTCTTGTTGTGTTTATGGGTTTTTTACTCATTCATGCAGTTTAATGGTGTAGCACCATCTTGGGTAGGTGCTAGAGAGGGAGTATAGTTTTTGGCTCTGTCTGCCTATCGGAGGAGCAGCAGGTGAATTCTATATTTCTCTCTGATTAACAGTGAGCAGGATCTGTGAGTTAGGTCTGCTCAGTGTGGGATTCACGTGGTCTGAGGGAGTGTCCCCACTGATCTAATGGAGAGGGACATTGCATAGTGGAGGAAACCTGACCAATGGGCACACACGCTTTGATACAGCCCTAGTCATTGGCATAGAATGCCTATGCATTGTGGGATGTGGTATAAAAGCCAGGAGCACATGTGCTCTGGGTTTTTGGCTGGTGAGCAGAATGTCCCGTAAGAAGGGTGGTGGCTGCCTCCTCTTCTGCACCAGTTGATGTACGGTCACAGGCAGTCAGCTTGGTGAGCCAGAAGTTTGGAGCTGAACCCAAAGGTCCAGGAGAGCGGACTAGGAGGAGTTGAGACACTGGAGAACCTGAAAAGCAGTATCGTGCGTACAGGGGATCGTGTCTGGGGGCCACTCCGGAGTAGAGTAGTCAGAGGACGGGTGTCAGCTGGTGGACAGAAAGGCGAGTGCCATGAAGAGAAGTGCTAAAGAAAATGACTTCAGGTTCATCAAGTGGCAGGATGAAGCTGGGGCCTTGCCGCATTCTCAGATAGAAGTTCTCAGCATTGTGAATTGTTCAAGTGTTTCAGTATCCCATTCATCCATTCTCCCATCCCCATCTAAATTAAGACAACAAAAACAACAACCCCTAGACTGTTCATTGACTGAGCCAGAAAGTAAAGGGTTAAGATTCTGCACACAGTTGCTATCAGTAACCCAGGGGACTCGAAAAGGTGAGAAATCCAGCCAACCTCAAGGGGGCAGGGCTACAATGGTAATTTTTGTCCAGTCTCCTTAAGCCTCGTACACACGCACCGATTGTTGGCCATGAATTTTCGGCCAACGTCCGAACGGCCGATTGTCTGCTTGTTAGTATGATGCTTCCGACAACCGACTGCGACTTTTCGGCCGAAAAAAATCTGGTGTGCATGCTATAAAATTTTTGTTGGCCGTCAACAGAACGGCCGATTGTTCGTCAGTCAGTACAGATTTCGGCAGACAAAAATCTGATGAGCAAGACTGGGCATGCTCAGAGAAGAAAAAACACACAGAAAGTAAACCAGCACATGACATCACTTCTGAAGTTGGTTTTTGTTGGCCAACAAAAGTACAGTGCAAGTCTAGAGCACATTTCAACCAACACAACACTGGACAAAAAACGGCCGATCGGTCGGCCAACAATCGGTGCGTGTGTACGAGGCTTAAGTCATTTTTCTGCATGCCTCCTTCAATCAGGCAGCAAGTTTGGGGGCAGCCCACCTAGGTAGTGTTTGTGTGATCTTTATCTAGGTTTGGGGTACACCATGCTGAAGATTTCCATTTGCATCACACGCCATGTTATATTCTGTTTTTCACCCAGGAATTTTCCATCTTATCTGATGTCCCATTAATGGTGCAAACACTTACAGAATCAAAATGGAGTAACTACTTCAGTAAAAAAAAAATCTTCTTAAAACTGACTTAACTCAAATATTTTTTTAACTGTACTGTAAAAAGCTTTATCAATTTCTAAGCACTTGGCCAAATTAGCATCTTATATCTTATCTATGTATACAAGACAGGCTACTCTGAGCAAAAATGCCACACCCTAGTCTCATGGAAAAAGAGCTTTCCATATTTTAACATAACCATACTAGGTATGGTCACATCAAACTCTTACAAAACTTTGGTCAATGGTCAATATGCAATGGTCAGTGAGAAATATGTACCAGGACAAAGACAGGCCAAAACTTTAGCCCAAGTTGATGAATGGCTAATACCATCACCATGTTCCCAGAATGCATGCATCATTGCTTTTTGTACAAGCATCTCAGGAACAAGAAGAGGGCATTCCCCTACATAGGGTCACACATGGAAATAAAAACCTGAAAGTTTGAAGTTTTCTCCACTTTAAACATCATTAAAAAAAAAAGTTGGGCTGGCTTTTGGCTTTAAGCATTTCTTTAGAAAACAATGTTTCTCAGGTGTGTTTACTCAAGTCTCTGACAGGTGCAGGCCCCGGCTCGCCATCATGAAAGACCAAAAAGAAGAAAGTTATCTGCATACTGCTGACTTGATACAATACAATTCCTATATTCTTCCAAGATTGGACAAACAGCACAGCGACTTGACGAACAGTTAAGCTTTCCTGCTATTGTGGAGTCCTGCCGCCTATCATTTGGTTGTCAAATTCCAAAACTTACATTTTCAAAAAAAGGCTCTGGCATTTGACCATTGATAATAGAAGGCCTTATCCTTGACCTTTGTACAGGCTAAACCCAGGGTCTAAGGCAGTGATGGCGAACCTTTTTGAGCCCGAGTGCCCAAACTGCAACACAAAACCAACTTGTCTGTTTCAAAGTGCCAGAGAGTTAATACCGGGGGTGGGAATGTGATACATCGCCTCCCAGCCACCCCAACCCAGCTACTCACCTCTGCATCCCAAAGCCCCCCCTCTTTGCTTACTTCTACATGCCCTGCTCACTATTGCACCCCCACAAAGCTGCTGACATTGTAAAGGTTAGCCGGTCAGTGGTGTGCGCTCTTCTTCCTCGTGTGCCCACAGAGAGGGCTCTGCATGCCAGCTGTGGCATGCGTGCCATGGGTTCGCCATCACTGGTCTAAGGGGTTCCACAGGTGCACAGAGATTATTTCTAAGCTAACACAGGTACATACAGTTACCAAAGAGTGCCTGGATTTCAGCCTTGTTACCTTAGAAACATTTTGGCAAGTTTAGATTCTCAAAAGCTAAAGCAACCCAAACAAATTATATTTTGGAGTTTTTGAAGAATTTTTGCTTCTTTGGTCTTCAAAGTATTATGAAGTGTACTAGTATTAAAAGTTTTAAATGTGCAAATTTCTTATACTGTACATGGCAAGTGTGTAGGTAGTAGCTACCTAAAAAATGCCCAGCCACTCGTGATTGATTTGTCTTTTCTTTATGGTCTGCTGATCCATTACTGCCAGCATCTATTTTGTTCACCATTTTTGTAGAATAAATTAAAAAGGAAAAGGGGTAGAACAGAAGGGGTTTATGGCTTTTAGCTACTTTGAGAAATGACCGTGTTGTGCACTGTAATACCTGCCCTACACAAGATCATTTTCAAGCAATTACAACCACTTTCAATCATTTTCAACTATCTTTTGGCTACAAATACAGCTAAATGAATCAATAAAACTTATCACTACTGGAACTCTGAAATGACTGACACTGTTGATTGTAAGTACGCTTGTTTGTTATTATAAGTAGTAGAACTAGTCTGAAGATTTCCATGTGTACAATTTGCTTAACCACGTTTTGCTTACAATACATTGTGCACAGTGGCAGGCATAGTCAGCAAGAAGCCACTGTGCAAAGCCACATTCATTTATTGCCAACTACTACTACACAAACGTATTCACTGTGTATAGTGAGAGAGAGAACTTGCTTTCATCTCAAAAGACATCAAGAGGAATAGGCTGAAGCATTCCGTATGTCTCTGTGCCAGTCAGGCATGGAGGAAAGGAGGTGCCCACATGTAAAAACTGTGAGATTGGTTTGCAGTGATGGCGAACCTTGGCACCCCAAATGTTTTGGAACTACATTTCCCATGATGCTCAACTACACTGCAGAGCGCATAAGCATCATAGGAAATGTAGTTCCAAAACATCTGGGGTGCCAAGGTTCGTCATCACTGGGTTAGGGTGTCATGAAGCAGCCTCTTAAGTACCCTGGAAAGAACTCTACATTCAACACAAGCCCGATGAATGTTGTATTGCATTGCAATTGTGGCTGTAAACATGCAACAGTTACAGTTTTCATTAAAAAATATATTTTTTGAGTTATTTTGAGCACTGCCAGGCATGCATTCACACACATTTGCTTCAAAAGTATTTGATAGGTCTGCTTAAATTCTCAAAACGCAATTGCACGGAAGAACAACCAGTTGACACAATATACTATGGGAGTGCCTGTAGAACAATGAACAAAAGGGATTTTCTGTAGCGTGGTTTAGAAACACCCGGAGAGCTTTCTGAATGGTTGTAATTTAGTTGATCTTCTTGCTGCATGGGGCTTGAGGCATACTGGAACATGGTGTCTAACACCTAAATTGCTGATTATGGATTGGGGGGTACCTGAATTTTGGTACTGGGTCCTTCACCTGGTACTTCAGGTATTGCTTATGTAATGGGCAGTAATGGATCTGGGTCTTTCACCTGGTACTTCAGGTATTGCTTATGTAATGGGCAGTAATGGATCTTGAAGGACACTAATACTATAGGTAAAGGAGGAGGGTCCCTAAACGATTCCCCCAATGCCACCACTGTCATTAAATGTTGCTTTTTCCTCAATTTCTTTTTACTCAACCAAAAGCTGTAGTTTTATCATGTCCTATGACATCACTGGTACCAGCTGTCCTTATATTATGCTAATAAGCCTTTCAGTTCCCTGATTTAGTTTTGGTTCCTCTCTAAAGGATCACTGTAGATTAATAGTAAAGTAGAAGACTTGCATTGGGTCCAACATAGAACATATCTAATGGATATTTTACTACTTTGGATGCCTGTGCAGTATGTCTACTCCTGATATTTAGTACCACAAATGATCTGTCATTTAAGGACCACTTACAGTGCCTTGAAAAAGTATTCATACCCCTTGAAATTTTCCACATTTTGTCTTGTTACAACCAAAAAAACGTAAATGTATTTCATGTGATAGACCAACACAAAGAGGCACAAAATTGTAAAGTGCAAGGAAAATGATAAATGTTTTTTGAAAAGTTTTTTACAAATAAATATCTGAAAAGTGTGGCATGCATTTGCCCCCGAGTCAATACTTTGTAGAACCACCTTTCGCTGCAATTGCAGCTGCAAGTCTTTTTGGGTATGGCTTTGCACATCTAAAAAGTGAAAACTTTGCCCATACTTTTTTTGCAAAATGGCTCAAGCTCTGTCAGACTGAATGCAGAGCGCCTGTGAACATGATCATGAGAACATGAATATGCTTCAATCTAAACAATTCCATTGTAGCTCTGGCTGTATAGAGTTAATGTCCTGCTGGAAGGTGAATATCTGCCCCAGGCTCAAGTCTTTTGCAGACTCTTAACGGGTTTTCTTCTAAGATTGCCCTGTATTTGGTTCCATCCATCTTCCCATCAACTCTGACCAGCTTCACTGTCCCTCCTGAAGAAAAGCATACCCACAACATGATGCTGCCACCACTATGTTTCATGGTGGGTAGGGTGTGTTCAGGGTGATGTGCAGTGTTAGTTTTCCATCACACATAGTGTTTTGCTTTTAGGCCAAAAAGTTTAAATTTGGTCTCATCTGACCAGAGCACCTTCCTCCACATGGTTTCTCACAAACTGCTCACAGGACTTCTTATGGCTTTCTTTCAATAATGGCTTTCTTCTTGCAACTCTTCCATAAAGGCCAGATTTCTGGAGTGCATGACTAAAGCCCCGTACACACGCATCGAAAATTGGCAGGGAATTTTCGGCCAACGTCCGATCTTCCGATTTTCGGCTTGTTAGTGTGATGCTTCCGACAACCAACTCCGACTTTTCGGCCGAAAAAAATCTGGTGTGCAGACTATAAAATTTTTGTTGGCCGTCAACATAACAGCCGATTTTCGTGCAGTCAGTGCAGATTTTGACAGAGAAAAATCTGATGAGCAAGTCTGGGCATGCTCAGTGAAGAAAAAACACAAAGAAAACTAACCAACACATGACATCACTTCTGAAGTAGAATTTTGTTGGCCGAGAAAATTCGTGTGCAGTCTAGAGCACATTCCAACCAACAAAACACAACTCTGGACAAAAGAGGGACGATCGGTCGGCTGATAATCGTTGCGTGTGTACGAGGCTTTATAGTTGTCCTGTGGAAAGATTCTCCCACCTGAGCTGTGGATCTCTGCAGCCCCACAAGAGTGACAATGGGCTCTTGGCTGTTTCTCTGATTAATGCTCTCCTTGCCCAGCCGGTCAGTTTAGGTGGACGGCCATGTCTTGGTAGGTTTGCAGTTGTGCCATACTCTTTCTATTTTCAGATGATGGATTGAACAGTGCTCTGTAAGATGTTTAAAGCTTGGGATATTTTTTTATACCCTAACCCTGCTTTAAACTTCTCCACGTTATCCCTGACCTGTCTGGTGTGTTCCTTGACCTTCATCATGCTGTTTGCTCACTAAGGTTCTCTAACAAACATCTAATTCACAGAACAGCTGTATTTATACTGAGATTAAATTACACACAGGACGACGCTATTTGCCAATTAGGTGACTTTTGAAGGAGATTGGTTCCACTAGATTTTAATTTAGGGGTATCGGAGTAGAGGGGGCTGAATAGAAATGCACGCCACACTTTTCAGATATTTATTTGTAAGAAATTTGGAAAACCATTTATTTTCCTTCCACTTCATAATTATGTGACACTTTGTGTTGGTCTATCACATAAAATCCCATTAAAGTACATTTGTTTTTTTGTTGTAACATGACAAAATGTGGAAAATTTCAAGAGGTATGAATACTTTTTCAAGGCACTGTACATACCCAGTTTATTCATCTTTATTTGACCATTATTTTATTGTGACTTAAAATGTTAGAGTGAATACAGGTTCTGGATTTACTATCTTGTCTCCCACAGTACACAGACAATGAAAATGCAATTATTTTTCGAAATATACTGTATAATTAAAGTGTTGCTACAGCCAAATCCTTTTTAGTTTTGGATGTATTTGGGGAGATTGGGAAAGTGTTAGCACCTCTTTCTGTTTTTTATTCCAGTTGGTGTCTTCTCTTGCACACTCCCTCACTTCCTATTCTGGAGACACAACAGAAAGTAAATGAAAATCTTCCCGTATTGTTTGCATTAAAACAAGTGTCCCAATTGCCTTCAACTCCTGATCCAATGGAAACTGTAAGGCCCCTTTAACATGGGTTTTCTGATCAGGTTCACCTGTCAGTTTTTTAGGCGGACCTGATCAGATGTTCCATTCACCCCTATGGGGCAGCGGATTTCAGCGGTGACATGTCCACTGACACTCCGATCCTGTCCGGGAAATCCAGATGGATTAGTAACCCTATTTTCCATTGATCTGGCGGATCGGATGGGATTGGATGAAAACATACAGGCGGTCCGTTTTTTATCTGATCTCCATATAGAGGAGAGCAGTGCTCTGACAGGTCCGTCTCAGCACAGTAAGTGGAGACGGACCTGTCATCCACCTGATCAGCGGGGAGCAGGGGATCAATCCCCTGCTGAGCGAAGCAGAGTCCACCGGGCGGAACGCCCGTGTGAAAGGACCCTTCCCATTACGGGAAGTAAGGAGGAAAATTCTCACAACAGTACAAACCAAACAAAGATTATAATGTTCCCCACTCTAACTAGAATTTTAAATATGATTTGTTGAAAGTTCCACATTAACATTCTAACAGATCCCTCCCCTGCCAGGCTATTGTATTTTGACAGCTGCTAGCGCTGGCTGTCAGAATACCTGAACAGTGGCTGCAGGTGCTGTTCAACTGACAGTTTTCAGTCTAGCTCCTTTGAATTTGTCAACTTTTGTAGAGCTGTCAGGGCCACCCATTGTTATAATTTTGTCTGGTTCACCTGAATCAGCTAAAATTGTACACAAACACAAAATTCGGAATACAGACATGCCTTTAGAGAAGAGTATTGAAATAGTTTAGGGATTTCTCCCAGCAATAAGCATGGCCTTTAACAAGTTTTCCGTTGCTGTTGTGAGGGTGTAGCTTTCCTTCCCACTCACTATGGTTTGGCAATAGTATCTGTGGGAGCAGTCAGGACCTCTCCTTCCCCTCAGGCTCCGGAGCCATCCTGTGATGACTCACTACAGTGTTTATCAATGCAAAACATCTGCGGCCTACTTCCACTGCTCTGATTGTCATATTCAAATCTTCTCTGTAGCCGTGTGGCGTGGATTCTGTGCGTTCTGCATTCTGTTTATATTCCATCTGTCAGATTTTCCAGTGAATTGTAGTTGGCATTCAGTAGGATGATACTTTCATTCCTAAACCAGCGATTCTCAACTTTTTTTGAGCCCGAGCACAGTAAATTCTTCCAAAACTTACTATGCCTTAACAGTAACAAAGTTTATGCTCACACAACAGAAGTATGGGAATGCAAAAAGTATTCAAATGCTGGAAGCCTCTGGATGGGGCTGGGTGTCACTGTGGGGGGATGTGGGTTGGAAAGTAGTCTGGGGGACTCTGCAGCTGACTCAGTCACCCTGCAGGAAATTATGTTTCTGTAGGGGCTCTCGGGAGCACTGTGGGAGGTTGGGGGGGGGGGGTACTGTGGGGCAATACTATAAGTTAGGGGCACTATGTAGAGTTTGAGGCACTTCAGCAGAATGGGAGCAACTATGGTAGGTTTGGGGGCACTGTGGGAGGTTTGGGGGACACTCTGGGAGCTTAGAGGCACTGTGAGAGGTTAAGTTATCTGCAGATGGCTGGAGGCTTGGGGGGGGGGCACGTCTCTATATTTTCTAATCTCTACACTGTACCTTCTAATCCATAGGACTAACTCCTTGCCAAGGCCAATGATAACATTAGCTTAGCTCTAAGCCTACCATTGTCGAGGGGTTGGGGAAGATGGCAGGGGATCTGAGCAACTGGGCTCAACTCTAAATAACAAAGGGCATTTCTGTGGGTACAGTTGCCCTTTAACCCATAATTATCATTATCCCAGGCATTGAGAGAAAGTTGCCCATAAAATAAATAAGCCATTACTGTTATGCCTATCACTATAAGAGAGAGTTAGGCCAAGTTTACACTTGCAGCCAACCTTGCTGCCCCCCTGGAAAGAAATCCAGAGGCATTTGACTGTTTTACCCTTTAAAGCCTGCCTTACTGTGCCAGGTGTTGTAAGCTGGTTGTGTCGCAGCCCCATTTCACTTGAACGATCATGTCAGGTGTAGGTACTGCTGGCTGCACGCAACAGGAGTTAAAATTTTAGCCATGGCCGTGAAGCAAAGCATTCCAGCCATGGCATGTGTACCACCCCATCAAGCTGCCTTTCCAGTTTTAGGGAGACAATAAAACTCAACCACCTGTTTTTACAGCCCTGAGACCCCAGCTGTAACCCCATTGAGATATACTGTTTCCTGAGATAGAGCAAGAAAGAAAGCAAGAAAAAATAATTTAGATGGATCTGGGAAGGGATTTGATCTTGCTTGCCTTAGGGGAACAAGACTTTTTCTTAGCTCTGTAGGGTTAACTGCTGGAGTTGCGCAGTGTTGTCACATCATCATGCTGAAATCCTAGGTATCAAAGGTCATATATTATATGGGCCTTACTGGTCCTAACCTCCATAGAAAAGGAATGAATTGCTATCACTTCTACTTGTTTTTTCTTTGTTTTTTTTCTTTATATTTTATTGTAAATTAAGTGTACTTATACAGAATATCTTTTTTTTCTTTCAGAAAATGGCAGACGAATTTAACGTAAGTTCTAATTATTTACTTTTTAAATTTTCTGCTTCTAACCATTAAAATTCTGATTCTGGTTTGTGAGATCCCCATTTACTGTTGTGGACCAAAGAATGAGTGACGATTACCATATTCATAGTAAATGTACTGGGAACAATGTGTCGGGATCTGCTTCAACTCTGTAAGACAGCCTTCATAAAGGGGCAGTAGACTGCATTTGGCCCCTCTCTTGATTCTGGACACACCAATGGAACAATGAAGGAGCTGCAGCCCACTGAAGAATCATCATTCCACTCTCCCCTCCTGTAATCATGTGCACAGGTTTAGTTAACTTTTTTTTCAGCACAAGGGACAGAACCTACTTTTAATGAGAAGTGTCCCTTGTGCTGGTTTTTTGCTGCTTTGAAATCTTCTGTCTTCTGATCTCCCCCATAATCCCCCCAGTCATAATCTTCTGGTGCTGTGGGCATTAATACAGACCTGTTATAAGCACTCAGCAAAAGTGCTGACTATGCCTTGTCTGTTGCCCCCCCCATGCATAGAAGCTGTACTGTAACTTCCATCAAAGAAAAGCACTTTATGAATGGAGGAGGCTGACCTATTTATTTTTTGACTTCTCTTCTATTCATAGAGCACTTTTCATTCATGGAAGCCATAATACAGTTTGTATGAATGGAGGAGGGGGGGGGGTGGAAAGGGCAGGCAACTATGGCACACTTGACGAGTGTTTATGATAGACCCAGCAGCTGTATTACCCCCCCCCCCCCTGTGGGATGGGGATGGATGGGGTGGACAGAGGACAAAATATTTAAACTAATACAGTAACCCCCAGCACAAGGTAATGAATGAAAGTACCATCCCTTGTGCTGATAAAGAAAAAAATGGAACACAAACATCTACTTGAATAATGCAGTTTTAGGCAGAGTGGCCTGTGCCCCAGTCTCAGTGGAATTCATGTTATATTTCAGAACAACCTGCTCTATTGTTTTGTACTGATAGGTAGTTCAATATTATCAATGCTTTGCCTTCAGTTTTCTTTCCTTTTTTTTTTTTTTTGCAACAGCTGACTGATGCCATATCGGGGCAAACCAATGCCAGCGGGCAGCCAAACCAAGCACAAGGTCAGAATTGGAATAATCCATGGGGAGGTCCTGGACAGCCATACCCAGGAGGATACCCAGCACCAGGGCCAGGCCAGCAGTACCCAGGATTTCCTGCAGGCGGACAGCAGGTCCCAGGATTTCCTGCAGGCGGACAGCAGGTCCCAGGATTTCCTGCAGGCGGACAGCAGGTCCCAGGATTTCCTGCAGGCGGACAGCAGGTCCCAGGATTTCCTCAAGGCGGACAACAGTATCCAGGGGGATTTCCACCTGCAGGCCCAGGGGGATTTCCTGGCTATCCAGGTTTCCCAGCACCAGGGCAGCAATACCCAGGTGCTTCTGTGCCAGGGCAGCCTGACCCAAAAGCAGCAGGTCAGACAGGTCCTTTACCATCAGCTCCTGCTGGCCCACTGGTGAGTTTGTATTGAATTCAACTATTGAGAAAAATCTTTGAATGACTGTCACTAAGACTTGCTTTTTTATAACCTGTATGATACAACGGCATGTCTTAACCAATTATGTGTTTCAGAATTTACCACATACGATACCTATGCCATCTGGAATTATGCCTGGCCTGGTGCTGAGTATTCAAGGCGTGGTGAGCAATAATTGTAAAAGGTAATAGCAGTTGGAGATGACCTCACCTGTCATTTTGGTAGAACTTACAGGTCAGATTTATAATCAATGTATCTATGAAAATACTGCACGCTACATGTGCTTTTCACATTTTGTGTGTGTGTGTGTGTATATGTATGTGTGTGTGTATATGTATGTATGTATGTATGTATGTATGTATATATATATATATATATATATATATATATATATATATATATATATATATATATATATATATATATATATATAATAAAATAATGCAGAACACAGTGAGGGGCCTCTAATAATGTCCTGAATGATGTTGCAGAGAACACTTTTGGTTAGGAAAAGGATTTTGCCAGATCAGATCATGTGATAGGTTTCCTACTCCTCCTGACACTTTTTTCCAGATTCATTATGTAGCACTACCCTCGTAGCAGCCGCTGGTATATTACTTAGATGTTCCCCAGATTCAGCACCACAGCCAGGCATACAGAATTTCCCACAGCCAGGTCTAGGGGTTGTAGTGTGTTTTTTGTTTTATTTTAGTTTAGGAACTTGGTTAGTAGAAAGCATATAGTGGGATACTCAACATTGAACTATTCACAATTGAGGACAGCTTTCTTAGCAGAACTGTGTAGCAAGCTGAGCAAAGTCCATTGCAAAGCAATTGTGTGGACCCTGCTCTTCAAGACACCAGGCTGTGTTCAGTTTAGCTTACACCCAGCAGCTGACTTCTAGCACCCAGAGGGGGATTTAAAGAGATTTTTTTTTTACAACCTGAAAGAGAAATACATAATGAGCTAGTATGCATCGCATACTAGCTCATTATGAAATACTTACCTTAGAACGAGCCACCGCCGTGCCGTCCGCTCACCTCTGATGGGCGACATGTCTAGTCGCCCGTCTTCCGGGATCGCGGCATCCGGCCATCTGATTGGCCGGAGCCGCGCTGACGTCACTCCCGCGCACGCGCGCGGGAGCCGACAGTCACGGCACGGGGCTCTGAAGGAACGGCACGAGCGGCCGTTCCTTCATAGCGCATGCGCCAGTGACGTCACTGGATGCATCGAAGGTAAATATCTCCTAAACGGTACAAGTTTAGGAGATATTTACAGTACCTATAGGTAAGCCTTATCATAGGCTTACCTATAGGTACAACTTGCAGAGGAGGGTTTACTTCCTCTTTAAGCAACACATGTCCCAAGGATCCCTTTAGGGGGTCTGTACTCGCAAAGGCCCTGGTTGTAGGTCACCTTCCTTAGTGATACCAGACAGGATCCACGGAATTTCTCCCTCAGTCAGCTCTCAGGTCACCCACGTGAGGCCGCAGGGCAGCCTGTGCTGGGGAGAGGCGACAGCCCCCATCCACAACTGGACCCTCCTCTGCAGGAAAAGACCCAGATCCCATGTGCTCACTGAATACAAATACTAGCACCCAGCATGCTCAGAGGCACCACTCCTGTAATTGGCTGGAGCTGCATTTATATTCATGCTGCTGATTTACATGGGTCACTCCTGTTCACCCAGAACCTTCCAAGGCTGCCTGCATACAGAGGAGCCAATCACAGCAACAGCAGTACTGCGAGTCACACAGGATACCCTCACTAAACAATTGTAGCTTTCTGTTAAGCAGACAAGCTGCTGGGTTTTACCAACCAGTCTCCTGTTAAGCAGGAAACTATACTAAACTATCTACATCATAGCACCTAACTAGGAGGGTGCTACAATTACAATGAATAGGGCTTGGCTTAGTTCCAAACAAGAGAAGCACAAAGTGCAGCAGTGCTTTATAAATGTGCTGCACACATTGTGGCCCGCATTTTATAGCCCATTCATAAAATGTAGGCTTTGGTGTTAAATGCAGCAAAGAGAGCTACCTGATTGGAGAAGAGACATTATTGTGACGGTTCACATGGTTTGGCTTTCCCTCTTCTTTTTTTTTTTTTTTTTTTTTTTGTAGTTTCGGTACATAGTACTATATTGGGCTCTACCAATTCAGCCAGTGGCTAGCAGTGTACATTTGTAAAGCCCGCCGCTGTGCTTTAAAAATGTGCAGTGATGCCGCTGCTTCATAAGGGTACCCAACAAAATAGTTCAAGGTCATTCAGAAAGCATCTTGTACTGGTTTGGTTGCAGTAGTGTACATTCTGGTTGGCTACTGTGGGTTGCTATCCTCAATTCCTAACACAGCCTATTGAATAAAGCCATTTTCAGTCATTATGGTATCATTAAGCTGAAGGCAGTTTGGATAGTCACATTTTAACATGTTTGTTCCAGGTTTCCCTGACTGAATTTGCAGAAATAGACTCTCCCCTCCCCCCCCCCCCCCATCTTCAGGGCAGAAACCAGGATGGCAGGATGCCAGCTTTAGTTGCATAGGCAGCATTTTTCCTGTTTTAGTGACAATTATAATCTCTCAGAATTTCCAGCAAATTTTTCCAATTCTAATGGAAAGATCAATAATAACCTGACGGAGTTCTAACCCTTCACCCCTTTATCCAAAATGAAAAAAGTTTTTGGCGTTTTTGATACATTTTGTGAAGTATTTTGGTAGGGCAGCCTGCTGCTTAACCACAATCTAGACTGGTCATACACTATATTATCAAAAGTGCCTGCCTTTGCACGCAAATGAACTTTAATGGCAATCCCCACCCTTTGCAGCTAGAACAACTTCAACTCTTCTGGGAAAGCTGTCTATAAGGTTTAGGAGTGTCAATGGGAATGTTTGACCATTTTTCCAGATATGCATTTGTGAGGTGAGGCACTGATGTTGGACAAGAAGGCCTGGCTCGCAGTCTCAGCTCTAAATCATCCCAAAGGTGTTCTATGCGATTGAGGTCAGGACTCTGTGCAGGCCAGTCAAGTTCCTCCACCTCAAACTCTCTCATTCATGTCCTTATGGACCTTGCTTTGTGCACTGGTGCGTAGTCATGTTGGAACAGAAAGGGGCCATCCCCAAACTGTTTCCACGGTTCCAAGTCATGAGCATGAAATTGTCCAAAATGTCTTGGTATGCTGACGCCTTAAGAGTTCCCTTCACTGGAACTAAGGGGACGAAGTCCAACCCCTAAAAAAACACTCCACGCCATAATCCCCCCCTCCACCAAATGATTTGGACCAGTGCACAAAGCAAGGTCCATAAAGACACGGATGAGTCTGAGTTTGGGGTAGAGGAAATTGACTTGGCCTGCACAGAGTCCTGACCTCAACCTGATTAAAACCCCTTTAGGATGGATTAGATCGGAGACTGTGAGGCTGGCCTTCCTGTCCAACATCAGTGCCTGACCTCACAAATGCACTTCTGGAAGAATGGTCAAACATTCCCATAGACACACTCCTAAACCTTGTGGACAGCCTTCCTAGAAGAGTTGAAGCTGGTATAGCTGCAAAGGGTAGGCCAACTAAATATTGAACCCTACTGACTAAGATTCGGATGCCATTAAAGTTCATGTGCGTGTAAAGGCCGTCGTCCCAAAACTTTTGGTAATATAGTATACCAAAACCCCTCAGGATCCCCCCCCCCCCCCCCAGTTTTATCAGTCCTGTTCACTTTATTCAATAATACTAAAGGGAGACCCTTTAAATCTCCAAAACACATTGGCTTTTGATTATACATCCTGGGACATATCAGAGCAATTCTGATTGGTTGGGGCCCTCACAGAGCATTTCTCTGAATCCGTCCTGGATGCACTGCATAGGAAGAGGGAGAAGAGCAAGGATTTCAAATCCTCAGACCCCTAGACCAGTTACGTGGGCACTGATAACTCCGCATCTACGGGGGTAAGTAAAGCTTGGATGGAGAGGGTGTATGGAGATCAGCTTTTCATTTTTTTCTGAAAAGGTGAACTAACACTCATAACACTTAAAGGAATGTGAAGTATTTTGCATTTAGCGTGTTTCATCCCTGTGGGTATTTTCTGTGCCTCTAATGTTAATGAAACTTTGTTGCCGGCAAGAGATTGCAGTGAATAACCGCCTTGTACCAGCTACCATAGATACTGTACTTGGGAGGAGGGTGAAGGGGGGTGTTTTTCTCTAGCAGAAAAAGTGATTCAGCAAATAAATATTTGGCAAGGTATATGGATTTTTTTTTTTTTTTTTCACGGCACAAAACCATTTATCTCAAAAATGTAAAAGAAATCACAGCATTGATCTAAAACTGACTTCAATTTGTGTATTGAGAAAAAAACTTCAAAAATGATCTGTATCTTTCAGGTGGACTCTTGATTTTAAAAAAGGAGATGATATTGTTTTCCATTTCAATCCACGTTTCGATGTGCACCCGGACGTAATAGTGCGCAATTCAATGCTCCAAGGTCGGTGGGGAAATGAAGAGCGGGCAGCGCCCAAGTTTCCATTTAAGAAAGGACAACCATTTATGGTAAAAAAAAAAAAAAAAAGAGCTTAAAAAATGTATTTCTAGATTGCATGGAATATGGTGTTTCAGCTGAAGATCTCTGAATTAGATTAACCTTGCTTGATCCAGACATTTTCAGCTGAAGAATTTTGTCCTGCCACTCCTCTGCACAGTTCTGCAACTGACTACAATTAGTTGTCTTAAAGTAGCACTAAAGTCTAAGTTTTTTTTTTTTTGCTTAACTACAGGCAAAAACGCCCTCCTCCTACTAGAACCACGCTTAAAGTCTGGTCTGTGGCCAAGAAGCAGTTCTTGAAGCCCAACCAGTAGTCTCCCTATAATCCTCTATGGGGGAATCCCCTTCTGTTACACTTTAGATCAATACCTGATCCTCAAGTTTGGGCGTGGCCTGGCATCAAAACACTATGGATATTATGCAGAGGGGAGTCTTGTTGTCCTTCAGCGACCTCTCAAGTATGGTCTTAAGTTCTGGCTGGAGGTCTTTGACCTTATTAACACCCGTTTAAAGCTGTCCCTCCAATGACCTCCCGGTAACTCCTGAGCTTTCCCTTTTGCGCATTCAGGATAATGAACAGAGGCCTAGGTATACAAAACTAATAGTTTCCTTTCTATTATGCTAAGACGGCATTCTTTGTAATTGGGTCTCCCCCCATCTCTAGCCTCATGGGAATCTTCAACTAACGCGGTGCTACCTATGTATAAGCTGGCCTATATCAGTAGGAACTATCCTCAGAAATATGAATAGATTTGGCAGCCATGGCTGTCATTCTGAGAATCGGTTTGTTTTTCCTTAGGTGATCCATACTATTGTTACATATTCAGGATCATTTTATGCTTCTTATGTCTGCCTTGATTTCTGGCTGACTTTTCTTTGTATGTGCACCACGCACCCTCCATATGGTGTAATTTTGTTACTATGGTGGAATGTTTTTTCATGTCTTTCCTTCTGCTATAATTGTACCACACATTTGTTCAATGAAAGCAATCCTGTTTTTTTTTTTTTTTTTTTTTTTTTTTTTTTAAAAACTATAGGCAAAACTTTTTTCATAGGATAAGGGAGGGTCATAACCCCTGCCAGTTTTTTTTTTTTTCCATATGTGTCTGTTTGGGGAGATTTACCTTCACTTCCTGTCCCATAGCCAAAACAGGAAGTTAGAAGAAATCCCTAAAAATTAAGGGAATCTCTTTGGGGACCTCCAGGCCACCAGAACTAGTGTCCACATTGGCAAATTTTGCATCTATTGCTTTTCTGTGGACAACTCGAAATGGGGGTACAGACAGCAATAAAAACTTGACAGGTGTTGTAATCCCTCTCCACTTTATTCAAAATAAAAAAAATGATTGTAAGTTGTACATAAATGCATTCCCTGCATGAAGGAAAAAATGCCTGCTACCTGTCCTGGTACATGTGTTGTGATGTGCTGCAGTGCATGTGCAAAAGAGGAGCATTGCCTTAGTGTGCTGGGGTGTCATAGGGGGCCGTTGTATGGAAATTGGCCCTAACAGTGATCATACACTGTCATAAGATAAGTATGGGGCTGCCATTACAGGCCTCATGCCTCTTTGCTTGATATTTTGCTGAGTCTTAATTTAGTACAGTATGTTTTTTTTGTTCAAAGATCCAGAACAATCATGCTGTAAAGGCCTAAAATGCCTTAACTCTATACATTTTCCATGCCTTAACTCTATACATTTTCCATGACAGCGACTCAGGCAGCACTGAAGTCAAAGCATCAGAATGGCTGAAAACTATCATTTTTAAAGGCGAGGTCAGCAATGGCAGCCTCCAATAATGACAGTATCCCTTTAAGGCAGGTTCTCAGTCTTGTGTTGCAGGAAGAAGTGAGCCATGCACTTTGGTGTGTTGGGGTGTCATTCTTTGTTAACACACCTTACCAACGAACCTGTGCTGTGGCACACCACAATGTTCATTAACACACTACCATGCATTGTGGTGCGCTGCATTACAACAAAGTGTATTACCGGTTTTGGTGCAATAAAGTGGTTCTTAAAGGCTGAAGGTAACAACCCTTCTGTGTGCAGCAGCCCCCCCACAATAGTCACTTTAGCCCCCCTCTCGATCCTCGGATGTACACAGGAGCAAAACCACTGCACAGAGCTGGTAAGTATAACACGTTTGTTATATAAAACAAAAAAAAAAATGTAACCACTTCTGGACCGGAAGTATTTGCCCCTTTTTTTTTTTTTTTTAACATTTTAGGCCAATTTGTTTTCTGCTACATATTTTTGGTAAAAAAATCGCAATAAGCGTATTTTGATTGGTTTGCGCAAAAGTTATTATATCTACAAACTACGGGAAAGATTTGTCATTTTTTGTGTTTTTTTTACTAGTAATTGCAGCGATCTGCGATTTATTTATTATATTTTTTTTTTGTGGGACTTCGACATTGTGGCGGACAGATCGGACCCCTGACTGACATTTTTGACACTTTGGGGTAACCAGTGACATTACTACAGTAATCAGTGCTAAAAATATGCACTGTTACTGTAATAATGACACTGGCAGGGAAGGGGTTAACACAGTAAGTGATCAAGGTGTTAAATGTGTACCTAGGGGCGTGTTTCTAACTGTATGGCGCGGGGCTTGTGAAATGATCAGAGACCTGTGATCCTACATAGAAGGATCAAAGGGGCTCTGTGATCATTCCAGAGAGAAGAACGGTCAGCTGTGTTTACAACAGCTGAATGTTCTTCTCTCAGCGGGGAGCGATCGCGGGTGTCAGGCGGCACTTGGAGCCACCTGCCCCGTGCATCAGAGTCCCCACTGACGAGTGGGGACGGGAGCGTGGGGCGGCACGCGCGCGCCCCCTAGCTGCAGGCACACGACCGACGTATACCTACGTCAGTTTGCGCAGGAGGGCTGCCCTGCCACAGTATAACTGCGGCGGGCAGTCTGGATGCGGTTAATATCATATTTAAGCGCAGCCAGATGGCACCAAATATTCTCCTACGCCACTATGGTATATCCCTTATCTGCCCCATTTTGTCACAATACAGGATCCCATTGTGTGAGCAGAGAAGGGAGTCAAGCATCTAAAGGATATTGTAGTAAGCAGGCAACTACTTACATTTATTGAACGCAAATCTAAATTTCAACTTCACAATTGGTATTTTTTCCGCTACCTGCAACTGCGTCATGCTTTTTGTTCCCAGTTTGGAAGCACCGCTTTACTGATCCAATCCTCAGATCTGGAGCACTTGCTGGTAACGGAACAACTCCCTAAGACGCTGTCCGCAGTTTATAGAGAACTGTTTGCGGTTAGACCTACATTTATTGAAAAGTGTAGGGAGTGGCGGATGTCTGTGATAGCCAGTTTTCAAGGTGATGATTGGGATGACTGACATGTGGGATTGCCCTTTTTAAACATTTGGTGTCTTCCAAGGACTTGTCTCATTGAATACAAAATTCTTAATCGGATTTATTACACCCTGGCCAGGATTTATGTTTCTGATTCAGCAGACTGTTGACATTGCTAGGATTTCAGTCGACTTTGACCATATATTTTGGCAATGCCCACTCATACAGCTCTTCTGGCAGGTGGTGGTCCAGGCTCTTGAAGTTATTACAGCTCTTAGCGTACCCTCGACCATTGTTGGGTGTTTACTTGTTCTGTTGGACGAATTGGCACCCCTTAGGGCGCAGAGGACTTTACTTGTCTATCACTATATTTTATGCACGTAAAGCAACTCTTTTATATTGGAAGAAAGCTGAGGCACCCTCATTGACATATTGGAAGACCCTTATTAATGAGGCATTGCCATTCTATAAAGCCACACACCAAAATAGAGGCTAGTAGGTATGATAAGGTTGGACTTCTGACTCATCTACACTCATTTGAGGCCATCATAGTTAATCATAAGTCGAGTTGATTCCTTCTATGGAGGAACAGAGCTGATATCCAACTGTGTTGGCTGTCATGTCGGATACTCAGACATCAGTCCTGTTGTGGCTGGTGATGTCAGTAGGTTACCATTGCTGTGGGGCTTCTATAAAGATGGTATTGTCATGCTGAAATTTTCCCAGGCTGTAACTCAAATGTACATCTTTATATCCTTGCACATGCATTGCACTAGAGGAGGGGGCTGTTTAACTACTTTACAACCGGAGGATTTTGCTGTCTTACGTCTGGGCCACTTTTTGCGATTCGGCACTGTGCGACTTTAATTGACAATTGCACGGTCATGCAACGCTGTACCCAAACTAAATTTACGTCCTTTTTTTCCCACAAACAGAGCTTTCTTTTGGTGGTATTAGATCATCTCTGCGATTTTTTTTATTTTTTGCGATATTAATAAAAAAATGCGAAAATTTTGAAAAAATAACTATTTTTCTAATTTAACAGTTAAAAAATATCCAATATATTCAATTTTTGTCCTATATTTAGGCCAAAATGTATTTAGCTACATGTCCCGACAAAAATTCTCAATGAGCTTATTTTTAACCGCTTTAAGACCAGAAGATTTTACCCCCTTCCTGACCAGGCCATATTTTGCAATTCGGCACTGCGTTAATTTAACGGACAATTGCGCGGTAGTGTGACGCTGTACCCAAATTAAATTGACGCCCTTTTTTTTCCCCCACAAATAGAGCTTTCTTTTGGTGGTATTTGATCACCTGTGCGATTTTTTTTTTTTTTTTTTTTTTTTTTTTTTTTTTTTTTTTTTTTTTGCATATAAACAAAAAAAGAGTGACAATTTTTTGAAAAAATAACAATATTTTTCACATTTTTTATATAAAATTCCCTCCCAAAAAAAATGTAAAAATCAAATTTTAGGCCACTTTGTTTTCTGCTACATATTTTTGGTAAAAAAAATCGCAATAAGCATATTTTGATTGGTTTGCGCAATAGTTATTGCGTTTACTAACGAAGGGAAAGATTTCTGTAATTTTTGGTGTTGTGTTTTTTTTTTTTTTTTTTTTTTAACGAGTAATGGCGGCGATCTGACACTGGCAGGGAAGGGGTTAATTTTTATTGGAGAGGGAGGGGTTAATGCATGCCTGGTGCTTACTGACGTGTGTGGGGGGAGGTGACTGAGTGACACAGGGACAGATCGCAGGTTCAGCTATGCTGAACCCTGCAATCTGACCCTGCCTGTCACTTAGGATCACCGCCGCTCCTCCCCTGTCCCGACTCCCGTTGTAACTGAATACAGCAGGAGGGAGCCTCCGGCGGCGCGCGCGCGTGGCCGAGGGAGGGGAATGTCTGGTGACGTAGGTCTACGTCGCCAGACGATAACGAGCCACTGTGCCGCAGTAGCAGCACAGTGAGCAGAGGTAAAATATTATGGATACCCCATTGTATGTTTTCCTATATGAAAAGACTAAAAAAATCCCTGCCCCAAATACCATTGTTAAGCAGCCCACTCATAAGCATGTGAGGCACAATCGCAACAGTGGGCCCATTTCTCATCAAATGCACAAACCCCCCCCCCCCCCCAAATTTGTTTTTTCTAAAATCATAGATTGCAGTGATGTTGTGATATAGCCATTAAACTTTCCAGTGGTAACTGTTGCTCCTGAATAGTTGGTGTTATAGCAGGATGAATCTTGGTAAATGAAAGTGAGCAGAGGATTGTTTGTGGTACCACACTGAAGACTCCAAATAAACTTCTCCCTTTCTCCATTGTGGATTTTGACTTGTAATTCCTTTTTTTTCCAGGTGAAAATCTTTGTTGAACCAGAACAATATAGCGTAGCTGTCAACAATGAAAACCTCTTCCAGTATAAGCACCGAAACCGAGATTTCCAACTGATTAGAGCCGTGGTCATTGGTGGGGACATCACCTTGAATGGGGCTACTGTAGGCATGATGTAATCTTTTTCGCAAACTGCAGTCACTGAATCGTGTAAAAAAACATGGCTTGTCTTTACTTTTTATATGAAGACTATTTGTGTATATTGGAAAAAAAAAATTCATTAGTAGAAACCAATAAAAAAAATAAACTTTTAGCTGTGTCAGACTATTTTTTATTTATATTGGACATGACCCCTCTGTTGGCTGAGCAGCAGTGTCATAATACCTGCGCAGGAGTTTTCATAGGAATAGGATAACTAACAAGGTGAACTGCTTCACATCTTAAAGCAGAATTAAACTCTGTTGAAGAAAAAAATTCTAAATGTTCACCACCAGGAGAACAAATTTCATAATGTGCTAGTTATGCACCACATAGTAGCACATTATGACACTTACAGTACCTGTCAAAGAGGAATAAGTTGGCGTGTCACCTGAATTGACAGCTTGGAGTCTAGTGATATCACATTCAAGCAGCAGGTTTACAGCTTTAGGAGGGCATAGCGGGGATAACCTATAATGTTACACATGTAATCCTACAGCAACTGTAATCTTGTGGGAGATTTTACTTCAAATTAATGGTCTTGTTACAGGGTCTCTTTGACATAAAATTGTTGCTCTGACCTGCATAACCACAGCACAAGTACGCTTTAAGATCTTTAGAGCTTGTATATGCCGGGATCCAAAGCCGTGGTCACCAGACCTGGTCCTTTGTCTGCCTTTATCTGGCCCTTGGTGCACCATTCCATCCACTGACACCAATGATGTGGCACTATTCTTCCCACTGATGCCAATGATGGGACACTATTCCTCCCACCGATAACAATGACGGGGCACTATCCCTCCCATTAAAGCCAATGGTGGGGTGCTATTGCTTCCACTGATGCCAATTATGGGGCACACTTCCTTCCACTGCTGCTAATTATGGGGCACTATTCCTGCCACTGACCCAAATGATGGGGCACCATTCCTCCCACTGATAAACAATGGGGCACCATTCCTCTGACACCAAAGATGAGGGATTTCTGCTCCCAATAGCGACAATTCGGCATGCCTAATGTCTGAAGGACGGTAAACTGGCCCTTTGTTTAATAGAGTTGGAGACCGCTGATCCAAAGGATGCACCTATGTCCAATAAGCATCTCTCTCTCTCTGCAAGAAGCATGGGGAGTATGTCTTGCCATCTTCAGCACGGAGAGGGGAGGACAAATGAGCATCTAAAAAAAGTAAGCATTTATTCACAAAACGGAGCACTGCATGATAACCCCTTCATGACCAAGGGCAAAAGAAACCTTAACACCCAAACCCAATTTTGCAACTTTGGCATGCGTTTAACTGTACATATCACTGCAACCACTTTGTGTATCCAGGTGGATTACACCCTGTTTAAGGATTGAGCTTTCATTTGCTGGTTCAGGTTAATGGTTACCTATAGATTTTGTTTTATTTTCAAAGGAAAACTGGCCCAAAAATAAAACATTTTTAAACTTTAGCTGTATACTGTATTTTTTTATGTACTTACCACAACTCACTACCAAAAAAAGAAAAACCCTGCAAAATAATTTCTCCTGCTTGCGACAATTGTGGCGATACTACATATCTGGTCTTTGTATCAGAAGTAGGGCCAAGATACAATGTAATAAAATTAAGTTTTAATATGTGTCTATACTCTCTCCTATTTGGGTATGTTTAGTCCTATGGCACCAATAAAGTCCCAATTCCCCATGTTTGGAGATTCAGCAGAGCACCTGTGTGAGCCCAACTTGCTAAGGAGTTTTTCATGCGCCATTCTCCATTTGGCATGTTGATGGTTTCCCAGGGTTGCCTTGTAGAATTCTCTTGTTTCCTTCTACGTTATTTCGGACGTAGGTGCCCTTTTTCTAATACTAAATATTAAAGCCCTATGCAAAAAATTCTTTGTTTTTTGTCCTACCTAAACATGTCAACACTAAATACTACTTTTTTTTTTCCTCTACCCAAAACACTGACCCTAATGCCTCGCGTACACACGTTCAGATAATCGGACGACTTATCATTCGCATTTTGTTGCATGATACTAATATCGAATTCAACAATGCATATAAACGTATGATTTTTTTTTTTTTTCGTACGATTATGGAAAAGCTTCCTGGTTGTGTAGCTACGTGTCAGATGGTGCAAAACAATGGCAGCCAGGCTTTTTCTGTGCTATTTTAGTGTTTCTGATTATGCGTGGCCTTTGTCGAACAATTTTTAGCGGACGCATAGTGTACTGATTAAACGATTGTCGTTCACTAGGCTATCGTACAACAGAAGTTTTCCTGTTTGTCCCTTTGGATTTTGTTGGACGAACTGTCATGATCGGCTGTCGAAAGCTGTGTAAAAAAGATTATATTATCGTGCGATCAATTTGAAAGCGAGTTTTATCGTACGATTATCTGAACGTGTGTACGAGGCATTACACTGCTAGTAACTGGCACTTACACTCACTAAACTAAATCAAGCCCTGATCTACAGTATAAACAGTAGAATGATAGATAATATGTAAAGTACACAATCTATATACTCCAGTAGCGCAAAAAATAGTAACCAGATGTCACCATTTAGTAAAATCTTGACTGCTAATAATCAACACAGTCCAATTGTAGTCAACAGATGTCACCATAGCAGCAGGAATAATAAAATGGTAATCAGTCCATGATCATAAATCATTAATCCTGGGATGTTAATGGCCGTTTTTAGTTGTCAAGGGTCACCACCACCACCGTGCTCCAAGGGGGGAGGAGAAATGCACATTCACCAGCTACTCTGGCTCAGACACTCTCGTGACTGAGCAATACAAGCCTGTAGTATAGGTCTTTAATCAGCAAACCCGACTAGACTCCACACCAGCTGTACAATCAGGCTAGGCAGCACATAAGGAGAAAAGCAATACTCCACTAGTGTGATACCATTTAGAAACTTTATTCACACACCTAAACAGGTAATCAACTCACATGGTTCCAGTAAAACATCCGCATATATGAGTATAGGAGATGGGCACCCTTCGGGGTTCCGAGTCCAGACTCCACGCCGTGGACTGCGCGCCTTCCGGGTGTCCGGGCTCCTAGTACACTGGTATGGTTACGCCGCCTGGACACGCCCAATGCGTTTCGTACTTCCGACTTCTTCACCGGGGGCTGATCTACAATAGTTAAGAAAAATTATTAATAGCCTTTGCCTCCAGCGAGGGTGAAAAGATACAATGTACAGGAGGATAAACAACACTGTGGTGGGTCTTCAAAGTAGTGAACGGGAGCCAGTTCTCCTGGATTCCGATCATTGGATTGAAACCCAGAGCTTTCAGTAACACCTCGTCTCAGTGTTGGGAGCACGTAATTGAGAGTGCTTCCAGCAAAGACATGAAAGCACGTATGAGGTGTTCAGGAATAATGCATGTCCTAGACTATATATATATATATATATATATATATATATATATATATATATACACAGTTTGTGTTACGCAGTCGTAAAGGGGTTTATGTATAGAGGACATGTAATGCATAAGGATGTTTTAGGAAAACTAAGTAAAAGGGGTACTACTCCTTTAAAGCCAGTCCTTTTTACCTTATTTCGAATTCTATATAAAATTCACTGTAGAGAAGTTCCACCTCCTAAATGATGAGGAATGGGTCTGCTTCCTGCAGGCTGTGCAGTTGGATTTCAACCTGCTTTGGAAAAAAGCAAACGTGGCTGTGAGAGGCTTCTTAGCCACTTGAGGGCCAGGTGCCATTGTAAAACAAAGTAGGGACAGCAACTCTGTCTCAAAACCATTTTGAAACTAGCGGTCTCTGCTGGTACTAGAACTGTGTCAGTGACGGGTGGAAAACTCCAAGGCTTCTACAAATCACCCAATAGACGTGTGCTGTACAAGCAAATGTAAACACTGTGGGGTTGATTTACTAAAAAATCTAGTGCTGAGCTGATAGAAACCAATCAGCTTCCAGGGTTTAAGGAACAAGCTGATTGGCTACCATGCACAGCTGCACCAGCTTTTGAACTCTCCAGCTTTAGTAAATAAACCTCTCTTTAACCACTTGCCGACTGCCCACAATGCGAAATGACGTAGCGCTAGGGAGGTGAGCTGGTGGCAGCCCGCTCCCACCCCCACTAGGCAGCGGGGATACTGATGCATGGGGGGCGGTGGCCGAGATTGCCACTGGGCAACCGCAATCCCTCCATGCCGAGAGAGGACGATGGTCAGCTATTGTAAACCCAGCCGACCGTTCTATCTAAAGGCCCATACACACGTACCGATCGTTGGCCGAAAAGCTTCGGCCGACGACCGATCTGCTGATTGTAGGCTTGTTAGTATGATGCTTCTGACAGCCGACAGCGCACTTTCGGCCAAAAAGAATCTGTCTTGCAAGCATGAAAATTTTTGTATGCCGACACCAGAGCGGCCGATTGTTCGCCAGTCAGTACAGAATTCGGCCGACAGACAGCAGATTTGCAAGACTGGGCATGCTCAGAAAAGAAAAAACACAGGGAAAGTTAACCATTACATGACATCACTTCTGCAGTCGGCTGTAGTCGGCGGACAAAATTCTTGTGCAGTCTTTTGCACTTTTCAACAGACACCGACAGCCCTGGACAAAAGACAGCCGATCGTTCGGCCGACGATCGGTACGTGTGTACGGGGCATAAAAATAACAGCACATGTGATCCTTCTATATAGGATCACAGGTCCATGGTCATTTCACAAGCCCATGATTACCCCCACCCCCCTGTGAAAACACTCCCCTAGGCTCACACTTAACCCTTTGATCACCCATAGGTTAACCCCTTCCCTGCCAGTGTCATTACAGTAACCGTGCATATTTGTCCTATCCAAATTCTGATTTCCTTCTGGAGGATCCTCGTATGGAATTGAGTGAAGGGGATCGCCTCGAAGTTCGACACCATCAGTCCCAGAACCCTCATACAGGTCCGAAGGGACAACCATTTGCTGGACAGCAACAGCTGAACTGCGGTCCAGAGTTTTTCCGGAGAAAGAAACACCCTGGCTGAGGACAAGTCCAAAGTCAGGCCCAGATAGTCCAGTCTCATTGAAGGGACCAAGGAAGACTTATGAAGGTTCAGAATCCACCCGAACGCCTCCAGAGTTCTCATGGTGATTTCAAAATTTGTTTTCAGCACCGTGGAAGACTCCACACGTAGAAGCAGATCGTCCAGGTAACCCAGGACCGATATCCCCTGCTGTCGCAACAGCACCAGGACCGGAGCAAACACCTTTGTGAAGACCCGAGGAGCAGAGGCGAGACCAAAGGGTAACGTCACAAATTGATAGTGATCCTCTCCCTACGGCAAAACGGAGAAACAGTTGGTGTCCTACACATATTGGGATGTGAAATTAGGCAGCGTTGATGTCTATGGAGGCCAGGAAATCCCCCTGAAGTAGGGAAGCCACCACTGTGTGAACTGATTACATCTTGAATTTTTGAACTCACACAAAGCAATTCAGTGCCTTCAGGTCCAGGATTGGACGCACCTTGCCTTCCTTCCTGGGGACCGTAAACAGGTTTGAATAAAAGCCCTGAAAACGTTGCACACACAGAACTATTACTCCTTGTTGTACCAGGTATTGAACTGCCCCAAAGGGAGCCTGTAAGCGATCCCGGGACAGTAGCACATTGGAAGGGAAAAACCTCACAGGCGGGATTGGATTGAAAGTCAATCTTGTAACTGGCCCATATGACCTCTTGAACCCATTTGTCTTGTATCCAGGAAAACCACAGGTCCGGGAACCGGCAAAGACCTCCCCCCCACCCCAGATACAGGTGAGTGCGCACCTTCAGGCTGTAGTGGCCTTGCACTCAAGTCTGTAGAAACTAGATTTTTGTTTGCCAGACCAGGGCCGCTTAGAACCCCCCATGGGAGTCTTGAAGGCTTTCGCCTTATTGACTGACTGACCCTGAGGGATGAAAAAACTTCTTGTGTGCTGAAAAGGAGGTACCCCATCTGCAACAAGGATTCTTTCCCTTGTTAGCCTGCGGGAGAGAAATACTCTTACCCCCTGTGAGACCTTTGATAATGTCATCCATGGTAGCCCCAAACAGGTGATGATCTTGAAAAGGTAGGTCAAGGCCTTCTTTGAAGTCTGATCTGCAGACCAGCACTTTAGCCAAAGTATACACCGGAGCCCCGCTGCCGAAACAGACAGTCGGGCAAATATGGGAGCAGTATCCAGCGCAGCATCGCAAACAAATTACAGCCCCCGCACCAACAGCTCCGCAAAGGCAGGAAGGAGAGGTTTCCCCCTCCAGGTCACGGTGTAGCAACTTAGCCCATTCAGTCAAGGTTTGCGTCTAACAATCCGCTTAGGTACATACCCCAGGGGAACGCTTTGTGCAGTCCCATTCTTTTTTTGAACACATTGTAAAAATACGCGGGAGAGAGAAAAACCTTTGCCGCTCTGGATTGCTCGTGAGTGCCAAACGTAACCTGCGCCTCAGTAACAGCTGAGTCCTCCATTTTTAGGGTCTCACGCTCAGATACCACCAGTGCGTCCACCAGCGCCTTTTCTTGCGTGGTAGTGGAGGTAGAAAAATCATCCTCCCTGTCAGAGTAGACAGGGCGTGAAGTAGCAGACCCGCGTCTGCAGTGGCTGAGTCAGACTCCGAATCTGAGACATCAGATGGGGTAGGTGGAGGGCGTTTTTTAGCACCTGGCCCTTTAAAGGTCACCTCCACTCGGGACACAAACGATTCCAGGAGCACCGAAAGTGCATCTCTTGACAGCTGAGATCCTTGAGGGGGATCAGGTGGGGACATATGTTCTGCAGGATCCATGTTGCACCAGGGGAACTCATCAGCAAAAAATTAGATTTCATTTTTTAAAAAAAGAAAAAAAAATGTCCCACCGTGCTACAACGCTACCAAGAGGTCAGGCAGCGCGTACTGAAGATCCCCAGCAGAGAGACCCCCCCAGACTCACCACCCTACACCAAAGATGCACCAGGAGGCCCAGAACGTCTGCACAGCACGTGTCAGTAGCGATTCCGATCCAGAGAGAAAGATCTGGAGATCAGCACAGAGGTATAGGGAGGGGCTCCCATTGTGATTCCTGTCAGAAATCAAATGAAAAATGGCACTGGGTGTACCAAGATGGCCACGGCTTCATGCAGTGCACGTTGGAAACAAGAAAATGGCAGCCACTGCGTGGCCTGCAGACCTACTAAGAGCCTCGTGGGGACCTCCAAGCCTCCTGAACGGGATCAATTGGAAGGTGGGCCCTGAAGTGGCAGGTAGAATCCCCCCTACATGATTGTTTGTCCGTCGCTGCAACCCCCCCACACCTGCAGCTCGGACTTAGCCCCTGGGAGTAGTCACCAATGTCCCAATATCCCCATTAGTGAGGGTGGGCAGGTAGGGGGGGTGCATGAAAGGACAGAGGGGAACCCAGGATTGCGAGGGTCTGACCGTCCCAGGGAGGGACCCAAGTCCATCCCAAAATCCCCCAGGGGAAGAGGGGGGACCATTTACTCACCATACCAGGAAAAGGCGGGCGCCATCTCCTGACAGAACCCCTCTCCGCCGAAGTGGGGGGGCTGTCGGCCAAATAGGAACGCTGCGACTCGGACCTAGATACTGTTCGTGTGCGACCTTGCGAGATGTTTAACTCGCTGGGCCTGTCCCCGTCCAGTGGGACTATGTCGCGGCAAACCCCCGGCGCAGGGCCAAGGTCTGTGCGCGCTCGTTGGCCGGCTGGGGTGACCACTGGATCTATACATCCAGCCCGTCCTCCAGATCCAGCATAGTTGCTTGTAGATCTCACAGGAAACAAATCTGGAGAAAATACCAACTAGAGAAAAAAGGGAAGGAAAAAGAAAAACTATGCCAGGCCCAGAGATCCCAGCAACGAACTAGGTCCTTACTCCTGACTAGGCAGATTAAAACAGACATCCTATAGCAGGGGGAGAGAGGGTATGCCCCCTGGGACTGCCCATAGGCGTAGCCAGCTTTTTTTTCTGCCTAGTGTCCTACTCCTGTAGGGGGCAGTATAACCCTACTGATATGAAGATCAGAAGACTGCGTCCGTCAAAAGATAGAAAAATAGTTTTTTTTCCAGAAAAAAAAAAAAATCGCAGCAGGTGATTAACTACCACCAAAAGACAGCTATTTGTGGGAAAAAAAGACATCAATTTTATTTCGGTATAGTGTTGCACGACCGTGAAATTTTCCGTTAAAGTAACGCAGTGCCCAATCGCAAAAAAATGGCCTGGTCATTAAGGGGAAAAAAATCCTTACGGTCCAGAATTGGTTAATGTGAAGTTATTCATTCTCAAAGATCACAACAAAAGTGGCTCAGTTGGCTATTGGAGGACTGGCAGGCTGCCAAAACTCTGATGTTATAAAGGTAACAGGAAAAGAGCTTAGATTCCAGGACCTGTGTTGGGAACTTTAGTTTCTCCCCAATGCATACATTGGACATAAGAAAAAATAAATAAAAATACCCCCCTTTAAAATCACATTTTGTTGTGTTGCGCCCTGAAATGAAAACAGTTTTTGTTTTATCCAGCTGCATTTCATTAACATCCAAGTGAAAGAAATAACACGAACATGTCAAAACATAAAATTCAAAAACAAAATCAACAAGTTGGAAAAAGGATCACCCCCTTGTCAGCATTTTGTTGAACCACCTTTTGCTTTAATTACAGCCTTTAGTCTGTTGTGATATGTTTCTACTAACGTTGCACATCTAGACTTTGCAATATTTGTCCACGCATTGGAGAACTGCTCAGGTTCAGTTAAATTTGATAGTGACTGTTTGTGGACTGCAGTCTTCAAGTCATTCCACAGATTTTCAATGAGATTTAAGTCTGGGCTCTGACTTGGCCATACAAGGTCATTCACTCTTTTCTCCTTTAACCACTGTGTGATTATTTTTGCTGTGTGCTTTGGGTCATTGTAATGTTGGGAGGCAAACCTTCTTCCCATTGACATATTTTGGCAGAGGGCAGCAGATTTTCCTCAAGAATTTGACAGTACTTTGCCCCATCAATTTTTCCTTCTATCCTGACAAGTGCTCCAGTGAAACACTCCCATAACAGGATATTACCACTTCCATGCATTACTATAGGAATGGTTTTCTTTGGATGGTGAGCTGTATTTGATTTTTACCAGACATATTGTTTAATGTTATGGTCAGATGAGACTAAAACAAATAATTTGGCCTGAACAGGTTTTTCCATGCAGCCCCAGAATCTTCAAGGTGGGTTTTGGCAAAGCTCAGTCATGACTGCATGTGGCCTTTGAGAAGCGTTTTTTTTTTTTTTTTTTTTTTTTGCAACCCTTCTATACAAGCTACATTTGTGGAGAATTTGTGATATGGTTGTCACATGCACACAATAACCACTTTGGTCAGAGAGGCAACCAAGAGGCTTACAGCAACTCTGGATGAAAGAGGAGGAAACTGTCAAATTCCTGCAAGTGCTTCAGTTTGGAGCAATGCCCTGATCCAGGGAGGATCTGTGTTGTACCAAATACTCCCACCTAACAGACTTTACTGTGCTTCTAGGCATTGATATAGCCTTCAAGTTTTTATTTATTTATTTTTTTCTTCTGACTTGTGCCTGTCCACAACTTTATCCTGGAGATCTTTTCAGTGCCTTGCCACCCATAGTTGATTCAGTTACACTACCAGGGACTGAAAGGCGACAGGAATGCTCTTTTCATGCTGAGCTAGTCCAAATGACCACAGCTAAAATTAGCTACACCTGATTGAGTTTACAGGTCATTTTTAGCAGTGGGTGATCCTTTCCAACTTTCCAATTCAGTTTTTTTTTTTTTTCAATTAAAACATTTTATTTTTTCCACATCAATACAGTTTATACACAAACAATACAATTACTGTACACAACCAATTTACATATAATCCCCTTCAAATGATCCGTCCAGGCTACACTATCCCCCCCCCCCTCCCACCTTGACCCTTGCCCAAAAAGAAAAAAAACCCTCATCACTCCTCCTCATGTGTAAATATTTATAAATATATAACATTAACGGTTCCAAATAATAAATTTAATACCATCATTCCATACCATGTGAATATTCACCAACAGACACATAAAAAGAAAAAAAAAAAACCCTCCCCCTCCCAGTACATGTAAAAAATATGTATATAGTGATAACGTGCATAATTCTCCCTCTCGGGGAGAGGCGAGAGAGAGGAACAAAAAAACCCCATCCCATCACTCCTCCTCATGTGTAAATATTTATAAATATATAACATTAATAGTTCCAAATAAAAAATGTAATACCATCATTCCATACCATGTGAATATTCACCAACACTGCACATAAGAGACCAAATACCGTGATTCAGGGATATATTTATCCAATGATAGTTTACAAAAATATTCAGCACTACGGCCGACCACTGTGTAATATGTGCCTCTCATTATTAAGACTGGAGAGGAAAGAAAGACACACACAAAAAAAAAAAAAAAAAAAAAAAAAGGTTGCACCCTTGGTGCTGGAGGGGGGTTTTGGGTAGCCTCAAACCCCAGACGCATCTATGTATACTATTCAATAACATGCACTGATATATCCCCCCCCCCCCCCAAAAAAAAAGGGAAAGAAAACTAGCATCTCCTATTCTCCATTTCCCCGACCCCGCAGGTACTCCTCCGTGCCCATAAAGAAAGACCAGGGTTGACAACATTTACGTATCCGTTCCTCTCTACCCGAGCGTGCAGCCATCAAAGTTTCCATTCACCTTAGAAAACCATATTTGTAAGGCTGGGGGACTATTTTGTCTCCATACTGCAGGAATGCTTGCTTTCGCAGCATTAAGTAGATGAATCAATAAGGAGTTTCTATATTTCCCGATTGACATCTTTGTGGAATGTAGAAGGCATAGTGCCGGATCTTCTCCCACCTCGACTGCGGTGAGATTTTTTTTATCACTTTCGCAACTTCTGACCAAAAACCCCTTACCATGGGGCATGTCCAGAAGATATGCATCATTGATCCACCCTCCGCTCCGCATCTCCAGCACTTTTTTTGTTGTCTATCTTGTGTAAAACCGCTGGGACTCTGTACCACCTAGCCAGAATTTTGTAACTAATCTCCTGATATTTATTCACTATTGAGGCTTTATGTGCCATAGCTAATATTTTTTTCACTTGTGGGTTAAAGGAGATTTCCATCTCTCGTTCCCATTTTTGGATATATGTCAATGGATGCTCCTCCTGCGTTTTGGACAAAAGGGAATAGAAAAACGACAATGCATGTGGGATTGGTTTTCTTCCTCTGCACAGTGTTTCAAATGGTGTTAAGGCATGAAGAGAATATCCCCGTTTTTGTAAGTCAAGAAGATAGTGTCTGATTTGAAAGGCGAAGAAAACATTGAGAGTTTCCCCCAACCAAATCATGATCTCCGTCAGAGTGGGAGGTTTCTTTTGGCACCATATGTCTACTAAGTGAATTTTACCACTCTGAGCAAGATTTCTTATCTTACCATTTATGCACCCTGGAGGAAAATCTGAATTGCCCACTAAAGGTAACATCGGAGAGACGGAAGGTGCAATCTCCGTCATTTCTTGTAATTTCCTACATTCCTTGATTGTAGTTCCTATCGTAGGATGAGAGTGTAGGGGATCCTCAGATGAAATTGGGACCCATATAGCCAAAAGGAACTGGCCGTTCTATTATATTATTTTCCAATGTCACCCATTTTTTAGTTACAGAGTTACAGTGCCAGTCTAATACCCGCATAAGATGTAGCGCCCTATGATATCGCTTTAGATCTGGTAAGCCTACCCCCCCCCCTTTGTTTTTAGGGAGGGATAGAATTTTCATTCCTATCCTTGGGGATTTATTGGCCCAAACAAACAAGTAATGTTTTCACTTGCCGGAAGAAATGTTCTGGTATCTCTATTGGTAGTGCCTGTAAGACATATAGCATTCGTGGGAGTACATTCATTTTCCAGGTGTTGCATCGCCCAAACCATGTTAATGTAAGGGTCTGCCATCTCAGTATGTCGACCTTAAGGGTTTTTAACAGGGGAAGAAAATTTGCCCCAAATAGATCTTTCAAATTTGACGTGATATGTACCCCCAGGTATACTAATGAATCTCTTGCCCATTGAAACGAAAAAAAAAAAAAATGATTGCAATTCCCTCCATTCATCCCGAGGGATGGATATATTCAGTGCAACGGATTTTGCTAAATTTATTTTAAAAAAGGAAAATTTTCCATATTCCCGTATTGCCCCCAGAATTAGTGGCAGCACCTTCATTGGATTTGTTATGAAGAAGATTAAATCATTTGCATATGCGACGAATTTATGATGCATCCCACAGACCTGTAAGCCCGTGATCTCTATCTCTTTCTGGATCTTACAAAGTAAAGGCTCCAGAGTCAAGATGAAGATTAATGGAGATAATGGGCAGCCCTGGCGTGTACCATTTTTAATCTGGAAAAAATTTGACCTCCATCCATTTATCCTTACTGCTGCTGTAGGCCCAGAGTATAAGGCCATGATGCATGTTCTCATCCACTCTCCCAATCCAATATGTGACAGGGTGGCCTTGATAAAGTCCCAGGCCACCCTGTCAAAATTGGATTTTTGACTTACCGTAAAATCCTTTTCTCTTAAGCTCATTGACAGACGCAGTCCTCTTTGATTAATATCAGTAGGGTTATACTGCCCCCTACAGGAGTAGGACACTAGGCAGGAAAAACGTTCTGGCCACACCTTAGGGGCAGTCCCAGAGGGTATATCCTCTCTCTCCCTGCTACAGGATGTCAGTTATGTAACAAAGCAGTGTCAGAGAATTTAACCCAACCCAACTCAAAAATAGAGGGGCGGGTACTGCGTCTGTCAATGAGCTTAAGAGAAAAGGATTTTACGGTAAGTCAAAAATCCAATTTTCTCTGTCGCTCATTGACAGACGCAGTCCTCTTTGATTAATATCAGTAGGGACGTCCCAAAGCAGTGCCACAAATGAGGGGTGGAATAACGGAAATCAAAATCCCAACCAGAACCAACCAGAAGTCTTAAAGGCTCATCGGACCAAAGGATGAGCTCAACTGAAAACTCAACAGAAAAAAAACCTCGAGGTAGACCAATGGTCCCCTCAAACAGCAGCCTGCAGAACCTTGCGGCCAAAAGAGGCATCCGCCGATGCCAGCACATCAACTTTATAAAATTTTGTAAAGGTATGAACCGACGACCAGGTAGCCGCCTTGCAAACCTGAAGCACCGACGCCTGATGGCGGAAGGCCCAGGAAGCACTATGCGCCCGAGTGGAGTGCGCCTTAACAGGGAACGGAGGAACCCGACCCTTAATAGAATAAGCCTGTACCACCGTCTGTCTGATCCATCTAGAGATAGTCGCGGCAGACGCAGGCAACCCCTTTCTAGGGCCATCCGTGATCACAAAAAGTGAATCCGTCTTACGAAACGAGTCCGTAGTAGTCAAGTACACCCTGATCGCCTGAACCACATCCAAGGAGTGTAACGCAAACTCCCGAGGATGACTGGGCTTAGGACACAGGGAAGGTAGCACAATATCCTCATTTAGATGAAAATCTGAAACCACCTTAGGAAGGAAGGATGGATTCGGACGAAGAACCACCTTATCCCTATGAACCACCAGATATGGGGAACGACAGGACAATGCGGCCAGTTCTGACACCCTGCGTGCAGAAGTGATAGCCACCAAAAAGGCCACCTTCTGGGATAAAGTAAGAAAGGGAATCTCCCTAATATTTTCAAAGGGAGGTTTCTGAAGAACCGACAACACCAAATTAAGATCCCAGGGTGGCAAGGGCGTGCGCACTGGCGGAGCCAGGTGCCGCACCCCCTGGATGAAATTCCGCACCAAGGACTGAGTAGCCAGAGGCTTCTGAAAGAAGATTGCTAACGCTGAAACCTGACCCTTGATAGTGCTCAAGGCCAGTTTCTGCTCAACCCCCTGTTGCAGAAAAGCCAATATTCGGGCCACCGAGTAAGAACGTGGAGGAAACCCAAGGGATTCACACCACGCGATATAAGACTTCCATGTGCGATGATAGACCTTTCTGGAAGTCGCTTTCCTCACTTTAATTAGAGTAGGAATAACTGAAGCTGACAACCCCTTGTCCTTCAGCACCTGGGTCTCAACAGCCAGGCCGTTAAAGCCAGCGATCGTAAAGCAGGATGGAAGATCGGTCCCTGAGACAGCAGATCCTCCCTGAGGGGAAGCCGCCAAGGAGCGTCCGCGACCAGCCTGACCAAGTCGGCGTACCAGGCCCGACGAGGCCAGTCCGGAGCTACCAGGATAACTGGAATTCCCTCCACCTCTATCCTGCGAAGAAGTTTCGGCAGCAACTTGAGGGGAGGGAAGGCATACAGTAGCTGATACTGCCCCCACGGGGCGACCAGCGCGTCTGCGGCGTCCGCTAGAGGATCTCGGGGAGCGGGCTACAAACCTCCGCACCTTCCTGTTGAGCCGAGATGACAACAGATCCACATCCGGGGTGCCCCAACGAAGGCACAACTGGTGAAATACCTCTGGATGAAGAGACCATTCCCCTTGATCCAGAATCTGACGGCTGAGAAAATCTGCCTGCCAATTTTCCACCCCCGGAATGAATACTGTGGAGAGAGCTGGAACAAATCGTTCCGCCCAACGAAGGATGCCGGCCACTTCCACGGCCGCCAGAACACTCTTGGTGCCCCCTTGGTGATTGACGTAAGCCACGGTCGTGGCATTGTCCGACTGGATCCGCACCGGGCTGCCCCGGAGCTGCTCGGTCCAGTGAATCAGACAAAGTCTGATCGCTCTCAGTTCCAATACATTTATCGGTAACCTGGATTCTTCCAGGGACCAGAGCCCCTGAGCAGATCGTCTGCCGAGAACCCCACCCGGATAGACTGGCATCCGTGGTGACAATCGTCCAATAGATTGGAAGAAATGACTTCCCCTGACTGAGCATTGGTGACCGAAGCCACCAAACCAGAGATTCCCTGGTCCGTTCGCTCAGCCGGATCCGATTGTTCAGGGAATCGGGATTCTGGTTCCATTTGAGAAGAATCTCCTTTTGAAGAATCCGGGTATGAGACTGGGCAAACGGTACTGCCTCGAAGGAGGCCACCATCAGTCCCAGAACCCTCATGCAAGTCCGCAGGGAAGGCCAGTTGACGGTCAATAATAACTGAGTCGTCGACTGAATCTTCCGGAGTTTCTCCGCTGGGAGAAACACTTTTGCCAAGGATGTATCCAAAGTTAGGCCCAGATAGTTCAGTCTCCTGGTGGGGACCAGGGATGATTTCTGCCGGTTCACCAGCCACCCGAACTCTTCCAAAGAGATCATAGTGATCTCCAAGTTTAGCAACAGAGCCTGCGGAGACTCCGCACGGAGAAGAAGGTCGTCTAGGTAACCTAGAACCAAAATGCCCCGCTGTCGCAACAGCACCAAAACTGGGGCCAAGACCTTTGTGAAGACCCGGGGAGCAGAGGCGAGACCAAAGGGTAACGCTGCAAACTGATAATGGCTCTCTCCTACGGCAAAGCGAATGGAAACGCTGATGTCCTGCATAAATGGGAATATGAAGATAGGCATCCTTGATGTCTATGGACGCCAGAAAATCCCCCTGATGGGGGGCGTGTCCGGATGTGAGCAAGACAGGACGTGTCTCGGCGGAGCTCCTGGTTCTATCCTGCCATTAATCCTTCCTGACCGTTTTCCCGGGCTTGTAACCGCTCCTGTTCGGTGGGGGAACCTCTGCTCATCCTAGGGATGCCTACATCGGCCTCCGGCACTCCCGGTAAGACCCGGAAGGATCAACGACAGACCCGCTCCGGTCTCGGCCAGGCACTGAGCTCCGCCTCCGCCATCTTGGCGCCATTACACACACCGCAGCGCGCCTCGAGGGAGAGTGTGACCATGGAGCCAGAGCAGCGGGCGGACGGTTCTCCTCAGGTGCAGCCGGCTATGTCCCAGTCCTCTATCACACAGCAGGAGGCAGACCAGCGGGCCATTACAGCTCCGATCCTGGCGGCCATCGACGACTGCAAGGTCTCCCTCATGGTGCGGATCGACCATCTGGCCTCGGAGTGCACCCTGATACGCCACGACCTTGATAAGGTGAGGGGCCGTATTGCTACTGCGGAGGGCCGCATCTCCGACGTGGAGGACAGCACGACCACTCATGCCGCCCAACTTGCGGAACTCCAGGGCCTGGTCAAGTCCCTGCAGCACCGTGCGGACGATGCTGAAGACCGCCAACGCCGCAATAATGTGAGAGTGGTGGGGCTCCCTGAAGGGGTGGAGGGGTCTAAACCGGCCATATTTGCGGAACAATTCTTTAAGGATCTGCTCGCCCTCACGGATCTCCCCCCCACATATGTTGTGGAACGAGCCCATCGCGTTCCCCTGGGCGCTAGGCCGCCGGGGGCCCCGCCACGGCCCTTCCTGGTCAAATTCCTGAACTATAGGGATCGGGACATGCTCCTGGCCGAGGCCCGGAAGCATCAGGACCTACACTTTGAGAATACCCGGATCATGCTCTTCCCCGACTTTTCGGCTGAAACCCAGAGGAAACGCCGGTCGTTCACGGAAGTCCGTAAACGTCTCCGAGATAAGGAAATTAAATATAGCATGCTGTACCCCAGCAGGCTCCGGGTTCAATTTAACGGCTCCGTGAAATTTTTTGAATCCCCTCAAGAGGTCTCGGAGTGGATGGACGGTATTCGCTGATTCCCGGCTGCGGACTGCTCTTCTTCACGGATCTGTCCCCTGCTTCTTGGAGTGCTGATGTCCCTTTGTGCAAGGTTTTCCTTTTTTCTTTTTTCCCCCCCGTTTTGTATCCCTTTTTTGGTCTCATGTGCTCCTGACTGCCCGGGGGCTCCGCTGGAGTCTCTACTACACTCATTTGGTTCCTGTCGAACTTTGTTTGCACTGCACAGCGTTCACTGACTCTAATGTTGGGAAGTTTGGGGCTTCAGGCCCGTGCCAGCTGGGTTTTGCCAGGACTCCCTGGCTTGTTTGATGTTGCTGGTACAAGGGCATTTGGGCAGTTTTTTTCTGGGCAGCTTTACCTCCTCCTGACTATATGGATCCTCGGGGCCTGTTGGTCTCTGTGGTGCGCTGAATGTGACTCGGACAACTGGATTGTGGACTTCCTGGCCATCCCTGACTGTTTTTTTTCATCCCCCTTTTATTTTTATTATTATTTTTCCTTTTCTACATGCCCCCCATGGCTGATGTTTATAGATTCCTCTCATGGAATGTGAGGGGGCTTAATAGCAAGTATAAGCGGGCTGCTGTATTTCAATATCTTAAGCAACACAGACCACACGTGTTCCTCCTTCAGGAGACTCACCTGGATGGTAGTTTGGTCCGGGCACTTAGAAAACCATGGATACAAAAGGCGTTTCACGCCACTCATTCCACCTATGCACGGGGGGTCACGATCCTGATTAGTAAAGCGATTCCTTGCTCCATCCACCAGGTGGTCTCCGACCCGGAGGGACGCTATGTGGCTTTAGTCGTTACTTTATATTCTCTCAAACTGCTTCTGATTAATGTCTATGTGCCTCCACCCTTTAGGGTGCAACTACTGTATGACCTTATGAACAAACTTTCTGATCATGTTTCCTTGCCAGTGCTCTTGATGGGGGATTTTAATGCCATTCTGGATGGTGGGTTGGATACTTCCAACTCCAGTCGGCCGGCCTCGCTTGACCTCTTGGCCTGGGCATCTGCTTTGGGCCTGGTGGAACTCTGGCGTTGGAAGCATCCTGATGATCGGTGTTATTCTCATCTTTCCGCCTCGCATCGTTCTGCGGCCCGCATTGACCTAGCTTTTGGGAATGCTCGTCTGCAATCCCTCCTTTCCACTGCTGACTATCTGGCCGGGGGGGTGTCTGATCATAACCCGCTTCTCTTGACAGTGCACCTCCAGGTGGAGGCTAGAGAGCGGGGCTGGAGGCTGTCCTCTGGATGGCTCCAAAATGAGCAGATTACCTCCCGGCTGGAGAAGGTTATTCAGACATATTGGGAGAGCAACGAGGGTTCTGCGGAACCTGGGATGGTGTGGGAGGCATTTAAGGCGGTGGCCAGGGGTGAATGTATAGCCGGTATTAAGTCTGCTAGGAAGGATCATAACAGTACGATTGTGTCCCTACAGGAGGAGGAGAGAGAGCGGGCGAGAGAACATACGGAGTCGGCCTCTGATTCCACTTACATTTCTTTAATGGAGGCGCGGCGCGCCCTCTCTCTCCACTTCTCTGACCTCGCCCACACCGAGGCCTCACATGTGCGGGCTTCGGTGTTTGCGCAGGGGGACAAGAACGGCAAGCTTTTGGCGAGGCTGGTGGCGGATCAAAAGGCCCCGATTAATGTTCCGCTTCTCAGGAGCTCGGGGGGTGACCTCTTGACGGACCCCGCGGACATACTGGCTGAGTTCAGGAGGTACTTTGAGACCTTGTATACCCCTGCCACTGACTGCGACCAAACTGCCATGGAATTGCTCCTTCAGGGTCTCGACCTCCCCACACTGACTGCTGACGACAGCGCCCTTCTGGACGCCCCTATTACCCCTTTGGAGGTGGAAAAGGCTATTGCCGCATTTCCTCCGCATAAGGCCCCGGGTCCGGATGGGTTCCCCGCAGATTTTTATAAATCATTTGCTGAGCAGCTGGCTCCACGCCTTAGTAGTCTATTTCAATATTGTTTGGAGGAGAAAGCTCTTCCCCCTTCCATGCTCGATGCCACCATGGTGTTGTTGCTGAAACCAGGTAAGGACCCCGTGGAGTGCTCCTCCTACAGGCCTATAGCCCTTCTAAATGCAGATCTGAAGGTCCTTTCCAAAATCCTGGCGTCCCGACTGGCGGGGGTCATCCATACATTGGTTGACCCGGACCAGACGGGTTTTATGCCCGGGAAGTCAATGGATACCAATATCAGACGCCTCTTTACCCATCTTCAGCTACCCGCTGCTGACTATCCGCAGCGGATTGTGGTCTCTATCGATATTGAAAAGGCTTTTGACTCGGTCGACTGGTTGTACATGCATAAAGTGCTGGAGCTGATGGGCTTCGGCCCTATGTTCCGGCTGTGGGTTAAACTACTATACTCCTCTCCTCGTACGGCCATTCGGCTGGGTCTGGCCAAATCTGAGTACTTTGGGGTGGGGCGGGGTACCCGTCAGGGTTGCCCCCTCTCTCCCTTTTTGTTTGCCCTCACGATTGAACCGGTGGCCACCGCTCTCAGGACCTCTAATGCCTTTGATGCCATTCAGGTGGGATCCATTAGGGAATGCGTGGCTCTGTATGCTGACGATATGCTGCTCTTCCTTAGGGACTCGGGTCCCTCCCTACGGGCGGTTTTACACATCCTGGACACTTTCGGCTCCTACTCCGGGCTCCGGGTGAATTGGGGGAAATCTTCCGTCCTATCCCTTACTGGGGCGCCGGTGGCGGTCTCCCCTGCTGATTCTCCCCTATGTTGGGTGGACTCCTTCACGTACCTGGGGGTTAAAGTCACGCGGTGCCCGGGGGATTATTACTCCCTGAATCTCCTCCCGCTTGTGCCTAGGCTACAACAGCTGGTACAGGTGTGGAGGAGGCTCCCGCTCTCGTTGCTTGGGCGTATTGCCTTATTGAAGATGAAGTTTCTTCCCGTGGTATTGTATTTTTTGAGGCACTCCCCTACCTGGGTCCCTCGAGCCTTTTTTCGCAAGTTGGATGGCATCATCGGATCCTTTTTGTGGTCTCCTGGGCCCCCTAGGATAGGCCTGCGGGCCCTCCAGGAGCCCAAGGCCAGTGGTGGGCTTGCTCTTCATGATTGGCATAAATATTACCTAGCTGGGCAGATGGTATTTGCGAGACGTTGGTTGAGGGCGGATGCGGAGGATTCGGCTACGGTTCTGGAGGCTGCACACCTGGGGTCCTATGAGAGTTTACGCCTGGCATTATTTCGAGGGGTGAGCACCGATCTGCCGTTGACCGACTCCATGAAGGCTACGATCAAGGCGTGGGGCCAGACGGTGAAGCTGGCGTGCCCTAGTTACCTTGGTTTCTCACCTTCTGCCCCCTTGTGGATGAATCCCAGACTTCCCCATTTTTACCACCTCCCGGACCCTGGTGTATGGGCTGCTGTTGGTATAAAGACGTTGGGGGACGTTACCACCGAGGGTGCACTGGTCCCCTTTGACACCTTACGTTCCCGACATGACTTACCCACGACTTATTTCTTCCGTTTCTTACAGTTGCGGCACGCTTTCCAGAGTCAGTTTGCAGATCTCCGGATCGAGTCAGTGCCGTCGGACCTGGAATTGATGTTGACTAACCCTGACCTTAGTAAAACACTGTCTACTGTCTACAAGGAACTGTTCCGCCTCACCCCTCTGGGGATTGTGCGCTGCAAGCAGCGCTGGACGGAGGATATTCCTGACTTGCAGGGGGACGACTGGGATGACTTGTGGACAGATCCTTTTAAACACCTGGTGGCGGCTAGAGATAAGTTCATCCAATTTAAATTTCTCCACAGAGTGTATTATACGCCTGCCCGCCTGGCCAGGATCTTTCCGTCTGTGTCCGCTGAGTGTTGGCGATGCTCGGCTGCCCCAGCGGATGCCCGACATGTATTTTGGGACTGTGCTCTGGTTCAGCGCTACTGGTCGGAGGTTGTCTCCTGCCTTGGAAGGGTGCTTATGACTCCGGTTCCGCTGACCCAGAGCGTCTGTCTCCTGGGCCTGGTGGAGGAGGTGGTCCCCTCGGTGGCTCACAGGACGCTGTTGATTATACTACTGTTTTATGCCAAGAAGGCCATCCTACTACACTGGAAAAAAGTGTCACCCCCTTCGATTCCCTTCTGGAAGGGGCTGGTGAACGCTGTTTTACCTTTGTATAAGGCCACTTACGAGTCCCGTGGTTGTCTCCGGATGTTCGAAAAGGTGTGGAAGGCATGGGTGGAATCCACCGAGACGGCGGGCTAATTGTGAATGGGAAGTGTCTGTATCTTATGGTTTATTTGGGCCCGCACTCTCACTGGTTCTTTTCTTTCAGTCAGGAAACCTCTGCTATTTCTGACCTGTAACTTTGTGTTCTGATCCAGTTGTCATGTATGTTTTTTTTTTTTTTTTTGTGTCCTGTACCCCTGGGCCTGGGGGGGCGGTCTGGACGGGTTATGCTGTCCTGGCCGCCCCCGCCCCCCTATGCTTTACTCTGTTCTATAGGTAAGCTGCCAGGGTTGGGAGGGTGGGAGGGGTGGGTTGGGAAGGGTTGTTGTGCTGTCCCGCCATGTTAGGGACTGGTGTTTGTCACTGTCTGTATTTTTTTCTTGTTATAAAACAATAAAAAGAATTTTTCAAAAAAAAAAGAAAATCCCCCTGATGCAGGGAGGCCACCACTGTGCGAATGGACTCCATCTTGAATTTTTGCACCCGGACAAAATGATTAAGCGCTCTCAGGTCCAGGATTGGACGCACCTTGCCCTCTTTTCTGGGTATTGTGAATAGGTTTAAATAGAACCCCTGAAAACGTTCTGTCCAAGGAACGTGGACCGCTACTCCACGTTGCATCAAATCCGTCACTGCCCCCCGTAAAGCTCCTAAGCGATCCGGGGATAGCCGGATATTGGAAGGGAAGAACCGCACCGGTGGAAGTGATCGAAACTCGATCTTGTATCCCGACCGTATGACCTCTTGAACCCACTTGTCTGGAATCCTGGAAAGCCATGAGTCCGGAAACCGGTGAAGACGTCCCCCCACCCCAGATATGGGTGGGGGCGCACCTTCAGGCTGTAGTGGTCTTATCTTCAGGTCTGGCAGAGCCGGACCTTTGTTTACCTGACCAGCGCCCTTTGAAACCCCCTGGGGGGGGGGGGCTTTGGAGGACTTCGCCTTATCGCCCGCCCCAGAGGAGCGAAAAAACTTTTTATGAGCGGAAAAGGAAGGTCCCCGTCTGCGACGAGGTCCTTTCCCCTTAGTAGCTTGTGGTAAAAAGGTGCTCTTGCCACCAGTGAGACCCTTGATGATCTCATCCAGGGTGGCACCAAACAGGCGATCCCCTTGAAAGGGGAGATTAGCCAAAGCTTTTTTGGAAGCTTGATCCGCCGACCAGCATTTTAACCACAGCATACGCCTAAGGACCACCGCCGAGATCGATACGCACCCCATTAATGGAGCGGCGTCCAGGGCGGCGTCACAGACAAACTGTAGCCCTTGTACCATCTGCTCCAGCAAATCCGATACTGCCGGGGGGAGACTCCTCCCCTCCAGATCCCGGCATAACAACTTGGTCCACTCTGTCAATGTTTGTGAAACCAGAGCAATGGTAAACACTGGCCTAAAGGCTGACCCTATTAGGGAAAATATAGAGCGGGATATAGATTCCGCCTTACGGTCCACCGGATCCCGAAAGGACGGAGCGTCCTCCACCGGGATAACAGTAGCTTTATTTAGTCTGGAAATCGGCGGATCCACCGACGGTGGTACCGTCCATTTATTAAGGAGGGATTCTTCAAACGGATAGCGTCTAGCAATCCGTTTGGAAATACCAGGGGTTCGTTTTGGACGGACCCATTCTTCCTTAATTATATCTTCAAAACACTTGGGCAAAGGAAACACCTTCGCCATCTTGGTAGGCTTGCGAGTACCAAAAGCAATTTCAGTATCAACTGCCTCCGTAGGTGTAACTTCAAGTCTTAAGGTTTCCCGCACAGACACAATCAGTGCATCTACCAGCGCTTCATCTTGCGCTATAGCGGAGGCAGAAATGTCTTCCTCGCTATCCGAGTAGATGGGATACGAGACACCAGCCCCAGAAGAGGGACCTGCAGCCGCAGCGACAGGCTCAGAATCTGTATCTGAAATGTCAGACGAAATAGGGGTAGGCGGGGGTCGCTTTTTCGCCCCCTGTCCCTGACAGGCCACCTCCACCCGGGATACAAAAGACTCCAAAACCGCTGACAATGCATCCATAGTAAGTGGAGAATTGGAGGGTCCTGTGGCCACCTCGAGGGGATCAGGAGGGGATACATGTGTGGCAGGGTCCATGTCCAGGAACACCTGTCAGCAAACAAAGATTGAAAAAGAAAAAACTTTTTTTTTTTTTTTTTTTTGTATGTAATCCCCCAGCGCAACAGCGCCCCTCAGTGCCACCTGCTTCGGAACCCCCACAGAGAGAGAGAGAGAGACCCCAAGGGCTCACCACCTGATGCACAGAAGCTTCTACCGAACTGCTCTCAGCACTGTCCTTACAGAACAGGAAGTCTTATGGATCGATTTACCTGGGTAAAGAAGGTGGCTCCGCCCCTTTACACGTCTTCCGGCACTCCCACCGCTGCTCCTCGAGGCAGGCTGGGTGTATCAAAGATGGCCGCTGCCATACAGGGGACACTTAGGCTACGCAAAAATGGCGGCCTCGCGTGCCCGCAACGGCGCTCCGTGCGGCTGCAATCGACCGATCGATCGGTAAGTGCTTGTATCCTGCATGACTTGCGGCGCTCTACTCCATCTTAGTCATGGATCCTCAATCTATAATGCAGCTAGCAGTAATAGATTTTACTGGATTGTCAGCTCCACAACCAAGCCTGCTGTCCTGGAAGGGGCGGACTGGGCCCGAGTGGTACTCGGCTCGGCCTGCCGGCGGGAGGGAGCTCGCAGGGATGGATTGCGACCACCCCATCTTAGGATGAGTGTGTTACAGGATAGAAGGGAACCCGGTCATGAGGGTCCGACCATCCCACGGATAGGCCCGCGTCCACCTGACAGTAGGGAAAGGGGACATTCTACTCACCATACCGGAACAGGCGGGCACCAACTCCTGACAGAACCCCTCTCCACCGAGGTGGGGGGGCTGTCGGCCAACAAGGACGCCGCAACTCCGTTTCAAACTGGTCGTGGGCGACCTGGCGAGGCGTTTAACTCGCGGGGCCAGTCCCCGTCCATGAGACTATGCCGCGGCCGACCCAGCGCGGAGCTAGGGCCTGCACGTGCTCCTAGGCCGGCTGGGGTGACCACTGGATCTCAACATCCAGCCCGTCGCCCAGCTCCAGCATAATTGCTTGAAGATCTCACAGGAACAACTGGAGAAAAAAGCTAACTTAAAAAAGATTTATCTAAAAAAGCTTGCCAGGACCAGAGATCCCAGCAAGGAACTTAGGTCCTTACTCCTGACTAGGCAGAAAAAAACTGACATCCTGTAGCAGGGAGAGAGAGGATATACCCTCTGGGACTGCCCCTAAGGTGTGGCCAGAACGTTTTTCCTGCCTAGTGTCCTACTCCTGTAGGAGGCAGTATAACCCTACTGATATTAATCAAAGAGGACTGCGTCTGTCAATGAGCGACAGAGAAAAGCCTTTTCGGCATCAATGGAAAGGAGCATCATCGGTTTCTGCGAACTCTGGGCTTGATATATGAGGTCAATTACTCTGGTCGTGTTGTCCCTTGCTTCTCTGGATGGGACAAATCCCACCTGATCATAGTGAATCAATTGAGGAATGTATGTTATAATTCTATTCGCAATGATCTTGGAGAATAATTTAAGATCCAGATTCAATAAGGCTATGGGACGATAATTGCCACATGCCGAAGGGTCTTTACCCTCCTTATATATAAGGGAAATGTAAGCCGTAAGCTGTCCAAAGGCAATGAGCCTCCCTTGCCGATACTGTTAAATTGGGCTAGTAAGGGTATTTTCAACCGCGTCCAGAATTGTTTGTAATATGGCAGAGTCAGTCCATCAGGACCTGGTGCTTTATGTGGTTTATTTTGGCTCAACACATACTCTAATTCCTCTTCTGAAATATTTCCTTCCAGAGCCGCAGCCTGTTCTTTCTTTAGTGAGGGCATCCCTGATGTTTTGATATACTCCCGGACTTCCGATGCCAAAGACTTTGATTTCTTATCCGAATCCTCCCCAGAGGCTATGCTATAGAGCAGGGCTTCCCAAACTTTTTTAGGCCGAGACCCACTTGCTTGTAATTGAATTGTAAAGCGCTACAGAATTAAGGTATAGCCTGCCCCCTTTCAATGCAGAGAGACCAGCGTGCCCCCTTTCAATGCAGAGATGCCAGATTGCCCCCTTTCAATGCAGAGATGCCAGCGTGCCCCCTTTCAATGCAGGGATGCTAGCATGCCCCCTTTCAATGCAGAGATGCCAGCATGCCCCCTTTCAATGCAGAGATGCCAGCATTCCCCCTTTCAATGCAGAGATGCCAGCATTCCCCCTTTCAATGCAGAGATGCCAGCATTCCCCCTTTCAATGCAGAGATGCCAGCATGCCCCCTTTCAATGCAGAGATGCCAGCATGCCCCCTTTCAATGCAGAGATACCAGCATCATCATCCTCAAAATCAACCCCAAAGACCATCAGCTCATCTTGTATAAAGGGAGTGATTGGTATAGGCATGGCACAGTAGGTATAGGCATGGCACAGGTGATGGTACAGGCATAGCACAGTAGGTACAGGCATGGCACAGTATGTACAGGCATGGCACAGTAGGTATAGGCATGGCACAGTATGTACAGGCATGGCACAGTATGTACAGGCATGGCACAGTAGGTATATGCATGGCACAGTATGTACAGGCATGGCACAGTAGGTATAGCCATGGTACAGCACTGCAGCGGCTTCAATCACTTACCTGCTGTCCTGGGCAGTGGGCTGGCTCGACTCCTGTCACTCCACACTCCGGCACGCTGCTCCTCTCTTCGCTGACTGCGGCGGAACGTGCAGGAAGGTGACTGAGTCGGACGGTGCGTGCGTCAGTCAACGCCCCCAATGACGTCAGACGGAAACCCCACCCCCCCCAGCAATACGTCCGGTGCCCCTAGTGGGCGTATTAAATGGTAATTTTTTTTTTCCCTCACTGCTGATTTGACTGCTTCGTTGTCGGCGACCCACTCAGATGCGGCTCGCGACCCACCAGTGCTTTAGAGGGATTGGTAAAATTTGCCAAATTCCTCTACTATCTTTCCTGTCTCTATGATTTTTCCCCCTTTTTTGACTGAATATGTGCGATCACAGTCTTGTTTTGAGGGCCCCGTAATGCCCTGGCCAACATGGCCCCGGGTTTGTTAAAAAATTCATAGAATTGTCTCCTCAAGAGGATCAGGCTCCGTACTGTTTTTTGAAAGAGCAGATTGTTCAGCTCTTCCCTTGCTTTTATAAGGGGTTGTAAATGTTCCGTTGCCATAGATTTTTTATGTGCAACACTTAGCTTTCCTATCAGTGTCATCAATTCCGCTACACTTTTCTCTTGTTCTCGTTTACGCCGGGCTCCTAACTTCATTAATATCCCCCTAATAACACATTTATGTGCTTCCCACACTAAAGATGGAGAAGTCTGCTGATCAGTATTCTCTTTAAAATAATTTATTAGAGCTGCTTCTATCTCTGTTCTTATCTCAGGGGATTGCAATAAAGCTTCATTTAATCTCCATGTGGGTGGTTTTGGTGGTACAGAGTCCAGGTCAACCACAATATGTACAGGCGCATGGTCTGACATGGTAGCAGTGTCAATTTCAGAAGAGATAACCCTCCCCAATTCTCCCTGAGGAATCAGGAATCTATCTATTCTTGAATATGTGTTGTGAGATGCGGAGTAGTGTGTATAATCTTTCTCACCTGGGTGCATGATCCTCCAGGGGTCGATTAAGTCGAGGAGGGAGAGTTCTTTCCTAAGCCCATTTAGCCGTGCGTATGATAAATGAGAAGACCCACGTGACGTATCTAAAAGAGGTTCTGGTGCAAAATTCCAATCTCCACCCAAATGTAATTTTGGTATGTCTTCAGATTTAAAGTATGTTTCCTGAAAAAAAGCTACCTGTGTATGGCCTCTTCTCATGTCGTTCAATACACGCATGCGTTTTTCTGGGGTGGACAACCCCCTCCCATTCAGAGAGGTCAGCTTCAGACCCGTTTTGATATCCCTGGTCATCATGTTCACCACTCTTTTCCTCCCTCTATAACTATAGGTGAGGCACCTGCAAGGCCGGGGGGAGGAGAAGGGGAGAGGAACAAAAAAAAAAAAGACAACCCCAACGGGGGGATATATCAGTGCACTGATCCTCCCTGTCTACAGCCCCTTACTTCCCCTAGTTGGTCAATCCTTGACCTAGCGCCACTATGCGCTTCCTAATTCAGGGGCGTGTGGGAAGGTCGCTCCATGAGACCTGCCCTATGATAGATAACCTCCAATCATACAGCAAGATCGAAAAAAAAAGAAAACGCACAAAGAAAGAAATAAATTCCTAACTTTATCCACAAAAGCGGCTCCATGACTTCAGGTGAGACCGCCCTGACATTACTACAGGAGGGGGGAAGATGCACGAGAGGTTCACCTTATTCCAAAGGGGGATTTTAATCTCTTTAAGTCATTTATACCTCAATGAGGCATACTATTTATATGTCTAATTTTGTATTTATAAGACTTAATTCGTATCTTTTCCCTTTACTCTTAATTAACCCTCAATTCCCTTATATCCCCTCGTGCAGCCTTCCCCTCCAAACACATCTGCTTTACTTCCCTGCTCTAATGACCCATATTCTACAATTCCCTTCTGTCTCAACAAAATCATATCTCCATTCTCCACCAAGGATCGTCCTCGCCCGTTGATGAGTTCTCAAGCCCCCTCTTGGAACGATCCCCCTTATCCCCATATGGAAATTTTCATATATTAAACCCTTAGAGGTCACCCCCTAATCGTCGGGGACCCCAGGGAATTTTTGTACCACTGTAGTCCCAGCCAATCAGGGACCTCCATAGGTGGAACTTTTAAGAAGGAAAACAGTCCTGGTAACTGATCAGGCCAACTTCCTTCACCACAATCAAGTGGAAGGGGTGTCCCCAATGATAAGTGGCTCCAGCCTTCTGTATAACCTCTAATAAAGGCTTTAATATGGCCCTCATCTTGAGGGTATGTCTTGATAGGTCTGAAAGTAGCCGTATAGTTGAACCTTCAAAGTCAAATGGACCCTTGTTCCATGCGTTTTTCATTATTTTCTCTTTAATGGAGTAAAAATTAATCCTTATCAAGACATCCTGCGGGAAATCTGTCCCCATGCTTCGTGAAGCTCGCACCCAATCTATCTCAATGTCCTCTGTTGGAGTTGACTCCAGAAGGTCATTGAGTTTGGCCATCACCTTAACTTTTAGCTCTGGGCCTTGGATTTTGTCTGATAAGCCCCGCAGGCGTATATTGTTTCTCCTACTTCGATTCTCTCCATCATCTTGTTGGAGTTTTAATATAATTAATTGTTTAACAAAGGTTTTTTGAGTGTTCTCCATATTGGCTACTCTGGAGCTTAATACACTGCATCCTGTCTCCACCACTTCTATTTTTTTTAGTCAGATCATCCATTTGACCCTTTAGAGAGTTAATTTCTTGTGTAAGAGCACTTACTATTGAAGTTGCCATTGCTGACATATCCTGCTTTGGGGGCATTATGGCCAGTAATTCCTGCCAGTCAGGGTTTCGATATTCCTGTGTTCAGGACCCTTGGGCGATGCGAGAGTCTGCTCCCTGCAACATAATACTTTTATCCGGCCTTTGTTGTTGCTGGCTTTCTTGCGATGTCTCTTGGGGTTCCCGCTGGATACTGCTGGCCTTTCCATCCTTCTTAGTGGCGTTTACATTTGCCGTCGCCGAGCGTGTCAGCGCCATTTTGGGGCGAACCACCTTACTTTCCTGTGCGGGGGGGCTTCGGATAAAGTATTGTGAGATATCGGAGTGTCTCACTGCCGTTCTGAGTCCCGCCAGCTCCCCGCCGCCACTCATAAGCCAGGGAGAGGCTATCTCATCCCCCGGCCGGAGCGATGACCCCTCCTTCCGCTTATGGATCGGCTCCACCAGCCATCCTGCACCGTCCTCCTCCAAGTGTGAGATACTCTACCTCAGGATCCCAACCCGGGTCTTACGAACACCCTACACCCGGCCTGTCGCCTCAGCACATAGCAGGGAACGCTGGCTCTTCAGGGCAGAGACTCTCCTGCGAGTCTCAGAGCTCCACTGTGTGCTGTCTCACAGCGCCATTTCCTCACCACGCCCCTTACAGGGAGGATCCGCTCTCTGCTGCGATTCCGTTTTTTAATTTTTTTCTGACTTCGTGTTCTATATCTTTCACTTGGATGATATAGGAGGCACAAAACTGTCTTCCTTTCAGGCTGCAAAGCAAAAAAATTTGATTTTCTTTTTTTTTTTTTAAAAGAGGGGACACATTATATTCTATACCCATTGTATAGCTACAGAGGTGACTACAAGTGTCTCATTTCAAAGCACTTTTACTGCTTGTTCTGAATTTGCAAATACTTGTGTGTAACCATCATATACAGGTTCTATTTAAAGTGGAAATTTAGTCATGAAAATTAGGTCCCAATTACTGCAGGCATGTGTATGTGAAAAAATGTGCGCAGGATCTGTGAAGCAAATAAAGCTGCAACCTTAGAACCAAATGGGGATGGTGAATGTTGTAAAGAAATCAGGTGCGCTAAATTCACGAGTGTCACAAATCAGGAGCGGATATGATACTACAATAAGCATCTACCACATTCCTGTGCTGTGTGCCTGGATTGATGTGCAATCAAGTGTGTATATGATGACCTCATATACTCATGTGCATAAACGTAGGTAAGAACGTGATAAATAAATTCGTGGTGGAATCAATATCACTCAAGTGAAAATCAAACTTAAACACAAAAGTGTACAGTACAGTGAATCTCAACATAAAGTGTCTCTTAAACGGTCATAACCACCACTGCATCATGTGTGTAAAACGTTGAAATAAAGGGGGGAAAGGTGCATATAGTCCCAACTATTTCCACATAAGTCGGTAGTGAGATCCACACAGCAGATTCTCCTGGACTTGTCAGGTGCAAATAGGTTCCACCACCTTATTGCGGACTAGCCCCTTACCAGAAGGAAGAAGGTCAAGGGCGAAGTGTCAGCTCAGCAGTGTAGTAGATATACAGGAGAGTGGGTGAATCACTCAAGTGGGAGGTTCAGCCTCTTACCAGAACGAACTGTAATGGGGCTCGTATCACACGTATATCGTGGTACCTCTCTCTATCCTGGTCTTCCACACTCTGGGCGATGTCTCTCTGCTTATCACGGTTCAAGATTTCCTCCAGTCTGCCACCAACCAAGTAGACCGGTCTCCAGAAGGTGGCTGCTAATAAGCCTTGTAACATTAATCCTAGGCAGGGACCCAAAAGGAATCTTCTCCACTTCCCAGCATTGGACTGCAGGCAGCATTCAAGCATTACAAAAAGTGTAATAAGAAATGTAAAGACAAAATCAAGGAGGCTAAAATAGAACATGAGAGACATATAGCAGAAGAGAGTAAAAAGAACCAAGAAATGATTTAAGTATTTAAACAGTAAGAAAGCAAGGCTAGAACACATTAGCCCCATAAAAGACGACAAAGGAAATATGGCCACAGAGAAAAGGCGGAAGTGTTAAATAATTTCTTCTCTTTAGTCTTCCCAAAAGAATCGGGGGGCTACACTATGGAAGTACCACCATGGCTAACAGATTAGGAAGTACCACCATGGCTAACAGAAGATAGACTTAGAACTAAACTAGAGAAACTTAACATAAATAAATCACCGGGACCAGATGGCTTGCACCCGAGGGTTCTTAAAGAGCTCAGTCAGGTGATTGCCAGACCATTATTCTTGATCTTTAAGGATAGCCTACAGACGGGTATGGTGCCAGCTGATTGGAAAAAAGCCAATGTAATACCAATATTTAAAAAAAGGGCCGAGATATATCCCAGGTAATTATAGGACGGTCAGCCTAACATCAGTAGTCTGCAAGGTTTTGGAGGGGATGTTAAGGGACTACATACAAGACTTTCGTAATGAAAACGGTATTAGTAGTAAGCAACATGGTTTCATGAAAAATCGTTCTTGCCAAACCAATCTATTAACCTTCTACAATGAAGTGAGCTGCCATCTAGATAAAGGTAAGCCTGTGGATGTGGGGTATCTGGACTTTGCAAAGGCCTTTGACACCATTCCCGCACAAGCACTTACTGTACAAACTAAGGAAGGTAGGTATGGACCATAGGGTGAGTACCTGGATAGAGAACTGGCTCCAGGGGTGAGTAACAGAGGGTGGTGATTAATGGGGAGTACTCGGATAGGGCGGGTGTGGAAAGTGGGGTCCCCCAAGGTTCTGTCCTGGGGCCAATCCTGTTTAACGTATTCATAAATTATCTAGAGGAGGGGATATCCAGCACAATCTCCATATTTGAACAAAATAATAGGGTGGGCAACTCCATGGCAGATGAGGTTTAATGTTGAAAAATGTAAAGTAATGCACCTGGGCATCAGAAATACGAAAGCAAGCTACTCACTGGGAGGAACCTCTGGGTGAGTCTAGAATGGAAAAGGACCTGAGGGTACTGGTAGACAACAGGCTTGGCAGTGGCATGCAATGCCAAGTCGCTGCAAGCAAAGCCAACATAATACTTGCATGTATAAAAAAGGGGATTCACTCCAGAAATAACGGAATTTTTGTAAAATCTTACCTGTAAAATTCCTTTCTCTGAGTCCTCCGACAGTCGCCGCCTCTTCATATTCGTCACATATGGGGTATTAGACTTTGCTCCGAAGGAGTAGCTAGGCAACAGAATATGTTAACAATAAAGCTTTTAACATATCCCACCCTCAAGGGGTGGTCCCCTCAGTCAATACCCTCCTACTTCCTGCAACCATATCTCAGTTTTAGTGGAATAGCAGTAGAGTATACAACCAAACCCCAAAAGAGGGGCGGGGGCGGCGACTGTCGGAGGACTCAGAGAAAGGAATTTTACAGGTAAGATTTTACAAAAATTCCGTTTTCTCTTACGTCCTCCGACAGTCGCCGCCTCTTCATATTCGTCACATATGGGGACGTCCCAAAGCAGTGCAAACATGAGGGGTGGGAAACGCATCCGCGCCGAAAGGCAACGCAGTCTCTGCATCAAAGAAAGGAACCTTACCAAAGGAAGGAAACCAGCTGGGCAACAGCAAAAAACAAGTGCTCAACAGGAGCAACAACCCAGGAAAAGACAAAAAACCAGGGGATACAAAACTTATCCCAAAAGCCAGGAGTCCCCAACAAGGGACCCTAGGGAACAGCTGCACTAAGAACCTTGCGGCCAAAGGAAGCATCCGCCGATTCCTGAACATCTACTTTGTAGAATTTTGTGAAAGTGTGCACGGTCGACCAAGTCGCCGCCTTACACACCTGGGCTACAGAAGCCCCATGACGACAGGCCCAAGACGTACTCAAAGATCTAGTAGAGTGCGCCTTCACAGGAACAGGAGGAACCTTCCCCTGCAAAGCATAGGCCTGTTCAATGGTCTGCCTGATCCATTTGGCGATGGTAGAGGCCGAAGCCGCCACGCCCTTCCGAGGACCCTCTGGAAGAACAAACAAGGAGTCCGTCTTTCGAAAAGACTCAGTCGATTTAAGGTAAACCCTTATCGCCCGAACAACATCCAGAGAATGCAATCTCACCTCCTTTGGATGTTTAGGCTTCGCGCACAGCGAAGGCAAGACAATATCCTCATTAAGATGGAATTCCGAAACTCGTTTCGGAAGAAAAGAAGGATTAGGTCGCAAGACCACCTTATCCAAATGAATAACCAGGTACGGAGACTTGCAGGACAAAGCCGCCAGCTCCGACACTCTGCGAGCCGAAGTGATCGCCACCAAAAAGGCGACCTTTTTGGACAACATAGACAACGAGATCTCCCTGATCTGTTCAAAAGGAGCACGTTGTAACACAGATAGAACGAGATTCAAGTCCCAAGGGGGCAGAGGATCCCTCCTAGGGGGAACCAGATGCCGCACTCCTTGAACAAAACGTGCCAACCAAGGAGTTGGAAGCCACGGGACGTTGAAACAGAACGGCCAGCGCAGACACCTGACCCTTTATCGTAGCCAGCGCCAAACGCTGATCAACACCCGTCTGAAGGAAAGACAGCACACGGGAAACCGAGTACGTGCGGGGTGAAAACCCCCTGGACTCACACCAGGCAAAATAGGCCTTCCAAGTACGGTAATAAACCTTCCCCGAGGAAGACTTCCTCGCGTTGATCAAAGTATGAACGACCTCTGGAGAGAGACCCTTCTCCTTCAGGACCTCGGTCTCAACAGCTAGGCCGTCAAAGCCAGCGACTGTAAAGCAGGATGGTAAATCGGTCCTTGAGACAGTAGATCGTCTCGAAGAGGCAGATGCCACGGGGCGTCGACCGCCAGATTCACAAGGTCTGCGTACCAGGACCGGCGAGGCCAGTCCGGTGCCACAAGAATCACCGTGCTGCGTTCCGAGTGTAACCTGCGAAGGAACCTGGACAGCAACTGAATCGGTGGAAACGCGTACATCAGCCCGTACTGATGCCACGGGGCCACTAACGCGTCCGACGCGTCTGCCCGAGGGTCGCGCGTCCTTGCCACGAACCTTCTCACCTTGTTGTTGAGACGAGATGCGAACAGGTCCACATCTGGAAGACCCCACTTCGCGCACAACATCTGGAAGACAGCCGGGTGGAGAGACCATTCCCCCTGATCCAGGGTCTGGCGACTCAGATAGTCCGCCTGCCAGTTCTCCACCCCCGGAATGTGAACCGCCGTTATATGAGTCTCGGCCCAAGACAGAATGTCGGCCACTTCTCGAGCCGCTCGGGCACTCCTGGTGCCCCCTTGGTGGTTGATGTAGGCCACCGCCGTGGCATTGTCCGTCTGCACCCGAACCGGGCAGCCCTGCAGCCGGTCCGTCCAGCGATGAAGACAGAGACTTATCGCACGCAATTCCAGAATGTTGATCGGAAGGGAAGACTCCCCCTCCGACCAAGTCCCCTGGGCGGACAGAACGCCCAGAACTCCACCCTAGCCCGACAGGCTGGCGTCCGTGGTGATCACCGTCCACGAGACAGGACGAAACGACTTGCCCCCGGACACCAACGGAGACTGGAGCCACCACAGAAGGTTTCCTCTGGTGCGATGACTCAACGAGATTTGAAGATCCAGAGATTGAGGTCGCCCGTCCCACCTGGACAGGATCTCCGCCTGGAGACCCCGCGTGTGAAACTGGGCGAAGGGAATCGCCTCGAAGGCCGAGACCATCAATCCCAGACATCTCATACACGTCCGCAGAGACGAGTGCGGAACGTCCCTGAGGGACCTGACTTCCTCCTGGAGAGTCCTGAGTTTGTCTTCCGGCAGGAAGACCTTCGCCTGCACCGAGTCCAGAATCATTCCCAGGTAGGGAAGACGAACCGACGGACTCAGTGTCGACGTTGGAAAATTTATCGTCCAACCAAACTCCTGCAGAGTTTGCATCGTGACAGACAGGTCCTTCTCCAGACCCTGGCTGGTCGCAGACCGAACCAGAATGTCATCCAGATACCCCAGGACAGAAACGCCCTGGGCCCTCAATAATGCCAGAACCGGTGCAAGCACCTTGGTGAAGACCCGCGGAGCCGAGGCGAGACCAAAAGGCAACGCCACGAACTGGTAGTGATCCTCCGCAATGGCAAATCGAAGGTACCTCTGGTGACCCTCGAAAATGGGGATGTGAAGATACGCATCCTTCAAAATCGATGGAGGCCATGAATTCCCCCGGAACCAGGGCAGCCACCACCGACCGCAGGGATTCCATGCGGAACTTGCGAACCCGCACAGAGCGGTTCAGAGCCTTCAAGTCCAGAATTGGAGGAACCTTGCCCTCCTTCCTGGGCACGGTGAACAGATTGGAATAAAACCCCCGAAATCTGTCCCGATGAGGCACCGGAACCACCACTCCCTGAGCCCTCAGGTCCCGCACCGCCAGGTGCAGGTCCCGCAAACGCTCTGGAGACAGTTGAAGATTTGAGGGAAAAAATCTGCTCTCCGGCCGAGAGAGAAACTCGATCTTGTAACCAGATCGAACGATTTCCTGAACCCATCTGTCCCGCACACGGGCCAACCAGGGCTGAAGAAAACCGAGCAAGCGTCCCCCCACCCCAAAACTGGGTGAGGGCGCCCCTTCAGGCCGAACTGTTATGGGCTGCAGATCCGGATTGGCCGGACTTCTCTGTTTACCAGACCAGGGCTTCTTCTGAGAGCCTTGACCTTTGAACGGCTTGCCCTTGTAGTGCGGCCGAAAGGCACGAAAGGACCCCTGAGGGGGCCGAAAATTAGCATGCTTCTTCCCAGAAGCTCCCTTAGCCTTGGGGAAATGGGGCAAGAGAGTGCTCTTACCCCCGGTGATCCCCTTAATCAACACATCCAGGGACTCCCCAAAAAGGCGAGACCCATCATAAGGTAGATTGGCTAAGGTCTTACGTGAAGACTGGTCCACCGACCAACATTTCAACCAAACCAGGCGGCGAGACAACACCGCCACGCTGTGCACACGTACAGCCAACGGAACCAGGTCCAGGTCCGCATCACACAGATACATGACACCCTGGTGGATTTGATCCACCATATCCAGGGTCGCCGGCGAGGCCGAGTCGGCCACTAGGAAGCGCCTAAGCATCTGCGTCCAACTTGCGATCGCCTGGGCCGCCATGAGAGAAGCAAACAGAGCCTTAAGCATAGAACCCGTAACAGAATAAGTATGACGGCCAAGAGACTCCAGTCTCCTATCCGTGGCATCACGGAACACAGGGGAATCCTCTGCAGGAATCGCAGTGGCTTTGTTCAAAACCGCAATTGCGTGATCCACTGGGGGAGGCACACACCACCTTTCATCAGTGGAAGGCGAAAAAGGATAACGCAGCTTGAATCTACTTGGTACCGCAAAAGGTTTGCGCAGATTGCGCCATTGTTCCTTAACAGCGCGCTGAAAATCATCATTGCAGGGAAAAACCTGCGGCGTCCTGTGTTTTCTCTGCGTCCCATAAGCCGCCAAGGCGGCGGGGGGACACACTTCGTCCTGCAAACGCAGCGTTTGCTTTATGGAAGCAATCAACTCATCCATGATTGCAAGCTCTTCAGGCGAGCCAGGGGGAGAATTATCAACCCCCTCAACTTCAGCCTCCACCTCGGACCCCACTAGATCAAGAGAGGAGCGGGACCCCGATAAGGAGGCCCCCGCCATAACAGCCCCATCACCTTCACCCTCAGAATCAGAGGAAAGAGCAACTCTGGGCCTTTTAGTAGATTGAGCAGCCACCAGCATCTGCACCTGAGCAGCAAGGCCAGCCACAATAGTGGCTAAATCCCCCCCTGGGGGGGAAACAGCGGTCCCCTGGCTTTCCACCAATGCTGTAGGAAATTTGCCCTCCTGAGAATCCATTGCCCCTGTAATGCCAGACAACAAAGGGTTAACTGCCCCTTTTAAGCAAGCGCGGCAAGCGCAGCCCACCGCACCACACTCAAGCACAATAAGACCCCCACAGGGAATATGCAAACTGAACACAGGCAATGGATAGCAAGAACAGAAGGATAAAACCTGAGGAGACCCTCGCCGCTGCTGCTGCCTCGATCGGTGTTCCTGGAAAGAGGAAGTGATGCTGCCAGGGCGCTCTATGTAAGCCTATGGAGGCTACAAGAAAATGGCCGCCATGCATGTAAAACATGCGGCCGGAGCGAGTGTAGGCAAAATGGCGTCGTTTGGCGCCAAAACCGCCGCTCCACAGTGCATTAAAACACACATTACATTCCAGTATCAGAATACATGTCAGATCGCCGCAGCGATCGCTGTATATGCCCAAACATGCCAAAAAAACATGCCCCACAGCACACAGCTTCACACACTGACCAGTCTGACACACACAGTGTCACAAAGCTCCCCCCCCCCCCCTTGCAGCCCACAGCATGCAGCCGAGAGATAGGGAGACAAGCAGTGTGAATAGAGGCAGGTTACACAGTCCCAGACTGACACCCCCCCAGACAGACAGGTCCCCACATAAATACACTTACCTCTCATGGCGTGGGGGACCCGCACAGGCGAACAAGCCGCTGCACATGAGGCAGGGAGAGTCGCATTCAAGACGCACAAAATGGGGGTTAAGAAACCGCACAGCGTCCAGTGAGGTAGCCACCTCACCAATCATCCCTGCACCGAACAGGGATGGGTCGTTCACTGTGCCAGGAGCGTTACCTGGCTGAACGCTCGATGGCAGACTGGGAAGCCACTGACCCACGACCTGCGACCAGGGGGATCAGCCCGAGACCCAGTCCGCATGATCCTCTTCATCAGAAGAACTAACGAACGCTGACAAAAATAACAGCTAAGTAAAGGTAGAGAGAAAACTCAAACAAAATTTCAAAAAGAAGAAAGTCTGGGGCAGAAAGCCCCAGCACAGGAAAAGCCAGCCACTCCTGACAAGCTAGACATTAAAACTGAGATATGGTTGCAGGAAGTAGGAGGGTATTGACTGAGGGGACCACCCCTTGAGGGTGGGATATGTTAAAAGCTTTATTGTTAACATATTCTGTTGCCTAGCTACTCCTTCGGAGCAAAGTCTAATACCCCATATGTGACGAATATGAAGAGGTGGCGACTGTCGGAGGACGTAAGAGAAAAAACTGAATTTTTGAAAAATCTTACCTGTAAAATTCCTTTCTCTGAGTCCTCCGACAGTCGCCGCCCACTTCATATTCATCACCAATGGGGTTATGTCCTTTATTCCGTAGGAGTAGCTAGGCAATAGAATATGTTAGTACAAAGACTTTTAACATATCCCCACCCCCAGGGGGTGGTCCCCTCAGTACATAACCCTCCACTTCCTGTATCCAACTCAGTTTCAGTGGAATAGCAGTAGAGAGTACATCAAAACCCCAAAAGAGGGGCGGGGGCGGCGACTGTCGGAGGACTCAGAGAAAGGAATTTTACAGGTAAGATTTTACAAAAATTCCGTTTTCTCTTACGTCCTCCGACAGTCGCCGCCCACTTCATATTCATCACCAATGGGGATGTCCCAAAGCAGTGTAAACATGAGGGGTGGGAAGAACACAGCCGCGCCCAAGGCAACGCCGTCTCCCCATCAGAGAAAGGAACCTTACCAAAGGAAGGAAACCAGTTGGGCATAAGAACAAAACACTCGCTCAACAGGAGCAAGAAAACCCAGGGAAAAACAAAAATCCCAAAAAGCCAAAGAACCCGTAACAAGGGCTCTAGGAAACTGCCGCACTAAGAACCTTGCGGCCAAAGGAAGCATCAGCCGATGCCTGAACATCTACTCTGTAGAATATCGTGAAAGTGTGTACGGTCGACCAAGTCGCCGCCTCACACACCTGGGCCACAGAGGCCCCATGACGACAGGCCCAAGACGTACTCAGAGATCTGGTAGAGTGCGCCTTCACAGGTACAGGGGGAACTTTCCCCCTCAAAGCATAGGCCTGATCAATGGTCCGTCTGAACCATTTGGCGATTGTAGAAGCCGACGCCGCCATGCCCTTCCGAGGACCTCCCGGAAGGACAAACAAGGCATCCGACTTGCGAGAAGACTCAGTCGATGTGAAATAGACTCTAATCGCCCGGACAACATCCAAGGAGTGAAGCAACACCTCCGTCGGATGCTTCGGCTTCGCGCAAAGCGAAGGTTTGACAATGTCCACATTGAGATGAAAGTCCGAAACCCTTTTTGGAAGAAAAGAAGGGTTAGGTCGCAAGACCACCTTATCCAAATGCACAACCAGACACGGAGACTTGTAGGACAAGGCTGCCAGCCCCGACACTCGACGAGTCGAGGTGATAGCCACCAAAAAGGCGACCTTCTTGGATAACAAAGACAGCGAGATCTCCCTGAACCTTTCAAAAGGAGCACGCTGCAATACTGATAGAACTAGATTTAAGTCCCAAGGGGTAAGAGGGTCCCTCCTAGGAGGGATCAGATGACGTACCCCCCGCACAAAAGTGCTAACCAAAGAATCAGATGCCACAGGCCGTCGAAAAAGAACGGCCAAAGCAGACACCTGACCCTTGATCGTGGCCAGCGCCAGACGCTGGTCAACACCCGTCTGAAGGAAGGGCAACACCCTAGACACCGAATAAGTGTCAGGAGAGAAACCCCTGGATTCGCACCAGGCAAAATACGCCTTCCAAGTACGGTAATAAACCTTCCCCGAGGAAGACTTCCTCGCATTTATTAAGGTGTGAATGAACTCAGGGGAAAGACCCCTGTTCTTCAGGACCTCGGTTTTAACAGCCAGGCCGTCAAGGCCAGCGACTGTAAAGCAGGATGGAAGATCGGTCCTTGCGACAGAAGATCTTCTCGAAGAGGCAGACGCCACGGGGCGTCGATTGCCAGATTTACGAGGTCTGCGTCCCAGGACCGGCGAGGCCAGTCCGGTGCCACAAGAATCACCGTGGTCGGTTCCGCGAAGGAACCTGGACAGCAATTGAATCGGCGGGAACGCATACATCAGTTGGTACTGATGCCACGGGGCAACCAACGCGTCCGACGCGTCTGCCCGAGGATCGCACGTCCTTGCCACGAACCGTGGTACTTTGTAGTTCAGACGAGACGCGAACAGGTCTACCTCCGGAAGACCCCACCTCGCGCACAACATCTGGAAGACAGCCGGGTGAAGGGACCATTATCCCTGGTCCAGGGTTCGACGGCTCAGATAATCCGCCTGCCAAATGTTCACCCCCGGAATGTGACCTGCCGATATTGCCGGGACATGCGTCTCGGCCCAAGACAGAATCGCGGCCACTTCTCGAGCCGCCCGGGCACTCCTGGTGCCCCCTTGGTGATTGATGTAAGCCACCGCCGTGGCATTGTCCGTCTGCACCCGAACCGGGTAGCCGTGAAGATTGTCCGTCCAACGACGAAGACAGAGGAGTGTCGCTCGCAGTTCCAGAACGTTGATCAGAAGGGAGGATTCCTCCGTCGACCAAACACCCTGGGTGGACAGAACGCCCAGAACACCACCCCAGCCCGACAGGCTGGCATCCGTGGAGATCACCGTCCACGAAAGGGGACGAAAAGACTTGCCCCCCGATACTGAGGGAGATAGAAGCCACCCCAGAAGATCCCTTCTGGTCTGAGAACTCAATGACATCTGGAGATCCAGAGACTGCGGACGCCCGTCCCACTTGGACAATATCTCCGCTTGGAGATCCCGCGTGTGAAACTGGGCGAAGGGAAATCGCCTCGAAAGCCGAGACCATCAATCCCAGACACCGCATGCACGTCCGAATGGACGAAGATGGAACGTCCCTGAGGGACCTGACTGCCTCCTGAAGAGCTGCGAGTTTTTCTTCCGGCAGGAAGACCTACGCCTGGACAGAGTCCAGAATCATACCCAGGTAAGAAATCCGAACCGATGGGCACAATGTCGACTTTGGAAAATTGATCGTCCAACCAAACTCCTGCAGAGTCTGCAACGTGACGGACAGATCCTTCTCCAGACTCTGGCTGGTCGCAGACCGAACCAGAATATCGTCCAGATACCCCAGAACCGAAATGCCCTGGGCCCTCAACAAAGCCAGAACTGGTGCCAGCACTTTGGTGAACACCCTTGGAGCAGAGGCGAGACCAAAAGGCAACGCCACAAATCGGTAATGATCTTCCGCTATGGCGAATCGAAGGTACCTCTGGTGACCCTCGAAAATCGGGATGTGAAGATACGCATCTTGCAAGTCGATGGAAGCCATGAACTCCCCCGGAACCAGGGCAGCCACCACCGACCGCAGGGATTCCATGCGGAACTAGCGCACCCGCACAAGGCGGTTCAGCGCCTTCAAGTCCAGAATCGGACGCACCTTGCCCTCCTTCCTGGGCACGGTGAGCAGATTGGAATAGAACCCCCAAAATCTGTCCCGATGAGACACCGGGACCACCACTCCCTGAGCCCTCAGGTCCTGCACCGCTAGATGCAGGTCCCGCAAACGCTCCGGGGATAACAGAAGACTTGAGGGAAAAAATCTGCTCTCCGGTCGAGAGAGAAACTCGATCTAGTGGCCAGAGCGAACGATTTCCTGTGAAGTGGGTGAGGGCGCCCCTTCAGGCCGCACTGTTGTGGGCCGCAGAACCGGATTGGCCGGACTTTTGCTTACCTGCCCACGGCTTCTTGCGGGAGCCTTGACCCTTGGACGGCTTGTCCCAAAATGTGACCGAAAGGCACGAAAGGACCCCTGAGGGGGCCGAAAGAAAGCATTCTGATTTCCAGGAGCCGTCTTAGTCTAGTGGGATTGAGGTAAGAGCGTGCTCTTACCCCCCATGACCCCTTTAATTAGGGCATCCAGGGATTCGCCAAAAAGGCGAGAACCATCAAACGGCAGATTGGCCAAGGTCTTACGTGAAGATTGATCCACAGACCAACACTTCAACCAAACCAGGCGGCGAGATAACACCACCACACTGTGTACACGTGCAGCCAACGGAACCATATCCAGGTCCGCATCACACAAATACATGACACCCTGGTGGATTTGATCCACCATATCCAAAGTCGCCTGGGGGGCAGAATCAGCCACCAGGACACCCTGCGTCCAGTTCGCGACCGCCTGGGCCGCCATAAGTGAAGCAATAAAGCTTTCAACATAGAACCCATAATAGAATAGGTACGACGGGCAAAGGACTCCATCCTCTTGTCCGTGGCATCCCGGAACACCGGGGTGTCTGCAGCAGGAATCGCAGTGGACTTGTTCAAAACTGCTAACGCCTGGTCCACCGGAGGTGGGACACACCAACGCCCATCAGTAGCGGGCGTAAAAGGATAGCGCAGCTTAAACCTACTTGGTACAGCAAAAGGTTTGCGTATATTACGCCATCGTTCTTTCTGAAAATCATCAGTGCATGGAAACATCTGCGATGATATGCGCCTTTTCTGCGTCCCATAAGCCGCCAAGGCAGCAGGAGGACATGTTTCCTCCTCCAAACGCAGAGTTTGCTTGATAGAAGCAACCAATTCATCCATGAGCGCAAGCTCTTCAGACGAGCCAGGGGGAGAATTATCAACCCCCTCTACCTCAGCCTCCATTACTGACCCTATAAGGTCCCGGGAGGAACGAGACCCCGATAAGGAGATCTCTGCCCCAGCAGCCCCAGTACCATCACCCTCTTGAAACAGAGGAAATTGAAAACTCTGGGCCTTTTAGAGGATTGAGCAACCACCAGCATTTGCACCTGAGTCGCAAGGCTAGCCACAATCGCAGCCAAATCCCCCCCGGGGGGGGGGGGGGGAAACCGCAGTCCCCTGGCTTCCCCCTAAATTGGCAGGAAACTAGTATTCCTGAAAATCCATGCCCTTGTAGCAGCAAAAATAAATGGGTGACCGCCCCTTTAAGAGAGCGCTGCGATCGTAGCCCACTCACACTAAGCATCCCACACAAGGGACCCCCACAGGGACAAGTATACCAAGGCAGGATACAGGGAATAAAAAGAAATGAACCTGGAGAGATCGGTGCTGCTGCTGCTGCTGCCTGCGGTGCTCCTGAAGGAAAGGAAATGCTGGCATACAGGGCGCTCTATGAAAGCCTATGGAGGCTACAAGAAAATGGCCGCCATGCATGTAAAACATGCGGCCGGAGCGATCGCAGTCAAAATGGCGCCGTTTGGCGCCGAAACCGCCGCTCCCACACCCCATGAGGGAGAAGTAAAACACACCATCTGCCCAAAAAAGGAACATGGTAAACCGCCGCAGCGGCGCTGTAATGTGCCCCAAGCATGAGAAACTCAAGCCCCACAGCACACAGCCGTTCACACAAACAGAAAACTGACACAGAGTGCAGCCAGCCCCCCCTCCTGCAGCCCACAGCTTGCAATGTGAGAGATAGGGAAAACGTAATAGTGTGAACACAGGGCAAGGTACACAGTCCCAGACTGACACCCCCCAGACAGGCAGGTCCCCACATAAATGCACTTACCTCTCACATGGCGTGGGGAACCCGCACAGGCGAACAAACCGCTGCACATGAGGCAGGGAGAGTCGCATCCAGGACGCATCAGAAGGTGGGTTGAGAAACCGCACAGCGTCCAGTGAGGTAGCCACCTCACCTAGCATCCCTGCACGGAACAGGGATGGGTCGTTCAGATAACTCAGGAGCGATACCTGACTGAACGCTCGATGGCGGGCTGAGAAGCCACTGACCCACAGCCTGCTACCAGGGGGGTCAGCCCGAGACGCAGCCCGCATGATCCTCTTCATCAGAAGAACTAACTAACGCTGGTAAAATAACAGCTAACAAGAAAGAGAGAAAAAACTCAAATAAAATCCAAAGAAAGGAAAGAGAGCTGAGACAAGGTGCCCCAGCACAGAAACTTCCAGCTACTCCTGACAGCTAGACAAATGAAACTGAGTTGGATACAGGAAGTGGAGGGTTATGTACTGAGGGGACCACCCCCTGGGGGTGGGGATATGTTAAAAGTCTTTGTACTAACATATTCTATTGCCTAGCTACTCCTACGGAATAAAGGACATAACCCCATTGGTGATGAATATGAAGTGGGCGGCGACTGTCGGAGGACGTAAGAGAAAGAGATTATGCTCCCATTCTACAAGACTTTGGTCTGGCCACATCTCAAGTATGCTGTCCAATTCTGGGCACCGGTCCTCAGGAAGAACGTGCTGGAACTGGAGAGAGTCCAGAGAAGGACAACAAAATAATTAGGGGAATGGAGGGCATCGGCTATGAGGAAATACTACAAACACTGAACTTATTCTCTCTGGAGAAGAGACGATTGAGGGGGGATATCAACGTACAAATACTGTACTGGCGACCCTAGCATAAAGAACAAACTTTTCAGAGTAAGGGAATACAATAAGACACGTGGCCACTCACTAAAACTTGAGGAAAATAGAATTTTTGTAAGAACTTACCTTTGACAGTCACCGCCCACTTATACAATCTGCACGTCTGGGTACTGGCCTTCTCCACATTAGTAAGCTAGGCAGAAGATTGTCTGATGGCAGAAGGCCCAAGATGCACTAATTGCTCTGGTAGAGTGCGCAGTGACAGGGAAAGGTGGAACCTGATCCCTAATTGAATAGGCCTCCACAATCGTCCGCCTGATCCATTTTGAAATGGTTGCCGCAGACGCAGCCGTACCCTTCCGAGGTCCCTCAGGAAGAACAAAAAGACAATCCAACCTTCTGAGAGATTCAGTAGACGACAGTTAACCCTAATCGCCCATACCACATCCAAGGCATGCAAGGCAAACTCCTTAGGATGCTTAGGCTTCGCACACAGCGAAGGTAAGACAATGTCCTCGTTGAGATGGAAGTCCGAAACCACCTTCGGAACAAAGGACTGATGAGGTCGCAGGACCACTTTGTCCCTATGAACAACCAGATAGGGGGAGCGGCAAGACAGGGCCGCTAACTCAGACACTCTGCGAGCAGATGTGATCACCACCAGAAAAGCAACCTTGCGTGACAGCACCGGCAGAGGAATCCCCCGCATGTTCTCAAAGGGAGGACGTTGCAAAAACGGATAGAACCAAATTCAGGCCCCAAGGAGGTAAGGGTGCCCTCCTAGGGGGAGCCAGATTACGCACCCCTTGAATGAAGGTGCGGATCAAGGAGTTTGACGCCAAAGGGCGCCGAAAAAGAATGGCCAGCGCAGACAACTGGCCCTTAATAGTGGTCAGCGCAAGACGCTGCTGCACACCAGTATGCAGGAAAGTCAACACCCTCGCTACCGAAAAGGAGCGTGGATGGAACCCCTGCGACTCACACCATGCGAAATAAGCCTTGTAGGTACTAAAATAAATACTACCTGAGGAGGCCTTCCTGGCCTTGAGCAAGGTAGGAATGACCGCCGACGAGAGACCTCCGTCTCTCAAGACCTGGCTTTCAACAGCCACGCCGTCAAAGTCAGCAACTGTAAAGCGGGATGGAAGATCAGCCCTTGAGACAGATGATCGTCTCTTAGCAGGAGCCGCCAGGTAGGCTCGACGACCAGTTGCATGATGTCCGCGTATCAAGACCGGTCTGGGGCCACCAGAATCACAAACCTCGGTTCTGAGACCAACCTGCGAAGGAACCTGGACAACAACTGAATCAGGGGAAAGGCATAAATCAGCCGATGCCAAGGCACCACCAACGTGTCCACCAGAGGGTCGCGCGTTCGTGCCACAAACCTTCCCACCTTGTTGTTGAGACGAGACGCAAACAGATCCACGTCCGGGGATCCCCACTGCACACACAGCATCTGAAACACCTCCGGGTGGAGGCACCATTCCCCTTGGTCCAAGGTCTGGCGACTCATAGTCCGCCTGCCAGTTTTCCACACTTGGAATGTGAAATGCCAAAATCGCCGGGACCTGCGTCTCGGCCCAGGACGGAATCTCGGCCACTTACTTGGCCGCCCGGGCACTCCTGGTGCCCCCTTGCGATTGATGTAAGCCACCGCAGTAGCGTTGTCTGTCTGCACACACACTGGGCAGCCCCGAAGACGATCCGACCAACAGAGCCGGATCGCCCGCAGTTCCAAGACATTCATCGGCAGGGAGGATTCCCCCTCCGACCAAGTGACCTGGGCAGACAACTTGCCCAGAACTCCACCCCAGCATGACAGGCTGGCGTCCGTGGTGACCACAGTCCATAACAAAGCACGAAAGGACTTGCCTTATTTCAGAGCCGGCAACTGGAGCCACCACAGGAGATCCGATCTGACTAGGGGGCTCAAAGAAATCCTCCTTTCCAAAGACTGAGGATGTCTGTCCCACCGGACCAGAGTCTCCGCTTGAAGAGATCTTGTATGAAACTGTGTAAATAGGATCGCCTCGAAAGCCGACACCATCAAGCCCAGGGACCGCATGCAGGTCCGAAGCGAGGATAACTCGTCCCTGAGGGACCTGACCTTGTCCTGCAGGATCTGGAGCTTGTCCTGCGGAAGAAAGGCCTTCGCCTGGGCGGAGTCCAGAATCATTCCCAGGTAAGGGAGGCGAACAGAAGGGGACAAAGTCGACTTCTGAAAATTGACGGTCCACCCGAACTCCTGGAGTGTCTGAACCGTGATCGACAGATTGCGCAACAGAGTGGCACTGGAGCTCGACCTTAATAGATCGTCCAGGTAACCGAGGATGGCAATCCCCTGGACCCGCAACAAAGCTAGAACAGGAGCCAAAACTTTGGTAAAAACCCTTGGAGCAGAAGCGAGACCGAAAGGCAACGTCACAAACTGATAGTGCTCCTCCGCTATTGCGAATCGGAGGTACCTCATATGACCCTCGTAAATAAATGGATTTTTGTAAGAACTTACCGTAAAATCCTTTTCTCTTAAGCTCATTGACAGACGTAGTCTTCTTGATTCTCAAGAGCTGGGTTATGTTGTCTCCGCAGGAGTAGGACTAGGCAGAATGACAAAACGTTCTGGCTCCACCCTAGGGGGCAGTCCCTGAGGGTATATCCTCCCTCTCTCTGCTACAGGGAATCAGTTCTGTTTAAAGCAGTACAGAGAAATTAACCCAACCCAACGATAGAGGGGCGGGTACTACGTCTGTCAATGAGCTTAAGAGAAAAGGATTTTACGGTAAGTTCTTACAAAAATCCATTTTTCTCTATCGCTCATTGACAGACGTAGTCTTCTTGATTCTCAAGAGCTGGGACATCCAGAAGCAGTGCCACAAATGAGGGGTGGGATTGACAAAATCAAATCCAATCTAGTAGGCCCAACCGGTGCCAAACTAGAAGTTTTAAAGGCTCATTATAAACAAAGAATGAGACTAAAAGAAAAAAATTTTCCAACGGAAAAAAACCCTCGAGGTAGACCACTGGTCTCCTCAAATTGCGGCCTGCAAAACCTTGCGGCCAAATGAGGCATCAGACGATGCCATTACATCAACTTTATAATGTTTAGAGAAGGTATGCACCGACGACCAGGTAGCCGCCTTGCACACCTGGACCACTGACGCCTGATGGCGAAAGGCCCATGACGCACTAAGTGCCCGAGTGGAGTGCGCCTTAACAGGGAACGGGGGCTCCCGACCCTTAATAGAATAAGCCTGTACTACCGTCTGTCTGATCCATCTGGAAATGGTCGCGGCAGATGCAGGCAACCCCTTTTTGGGTCCATCTGGGATCACAAAAAGTGAATCCGTCTTGCGAAACGAGTCTGTCGTTTTCAAGTATACCCTGATCGCCCGGACCACATCCAAGGAGTGCAAAGCAAATTCCCGAGGATGACTGGGCTTAGGACACAGGGAAGGTAATACAATTTCTTCATTCAGATGAAATTCTGAAACTACTTTTGGTAGGAAGGATGGATTCGGACGAAGAACCACCTTATCTCTATGAACCACCAGATATGGTGAACGACAAGATAATGCGGCCAGTTCTGACACCCTGCGTGCAGAAGTAATAGCCACCAAGAAGGCCACCTTCTGGGACAACGTGGGTAGAGGAATCTCCCTAATATCTTCAAAGGGAGGTTTCTGAAGAACCGACAACACTAGATTAAGATCCCAGGGGGGTAACGGCGCGTGCACTGGCGGAGCCAGATGTCGCACCCCCTGGATGAAATTCCGCACCAAGGAATGAGTAGCCAAAGGCTTCTGAAAGAAGATGGCTAATGCTGAGACCTGACCCTTGATAGTACTCAAGGCCAGTTTCTGCTCAACCCCTTGTTGCAGAAAAGCCAATATTCGACTAATCGAATAAGACCGAGGACGGAACCCTAAAGGTTCACACCATGCAATGTAGGACTTCCATGTGCGATGATAAATCTTTCTGGAAGTCGCTTTCCTTGCTTCAACTAGAGTAGGAATAACTGAAGCTGACAAACCTTTGTCCTTCAGCACCTGGGTCTCAATAGCCAGGCCGTTAAAGCCAGCGATCGTAAAGCAGGATGGAAGATCGGTCCCTGAGACAGTAGATCCTCCCTGAGAGGAAGTCTCCATGGGACGTCCGCCACCAGTCTGACCATGTCGGCGTACCAAGCTCGACGAGGCCAGTCCGGAGCTACCAGGATTACTGGGATTCCTTCCTCCTCTACCCTGCGAAGAAGTCTTGGCAGTAACGCAAGAGGAGGGAAGGCATATATTAGCTGGTATTGCCCCCATGGGGCGATCAGTGCGTCTGCGGTTTCTGCTAGAGGATCGCGGGAGCGAGCCACGAATCTCTGAACTTTCCTGTTGAATCGTGATGCCAACAGATCCACATCCGGGGTGCCCCACCGTAGGCACAACTGGTGGAAAACGTCTGGATGGAGGGACCATTCCCCCTGATCCAGGGTCTGACGGCTGAGATAATCTGCCTGCCAATTCTCCACCCCCGGAATGAACACCGCAGAGATTGCTGGAACAAATCGTTCCGCCCAGCGAAGAATGCAAGCCACTTCTTTGGCCGCTCGGACACTCTTGGTGCCCCCCTGATGATTGACATAAGCCACGGCCGTGGCATTGTCCGACTGGATCCGAACCGGGCTGCCCTGGAGCTGCTCGGTCCAGTGAATCAGACAAAGTCTGATCGCTCTCAGTTCCAATACATTTATCGGTAATCTGGATTCTTCCGGGGACCAAAGTCCCTGGACAGATAACTGACCAAGAATTCCTCCCCATCCGGATAGACTGGCATCCGTGGTCACTATCGTCCAATATATTGGCAGAAATGACTTTCCCTGGCTGAGCATTGGAGACCGAAGCCACCAAACCAGAGACTCTCTGGTCTGTTTGCTCAATCGTATCTGATTGTCCAGGGATTCCGGATTCCGATTCCATCTGAGAAGAATCTCTTGCTGAAGAATTCGGGTATGGGACTGGGCAAATGGGACTGCTTCGAATGAAGCCACCATCAACCCCAGAACCCTCATGCACGTCCGAAGGGAAGACCAGCTGTTGGACAGTAACAACTGGACTGCTGATTGAATCTTTCGAAGTTTCCCTACCGGAAGGAAAACTCTCGTCCTGACTGTGTCTAGAATTAGACCCAGATATTCGAGCCTCTGGGTGGGAACCAGAAATGACTTTTGCTGGTTCACCAGCCACCCGAATTCCTGTAAAGAAATCATAGTAATTTCTATGTTTTGTAGCAAGGTCTGAGGAGATTCTGCATGAAGCAGAAGATCGTCTAGGTAACCTAGAATCGATATACCTCTTTGGCGCAGAAGTGCCAACATTGGGGCCAACACCTTTGTGAAGACCCGCGGAGCCGTGGCGAGACCGAAAGGTAACGCCACAAACTGATAGTGGTTCTCCTCTACGGAAAAGCGTAGAAAACGCTGATGTCCTGCGAAAATGGGAATGTGAAGATAGGCGTCCTTGATGTCTATGGACGCTAGGACATCCCCTGGATGCAGGAAGGCTGCTACCGTGCGAATGGACTCCATTCTGAATCTTCTTATGTTGACGAAAGAATTGAGTGCTCTTAAGTCCAGAATTGGACGCACTTTGCCCTCTTTCCTGGGTATTGTAAACAGGTTTGAATAAAACCCTTGAAACCGTTCTGTCCAAGGAACGTGGACTACCACTCCTTGTTGTAGTAAATCTGTGACTGCTCTCCGCAGATCTTCTAAACGATCTGCGGATAGACGGATATTGGAAGGGAAGAATCGCGCCGGTGGGAGAGATCGAAACTCGATCTTGTACCCTGACCTTATGACTTCGCAAACCCATTTGTCCGGGATTCTGGAAAGCCATGGATCCGGGAACCGGCGAAGACGTCCCCCCACCCCAGTTATGGGTGGGGGCGCACCTTCAGGCTTTGGATGGTTTATCTTCGGGTCTGGAGGGGGCGGGCTTTTGCTTGCCCGACCACCGACCCCTGACGCCTCCTGCAGGAGCTTTGGAGGACTTAGTTTTTTCACCCGCTGGACGAAAAAACCTCTTGTGAGCAGAAAAAGAAGGCCCTCGTCTTTGACGAGTTCCTTTACCTTTAAAATTTTGCGGTAAAAAGGTGCTTTTTCCACCGGTGAGATCCTTAATGATCTCATCTAAGTTGGCTCCAAATAGACGCTCTCCTGAAAAGGGGATATTAGCCAATGCTTTTTTGGAACCTTGGTCGGCTATCCAACCTTTTAGCCACAGTGTACGCCTGAGAACCACTGCTGAGACTGATGCTCGCGCCATTAATGGAGTGGCGTCTAACGCCGCATCACATACAAACTGTAACCCCTGTATCATTTGTTCCAACAAATCTGATACCGCCTGAGGGACTTCTTCTAAGTCCCGGCGTAACCACTTGGTCCATTCAGTTACAGCCTGCGAAACCAGACCAATAGCAATTATTGGCCTGAAAGCTGATCCAATCAAGGAAAACATGGTGCGAGACATAGCTTCTATCTTGCGATCCACTGGATCTTTAAAAGACGGAGCGTCTTCTAAAGGAATAACCGTGGCTTTATTCAATCTAGCAATAGGTGAATCCACCACAGGTGGTTCTGTCCATTTCTTAATAAGGGTTTCCTCAAACGGATAACGCCTGTCAATGCGTTTGGAAATATTAAAAGTGCGTTTTGGCAGACGCCATTCTTCATCGATTGGATTGCCAAAACATTTGGGCAATGGAAAAACCTTTGCCACTTTGATGCGCTTTTTAGTCCCAAAAGGGATCTCAGTTTCAGCTATTTCTGATGGAATACCCTGTAACCTTAAAGTCTCTTGAACAGATACAATGAGTGCGTTTACCAACGCTTCCTCTCGGGCTATGGAAGATGCCGAAACATCCTCCTCACTGTCTGAAGAGACAGGACCCGAGACACCAATACCAGATGAAGTACCTGCAACTGCAGAAATAGGCTCAGAGTCTGAATCCGAGGTTTCAGATAATAAGGGGTTAGGCGGGGGTCGCTTTCTTGCGCCCTGTCCCTGACAAGCCACTTCCACCCGGGACACAAAAGTTTCCATAATAGCTGACAAAGATTCAATTGTCAATGGGGTGCTGGAGGATCCCGCAGACCCCTCGAGGGGATCCGGAGGAGATACATGAGTGACAGGGTCCATGTTAATACAGGACACTTTGCCAGCAATAAACAAAAAAAACTTTTTTTTTTTTTTGTGTGTCTCCCCCTAGCGCAATAGCGCCCCTCAGAGTACCTGCTTCTCGATCCCAGAGAGAGAGAGAGGGACCCCCAAGGCTCACCAACCGATGCAGTGCAGTTTCCAACAAACTGCAGCCAGCGTCTGTCTTACACAGACTGGAAGGAGCTGTTTGCTTTTTCCCGGGCAGAAGGCGTGGCTCCGCCCCCTGTGTACGCCTTCCGGCGTTCCCAGCCCTCCACGAGGAAGCTGGGCTCACAAAACATGGCCGCCCCCATAGAAGAGACATAAGACTCCAAAAAACATGGCGGCCGACGTGACCTGAGGACATATATGTATTCGGTCTACGGCAAAATGGCGGCGGACCGCCGATATCGTCTTCCCAGCACATCCACCTGCACTCTGGTTCTCCTCTACCTGAGAGGTGACATATGGATCTACAGAGATACACTGCACATAAGGTAGGATTATACCTCCTATGTCTGCTGTAATGTTACAGTCTGCTGGGTAGAGTGTTAGCTCTTGAACCAAGTCCACTTCCCACAAACACATGCTGTATTACAAGGGGGACTTGTAAGTGTCAGATATATACTGACCATATATGGAGGGGCCCATAATATATACTGCCTCATAAATGAGGAAAAAAAGGGAACGTTTTACTCACCATACCGAACCGACAGGCACCCTCTCTTCATAATACCCTCTCCACCGGGGTGGGGGTTTGTGGACGCCTCGACTCTCTGGTCCTGGCGTCCAAGCGAGCTTTAACTCGCAAAGTCAGTCCCTTTACTGGGACTCCGTCGCGGCCGACTCAGCGCACTGGTCTGCACGCGCCTTTTAGGCAGAAACCGGGGTGACCACTGGATCTCACATCCAGCCCGTCGCCCGGCCCCGCATACTTACTTGAATATGTCGCGGCCGACCAAGCGCAATGCCTGGTCTGCACGCGCTCGTAGGCCGGCTGGGGTGACCACAAGTGTCGCCCAGTCCGGCATTTTTGCTTGAAGATCTCACAGGAAAAAAACACTGGAGAAAACTACCTAAAAAATGTCTTTTTCTTAAAGAAAAAAAGTCTTGCCAGGACCAAAAGATCCCAGCAAGGAGCTTAGGTCCTTACTCCCGACTAGACAGAAAAAAACTGATTCCCTGTAGCAGAGAGAGGGAGGATATACCCTCAGGGACTGCCCCCTAGGGTGGAGCCAGAACGTTTTGTCATTCTGCCTAGTCCTACTCCTGCGGAGACAACATAACCCAGCTCTTGAGAATCAAGAAGACTACGTCTGTCAATGAGCGATAGAGAAAGGGATGTGTAGATACGCATCCTTGAGGTCGATGGACGCCAGGAAATCCCCTGGACTCAGGGATGCCACCACCGACCGGAGGGACTCTATTCGGAACTTCTGAACCCACACAAAGCGGTTTAGGAACTTTAAGTCCAGAATCGGAAGAAACTTGCCCTCCTTTCTGGGCACTGTTAACAGATTTGAGTAAAAACCCCGAAATCTGTCCCGCTGTGGAACCAGGACAACCACCCCTTGGGCGAAGAGATCCTGAACCGCCCGATGGAGATCTCGGGAACGAACGGGGGTTAAATGAAGATTTGAGGGAAAGAATCTGTCTGCTGGGCATGATCAAAACTCGATCTTGTACCCTGACCGAATGAGTTCCTGAACCCACCTGTCCTGAATCTTGGCCAGCCAAGGCTCGGGAAAATAGCGCAGATGTCCCCCCACCCCTGAAACGGTTGAGGGCACCCCTTCAGTTCGAAGCGGACTGAGCCGCTGCGCCAGAGTGGGCGGCTTTTGACTTGCCAGCCCACGGCTTCTTCTGGCCACTAGAGGCCTTGAAGGACTTACGGTTGTCTTGTGCCTTGAAGACACGAAAGGGCCCCTGGTTAGGTGTAAAGGAGGGACCCCGCTTGCCGCGGAATGATTTTCCCCTGGACACCTGGGTAAACAGAGTGATCTTGCCCCCAGTTATCCCCTTGACCAGTTTATCCAAAGAGACCCCAAAAAGACGACTCCCCGCATAAGGGATATCAGACACCGTCTTCTTGGAAGATTGGTCAGCCGACCAGCTTTTCAATCAAACGATGCGACGAATCGCAAATGCGACTGCTGAAAGTTGTGCGACTAAAGGGGCCTCATCCAAGGCCGCGTCACACAACTATAAAAACAGCCTGACCCATTTTATCCACCATCACCAGAGCAGCAGGAGAGGCGGAATCAGCAATCAGAGTGCGCTTAATCACCTTGGCCCACTCCACAACAGCCTGAGAGACCATTACCGAAGCGAACACGGGTTTCAGCAAGGAACCCGCTACCAGATAGATGTGGCGGGAAAGTGTTTCCACCCGCCTATCCGCCGGGTCTTTAAACACCGGAGAATCCTCCGCAGGCATCAAAGTGGCCTTATTTAACCTGGACACAGTGTGGTCCACCTTAGGAGTCACGGTCCAGCGAAAATCCACCGGATCCGCAAAGGGATAACCGTACTGAAATCTCCTTGGCACCACAAAATTACGTATTAAGTAGCGCCATTGTTCATTCACGGTTTCGTGAAACTCTGCGGGACAAGGAAAAACCTGACCCTATTTTTGGGCTTTGCGGGTCCCAAAGGAAGACCGCTTACCCGACAGGTGGGGCTCATCATCCAAATTGAAAGTGTCTTTAACAGAGCTAATAAGCGCTGACACCGCAGCGTGGTCCCGTGCCGATCCGGAGAGGAATCCTCCTCCTCCACATCCGACTGAGACCCCTCAGGGAGTGCGCTGTCCGTGGCAACCAAATCTGGCTCTGAATCAGAAGACTGAGGGGGCATAGGCCTTTTCTTAGAAGCCCAGTCATCAACAAATCCACTTTTGATGCTAAAGTCGCAAATGCAGCAGTAAGTGAGGCTATAGCAGAGGAATCAGAGAACCTGAACTCTCCGCCAGATCTGGGGAGAATTTGCTATCCTGGGACTCCATAATAACAATCTCAATGTAAATGACGCTGGCCGTTTAAAATCGGAGATTCCCGCAGTCCCCACCGCAAATGGAGAGCAAGTCCTGTGCTACAGGAAACTGCAAAAAAAAATGAATGCTAGCAGGAATGCCGGCCAGGAAACACAATAAAAGCCCCCCAAAGTGTGCTATACTTGCCACACTGCTGATCGATCTGAAGGAGAAGAAAGAGGAAGTGACCTCACGCCCCTAGAGGCAGAAAACAGTCCTGAGCCACAAAAAAAAAAAAAATGGTTGCCAATACAAGTCTATGGGAAAAGCTCTGGGAAAATGGCCGCTGTCCACACAAGGACCTTTTGCCCTCACTAAAGATGGCGCCCGACCGGCGCCAACAGCATAGCAGAAAATGGCTGCTGCCCTCACTATGAGGCCAAACAGCCTGCCCACACCTAAAATGGTGGCCGCGCGGATTCACGCCGATTGCGGCCCCCACACACCATGTACTGTTCCCCAAATAGTTGCAAAAGCACCTCAGGGACATAGAAGACCCCCGCAACCCCCCATACAGCGGTAGAACCGCCATAGCGCCCCGACAGGGACTGGGAAGGGACACACAGGGACCGCACCTACAGACATGAGGGAGACATCACAGAACCCATACAGAACTGCCATCCCCATAAAAACAGAGGGCCCACATACACACCCCGACAGATATGGTCAGAGACAGAGGGATATCATGGTACTCACCGGTTCAGCGAAAACGTGGGTACCGCTCTGTGGCAGGAAGCCTCCCACTCTGGGTGCTGGTGCCATCAGCCGAAGGGGACGCTAGCAACTCGTGGGCATACCGCGGTTGAGACATCCCGGCGAAGATAGTGCCTTCGCAGGCTCGACCCTGTAGTCAGGGACATAGTCGTTTGCGAGGCCTGGGCATACCATAACCTGCTAACGCTCGATGGCAGGCTGGGATTCCGTAAGGCAGTGTTAATTTTGGCAGCAAGTTTCAATTTAGTTTTAGTCTTAGTACTAAAATGGCATTTTAGTTTTAGTCCCATTTTAGTCTTCTGCAAGTATTTTAGTTTTAGTCGTATTTAGTCGACTAAATCTCCAGTACATTTTAGTAGACTAAAACATCTTGCATTTTAGTCATCTAAATGGTCATGGTCAGGTCAGAGGAGGCCTGTAATGCTGCTGCCTGCAGTCAGTGCACACAGTGCTGGATGGGGATCTCAGGTTTATGGGGGGTCTCTGGTCTGACTCTGAACTGAAGTTGTTGAACAGGATGGGCCGGCCGGAGCTCAGCAGCCTATATGCACGCACGCAGTCCTGGATGGATGGCGGAATCGGAGGCCAGTGGTGACTGGTGAGTGGTCTGAGGGGACTCAGGGAGGCAGTAATAGCTGGCCTGGCTGTTAACTCACAGTGGGTGCTCTGCTCTGGATGTGGTGGTGGCCGGGTGCCAGTGCCGTGTGATAAGTAGGGCCTGGCGTTAACGAAAACAGATTTGATTTTCGCCATAGTGGTCGTCATTTGACGAAAATGTGCTATACTTTGCGTCTCGTTTTCGTCAGTTGAAAAATGCCGGTGACGAAAGCGGCGACAAAAACGTTTTGTTGACGAAATTAACATTGCTGTAAACTCCATTGGCTATAATGTCATTGCACATATTACCTGAATATATTCCCAACATTAAATATTAGGGAAAAATATAAGAAAAGCCTTAGTAGATGCCCCTTACTTATGCGGTGGTGCAATACATGTTTAAACTTTAATGTGCTATTATTACATGCTCTGGATGGAATTGTGTTGCCGATATAGAAATGGCCAGCAGGAGTGTTAATTTTGATGTCAATTTTTTTTATTTAGTTTTAGTCTTATGACTAAAATGCCATTTTAGTTTTAGTCGTATTTTAGTCATCTGAATTGTTTTAGTTTTAGTAGACTAAAATTGTGTTTAGTCGATGAAAACGTTTTAGTCGGTTTTAGTCGACAAAATTAACACTGCCGTAAGGCTCTGGAATAACCAGTGCGATTCCCAGCTCAGCAAACGCTGTAGTCTTCCGAAGTCCGACTAAGCGCAGGAACGAATAAAAAGCTATCTTTTAAAAGAAAAATTACTTTCCTAGAGAGAAAAAACAAAAAGAAAAAGGCTGAGACCGCAGCCCCAGCCAGGGAAAAGCCAGCCTACTCCTAAGCTAGGCAGCAGCAAACTGAATTGGGAATGAAGCTAGTTGGCGGTATTGACCATAGGGACAGCCCCCTGTAGGTGTCTATACAAAGTTTTGTGAATATTCTAACAAAATCTTCTGCCTAGCTTACTCCTGTGGAGAAGGCCAATACCCAGACGTGCAGATTGTATGAGAGGGCGGCGACTGTCAGAGGACGCAAGAGAAAAACGGTTTAAATTAAAATACGTAGGGGGTTCTTTACTGTCAGAGCATAAGGATGTTGAATTCTCTTCCACAAGCAGTCGTATCAGCAGGGAGCATCGATAGTGAAAAAAACTATTAGATGGGCACCTTAAAGACCACAATATACAGGGGTATACAATGTACGGTTAACAGCAAAACACACACATCTTAGGTTGAACTGGATGGACTGATGTCTTTTTTCAACCTCACTAACTATGTAACTATGCTGGTCCCTTTTGAAGGCATTTGCATTGAAACCACCTGTGAAGGAGATACCATAGGAAAAAAAAAAAAAAAAGAAGAAAAAAACAACAACTTTGAAACAAAGTTTACTTGAGTCATCTTCGCTTCTATAATACAAGCATGTGCGTATTAAATACAAAAAACTATTCTTTAACAACGGTATCTGAGACTTCAACAGAAATTGTCAAAATTAATTTACATTCTGGTTTTGCAAATTTTCCTGCGTTTAAAGCCTCTGCAGCTGCACTGCCAAACCATTAAACCTAAAAAATTAGCTTATCATAAACATGTAACATAACAGTAATGGGATATAATACAGCTTCAAAAATATCAACTCTTAAAAACAGTTTTGATCTTTAAAATAATAAAAAATATATAAAAAAGAAAACAGCACAATGGAAATCTTCTGGTTTGCACAGGCAGGCATAGGTTCCCAATCCTCCACAAAATGTTAACTTTCCATTGGTGAAAATACCATCAAGTCAGATACCGCAGTGATCGATTCTGACTTCAAGGGGGTATTTGTTACCTGCAAATAGAAATTCAAGTTACCAGTTGGTACAAAGCATACATCCGATATGGTCTAATGAGGATAAACCTGTCCCTAAAATCAGTTGTGAAAAAAATATACATACTATACACTTCACAATAGTACTGCATGTTAAGAAAACATTTTACTGAGGAAAATATCTAAGATGCAATTGCTGATCTTCTGAAAATACCAGTCCCCTGGCTATCCCCATCACCCTCACTGACTTGAAACAAGCATGCAAATCAGAACTCCTCTACATACTTTTCAGGAGCAGCAGGGAGCCAGGAATTGTCTTATTGTCTAAGACTGGCGGCAATGTCCACATTATCTTTTTTCAATCTATGTAATTATTTAAGATTTTTTGTAAGCTTTCCTGAATCACTAGTGCCGGTTCACACTAATACGACTTGTCAGGCGACTTAGACAGCCTGGCAAGTCGTGCACCATCGCGGTCATTGAGTAGTACAGGACCGGTTCTAATAGGAGCAACACAAGTCGCTCCGACTTAGAAAAAGGGTCCTGTACTACTTCGGGGCGACCTGGAGGCTACTTGCATTGATTCATTTTACGAAGTTCGTGCAAGTCACACGACTTCACAGGTCGCCCCCTAAGTCGGAGCGACCTAGTGTGAACCGGCACTTACTGCGCACTCCATCATGAGCTGGGACAGATACTAAATGTAATGGGCTAGTACAGTACAGGTTTGCTGCATTCAGGTTGTAGTCTATTTACAGCACCAAGTCCTGATGCCTCAGCTCTGCTTTCAATGAGGCCCCACATGAAAAGACAAAAAAAAAAAAAAAAAAAACACAAAAACAAACACCCCCCTTAAAAAGCACAAATGTGGCCTGTGCATGAAGTTTAAAAAGGCACCTTTGCTCACATGCAAGAACCCATTTAGGCATTGTTCTAAATGAGTCAATACACAAAAAGGTCAGTAACTATGGCTACCATCTCAGTCTGTCTGATAAGGTGATGTCAGTAACAATAGATTACTGCACTTGCACATTGGCTGGCAGTTTTCTATGTAATACTATGGCGCTGAATTCTGAGCTAGTATTAATAGCTGCTGATTTTTTTTATGGCCAAAGTTTTAATACAATATGGTGATGTAATACTGCAACCTCTACAAACCGCTTTAGTTTTCTGCTTAAAAGGGTAAACTAGGAAAAAGGTTGCTGTACTGTTGCCTATATTAACTATATGGCAGAATGTAGCTTTTGCTTGCGCAATAAAAAATATAGTCCGACAGTGTGCCTCGATTTTAAATGAGCACACTGTCTGGATCTTAGGAGAGTTCTAGATTATACTAGAAGCTGAAGATTTTTACAGCTGGTATCTCAGGGCAATAGTCTGTGATTGTACTTGCAAAAGCTTTGTTCTCCGTTTTAGTACACTTCAGCCAAGTGCAACTGTTCATATATAGTGTGACGGAAAAAAAAAAAAAAAAAATCTTACTTTAAAGTGGATAAAAAGAATCCTCAGTACTAAAGCAGGAGCCACTTCTAACCTTCCTCTACTAAATGGAAATGTAACATTTCATGTACACTAGAGTAGGCTGAATTAGTAATAGTTACAATGAGGAAAAAGCCACACAAATTTTAATAGAAACTTTTAATTCATGGAAAAAAAAGGTTGAAATAAATATAAAAAACACAGATTGGATTTCATTCTCCGATATGGAGGAGGGGGGGCGTGGACCCAGACTGTAGTGTGTAGATTTAATTTTCTCAAGTAGATAAAGATTGGAGGGAAAGGATTTACTTCTCTACCATATTTGAAGTACAGCTTTCAAGGAAGTCTAGTGGATTGTCCGAATTCTTGACGTCTAAAAGAGAAAAAAAAAAAAAGAAAAAACCACAAGGTTAAAAACCAAGAAGGAAATCCACACACACCACATACCCCTGCACGCACTACTGGTGGGCAAATCTAATCCAGTAAATGAAGTTGTGGATAAAGACCAACAGTAAGTTTACATAATGCCCTTACACTAAAACATGCGGTGTTCAATGAAAATCACCTTAAACCCCTGCTCCGTTCTATGGCTCACTATTGGTTATAGAACCTAGTCATCACTACAGGTCCACTAGCAAGTAACAGGAGAGGGTGGTTCCAAGTGCCAGTTTAGAAACTACTTTGGTTGAGTTTTCCTGCTTTGTGGTCCCCTGGAATTTTCTCTTTAGCACACATGCAGCCTGTAGTAGAAGTAGGTCCCTTTCATCTATGTTAACCCTAATCTACAAAGACCTGAAGCCAAAGCTACTGAAGATATTTTGTGAATTCATCATCATTGGCAGGATAAAGTAAAACTCTGTAAACAGCACTTGGCAACTGTAAGTCACTGCCCTGATTTAGTAGAAGCAATGTACGCTTCCTTTGTGCACTCCTTTTAGTTGGTTGCTGGGCTAAACATCAGGTCTAGCAGACAGGCAGCCCAACTAATAGGAAACGGACAAGTCTGTCAAAGTTGCTGCCAATTGTGAGGCAGTGGTTTGAACACTGTTAGCCTGCAACAGGAAGCAGTTACTGACAAGATTTCCACGTAAGAAACTTGCGGAAAAAAAACAAAACCATGAACCACATAAATTCTTTGGCCTGGTTTTTCAACACACCGCACACGGAAAGGTATGAGCCCTGCCCCTTTACACTGGATAAGCAAACAGTTCAGTTCAAATTAGAAATACAGTGAAATGTAATCGGGTATACCTTCGTCAGGTAAGATTTCAATCATGCCATCTTCAGGGGCCAGAATTTTAGATTCCTGAACTTTTTCTGGACTGCACATGAAAACGTCATCTACGACTGTGGACGTAACTTCAAACGTATTGTCTTCTTCCAGTTCAGTTCCTCCAGTTTCCAGCCTTGAGAGTTCCATAAAACCTGGAGAATCAGCTGGTACGCTTTCAGTAACTTCTGTAGTATGAGCAAGATACTTTGTCAGGTCAACTTCTTGTGACACCTTAAAAGGAGGAGATCAAAAAACGTTGTTACACCACATTAACCACACAATGTCAAACATAAATAAACAAAGACTCACGATTTCGGATTCTGTATCTGCAGAAGTGGTAACCACAGGATCCTCTTGATGGTGCTGCAAACTGAAGAGGGGAGGTTATCAAAAGAAAGAACTACTGGACTGTTCTATTAAATGAGTGTCAACCACACACAATGAATATTGTCCATTTATGATCCAGTATCACAGCGCCACCTAATGGCTAAAGTTACTGACCAGAAAACTAGGTGACAAATTAAGCTGGCCATACACTAGCGGAAAAATAGTTCAATCTAATTTTGGAAAAAACTAAAAAAATCGGCCGTGAGAAGCAGACGATTGTGCCATCATGTAATGACCGAATTTCGAACGATAACTCGTTCAATGGACATTCAGTTTGTCACATATGCCTAGTGCAAACAGTTCAGCCGAGAAACACATTAACTTCAATTTCAACTTAACTTTCAATTTATCGTTCGGCAGAACTTTCCAAACTGTTCCTTCGATTTTTCGGCTCTGAAAAGTGAACAATTTTCTATTTGTGCCCATTAACTGGACAAAAAACGAACAATCGGACCAAATGACAGATTTTCTAATGATTTTTCGACCAGTGTATGGCCATCATTACTTGTCTTTAGTTCTACATTAGCCCACGAGGTAGAGTATGACTAGCATGACACAAGACAACATTCCAATGAGCAGAGGTTATTTTTTTTTTTGCTTATAGCCCATCAATCTACACTGCTGTTGATAGTGAATTAAAAATCAGATTGTGACATGTGAGGCCAGCTTTAAATGTGTATCTAGTGCTGTATGGTGCAATGGCGTACTTTACAAGGAACCAGAAATTGACTGTTTAATTGGAACAATGGATAATATATTAGTAGTAGTAACAGCCTTCTGTAAAACGAAGATTGATTGATTGCACATTTGAAATTATGACCCTGTTCACATCTCTGCAATGAATGCAACTGTTGGAATATGCATCAAGGCATGCACACAGCTGTGCCATCATTTTTTTTGGTGCTAGTTCTCATCTGTGCTGCATTGACCAAAAATTGCAGGTTCGTTTTAAGCGCTACAAAATGTGTTGTAGGCCCCATTGATTACAATGGCAGAGCATGAAAGCACGCAACACGTTCTAGTGCTTTTTCCAGCACATGGCAACCATCCCCTTCTAAAGCATCTGGTCAGGTCCTCTTTAATTATGCTCTATTTATGTGGTACATTTACTTTACATGTAACTTAAAGGGTAAAACAATGTTAAAACAGGATCCACACACAATTATCGGGGGCACCTCCCCTCAGCCTAAACAAGCTGTGCCACCTCGGAGATTGAAGAGAGCCGGCAAAATAATCCCATCAATCCTGCGCACAATGACACATGCCCTCCTTCAAAAATAACGTATGCCAGATGCACAGATTATTCTACATCTTACACACCTGCTACCTATAATTCACAGGTTAGGAAAACAATTCTATAGGCAGCATTTTTAAGTCTGGGTGGACTCCTGACATTAAAGCGATAGGCAGATTCCCGACTGCCATCTAGCTCAGCCTTTCGGTTAAAGAGGCTGTCATTTTTTTTAAACAGACATGTTCTATACATACCTTCTCTGTGCAATGGTTTTACACAGAGCGTCCACTAACCACCTCTTGTGGGATCCCACTCCAGCACTCCTGGCTCTTCTTGTGTGCTCCCATATCAAGCTGCTTGCTATGGGGGGGGGGGGCACACCTGCAGGCCCAATACAGAGCTGGGCTGTTTGCATTCATATGGCACTTTTCCACTGCAAGTACCGGCTAGTACCGGCTCGGCTCTACTCGGCCCTGCTTGGCCCTGTTTGCTTTTCCACTGCGGTACCGCATGGTATAGGGTCGGAACGGTTCGGTACGGTATAGGTTTGCTTTTCCACTAAAGTAGTACTAAAGTTAAGTGGGTGGGATAACAACGGGGTGGGTGTGATTCTCTGACCAATCAGTGGCTAGTAGTGACTGCATGCAAAGGATTGTGGGATATGGTACCAGTTTGGTACCTGTTGGAACCACAATCGAGTAGGTACTGTTTTTTCAGAGCCGTACCGTACCGTACCGTTCGGTTCCATGCAGTGGAAAAGCAAACCTATACCGTACCGTACCGAACCGTTCCGACCCTATACCATGCGGTACCAGCAGTGGAAAAGCACAAAAGCGTGCCGAGCCGGTACGGTTCTATGCAGTGGAAAAGCGCCAATAGATAAACAGTACAGCTCATTTAACTGACAGCAGCTCCTGCTGCTCTCAGCCAAGAGAGTGAGTGCAGGAGTGAGTGCAGAAGGGAGAGCAGAAATTAAGCGGAGCACAGACCTGGATCAATAGAGGACTCTAGTAAATGATAAAGAAAGGGGGGCTAGGGGGCACTGGAAGTTTTTTTTTTTTTTACTTTAATGCAGAGAATGTATTCAAGTAAAAATCTTTTGCCTTTAACCGGTTGCCGACCGCCGCACGACTATATACTGCGGCGGTCAGCCCCGGCCAGGCAGAGTGACGTATCGGTACGTCACTCGCCTGTCACTGACTTGCGAGCCTATAGCGAGCGGGCGCGCGCCCGCCGAGGCGCGCGCCCGCCGCGGCTCGTTCACAGGCAAGTCAGTGCGTGTGACCGGCGGACTCGATGTCCGCCGGCCACACTACGATCGCTCCTGTGAAGGGAGAAAGACAGAGCAGCTTGTGTAAACAAGCTGCCTGTCAGTTCTCCCTGTGTAAAAGTAAAGATCTGACCGTTCTACTATGTAGAACGGTTGATCTTTGCTTTTACACCAATAGCAATGTCCCTACACAGTAGAAAGCACGCCCCTAGGACACACTTAACCCCTCCCTTCCCAATAAAGTTAACCCCTTCCCTGCCAGTGTCATTTTTGCAGTAACAGTGCATATGTATAGCACTGATTACTGCAGTAATGTCACTGGTAACCCCAAAAGTGTCAAAAATGTCAGTCAAGGGTCCGATCTGTCCGCCGCAATGTCGCAGTACCGAAAAAAAAATCGCAGATCGCCGCCATTACGCGTTAAAAAAAAAAACACCAAAAATGACAAAAATCTTTCTCTTTGTTAGTAAACGCGATAACTTTTGCGCAAACCAATCAAAATACGCTTTTTGCGATTTTTTTTACCAAACATAGGTAGCATAAAACAAATTGGCCGAAAAATGTTAAAAAATTTTGATTTTTACTTTTTTTTTTGGGGAATTTCATATAAAAAAATGTGAAAAATATTGTTATTTTTGCAAAATTTACGCTCTTTTTTTGTTTATAGCGCTTGATCAAAAAATCGCACAGGTGATCAAATACCACCAAAAGAAAGCTCTGTTTGTGGGAAAAAAAGGACGTCAAATTCGTTTAGGTACAGCGTCGCACGACCGCGCAATTGTCCGTTAAAGTCACGCAGTAAAAAATCGCAAAAAAACCCCTGGTCCTTTAGCAGCCAAATCCTCCGGGGCTTAAGTGGTTAAAGTACTTTAGGTATCACCACATGCCAAGTCCCTACAACAGGAACCAGTGCAAACCAGCTGGCCCTGCATCTTCCACCAGGTAGGGTCTGGGTCCAGTCCCTCCAAGCTTCGCTGAAGGGGTCCATCAATAGCCACATAGAAAACTGCAGTGGCTTTGGTGCAGCCAAGTGGCGAGGGAACTGCCCCTAAAGAAAAACATCTTGGGGGGAGAGAAATTAACCTGGATTTTTGTACTTAACGTAAAATCCCTTTCTCTGAAGATCGACAGACGCAGCTCCATATCTTCGCTCCTTTCCGGGGACCTTGAACTTCCTGGATTCAGGAAAAATGGGTTCACAAACTGATCCTATCAGGGTACAGGATTGAATTCCGGTCTTGTCCGGACAGATTCTTCCCGTCCAATCTGCGCCCATCTACAGACCGATTAAGGAATCTACGAGAGGCGGTACAAGATCTGCTGTCGCAAGGGGTGATGCCAGTTCCCTCTCAGGAACGCTTTCAGGGGTTTTATTCTAACCCATTTACTGTGCCCAGAAAAGGCGGCAAAGCGCGACCAATTCTGGACCTCAAGGCTTGGAATCGCTTTGTGCGGGTACAGAGGTTTTGCATGTAATCCATACGAACGGTAGCGACGTTGCTACACCAGGAAGACCTTTTGGATAGAGATATATATATATATATATATATATATATATATATATATATATATATATATATATATATATATATATATATATATATATATATATATACATATATACATATATATACATACACACACACACACATACATATACATACATACACACACACACACATCTCTCTCAAGGACGCATATCTACACATCCCTATCTACGATGGTCACCAGGGGAACAGCTACTTACCGCACCATAGACACAGGATGGGCACCGCTCCAAACCAGCTTTTCACCAGAATGGGGCGAAGCTGTCAGCCATGAGGAACGCTGCGACTCAGGCTGAGGCCAGGTTGTGAGCTCCCTCGCGAAACATTGAACTCGCAGGCCAGCCCCCATCCAGTTGGGCTATGTCGCGGCTGACCTAGCGAGGAGCCGAGGCCTGCCCTCGCTGGCCAGACTAGGGGGGACCCTCTGGATCTTGTAAAAAATATCCAGTCCGTCATCAGTCTGGCAGTTGATTGCAGATTCTCACAGGAACAAAAAACAAACAAAGACAGTAAAAATAATTCCATTTAAAAAAGGAAAAAATTGCCAGGATCGAAGATCCCAGCAAGGAACAAGGTCCTTACTCTGAAATAGTCAGAAAAAAAAAAAAGAAAAACCTGAATGGCTATAGAAGAGAGTGGATGTATACCCCCTGGGACTGCCCATGGGTATAGCCAGAATTTTTTTCTGCCCAGTTTTTCTGCCCCCTGTAAGGAGCAGTATAACCCAATGGTTAGGAATACCAGAAGCAGTCTGTCAATGAACTGAAGAGAAAGTAGATTTCTCTCCATATAGAGATGTGGCCCACCACATAAACGGAATTTTTGTAAAATCTTACCTGTAAAATTCCTTTCTCTGAGTCCTCCGACAGTCGCCGCCTCTTCATATTCGTCACATATGGGGTATTAGACTTTGCTCCGAAGGAGTAGCTAGGCAACAGAATATGTTAATAAAGCTTTAACATATCCCACCCTCAAGGGGTGGTCCCCTCAGTCAATACCCTCCTACTTCCTGCAACCATATCTCAGTTTTAGTGGAATAGCAGTAGAGTATACATTCAAACCCCAAAAGAGGGGCGGGGGCGGCGACTGTCGGAGGACTCAGAGAAAGGAATTTTACAGGTAAGATTTTACAAAAATTCCGTTTTCTCTTACGTCCTCCGACAGTCGCCGCCTCTTCATATTCGTCACATATGGGGACGTCCCAAAGCAGTGCAAACATGAGGGGTGGGAAACGCATCCGCGCCGAAAGGCAACGCAGTCTCCACATCAAGGAAAGGAACCTTACCAAAGGAAGGAAACCAGCTGGGCAACAGCAAAAATAAGTGCGCAACAGGAGCAACAACCCAGGAAAAGACAAAAAAACCAGGGGATACAAAAAACTATCCCAACAGCCAGGAGTCCCCAACAAGGGACCCTATGGAACAGCCGCACTAAGAACCTTGCGGCCAAAGGAAGCATCCGCCGATGCCTGAACATCTACTTTGTAGAATTTTGTGAAAGTGTGCACGGTCGACCAAGTCGCCGCCTTACACACCTGGGCTACAGAAGCCCCATGACGGCAGGCCCAAGACGTACTCAGTGATCTAGTAGAGTGCGCCTTCACAGGCACAGGGGGAACCTTCCCTTGCAAGGCATAGGCCTGTTCAATGGTCTGCCTGATCCATTTGGCGATGGTAGAGGCCGAAGCCGCCATGCCCTTCCGAGGACCCTCTGGAAGAACAAACAAGGAGTCCGTCTTACGAAAAGACTCAGTCGATTTAAGGTAAACCCTTATCGCCCGAACAACATCCAGAGAGTGCAATCTCACCTCCTTTGGATGTTTAGGCTTCGTGCACAACGAAGGCAAAACAATATCCTCGTTAAGATGGAATTCCGAAACTCGTTTCGGCAGAAAAGAAGGATTAGGTCGCAAGACCACCTTATCCAAATGAACCACCAGGTACGGAGACTTGCAGGACAAAGCCGCCAGTTCCGACACTCTGCGAGCCGAAGTGATCGCCACCAAAAAGGCGACCTTCTTGGACAACATAGACAACGAGATCTCCCTGATCTGTTCAAAAGGAGCACGTTGTAACACAGATAGAACGAGATTCAAGTCCCAAGGGGGCAAAAGATCCCTCCTAGGAGGAACCAGATGCCGCACACCCTGAATAAAGGTGCCAACCAAGGAGTTGGAAGCCACGGGACGTTGAAACAGAACGGCCAGCACAGACACCTGACCCTTTATCGTAGCCAGCGCCAAACGCTGATCGACACCCATCTGAAGGAAAGACAGCACACGGGAAACCGAGTACGTGCGGGGTGAAAACCCCCTGGACTCACACCAGGCAAAATAGGCCTTCCAAGTACGGTAATAAACCTTCCCCGAGGAAGACTTCCTCGCGTTGATCAAAGTATGAACGACCTCTGGAGAGAGACCCTTCTCCTTCAGGACCTCGGTCTCAACAGCCAGGCCGTCAAAGCCAGCGACTGTAAAGCAGGATGGTAAAATCGGTCCTTGAGACAGTAGATCGTCTCGAAGAGGCAGACGCCAAGGGGCGTCGACCGCCAGATTCATGAGGTCTGCGTACCAGGACCGGCGAGGCCAGTCCGGTGCCACAAGAATCACCGTGCTGCGTTCCGAGTGTAACCTGCGAAGGAACCTGGACAGCAACTGAATCGGTGGAAACGCGTACATCAGCCTGTACTGATGCCACGGGGCCACTAACGCGTCTGCCCGAGGGTCGCGCGTCCTTGCCACGAACCTCTTCACCTTGTAGTTGAGGCGAGACGCGAACAGGTCCACATCTGGAAGACCCCACTTCGCGCACAACATCTGGAAGACAGCTGGGTGGAGAGACCATTCCCCCTGATCCAGGGTCTGGCGACTCAGATAGTCCGCCTGCCAGTTCTCCACTCCCGGAATGTGAACCGCCGTTATAGCCGGGACATGAGTCTCGGCCCAAGACAGAATGTCGGCCACTTCTCGAGCCGCTCGGGCACTCCTGGTGCCCCCTTGGTGGTTGATGTAGGCCACCGCCGTGGCATTGTCCGTCTGCACCCGAACCGGGCAGCCCTGCAGCCGGTCCGTCCAGCGATGAAGACAGAGCCTTATCGCACGCAATTCCAGAATGTTGATCGGGAGGGAAGACTCCCCCTCCGACCAGGTCCCCTGGGCGGACAGAACGCCCAGAACACCACCCCAGCCCGACAGGCTGGCATCCGTGGTGATTACCGTCCACGAGATCGGACGAAACGACTTGCCCCCGGACACCAACGGGGACTGGAGCCACCACAGAAGGTTTTCCCTGGTGCGATGACTCAACGAGATCTGAAGATCCAGAGATTGAGTTCGCCCGTCCCACCTGGACAGGATCTCCGCTTGGAGACCCCGCGTGTGAAACTGCGCGAAAGGAATCGCCTCGAAGGCCGAGACCATCAATCCCAGACATCTCATACACGTCCGCAGAGACGAGTGTGGAACGTCCCTGAGGGACCTGACTTCCTCCTGAAGAGTCCTGAGTTTGTCTTCCGGCAGGAAGACCTTCGCCTGCACAGAGTCCAGTATCATTCCCAGATAGGGGAGACGAACCGACGGACTCAGTGTCGACTTTGGAACATTTATCGTCCAACCAAACTCCTGCAGAGTTTGCATTGTGACAGACAGGTCCTCCTCCAGACCCTGTCTGGTCGCAGACCGAACCAGAATGTCGTCCAGATACCCCAGGACAGAAATGCCCTGGGCCCTCAATAATGCCAGAACCGGTGCAAGCACCTTGGTGAAGACCCGCGGAGCCGAGGCGAGACCAAAGGGCAACGCCACGAACTGGTAGTGATCCTCCGCAATGGCAAATCGAAGGTATCTCTGATGACCCTCGAATATGGGGATGTGAAGGTACGCATCCTTCAAATCGATGGAGGCCATGAATTCCCCCGGAACCAGGGCAGCCACCACCGAGCGCAGGGATTCCATGCGGAACTTGCGAACCCGCACAGAGCGGTTCAGAGCTTTCAAGTCCAGAATCGGACGAACCTTGCCCTCCTTCCTGGGCACGGTGAACAGATTGGAATAAAAACCCCGAAACCTGTCCCGATGAGGCACCGGAACCACCACTCCCTGAGCCCTCAGGTCCCGCACCGCCAGGTGCAGATCCCGCAGGCGCTCTGGAGACAGTTGAAGATTTGAGGGAAAAAATCTGCTCTCCGGCCGAGAGAGAAACTCGATCTTGTAACCAGATCGAACGATTTCCAGAACCCATCTGTCCCGCACACGGGCCAACCAGGGCTGAAGAAAACCGAGCAAGCGTCCCCCCACCCCAAAACTGGGTGAGGGCGCCCCTTCAGGCCGAACTGTTATGGGCTGCAGGTCCGGATTGGCCGGACTTCTGTTTCCCAGACCAGGGCTTCTTCTGAGAGCCTTGGCCTTTGAACGGTTTGCCCTTGTAGTGCGGCCGAAAGGCACGAAAGGACCCCTGAGGGGGCCGAAAATTAGCATGCTTCTTCCCAGAAGCCCCCTTAGCCTTGGGGAAATGGGGCAAGAGAGTGCTCTTACCCCCGGTGATCCCCTTAATCAACACATCCAGGGACTCCCCAAAAAGGCGAGACCCATCATAAGGCAGATTGGCTAAGGTCTTACGTGAAGATTGGTCCACCGACCAACATTTCAACCAAACCAGGCGGCGAGACAACACCGCCACGCTGTGCACACGTGCAGCCAACGGAATCAGGTCCAGGTCCGCATCACACAGATACATGACACCCTGGTGGATCTGATCCACCATATCCAGGGTCGCCGCCGAGGCCGAATCGGCCACTAGGACGCGCCTAAGCATCTGCGTCCAACTTGCGATCGCCTGGGCCGCCATGAGAGAAGCAAACAGAGCCTTAAGCATAGAACCCGTTACAGAATAAGTACGACGGGCAAGAGACTCCAGTCTCCTATCCGTGGCATCACGGAAAACAGGGGAACCCTCTGCAGGAATCGCAGTGGCTTTGTTCAAAACCGCAATTGCATGATCCACTGGCGGAGGCACACACCACCGTTCATCAGTGGCAGGCGAGAAAGGATAACGCAGCTTGAATTTACTTGGTACCGCAAAAGGCTTGCGCAGATCGCGCCATTGATCCTTAACAGCGCGCTGAAAATCAGCATTGCAGGGAAAAACCTGCGGCGTCCTGTGTTTTCTCTGCGTCCCATAAGCCGCCAAGGCAGCGGGGGGACACACTTCGTCCTGCAAACGTAGCGTCTGCTTAATGGAAGCAATCAACTCATCCATGATTGCAAGCTCTTCAGGCGAGCCAGGGGGAGAATTATCAACCCCCTCAACTTCAGCCTCTACCTCAGACCCCACTAGATCAAGAGAGGAGCGGGACCCCGATAAGGAGGTCCCTGCCAGAACAGCCCCATCACCTTCACCCTCAGAATCAGAGGACAGAGCAACTCTGGGCCGTTTAGTAGATTGAGCAGCCACCAGCATTTGCACCTGGGCAGCAAGGCCAGCCACAATTGTGGCTAAATCCCCCCCTGGGGGGGAAACAGCGGTCCCCTGGCTTTCCACCAATACTGTAGGAAACTTGCCCTCCTGAGAATCCATTGCCCCTGTAATGCCAGACAACCAAGGGCTAACTGCCCCCTTTTAGCAAGCGCGGCAAGCGCAGCCCACCGCACCACACTCAGGCACAATGAGACCCCCACAGGGAATATACAAATTGAGTACAGGCAATGGACAACAAGAACAGAAGGATAAAACCTGAGGAGACCCCGCTGCTGCTGCTGCCTCGATCGGTGTTCCTGGGAAGAGGAAGTGATGCTGCCAGGGCGCTCTATGTAAGCCTATGGAGGCTACAAGAAAATGGCCGCCGTGCATGTAAACCATGCGGCCGGAGCGGGCGCCGGTAAAATGGCGTCGTTTGGCGCCGAAAACGCCGCTCCACAGTGCATAAAAACACACACATTACATCCCAATATAAGGATACATGTTAGATCGCCGCAGCGATCGCTGTATATGCCCAAACATGCCAAGAAAAAACATGCCCCACAGCACACAGCTTCTCACACTGCCCAGCCTGACACACACAGTGTCATACAGCTCCCCCCCCCCCCCTTGCAGCCCACAGCATGCAGCCGAGAGATAGGGAGACAAGCAGTGTGATTAAAGGCAGGTTACACAGTCCCAGACTGAGACCCCCCCAGACAGACAGGTCCCCACATAAATACACTTACCTCACATGGCGTGGGGGACCCGCACAGGCGAACAAGCCGCTGCACATGAGGCAGGGAGAGTCGCAATTCAAGACGCACAAAATGGAGGTTAAGAAACCGCACAGCGTCCGGTGAGGTAGCCACCTCACCAATCATCCCTGCACCGAACAGGGATGGGTCGTTCACTGTGCCAGGAGCGTTACCTGGCTGAACGCTCGATGGCAGACTGGGAAGCCACTGACCCACGACCTGCGACCAGGGGGATCAGCCCGAGACCCAGTCCGCATGATCCTCTTCGTCCGAAGAACTAACTAATGCTGACAAAAATAACAGCTAAGTAAAGGTAGAGAGAAAACTCAAACAAAATATTAAAAAGAAGAAAGAGTCTGGGACAGAAAGTCCCAGCACAGAGAGAGCCAGCCACTCCTGACAAGCTAGACATTAAAACTGAGATATGGTTGCAGGAAGTAGGAGGGTATTGACTGAGGGGACCACCCCTTGAGGGTGGGATATGTTAAAGCTTTATTTTTAACATATTCTGTTGCCTAGCTACTCCTTCGGAGCAAAGTCTAATACCCCATATGTGACGAATATGAAGAGGCGGCGACTGTCGGAGGACGTAAGAGAAACATGGGCTAAGCTGTGAGTGGGAGGTTATAAAGGGATTGCACCTTCAGCAATTTCCAGTGTCAATTGTTTTAAGGCAGATGCCTATAACCCAGTTGTAATGATTTCAAGAAGCCTGTGTCCTGTACAACATGAAAACGGTTTGCCAAAAAGAATCAAATCCACTCAAGTTTCAAGTGATCAGTTAAGCTCATCCCCAGCTAAGAAATGGCCAGATCAGTCAAAACAATGCAGATGGATAACCTTGAAAGTAGAAGTTACCTTTCCTCTTCTGTGTCAAAGAGTGCTTTTCTCACAGGGGATTTTTCGGGACATGGGGACTTTGGCACATTAATATGATCAACACCCGCTTCTGTATCATCCCTCAATGGGTTGTCTGAATTTTGTAATTTTTTAGTTGATTTGGGTGTATCTGATGTCTGGGAAGAAGTTTTTGTTCTTAGGCCTAGAAAAGAAGTAAAATTCAAATTACTTTGGAGCAGAAGAAAGCAAAACCTGTTGATTGCACAATGGGATTTTTGACTTACCGTAAAATCCATTTCTCTGAAGTTCTTTGATGGACACAACTCCTGATTATCTTAACCATTGGGTTATACTGCCTCCTACAGGAGTAGGACATTAGGCATAAAAAGAGTCTGGCTACAACTATGGGCAGTCCCAGGGGGTATACTCCCTCTCTGCTATATGTACTCAGTTTTGTTACAAGCAGTGTCAGAAAAATTCCAACTCCATGGGGGGCGGGGGTGCTGTGTCTATCAATGAACATCAGAGAAATGGATTTTACGGTAAGTCAAAAAACCCATTTTCTCTTTTTCATTGACGGACAGCTCCTGATCTAATAAAAAGATATATAGTATTGCGCTCCTTAGACTTATAGGGTAAACACGAGTGCTCAATTATACTATCCACATTGGTATACATCTGCAAATGAATATACTTAACCACTTAAGGACCACCCGCTGCAGATTTACTGCGGCAGGCAGCCCCTCCTGCGCAAACCGTAGCCCTACGTCGGTCGCGAGACTGCAGCTAGAGGGCGCGCTCCCACCCCCACTCGGCAGCGGGGACTGTGATGTTAATGCTTTCACAAATAAAGTAATTTGATATACTACACCATGATGGCCTTTTTTTTTTTACATCTGATCTGGAGCTACTAGGACCGTAGAAAGTCTATATGCGACTAGTTCTCCATTTCTCCACTAAACCCCGGGGAGAGATAAAAAGAAAAAAAAAAAAAAAAAAAAAAAAAAAGGAACATACACGAGGACTCCAGGCTATCCAAATTCCCAATACCAACAGGCTTTGTTGATTTCAGCTGAAGGTGAGCACTGAAGAGCACCCCCTGATCACTAGAATTCTGGTGGAGGATCTTAATAGATATAAAGGACTCACTATAAAAAGGAAACCCAAATTGAAGAGATCACAATATTTTCTGGATTTATTAAACGTTGACACTTTGTTATTTCTTGTTGGCTTTTATATTGTGATTATGAATTAACACCATATGATTGTATATTTGCACTGATTCTATATTTGCACTTCATTCAATTTTTTTATATTTTGGTCTAGCACTCCATGCACTTTGGTAATTATTCACTTAAGCACTGGAGCGCCTTTATATTGATACATTATTCGTTTAAGTATATTCATTTGGAGATATATACCTATGTGGATAGTATATTTGAGAACATGTCTTTACCCTACAAGTCTTAGATAGAGAGGGAGGGGGAGAGGCGCTCCTATCCATCTTTATTTATAGTCAAGTATACTGGTTGGGTAATCCGTTCAATATTTGCAGCACCCGAGAAGGAATTATATAATTTTATTAGTTAAATTTATTATCCGATAGCGCGAGAGCCCCCTATTTAGGTCTTAACCATTTGAACGTCCCAAAGCAGTGTTAAACATGAGGAGTGGGAACAGCGAAAAAAGAAACTCCCAAGGCCAACTATAGCCAACCAGGTAAACAGGAGCACAACCAAAACAACTGGAGCTCACCTGAAAACAACAATACACCCTCAAAGAGGACCAGGTCCTCTAAACAGCAGCTGGCAAAACCAAAACCTTGCGGCCAAAAGGAAGCATCCGCAGACGCCAACACATCCACTTTATAGGACTTTGTGAAAGTGTGCACTGACGACCAGGAGGCCGCCTTGCAAACCTGCGTCACTGAAGCACGATGACGGCAAGCTCATAAGGCACAGAGCACCCAAGTAGAATGCGCCTTGACAGGGAAAGGAGGAACCTGACCCTGGATGGAATAGACCTTAACCATCGTCCGTCTGATCCATCTGGAGAATGGTCGCAGAGAAAAACGGACAACCCTTTCTGAGGCCCTTTCGTGAGCACAAAAAGGGAGTCAGACTTCCTAAAAAAACTCTGTAGCTGCCAGATACACCCTAATTGTCCGGTCCACATCCAAGGCATGCAAAGCAATTTCCTTCGTATGTGTTGGCATGGGACACAGGGAAAGCAACATAAATCTTCCAGGTTCTCGGATTCTCATTTGAATGAAGACAACGGACGACAGACAGGGGCGAAGAACCACTTAATCACTGAACCACCAGTAAGGTTAACGACAGGATAACGCCGCCAATTCAGACACCCTGTGCGCAGATGTCAAAGCCACCAAAAAAGGCCACCTTCTGGGACAGCGTAAGCAGGGGAATTTCCCGAAGATTCTCAAAAAGAGGCTTATGGAGGACAGAGCACCAAATCGAGGTCCCAAGGCGGCAACAGAGACCGCACTGGGAGGTGTCAAGTCCCTAACTCCCTGAAGAAAAGTACGCACCAGGGAATATGTGGCCAAGGGCTGTTGAAATAAGACTGCTAAGGCCAACACCTGATCCTTGATAGTACCCAAGGCCAGTTTCTGCTCAAACCCCCCCCCCCCCCCCCCCGTTAAAGGAAGGTCAAGATCTGAGCCACTGAACAAGAGAAAGGATGAACCCCAAGAAACTTACACCATGCACCGTACGTCTTCCACGTACGATGGTAGATCTTCCTAGAAGTTGATTTCCTAGCTTTTACAGCCTTGGAAACACAAACTCAGACAAACCTCTATCCATCAGCACCTGGCGTTCAACAGCAAAGCCGTCAAAGCCAGCGACTGTAAAGCAGGATGGAAGATCAGTCCTTGGGACAGCAGATCCTCCCTAAGAGAAGTTTGCAAGGAAAGTCGGCGACCAGCAGCACCAGATCAGCATAACAAGCCAGATGAGGCCAGTTCGGGGCCACTAAGATAACCGGAAACCCTTCTGCCTCGATCCTGCGTAGGAAGTCTTGGAAGCTTGAGAGGAGGAAAAGCGTAAATCAGACAATACTGACCCCACAGGGCCACCAGTGCACCTGTGGCATCTGCCAGAGGATCCAGTGACTGAGCCACAAACCTCTGCACCTTTGTTGACCTGGGAACCCAACAGATCCACCTCAGGGATGCCCCACCGGAGACACAACTGATGAAACCCCTTCTGATGAAGGGACCACTCCCCTTGGATCAATGCCTGCCAACTGAGGTAATCCGCCTGCCAGTTTTCCACCCTGGGAATGTGTACGGTGGGGAGGGCTGAAACTAACTGTTCTGCCCACCTTAAAATGCCAGCTACCTCCAGAGCCACCAGGACACTTCTTGCACCCCCCTGGTGACTGACATAAGCCACCAGGCAGATTGAATATGCACTGGACATACCTGATGATGATCCGTGCAATGTTCCAAGCACAGTCTGATCGCTCTGAGTTCCCAAGACATTGATCATTAGTCTAGACTCTTCCAGTGTCCAAATCCTCTGAGCAGAATATTTGCGGAGGACACCTCCCCAACAGGACAGGCTGGCATCCGTGGTAACCGCTGTCCAATACAAGGGGAGGAAGGAATTGCAAAGCCAAAGCAGGAGACACCATATCCGGGACTCTTTCCTTCCCAGGCTCAGCCAGGTCTGATTGTAGAAGAGACTGCAGATTCTTGTCCAAGGTTGCCAGAATATCCCTTGCAGGGACCTTGCAGGGACCTCGTATGGAACTCTGCAACTGGAACCACCCCAAAGGTAGGACACCATCAGGCCCAGCAACCGCATGCAAGTCCGGGGGGATGACCATCTGCTGGACAGGAGACTAACTGCAGCCTGCAATTTCTGGGAGTTAGCTAGAGTGCTCCTTCCTCTAAACAAAGTCTAGAGTCAGACTCAGATAGTCCACCTTTGTGGATGGAATCAAAGCAGACTTCTGAAAATTCAGAATTCAGCCAAACTCCCTCAAGCTCGTATGGTGATTTCCATGTTAACCACCAGAGCAGTAGGAGACTGCTCGCAGAAGGAGAACGTCCAAGTAGCCCAGTACCGCGATCTCCCATTAGAACAATGCTGGCACCGGGGCCAACACTTCTGTGAATACCCGAGGAGCAGAGGCGAGACCAAAAGGTAACGCCACAAACTGATAATGCTCCTCTCCCACAGCAAAGCGGAGGAAGCGCTGTAGAACGACATATATTCAAATGTGAAGGCAAGCATCCTTGAGGCAAGAAAATCCCCCTGATACAGGGAAGCCACTGGGGCCACTTTGTGCCAGCCCGTCGCCCAAAAGCCACCTCCACCTGGGACACAAGGGACTCCGGGACCTCCGTCAGTGCAGCGATGGATAGATGGGACCCGGAGGGCCCCGCAGCCCCAGGAAGGGAATCAAGTGGGGAGATGTGCTCCAAAGACTCCATAAGTCAACAGGTGGACCCCACAATAAAAAAAAAAAAAAGTGTAAAAACACTGCTAAAGGGACAACCCCTTTCTCTCTGGCAGCACCACCCGGTTGCCAGTAACAGAGCACCAATCGATCCTCAGCAGAGAGGGAGAGGACCCCACCAGACTCACCACCCCGCAGAAACCAGGCACTGCAGCCACCAGGAGAATCTGCACTGCACATGCGGCAATTAGGAAATAAAAGAGTCAGCGCCAGGGGATGAGGGGCTCCCCCTGCTGAAATCACCACCCAGAGGGCTCCACTGTCATGGCCGCTATTTTCAATGGCAAACCTCAGCAAAATGGCAGCCAGACTACACAAAGATGGCCACTGTGCCTCCAAGGGGAGTCAAATAAAGAGGGTGCCTGATGGGGAGGAGGGGAACCCGGAGGTCCGACAGTCCCAAGGAGGAGTCCACGTCCACCCCAAAACCCTTGAGGGGGAGAGCACTACTTACCATACCAGGAACAAGGCCAGACAGTACCCCTCGCCATGAAGATGTAGATTATCCAGCCTGTCGCCCAGTCCGGCAGTTGATTGTAGATCTCGCAGGGAGAAAAAAAAAAAAAAACAGGAGAAAAAAAATAACACCTTGCCAGGACCAGAAATCCCAGCAAGGAACTAGGTCCTTACTCCTGACTAGTCAGAAATAAAACGTACCTATAGCAGAGAGAGGGAGTATATCCCCTGGGACTGCCCATAGGTGTAGCCAAACTTTCTGCCTAGTGTCCTACTCCTGTAGCGGGCAGTATAAGACATGGTTAAGAAGATCAGGAGATGCGTTCGTCAATGAACAAAAGAAATCCATCCACAAACACACACGCAAGTTTTCTTGGTCCAATCAATTGTAACCCATACCTGACTAACACTCTGCAAGGTCCCAGATATTAGGGGCATCTGCGTGCATATGTAGGGATCCACTGCACACGCGCAGACTTGTCACAGGCCTCTGGCAAGTATAGCAGAGACCTGCAGAAAAGCTGTGCATGTACAAATTGTTTAAGCGGTTCTTAAGTCTAAAAGTTTTACCCCAATACATTCTATGCTTTAGAAAATTCAAAAGACCCCAGCCCATAAAACACTTACCCGGCTTCCATCAGTGCTCCCCTCCCTCACCAGGAGAAACTGAGGGCAGCAGAGTCATAGGCCCCTGCTGTTGTCAGTCAAACTCCTGTGAGAAGAAAGCAGGTGCGGGGCTCACAGGGTCTGTATGCATTTATGTAAACACACAGCCCAGCTCAGAAGCATACATGCATGGGTGGCTCCTTGCGCCTGGCTTGGTAAGGAGGCACCTGGAGAAAGTGGGGGGGAGGGACATCTTTAAGCAATATCGTTGCACAGAGCAGGTTAACTACCTCCATCTAAAAAAAGAAAAGCTAGACTGTAGGACCACTTTAAAAAGAATGTGGTAGAGGAGTGATGGAGGGCAAACATTGCAAAAGTGAAGTTCCCCTTAAACATTAGCTCTCAACCTTGCACTTAAGGCCCCTTTTACACATACGGTCCGTTCAATTACGTCAAAATGTATCAGTTTTTCGTCAGTTGTCATCCGTTTTTCGTCCGATCTGTTTTTTTTGACGGATGAAAAATAGGGCATTCATCCGTTCAAAAAAAAAAAAAAATGGACATAGACGGAAGCAGATGAAAACGGATGATCATCCGTTTTTACATAGAGATACATTAATGTCCGTTTTTCATCTGTCAACGGATGGATAAAAAAAACGGACAGCGTGTGTGAAAGGGGCCTAAAGGATGCTGGATGTGCGGTATAAACTGTATGTAGCTAAGGCTACATACAGCACTCTGTACTGGGTTTGAGACGAGACTTCCTGTCTCATACCCGGAACAAATTACAGTGACAGGCTCTCAGCCGTTCAGAGAAAGCAATGTATTCTAGCAATGAATACAAAGCTTTCTCTGATTAGCTGTGTAAGGGGGGAGGGGAATGAAAACAACCTCCGTTTTCTGAATGGCTGAGCGCTGATCAGATATTCACTACTGCATTCTGGGTATGTTCGTCTCAAATCTGGTACACAGTGTGGTATGCTGTATGTAGCCTCAGCTGCAGACAGTTTATACCGCACATACAGCGGCCTCACGTTAAGTGTGGGATATAGTTAGTTTGGGCCAAGTAAAAAGTCTAACAAAAGCTGGAGTTCAGCTTTAAAAAAATTAAAAAAAAGAGACCCTGCCAATAGACCATTCATCCTTCTATAAGATTAAATGTGCATTTATAATTTTAGGCATGTTATTTACAGTAAAAGCCTTCCATCTGCAGATATCCAAAAGCCCAGAGTTGTGGGGCTATGATGTGCATTACTGAATCGATTTTCTGAATTAGTAAAATTTGCTAGGAGGTTTAATGGAATATTTAAAAAACAAAGGTTTTACAAAAAAAATAGATTTTTCTGTGCCAAGGTTTGAGCCCCCTAAATAGTTAGACTTTCTGTATGCTATCAGAGTATAAGTATCAGAGCTGGACCCATGCAGTCTAGCGGTAACTGTGCTTAAATTTTACAATCTATTCAGAACCTTTACAGGTGAGCAGCTAGTTACTTACAGCCAGGTCGTTTTGCTGGGCTCTCAATTCGAAAAAAGCCTGCATCAAATACAACAGCATCTACTTGCATGGGCTGTTCTGAGACTAAGGCCTCGTCAACCATATCCTCCTGCTTCACTCGGTTTCTCATTGCTGCTTTAATGACAGCAAGACGACTTTTGGCAGCGGCTCGTGCATTCTCTCCCTGGCTTCTGTTCACGGTTGGAGCTGAAACTGCTTTTTTCTACACAGAATAGAAAGAGTTAACAGAGAAACTATTTAAAAATGGTAATGGGATCACATTTCTACTGTAACCAACAGAATACTCACCCTGACCACCTTTTTAGCTTGGACTGTAGTCTGTTGCCAGGAGTTCGCTTCCAGTTTCTCAAGGTTACCAAACTTCTTGCTTACATCTTCAATCTAAGAACAAATGCATAAGCTTCCATATGCATATTTAAGTGATCTTCAACAACTATGTATATTTTGCAAGGGTAAAGTATTGTAACAGAGTTGCACTTCATGGTAATGCCACTTGAAATATGGCAAATCCTTCAAATTCGCTTCAATTTCACGTCCAGGCCCAATTTAACAGGTCTGTTTAGACAAATAGGGGTTTTATGCAATCTCTTTCCAGGATAAAATGAGTTTTAGTTTGTTCAAATGCAGCCTACAGCCTAGGTATTCTGTCACATGTTCAGTACTGATGGGAGCCTAGAATAGCATTTTCCCAGAAAAAGGGAAATAGTCCTACTTCCTAATACACATTAGCAAGACTGTCAAAATCAGTTTTAAGTTAAAAATTTAAGAAGAAGAGGTCTGAGACACTTTACGCATGAAATACTTCAGAACTCTCCACCCAACAAATGGGTAAAAACAAAAAACGCAGCGAAAAACCTGACTGTCTTCTGCAGTTTGTCTTCAGTGTCTACCTGTTGCCTGTCCAGTCTGACTGTCTCCTCTAATTTATTTAAAAGGCTGAGTGTCATCTGTCATGCTGACTATTGGGCTCAGTTCACACTGGCATTGAAAGCAGGCGTTTTAGGAACATTTAAAAACGCCTCTCAAAGCCTATTAAGAATGAAACTATGGAATGTCCCACAAAGCCCAGTAATGATAGAGGAGAGCAAAGAGTGTCCTGCAGACACTTCCTTCTATGCACTTCCCGTCTGTGCTGCTTGCAGATGGCTGACATCAATTTCTGAGGGTGGGTACATAAATCATGATACAGGGCACTAAAGTGCTCTTGAGAATATCACTATGACAACTGAATGTACTAAATAGCACCTGGATGCCCTTCTCTTTCTCTGCTCAGCAATTTAATCATACATCTGCAGGAGGCCAAACCTGAGATAAAGCATAGTAAAGGAATCCAGGCCGTTGCCTTCCCTGCTAATAGAGTATGCACAGGAAACATTTACCGTGACAAGCCACACCTCAAATTCTTTATTTCCAGTAATGTCACTTCCCAAAAAAAAAAAAAATATATTTACACACACTATATTACCAAATATATTGGGACACCTGCCTTTACACACAAAAAACATTATTGGCATCACAGACTTAATCCATAGGTTCGATATTGAGTTGGCACACGCTTTAATTTGTGGAGCGCTTTTAATGCGCATCAAAACATGCATAGGGTGGGGAGCGTTTTTAAAGCGTCATTAACGCTTGTAAAAACGCCAGTAACACCAATACCACAGCACATTAATGCTTTAGGAACATTTGTTAGAAATTTAATCAAGTGTGCACAAGCCCTTACGGTGCGGCCTTTTGGAACAGTCGCCAACATATCAGCTGTACCTTTCCTCCAGGCTGCCATCTTGGCTATTGCGGTTACTTCCCTGGCACCTCTAAGCAAAATCTTGTGATACTTCGAGAATCTCACAAGATATTTGCACTTCTTGACTTGTAGCCTTCTGGATGTTTGATATAGCTTTCAGAAGGCTGCAGGCAACAAAAGGAAAAAACTAAAAAAACTGTAAAAGATCCCTTTAAGTCCTGGATAAGCATGGTAGTCCGTTATTCTGAAACTAAAGCTGGCCATATATTACACAATTTTCTTGTTCAATTTCCTTTAGATTAACCTCTAACTATAGTGCAAGGGCCTGTCTAACAGCATACAAAAATAAAAAAAAAAAGTGTTTATGCATGTCCCTCATATCACATGGTTTTGGTAAATCTAAAGAAAAATTGTACAATAAAATTGGTAGTGTATGGCAAGCCGAACTATACAGTCATAATATAGTCATCAGTGGGGGGGGGAAAAAGATAATCCGTCAGTTCTGTGCTTTTGAATTTGTGGACAAGAGGAAACAGTCACAGGAACTCAACCAAACAATACATGTCTCACTAAAAGGGAGTACACCCCTCACATGTTTGTAAATGTTTTATTTTATCTATTCATGTGACAAAACTGAAGAAATGACACTTTCCTACAATGTAAAGTAGTGAGTATACAGCTTGTATAACAGTATAAAATTTGCTGTCCCCTCAAACTAACAACACACAGCCATTAATGTCTAAACCACTGGCAACAAGAGTGAGTACACCCCTAAGTGAAAATGTCTAAATTGGGCCCAAAAGGGTTAATATTGTATGGCCACCATTTTTTCCAGCACTGCTTTCACCCTCTTGAGCATGGGAGTTACCAGAGCTTCACAGGTTGCCAGAGGAATACTCTTCCACTCCTCCATGATGACATCACGGAGCTGGTGGATGTTGGAGACCTTGCATTCCTCCACCTTCCAGTTGAGGATGCCCTACAGATGATCAATAGGGTTTAGTTCTGGAGACATGCTTGGCCTGTCCAACACCTTTACCCTCAGCTTATTTAGAAGGCAATGGTCAGCTTGGAGGTGTGTTTGGGGTTGTTCTGTTGGAATACTGCCCTGCAGCCCAGTCTCCGAAGGGAGGGGGGGTCATGCTCAGCTTCAGTAGGTCACCGTACACGTCAGCATTCATGGTTCCCTTAATGAACTGACAATGAAATAAAGTGTTTGTTCACCAATGCCAGAAGTCTGCCAAGCAAAAAAAGTTGAGTTGGAAGCTCTGGTGCTCGAGGGGAACTACGATTTAATTGGTATTGGTGATTCTTGGCTTCATTCTTCACATGACTGGGCTATTAATATTCCTGGCTATGCTCGCTTTCGTAAAGACAGGGTAAAAAACGGAGGGGTGGTGGTGTGTCTATGTGAGAAGTAATCTCAAAGGGAGTGTGAAAGAGGACCTAGCTGTTTGAGAGTGTGATGAGTTCAGAAGCAGTATAAGTTTAAATGTACATGGGTGTGCGTAATACAAAGACTACCATTGGAGTTTGTTATAGACCTCCCAGTATTAATGAAGAGGTGGAGACTTAGCTCCTGGCACAGATGGAAAGGGCAGTAAGGGCTGGGACAGCAATAATGGGGGGATTTTAACTACCCAGACATTGACTGGAGTAATGGCACTGCTGGAACAGTTAAGGGCAAAAATGTATAAACCCATTACAAGACAATGGTACAGTTTATTGATGCCCCCACTAGAAATGATGCTCTGTTGGACCTGGTAATCTCAAACCATGCAGCGCTTACTAATGTTAATATAAAAGAACATCTGGGTAGCAGTGACCATGATAGAATTTCATTTAATGTTAGCTGTAAGCAAAAAACGCATACAGGAAATATAAAAACACTTAATTGTAAGAGCAAATTTTCCAAGGATGAGGGCTGCTCTCCATGATGTAGACTGGGAGGGAATATTGCCATCGATGAGCACAGAACAAAAATGGGAAATAAAAAAAAAAATAAATTGTATACAAACTCACTGCAAAGTATATTTCCATGGGCAATAAGTTTAAAAAGCTAAAAAACTGGATTTTTGCAAGAAATTGCCGTAAAATCCTTTTCTATGAAGTTTGACAGACGCAGCTCCATCTATTCAGAAACTTTAGGGTTATGCTTTTCCTATCATGAATAGGCACGAAAAAAGCTTAACCACACCTATGGGGGCTGTCCCCCGCAGGCATAACCCCACACACCCTGCTATCAAGCCATTTAGTTGCAAGCAGTGTTTAGAATAGAAAAAACCCCATTCACTCAGAAGTAGAGCGACGGGTGCTGCATCCGTCAATGAACTTCAGAGAAAAAGGATTTTACGATAAGTTCTTACAAAAATCCAGTTCTCCATTGTTCATCAACAGACACAGCTCCATCCAGTCAGACTATAGGGATGTCCCAAAGCAGTATATTCATGAGGGGTAGGAAGACCACGCAAAACGGAACACGCAACGCCCCAAAGGCTAAACTTAGCCAACCAAATATGGAACTCATCAGGAACAACTGCTCACCCTGAAAACAATACACCCTCAAAGAAATAAAAAAAAAAAAAACAGTTCTCCTTAAACAGCAGCCTGCAAAACCTTGCGGCCAAAAGGAAGCATCTGAAGATGCAAACACATCTACTTCGTAGAATTTTGTAAACGTATGCACAGACGACCAAGTTGCCGCCTTGCAGCACGGGACGCCTAATGGCGAAAAGCCCAAAAGGCACTCAGCAATCTCGTAGAAAGCCCCTTCATCAGGAAAGGAGGAACCTGACCCTTCAGTAAATAAGCCTGAACTACCATCTGCCTGATCCATCTAGATATGGTCTAATACGATATGCGGTTAAAGCCACTGTAACGCAGGATGGAAGATTCGACCTTGAGACAATACACCTTCTGAGAGGAAGTCTCCAAGGAGCACAGGCAACCAACCTTACTAGGTTTGCGTACCAAGACCGGCGAGGCCAGTCATGAGCCACCAGAATGGCTGGAATCCCTTCCACCTCTATTCTGCGCAGAAGCCTCGGCAGGAGTTTCAAGGGAGGAAAGGCATAAATTAGCCGATATTGACCCCAATGAGCCACCAAAGCGTCTGTGGCGTCGGCCAGAGGATCTCGAGACCCGGCTACAAATCTCTGACCCTTCTCGTTGGAGGTGAGAAGCAAACAGATCTACCTCGGGAGTCCCCCCACCGAACAGAAAGGAGATTAAAATCCTCCAGGTGCAGGGACCACTGCCCTTGATCCAACACCTGACTACTCAGGTAATCCGCTTGCCAGTTCTCCACACCTGGAAAGTGTACAGCAGAGAGGGCTGGAATACATTTCTCCACCCAGGCCAGAATCTGACACCTCTTTGACTGCCAAGACACTCTTGGTGCCCCCTGGTGATTGATTTAAGCCACAGCCGTGGCGTTGTCTGATTGTATTCAAACCGGACAATCTTGCAGAGGAGTCGTCAAATGGCTTAGGCTGAGCTCCAAAACATTTAATCGGTAGTTTTGACTCTTCCATCGCCCGGGTACCCTGGGCACAGACCTTCCCCAGCACCCCGCCCCAGCCCGATAGGCTGGTGTCCGTGGCGTCCAGCATAGTGCTGGAGACTGAATCCACAACAATAGAGCAGACCTTGTGTTGTGGCTTAACCGTATCAAAGAGTTCAAGGACTTTGGATCCTTGTTCCATTTGACAAGAAACTCCCTTTGCAAGGGTCTGGTATGGAACTAAGCAAATGGAACGGCCTCGAAAGTGGATACCATCAGACCCAAGACCTGCATGCAGACTTGAAGAGGACAGATTGTTTGCCAACAACCGAATCGCCTCCTGCAACTTTTGCAGCTTGTCTGGGGGAAGAAAAACTTTTGGCCAGGGATGAATCCAGAGTCAAGCCCAAATAATCCAGTCTCAAGACAGGTGTCAGCGCGGATTTCTTGAAACTGATGTTCCAACCGAAATCCTGCAGAGTTCTAACAGTGACCGCCAGATCCCCCAACAAGACTGAAGGAGAGTTCGCTCTCAACAGGAGATCGTCTAGGTACACCAGTACCACAATCCCCCCGCTGGCGCAGCAATGCCAATACCGGTGCCAAGACCTTGGTAAACACTCTGGGAGCTGAGGCGAGACCAAAAGGACACCACAAATTAATGCTCCTCTGCAACCACAAAGCGAAGAAGCCGCTGGTGTCCAGCGTAAATAGGGATGTGTAGATATGAGTCCTTGATATCTATGGAGGCTAAGAAGTCTCCCTGGTGCAGCGACGCCACCGTGCGAATGGATTCCATCCGAAACTTCTGTACCCGCAAAAAGCGGTTCGGAGCCTTAAGATCCAGGATGGGAGGCATCTTGCCTTCCTTCCTGGGCACAGTGAAGAGATTTGAATAAAACCCTTGAAAACGTCCCAGAAAAGAAACTGGTACAATCACTCCTTGCGACAGCAAATCGTGTACTGCCCCTCGCAAGTCCCTTAACCAGGCTGGGGACAGTCGAAGATTGGACGGGAAAAACCTGTCCGACGGGCGAGACCAGAATTGGATTTTATACCCTGCTCGGATCAGTTTGTGAACCCATTTGTCCTGATTCAAGGAGGTCCAGGGTTCCAGAAAGAAACAAAGACGTCCTCCCACCCGAAAATTGGGTGAGGGTGCCCCTTCATGCAGACGAGGACTTGTCTGCAGGTCCAGATTGGCCGGTCTTTGCTTTCCCCGACCACGGCTTCTTAAAAACCCCCAAAAAGACCTGAATGATTTACCTTTTTCTTGCAACCTGGAGGCACGAGAAAGATGTTTATGAGCATTAAAGGAAGGCCCCCGCCTAGAACGTGGAGCCTTGCCCTTAGAGGATTGGGGAAGAGGAGTGCTCTTACACCCCCATGATACCTTTGAACAACTCGTCCAGTGAGGATCCAAACAGCTTCTCCCCTGAGGAAAGATCAGTCAAGGCCTTTTAGAAGCCTGGTCCACCTACCAGCTTTTCAGCCACACCATGCACCCAATAGCAATCCCCACTGCCGATGCCCTGGCTCAACGGGGCTGAATCCAGAGACGTATCACACATGAACACCAGGGCTTGAGACAACTGGTCCAGTAGTTCCAACACCGCAGGGGGGAGCCGTTTAGCTTCCAAGTTACTTTAAGTAACTTCACCCATTCCGTAGCAGTCTGCGCTACCAAAACATTCACAAAAGGTAGTCCAATACGTGACCTGCTACCAAGCGTAAATGGTGGGACAAGGATTCCACCCGTCTATCCACGGGGTCCGCAAAAGTTGGAAACTCTTCCACCGGTACCAGAGTCGCTTTATTCAACCTGGACACCGGGGATCCACTTCTGGGGGTACAGTCTACCTAGTGGACACTGCCTCCGCAAAGAGGTAACGGCGTGCAAAATGCTTAAGCACTACTAAAATGTGCTTAATGCGCCGCCATTGTTCATCCACAATAGTATAAACATTCTGAGCAAGTTAACACCTTGCCCAATTTAAGGGATTTGCAAGAGCCAAAAGACACCTGCGTACACAGCGCTGTGGGTTCATCAGCCAATTATTAAAGTTTCCAGCACTGAAACTATCAGAGCTTCCACCAAAGCGCATTGCCAGGCGGCAGCTGAGGACAGGTCATCTTCAACGTCAGAATGCGACGACACAAACCCCTCAGGGTGGACTGCGTCTGCCATGTCTATCTCAGTGTCTGGAGACCCTGCAGATGGAGGTGAGGGCAGAGGGCGTTTGCAGCGGGCGTTTGCAGCATTAGCAATGACAAAATCTACCTTAGACATCAAATTTTGCAAAAAAGCTGCAATCTCTGGCTGAGACAGAACCAGAAGGTCCTGCAATAGTTGCCAGGGGGTCTGCAGATGAAATTATCCTGGGACTCCATGTTATACTTTTTAAAATAATTGGGCAGTGTCTCTTTAAGACAGCTAAAAATGCGGTCCCACTGCTATAACTACATGCTCACAGTCCCTGATTATTATAAGATTGAATGACGAAAAACCCACAGGGAACCCCAGGAAAAAAAGTTTACAGACCACAGGAGAGACTCAGCATGATCTGTGCAACAACTAAATTGACTGTACAGGAAGAGAAGAGAAAAAACAGCCTCTATATTTTAAAAAACCATGCCGCATGCCTGTTCAGCTTATGGACCTCAGGAAAATGGCCGCTCATGCATTCTCAATGGGAAATTTAGAAAATGGCTGCCCATATAAACGAATGGGATTAAAAAAATCATTAACCACAACAAAATGGTGCCTCCCACGGCACACCATGTGGTCTCCAGGACCCCTAAAAGGGGGCCCAGAACAATAGGCATCGGAAGGTCCCTGCCTAGGGGCCCACACAGGACAAGTCACCCCCCTCAAATAAACGCCACAACGGCCACAGTATATTACCGCCCCCCCCCCCCCCCAAAGTAAGGAGCAGGGGAATGCGGAGGGGTACACAGGATTAGTCCTCAGGAGGTGCCAGGGAACTGAGGGAGCCCCTAAGGTCCGACTATTCCAGGGAAGGGCCCACGTCCGCCCCGAGACCATCTAGGGGTTTTTGGGGGGACAATTTACTCACCATGCCACGGTCCCAGGTGGGTGCCAATCCGAAATATGGGGGTGCTATCAGCCAAGAGTAAGCTGCGACTCTGGGCGTTCCAGGTCCTGCACATCCCAGCGAGATAGTCCACTTGCAGGCTCGTCCCCATCTGTTGGGACACTGTCCTGGCAAGGCCTAGTTCTGGACTATAACCTGCATGCCCAGAAGCTGTGCAGGGATGCCGTGCCTGCACCAGAAGTGACGAGCGGGGCCGGTGCAGTGCATTGTGGGACTCCGACATCAGGGAAGAGGACACAGAGGGACGCTGCAGCTTCAGCTGCCCACACCCAAGATGGCAGCGCTGGAGAAGAAATTTTCAAGGTAAGTAAGTATTTCTTCTTACAGGTAAGTGCGACCCAGGACAGTTCAGAGGCTATCCATCATGGAATGTACTAGCCCTGACTTTACCGGGGGTATTTTAAGCTCAAATTTGACAAAGGCCGGAACTCCGCTTTAATGTTTATAAATGTAAAGTAATGCACTTGGGGGCTAAGAATTTGCATGCATCATACATACTAAGGGGGAGAAAAACTGGGGGAATCCATAGCGGAGAATGATCTGGGTGTTCTGGTAGATCCCAAGCTTAAAAATAGCATGCAATGCCAAGCTGCGGTTTCCAAAGCAAGCAAAGTCCTTTCTTGTATTAACAGAGGCATGGACTCCAGAGAGATATTTTGCACCTGAACAAATTCGTAAGACCTCATTTGGAATATGCAGTTCAGTTTTGGGCACCGATTCTTAAAAAGGATATCGGGGAACTGGAGAAAGTGCAGAGAAGGGCAACCAAACTGATAAGAGGCATGGAGGAGCTCAGCTATGAGAAAATAACGGAATTTTTGTAAAATCTTACCTGTAAAATTCCTTTCTCTGAGTCCTCCGACAGTCGCCGCCTCTTCATATTCGTCACATATGGGGTATTAGACTTTGCTCCGAAGGAGTAGCTAGGCAACAGAATATGTTAACAATAAAGCTTTAACATATCCCACCCTCAAGGGGTGGTCCCCTCAGTCAATACCCTCCTACTTCCTGCAACCATATCTCAGTTTTAGTGGAATAGCAGTAGAGTATACAATCAAACCCCAAAAGAGGGGCGGGGGCGGCGACTGTCGGAGGACTCAGAGAAAGGAATTTTACAGGTAAGATTTTACAAAAATTCCGTTTTCTCTTACGTCCTCCGACAGTCGCCGCCTCTTCATATTCGTCACATATGGGGACGTCCCAAAGCAGTGCAAACATGAGGGGTGGGAAACGCATCCGCGCCGAAAGGCAACGCAGTCTCCACATCAAAGAAAGGAACCTTACCAAAGGAAGGAAACCAGCTGGGCAACAGCAAAAATAAGTGCTCAACAGGAGCAACAACCCAGGAAAAGACAAAAAAACCAAGGGATACAAAAGATATCCCAACAGCCAGGAGTCCCCAACAAGGGACCCTATGGAACAGCCGCACTAAGAACCTTGCGGCCAAAGGAAGCATCCGCCGATGCCTGAACATCTACTTTGTAGAATTTTGTGAAAGTGTGCACGGTCGACCAGGTCGCCGCCTTACACACCTGGGCTACAGAAGCCCCATGACGACAGGCCCAAGACGTACTCAGAGATCTAGTAGAGTGCGCCTTCACAGGCACAGGGGGAACCTTCCCTTGCAAAGCATAGGCCTGTTCAATGGTCTGCCTGATCCATTTGGCGATGGTAGAGGCCGAAGCCGCCATGCCCTTCCGAGGACCCTCTGGAAGAACAAACAAGGAGTCCGTCTTACGAAAAGACTCAGTCGATTTAAGGTAAACCCTTATCGCCCGAACAACATCCAGAGAGTGCAATCTCACCTCCTTTGGATGTTTAGGCTTCGTGCACACGAAGGCAAGACAATATCCTCATTAAGATGGAATTCCGAAACTCGTTTCGGCAGAAAAGAAGGATTAGGTCGCAAGACCACCTTATCCAAATGAACAACCAGGTACGGAGACTTGCAGGACAAAGCCGCCAGTTCCGACACTCTGCGAGCCGAAGTGATCGCCACCAAAAAGGCGACCTTTTTGGACAACATAGACAACGAGATCTCCCTGATCTGTTCAAAAGGAGCACGTTGTAACACAGATAGAACGAGATTCAAGTCCCAAGGGGGCAAAGGATCCCTCCTAGGAGGAACCAGATGCCGCACACCCTGAATAAAAGTGCCAACCAAGGAGTTGGAAGCCACGGGACGTTGAAACAGAACGGCCAGCGCAGACACCTGACCCTTTATCGTAGCCAGCGCCAAACGCTGATCGACACCCGTCTGAAGGAAAGACAGCACACGGGAAACCGAGTACGTGCGGGGTGAAAACCCCCTGGACTCACACCAGGCAAAATAGGCCTTCCAAGTACGGTAATAAACCTTCCCCGAGGAAGACTTCCTCGCGTTGATCAAAGTATGAACGACCTCTGGAGAGAGACCCTTCTCCTTCAGGACCTCGGTCTCAACAGCCAGGCCGTCAAAGCCAGCGACTGTAAAGCAGGATGGTAAATCGGTCCTTGAGACAGTAGATCGTCTCGAAGAGGCAGACGCCAAGGGGCGTCGACCGCCAGATTCACGAGGTCTGCGTACCAGGACCGGCGAGGCCAGTCCGGTGCCACAAGAATCACCGTGCTGCGTTCCGAGTGTAACCTGCGAAGGAACCTGGACAGCAACTGAATCGGTGGAAACACGTACATCAGCCTGTACTGATGCCACGGGGCCACTAACGCGTCCGACGCGTCTGCCCGAGGGTCGCGCGTCCTTGCCACGAACCTCTTCACCTTGTTGTTGAGGCGAGACGCGAACAGGTCCACATCTGGAAGACCCCACCTCGCGCACAACGTCTGGAAGACAGCCGGATGGAGAGACCATTCCCCCTGATCCAGGGTCTGGCGACTCAGATAGTCCGCCTGCCAGTTCTCCACTCCCGGAATGTGAACCGCCGTTATTGCCGGGACATGAGTCTCGGCCCAAGACAGAATGTCGGCCACTTCTCGAGCCGCTCGGGCACTCCTGGTGCCCCCTTGGTGGTTGATGTAGGCCACCGCCGTGGCATTGTCCGTCTGCACCCGAACCGGGCAACCCTGCAGCCGGTCCGTCCAGCGATGAAGACAGAGCCTTATCGCACGCAATTCCAGAATGTTGATCGGAAGGGAAGACTCCCCCTCCGACCAAGTCCCCTGGGCGGACAGAACGCCCAGAACTCCACCCCAGCCCGACAGGCTGGCATCCGTGGTGATTACCGTCCACGAGATCGGACGAAACGACTTGCCCCCGGACACCAACGGGGACTGGAGCCACCACAGAAGGTTTTCCCTGGTGCGATGACTCAACGAGATCTGAAGATCCAGAGATTGAGGGCGCCCGTCCCACCTGGACAGGATCTCCGCCTGGAGACCCCGCGTGTGAAACTGTGCGAAAGGAATCGCCTCGAAGGCCGAGACCATCAATCCCAGACATCTCATACACGTCCGCAGAGACGAGTTCGGAACGTCCCTGAGGAACCTGACTTCCTCCTGAAGAGTCCTGAGTTTGTCTTCCGGCAGGAAGACCTTCGCCTGCACCGAGTCCAGTATCATTCCCAGATAGGGGAGACGAACCGAAGGACTCAGTGTCGACTTCGGAACATTTATCGTCCAACCAAACTCCTGCAGAGTTTGCATTGTGACAGACAGGTCCTCCTCCAGACCCTGTCTGGTCGCAGACCGAACCAGAATGTCGTCCAGATACCCCAGGACAGAAATGCCCTGGGCCCTCAATAATGCCAGAACCGGTGCAAGCACCTTGGTGAAGACCCGCGGAGCCGAGGCGAGACCAAAGGGCAACGCCACGAACTGGTAGTGATCCTCCGCAATGGCAAATCGAAGGTACCTCTGATGACCCTCAAAAATGGGGATGTGAAGGTACGCATCCTTCAAATCGATGGAGGCCATGAATTCCCCCGGAACCAGGGCAGCCACCACCGACCGCAGGGATTCCATGCGGAACTTGCGAACCCGCACAGAGCGGTTCAGAGCCTTCAAGTCCAGAATCGGACGAACCTTGCCCTCCTTTCTGGGCACGGTGAACAGATTGGAATAAAAACCCCGAAACCTGTCCCGATGAGGCACCGGAACCACCACTCCCTGAGCCCTCAGGTCCCGCACCGCCAGGTGCAGATCCCGCAGGCGCTCTGGAGACAGTTGAAGATTTGAGGGAAAAAATCTGCTCTCCGGCCGAGAGAGAAACTCGATCTTGTAACCAGATCGAACGATTTCCAGAACCCATCTGTCCCGCACACGGGCCAACCAGGGCTGAAGAAAACCGAGCAAGCGTCCCCCCACCCCAAAACTGGGTGAGGGCGCCCCTTCAGGCCGAACTGTTATGGGCTGCAGGTCCGGATTGGCCGGACTTCTGTTTCCCAGACCAGGGCTTCTTCTGAGAGCCTTGGCCTTTGAACGGTTTGCCCTTGTAGTGCGGCCGAAAGGCACGAAAGGACCCCTGAGGGGGCCGAAAATTTGCATGCTTCTTCCCAGAAGCCCCCTTAGCCTTGGGGAAATGGGGCAAGAGAGTGCTCTTACCCCCGGTGATCCCCTTAATCAACACATCCAGGGACTCCCCAAAAAGGCGAGACCCATCATAAGGCAGATTGGCTAAGGTCTTACGTGAAGATTGGTCCACCGACCAACATTTCAACCAAACCAGGCGGCGAGACAACACCGCCACGCTGTGCACACGTGCAGCCAACGGAATCAGGTCCAGGTCCGCATCACACAGATACATGACACCCTGGTGGATCTGATCCACCATATCCAGGGTCGCCGCCGAGGCCGAATCGGCCACTAGGACGCGCCTAAGCATCTGCGTCCAACTTGCGATCGCCTGGGCCGCCATGAGAGAAGCAAACAGAGCCTTAAGCATAGAACCCGTAACAGAATAAGTATGACGGGCAAGAGACTCCAGTCTCCTATCCGTAGCATCACGGAAAACAGGGGAACCCTCTGCAGGAATCGCAGTGGCTTTGTTCAAAACCGCAATTGCATGATCCACTGGCGGAGGCACACACCACCGTTCATCAGTGGCAGGCGAGAAAGGATAACGCAGCTTGAATTTACTTGGTACCGCAAAAGGCTTGCGCAGATCGCGCCATTGATCCTTAACAGCGAGCTGAAAATCAGCATTGCAGGGAAAAACCTGCGGCGTCCTGCGTTTTCTCTGCGTCCCATAAGCCGCCAAGGCAGCGGGGGGACACACTTCGTCCTGCAAACGCAGCGTTTGCTTAATGGAAGCAATCAACTCAGCCATGATTGCAAGCTCTTCAGGCGAGCCAGGGGGAGAATTATCGACCCCCTCAACTTCAGCCTCCACCTCAGACCCCACTAGATCAAGAGAGGAGCGGGACCCCGATAAGGAGGTCCCTGCCAGAACAGCCCCATCACCTTCACCCTCAGAATCAGAGGACAGAGCAACTCTGGGCCGTTTAGTAGATTGAGCAGCCACCAGCATTTGCACCTGGGCAGCAAGGCCAGCCACAATAGTGGCTAAATCCCCCCCCTGGGGGGGAAACAGCGGTCCCCTGGCTTTCCACCAATACTGTAGGAAATTTGCCCTCCTGAGAATCCATTGCCCCTGTAATGCCAGACAACCAAGGGTTAACTGCCCCTTTTAGCAAGCGCGGCAAGCGCCAGCCCACCGCACCACACTCAAGCACAATGAGACCCCCACAGGGAATATGCAAACTGAACACAGGCAATGGATAGCAAGAACAGAAGGATAAAACCTGAGGAGACCCTCGCTGCTGCCTCGATCGGTGTTCCTGGAAAGAGGAAGTGATGCTGCCAGGGCGCTCTATGTAAGCCTATGGAGGCTACAAGAAAATGGCCGCCATGCATGTAAACCATGCGGCCGGAGCGGGTGCCGGTAAAATGGCGTCGTTTGGCGCCGAAAACGCCGCTCCACAGTGCATTAAAACACACACATTACATCCCAATATAAGGATACATGTTAGATCGCCGCAGCGATCGCTGTATATGCCCAAACATGCCAAGAAAAAACATGCCCCACAGCACACAGCTTCTCACACTGCCCAGCCTGACACACACAGTGTCATACAGCTCCCCCCCCCCCCCTTGCAGCCCACAGCATGCAGCCGAGAGATAGGGAGACAAGCAGCGTGAATAGAGGCAGGTTACACAGTCCCAGACTGAGACCCGCCCAGACAGACAGGTCCCCACATAAATACACTTACCTCACTTGGCGTGGGGAACCCGCACAGGCGAACAAGCCGCTGCACATGAGGCAGGGAGAGTCGCAATTCAAGACGCACACAATGGAGGTTAAGAAACCGCACAGCGTCCGGTGAGGTAGCCACCTCACCAATCATCCCTGCACCGAACAGGGATGGGTCGTTCACTGTGCCAGGAGCGTTACCTGGCTGAACGCTCGATGGCAGACTGGGAAGCCACTGACCCACGACCTGCGACCAGGGGGGATCAGCCCGAGACCCAGTCCGCATGATCCTCTTCGTCCGAAGAACTAACTAACGCTGACAAAATAACAGCTAATGAAAGGTAGAGAGAAAAACTCAAACAAAATATTAAAAAGAAGAAAGAGTCTGGGACAGAAAGTCCCAGCACAGAGAGAGCCAGCCACTCCTGACAAGCTAGACATTAAAACTGAGATATGGTTGCAGGAAGTAGGAGGGTATTGACTGAGGGGACCACCCCTTGAGGGTGGGATATGTTAAAGCTTTATTGTTAACATATTCTGTTGCCTAGCTACTCCTTCGGAGCAAAGTCTAATACCCCATATGTGACGAATATGAAGAGGCGGCGACTGTCGGAGGACGTAAGAGAAATTAGAGGAACTGAATGTATGCTCTTGAGAAGAGGAGATTAAGGGGGGGATATGATCAACATGTATAAATACATAAGGGGTTCATATAGTGAACTTTGTGTTGTGTTATTCACTTTAAGATCAACACAGAGGACAAGGGGGCACTCTTTACATCTAGAGGAAAACCTATTTGGTCTCCAAATATGGAAAGATTTCTTAACCGTTAAGAGCTGTGAAAATGTGGAAATGTCCTCTGAGGAACTGGCAAGCTCACTAGATTGCTTTAAAAAAAAAAAAAGGCATCGATTCTTTCCTGGGTGTACATAAATTAAATGGGAACTAAGATTTATAGGTAAAGTTGATCCAGGGAATATCCGATTGTCTCTCGGGGGATCAGGAAGGAATTTTTTTCCCCTGCTGTAGCAAATTGGATCATGTTTTGCTGGGGTTTTTCGCCTTCCTCTGTATCAACTGCGGGTTTAGAACTGTGTAAATGGGATTGCATGGTTGGGTTTTCTTTACTGTTTTCTTTGTTTTTTTTATTGGTTGAGCCAGATGGACTTGTCTTTTTTTTTTCAACCCGACAAATGGCACTTTTCCACTGCAAGTACCGGCTCGGCTCTACTCGGCCCTGCTTGGCCCGGTTTGCTTTTCCACTGCGGTACCGCATGGTATAGTGTCGGAACGGTTCGGTACGGTATAGGTTTGCTTTTCCACTAAAGTAGTACTAAAGTTAAGTGGGTGGGATAACAACGGGGTGGGTGTGATTCTCTGACCAATCAGTGGCTAGTAGTGACTGCATGCAAAGGATTGTGGGATATGGTACCAGTTTGGTACCTGTTGGAACCACAATCGAGTAGGTACTGTTTTTTCAGAGCCGTACCGTACCGTTCGGTTCCATGCAGTGGAAAAGCAAACCTATACCGTACCGAACCGTTCCGACCCTATACCATGCGGTACCGCAGTGGAAAAGCACAAAAGCGTGCCGAGCCGGTACGGTTCTATGCAGTGGAAAAGCGCCATATGTAACTGTAGCTCCCCAGCACCAGCAGCGCTCATGCTGCCCCAGACCATGACCCTCCCACCACAATGCTTGACTGTAGGCAAGACACACTTGTCTTTGTATTCCTCACCTGTATGCCGCCACACACACTTGACACGATCTGAACCAAATAAATTTATCTTGGTCTCATCAGACCAGAGGACATGGTTCCAATAATCCATGTCCTTAGTCTGCTTGTCTTCTGCAAACTGTTTGCGGACTTTGTGCATCATCTTTAAACAGGCTTCCTTCTGGGACGAAATCCATGCAGACCAATTCGATGCAGTGTGCGGCGTACAGTCTGAGATCTGGCAGGCTGACTACCGCCCCTTCAACCTCTGCAGCACTCTGGCAGCACTGATAATCGGATTTTTGTAAGATCTTACCGTAAAATCCTTTTCTCTTAGCTCATTGACAGACGTAGTCTTCTTGATTCACAAGAACTGGGTTATGTTGTCTCCGCAGGAGCAGGACTAGGCAGAAAGAAAAAAACGTTCTAGCTCCACCTTAGGGGCAGTCCCTGAGGGTATATCCTCCCTCTCTCTGCTACAAGGCATCAGTTCTGTCACAAAGCAGCAACAGAGAATTTAACCCAACCCAACTCAATGATAGAGAGGCGGGTACTACGTCTGTCAATGAGCTAAGAGAAAAGGATTTTACGGTAAGATCTTACAAAAATCCGATTTTCTCTGTCGCTCATTGACAGACGTAGTCTTCTTGATTCACAAGAACTGGGACATCCAGAAGCAGTGCCACAAATGAGGGGTGGGATTGACCGAAATCAAAATCCAATCTAGAAGGCCCAACCGGTGCCAAACTAGAAGTTTTAAAGGCTCATTATAAACAAAGAATGAGACTCAAATGCAAATTTCCAACGGAAAAAAAAACCCTCGAGGCAGACCACTGGTCTCCTCAAATGGCGGCCTGCAAAACCTTGCGGCCAAACGAGGCATCAGACGATGCCATTACATCAACTTTATAATGTTTTGTAAAGGTATGCACCGACAACCAGGTAGCCGCCTTGCACACCTGGACCACTGACGCCTGATGGCGAAAGGCCCATGACGCACCAAGTGCCCGAGTGGAGTGCGCCTTAACAGGGAACGGGGGCTCCCGACCCTTAATAGAATAAGCCTGTACCACCGTCTGATCCATTTGGAAATAGTCGCGGCAGATGCAGGCAACCCCTTTTTGGGTCCATCCGGGATCACAAAAAGTGAATCCGTCTTGCGAAACGAGTCTGTCGTTTTCAAGTATACCCTGATCGCCCGGACCACATCCAAGGAGTGTAAAGCAAACTCCCGAGGATGACTGGGCTTAGGACACAGGGAAGGTAATACAATTTCTTCATTCAGATGAAATTCTGAAACCACTTTTGGTAGGAAGGATGGATTCGGAAGAAGAACCACCTTATCTCTATGAACCACCAGATATGGGGAACGACAAGATAAAGCGGCCAGTTCTGACACCCTGCGTGCAGAAGTGATAGCCACCAAGAAGGCCACCTTCTGGGACAACGTAGGTAGAGGAATCTCCCTAATATCTTCAAAGGGAGGTTTCTGAAGAACCGACAATACTAAATTAAGATCCCAGGGTGGCAACGGCGCGCGCACTGGCGGAGCCAGATGTCGCACCCCCTGGATGGAATTCCGCACCAAGGAATGAGTAGCCAAAGGCTTCTGAAAGAAGATAGCTAAGGCTGAGACCTGACCCTTGATAGTGCTCAAGGCCAGTTTCTGCTCAACCCCTTGTTGCAGAAAAGCTAATATTCGACTAACCGAATAGGACCGTGGACGGAACCCCAGAGGTTCACACCATGCAATGTAGGACTTCCATGTACGATGATAAATCTTTCTGGAAGTCGCTTTCCTTGCTTTAACTAGAGTAGGAATAACTGAAGCTGACAATCCCTTGTCCTTCAGCACCTGGGTCTCAATAGCCAGGCCGTTAAAGCCAGCGATCGTAAAGCAGGATGGAAGATCGGTCCCTGAGACAGTAGGTCCTCCCTGAGAGGAAGTCTCCACGGGACGTCCGCCACCAGTCTGACCAAGTCGGCGTACCACGCTCGGCGAGGCCAGTCCGGAGCTACCAGGATTACTGGAATTCCTTCCTCCTCTATCCTGCGAAGAAGTCTTGGCAGTAACCCGAGAGGAGGGAAGGCATACATTAGCTGGTATTGCCCCCACGGGGCGATCAGTGCGTCTGCGGTCTCTGCTAGAGGATCGCGGGAGCGAGCCACGAATCTCTGTACTTTCCTGTTGAATCGTGATGCCAACAGATCCACATCCGGGGTGCCCCGCCGTAGGCACAACTGGTGGAAAACTTCTGGATGGAGGGACCATTCCCCCTGATCCAGAGTCTGACGGTTGAGATAATCTGCCTGCCAATTCTCCACCCCCGGAATGTACATCGCAGAGATAGCTGGAACAAATCGTTCCGCCCAGCGAAATCGTTCCGCCCAGCGAAGAATGCAAGCCACTTCTTTGGCCGCTCGGACACTCTTGGTGCCCCCCTGGTGATTGACATAAGCCACGGCCGTGGCGTTGTCCGACTGGATCCGAACCGGGCTGCCCTGGAGCTGCTCGGTCCAGTGAATCAGACAAAGTCTGATCGCTCTCAGTTCCAATACATTTATCGGCAACCTGGATTCTTCCAGGGACCAAAGTCCCTGGACAGATAACTGACCGAGAATTCCTCCCCATCCGGATAGACTGGCATCCGTGGTCACTATCGTCCAATATATTGGCAGAAATGACTTTCCCTGGCTGAGCATCGGAGACCGAAGCCACCAGACCAGAGACTCTCTGGTCTGTTTGCTCAATCGGATCCGATTGTCCAGGGATTCCGATTCCATCTGAGAAGAATTTCTTGCTGAAGAATTCGGGTATGGGACTGGGCAAATGGGACTGCTTCGAAGGAAGCCACCATCAACCCCAGAACCCTCATGCAAGTTCGAAGAGAAGACCAGCTGTTGGATAGTAACAACTGGACTGCTGATTGAATCTTCCGGAGTTTCCCTACCGGAAGGAAAACTCTTGACCTGACTGTGTCTAGAATTAGACCCAGATATTCGAGCCTCTGGGTGGGAACCAGAAATGACTTTTGCTGGTTCACCAGCCACCCGAATTCCTGTAAAGAAATTATAGTAATTTCTATGTTTTGTAGCAGGGTCTGAGGAGACTCTGCATGAAGCAGGAGATCGTCTAGGTAACCTAGAACTCACCATACCGAACCGACAGGCACCCTCTCTTCACAATACCCTCTCCACCGGGGTGGGGGGTTGTGGACCACTCCGGACGCCTCGACTCTCTGGTTCCTGGCGTCCAAGCGAGACTTTTAACTCGCAAGGTCAGTCCCTCCAATGGGACTCCGTCGCGGCCGACCCAGCGCGGAGCTCTGGTCTGCACGCGCTCGTAGGCAGAAACCGGGGTGACCACTGGATCTCAACATCCAGCCCGTCGCCCGGCCCCGCATACTTACTTGAATGTGTCGCGGCCGACCAAGCGCAATGCAATGGTCTGCGCGCGCTCGTAGGCCGGCTGGGGTGACCACTAGTGTCGCCCAGTCCGGCGTATTTGCTTGAAGATCTCACAGGAAAAAAACACTGGAGAAAACTACCTAAAAAATATTTTTTCTAAAGAAAAAATCTTGCCAGGACCAAAAAGATCCCAGCAAGGAACTTAGGTCCTTACTCCTGACTAGACAGAAAAAAACTGATGCCTTGTAGCAGAGAGAGGGAGGATATACCCTCAGGGACTGCCCCTAAGGTGGAGCCAGAACGTTTTTTCTTTCTGCCTAGTCCTGCTCCTGCGGAGACAACATAACCCAGTTCTTGTGAATCAAGAAGACTACGTCTGTCAATGAGCGACAGAGAAATGTCTATTTCCCAAAGACAACCTCTGGATATGACGCTGAACACATGCACTCAACTTTTGGTCGACCATGGCGAGGCCTGTTCTGAGTGGAACCTGTACTTTCACACCGCTGTATGGTCTTGGCCACCATGCTGCAGCTCAGTTTCAGGGTCTTGGCAATCTAATAGCCTAGGCCAGTGATGGTGAACCTTAGCACCCCATGATGCTCATGCACTCTGCAGTGTAGTTGATCATGGGAAATATAATTCTAAGACATCTGGGGTGCCAAGGTTCACCATCGCTGGCCTAGGCCATCTTTATGTAAAGCAACAATTCTTTTCAGATCCTCAGAGAGTTCTTTGCCATGAGGTGCCATGTTGAACTTCCAGTGACCAGTATGAGAGAGAGCGCGATCACACCAAATTTAACACACCTGCTCCCCATTCACACTTGACACCTTGTAACACTAACGAGTCACATGACACCGGAGAGGGAAATCGCTAATTGGGGCCCAATATGGACATGCTCACTTAGGGGTGTACTCACTTTTGTTGCCAGAGGTTTAGACATGAATGGCTGTGTGTGGAGTTATTTTTAGGGGACAGCAAATTTACACTGTTATACAAGCTGTACACTCACTTTACATTGTAGCAAAGTACAGGGTTCATACACATTTTTACCAATAAAATTCCATGACTTTTCCATGATTTCACGTAAATATTTATGACCTAAAGTTTCATGAAATGTCTATGTATACATGTTAAATAAGCAGAAAATCCATGTCACGCCCAGCATATTTTTACTAAAATAAATGACAATCTTTTTAGTGTACAGTACCTCTGCAGTTAGGGTTTAGTTTCTGGATACAGAGCGACTCAAAATGGTCCCTTGTTTTACAGTGGATGAGATGGAAGCACCACTGCCGCAGCTGGGAGCGGGTGTCACTTCAGGCGCACGGGTGAAAAAGCTAAGAACTCTGATGTAGGGGGGACTCTGGTGACCAGAGACCACTTTCCACAGAGTGAATGCACTAAGGAAGGGAGGGGGGGGGGTCCTGATATAAGGAGGAACCTTTATAACAGTGCCCCCTTACATCAGTGACCCCCCCTCAGACTGGCCGGGCAGCACTGTCACTGACCTCCTCTTAGGTGCACCATGCTCTGGTTTTATCCTGTAGTCTCCTCTCCCCAGTCCACACATGTCTGACTTCTCCTGTGATCCCCATCCCAACAGCACTCCCACTTTTGACTCCTCTCCAGACCCCCTCAGAGACTGCAGACATGATACGATACAAGAGATGGTCAGAGACTGCGGACACGATACAAGAGATGGTCAGAGACTGCGGACACGATACAAGAGATGGTCAGAGACTGCGGACACGATACAAGAGATGGTCAGAGACTGCGGACACGATACAAGAGATGGTCAGAGACTGCGGACACGATACAAGAGATGGTCAGAGACTGCGGACACGATACAAGAGATGGTCAGAGACTGCGGACACGATACAAGAGATGGTCAGAGACTGCGGACACGATACAAGAGATGGTCAGAGACTGCGGACACGATACAAGAGATGGTCAGAGACTGCGGACACGATACAAGAGATGGTCAGAGACTGCGGACACGATACAAGAGAAGGTCAGAGACTGCGGACATTATAGAAGAGCACTAGGGGGGGCCGGAGAGCACAGGGGAAGCAGAGAGCACTGGAGGAGCTGAAGGGCATGGGGGGGAATAGAGAGAATTAAGGGGGGGTTTGGAGAGCATTGCAGGGGGGTTGGAAGGCGCAGGGGGTGGGGGAACTAGAGAGCACTGTCGGGGGGGGGGGGGGGGGACAGGAAATCACTGAGGGGGGAGCCAGGGAGCACAGGGGGGTGGAGAGCACGGAGGGGGCTAAGAGCACTGGGGGGTGGGGTTAACAGGACCGAGGGGGGGCTAAAGAGCACCGAGGGGGGGGGGGGGGGGGGCTAGCAAAGGAAGTTGTATAGGAAGGGGATGGGGCAGCTGCATATAGATGAATTGAACTTTACATATTCCTAGTGCAGCTTCTGAGAGGAGGAGTAACCAGCATTCAGCGACATGAGGCATGAGGAATATGGAAAGTTCAATTCATCTCTATGCAGCTGTCCCATCCCATCCCCGTCCTATCCAGCACAAGAGACTCCTCAGGCACTCTCACTGACCTTCTTCCTGCCGCTGCAGCTGCCTTCTTCACACGACACCCCCCAGTGCACGCGCCCCCCCCCCCCCCCCCCCCCGCTGGTACGCCCCTGAGAGCGGGACAGCAAGTGCACCATTTCTCAGTTTCAGCGGATCAATCCGCCGCAGAGTTCCCAGCCTGTCACGGTCTATTCATATTGAAGAGACCAGTGATCAGGCTTCAGCTGTGCAGTGCGCTGCGGCTGATTCATCCGCCTAAACCCGAAACAGAGAAAAAAAAAAAAGTGTCCACTTACTGTCCCCCGCTCCCACAGAATACAGGTGGCCCGGAGACAAAATTAAATAGTTGCACAACACAATTCCATGACTTCTCCAAAACTTAGTAAGTTTACTCATTTTCCAGGATTTTCATGACCGTACGAACCCTGAAAGTATCTTTTCATGTGACAATACTGAAGAAATGACAACATATTTACAACAATGTTAGGGGTGTACTCACTTTTGTGAGATACTAGATGCTTGGAAGAGACGTATTTTGGGAGTTTTTTTTTTACAGTTTAAACAGACAGCACAAACCTGAAAATAAATCATATCCCAAAATCCATCAAGATCTGTACATGTGGTTTCTTTTTCTCCACGCTTAAATTCACAGTTATCCACCAGGCCCTCAAACTGTTTAAACCGTTCGGTCATCAGCAGCCTGGTTTGCCCAACTGTTGTTCTGATCAGATCTTTTGCTAAACGGGAAAAAAAAAAAAAAAAAAAAGGAAAAAGGATTCATGTACTTCTTAAAATCTGCATTATAAAACCATAAATGTAATTAACAGAACTAGAATACAAAAGGGGTTAGACTAGACTAAATTATAATAGGAGAAGATAGTTTAAACATTTTTGTTTGCAGCATAGGACATATCTAAAGAAATACACAACCAACCCCAAAATAGAGGGGCGGGAGCTGCGTCTGTCAGAGGACTCAAAATAATTTTACGGGAAGTTATTACAAAAATTATATTTTCTCTTGCGTCCTCTGACGCAGCTTTCTATAGTTTCTTCACCAATGGGACGTCCCATAGCAGTGTAAGCATGAGGGATGGAAAGAAAGCAACAAAACATTTCAGCAAGGCTAGAGAAAACAGCCAACAGGGCAACAGAAGCTCAACCCCAAAACAAAAATTCCCCCCTGAAAGAGAACAGTAAATCTCTTTCAGCAAACAGCAGCCTGCAAAACCTTGCAGCCAAAAAGGAAGCATCAGAGGATGCCATCAAATCAATCTTGTAGAATTTTGTAAAAGTGTGCACGGAAGAACAGGTCGCCGCCTTACACACCTGAGCCACCGAAGCCTGATGGCGAAAAGCCCAAGAGGCACTCAGCGCTTTAGTAGAATGTGCCCTCACAAGGCAAGGAGGAACCGGACCCTTAAATTAATAGGCCTGAACAATAGTCTGTCTGATCCCCTTTGATATGGTTGCAGCAGACGCAGCCGAACCCTTACGAGATCCCTCAGGAAGGACAAACAGGGAATCAAGACGTCCGAAAGGATTCCATGGCCGACAGGTAAACCCTGATCGCCCGAACCACATCCAGCAAATGCAAGGTAAATTCTCTGGGTTGCTTGGGCTTCGCACAGACGAAGGCAAAACAATGTCTTCATTGAGGTGGAAAGCGGACACCACCTTAGGGAGAAAGGATTGGTTAGGTCGCTGAACAACCTTATCCCTATAAACAACCAGATAAGGCGAACAGCAAGACAGAGCCGCCAACTCAGACGCCCTGCGAGCAGAGGTGATAGCCACCAGAAAGGCAACTTTCTGAGATAAAGGCAGAGAGAGTGAGTTCTCTGATAATTTCAAAGGGAGGTCGTTGCAGAACAGACAAAACCAAATTCAGATCCCACAAAGGTAAAAGGGGATCTCCTCGGAAGGGCCAGATGAAGCACCCCTTGAATAAAGGTGCAAATCAAAGAGTTAGTCACCAAGGGACGTTGATCGTAAACGGCTAAGGCCGACACCTGACCTTTAAACATGCCCAACGTTGCTCCACTCCTTTCTGCAAGAAGGCCAAGACCCTCGCCACCGGAAAAGCGAGAGGATGCAACCCTTCTGACTCACACCAGGCAATATACATCTTCCCAAGTACAATGATAAATCTTCCTGGAAATCTTCTTCCTAGCTCTCAGCAAGGTAGGAATCCCAGAATCAGAGAGACCTCTGTCCCTCAACAGCCACACCGTTAAAGCCAGCGACTGAAGCAGGATGGAAGATCGGTCCTTCAGACAAAAGCTCTTCTCTGAGAGGGAGTCGCCAAGGAGCATCGTCTACCAGCCTTACTCGGCCTGCATACCAAGACCGACGAGGCCAGTCTGGAGCTACCAAAATGACTGGAATCTCTTCTGCCTAGATTTTGCGCAGAAGTCTCGGCAGAAGCTGTAGTAGAGGAAAAGCGCAAAAAAAAAAAAAAAAATCAGACAATACTGACCCCAAGGGGCCACCAGAGCATCTGCAGTGTTGGCCAAAGTATCTCGAGACCTTGCCACAAACCTCTGAACCGGGAATCGGGGGTCCCGCACCGGAGTGACAGTTGTTCAAACTTCTGGATGAAGAGGCCATTCGCTCAGCTCCAACACCTGTACAGGTAGTCTGCCTGCCAATTTTACACCCCTGGAATGTGCACAGCAGAGAGGGCTGGAACATATCGTTCTGCACACTTTAGGATGTTGGCTACTTCCCGGGCCACTAGGGCACTTTTTTGTGCCTCTGATGATTGAACCCTTACCGGGCACCCCTGCAAACGATTCGTCCACAGGGAACCCGAATCTCCAGGATGTTGATTGGCAGACTGGATTCCCGAGTCCAAACTCCTTGAGCCGAGACTGTACCCAAGACCCCTCCCCCACCCGCACAGGATGGCATCTGTGAAAACCACTGTCCAATACCGGGGGAGAAAGGACTTCCCCTGCCAAAGCACCAGGGAACGGAGCCACCAAATCAGGGATCCCCTCACACCTCAGCGCAACAGGATCAGATTGTCCAGGGATTGAGGATTCCGGTCCCACTTAGCAAGAATCTCCTTTTGCAGATGCCTGCCTGGTATAGAAATGAGCAAACAGAACCGCCTCGAAGGTGGAGACCATCAAGCTCAGCACCTGCATGCAAGCCCTGAGAGACGACCGACAGTTTGAGAACAGGAGCCGAATCGCATGCTGCAACTTTATTGCCTTTGGAAGTAACACCCTGGCTAAGGCCAAATCCAAAGTCAGGCCCAGGTAGTTGGACAGAGTCAGAGCCAGTTTCTGAAAAACTGAATTTTTGTAAAATCTTACCGTAAAATTCCTTTCCGAGTTCTCCGACAGTCGCCACCCCTCATAAGTCATCACTAATGGTATTGACTTCCGCTCCGTAGGAGTAGCTAGGCATAAGACTTAGTTAAGAAACAAAAAGCATTTAGTGTAGAAACACCCATGGGGGCTGTCCCAATGGTCAATACCCCCCTGCAGTAATCCATCCCAACTCGGTTTGGTAGCATAGCAGTAAGTGTACAAGAAAAAACCCCAAAAGAGGGGCGGGGGCGGCGACTGTCGCAGGACTCAGAGAACGGAATTTTACGGTAAGATTTTACAAAAATTCCGTTTTCTCTTACATCCTCCCGACAGTCACCGCCCCTCATAAGTCATCACTAACGGGATGTCCCAAAGCAGTGTAGACATGAGGGGTGGGAGACGCAACCGCACAAAAGGAACCTTACACACACAGTAAGAGAACAGACTGGGCAACAGACAAAAGCTCAACAGGAGCAACAACCCAGGAAAGCAAATAACCCAGGGGATGAACAACCAAAACAGCCAGGGACCCACAAAAAAAAAAAAAAAAAAAAAAAAAAAAAAAACACAAGGGTCCCCTATGGCACTGCCACACTGAGAACTTTGCAGCCAAAAGGAGGCATCAGCTGATGCCAGAACATCAACCTTATAGAATTTTGAAAAAGTGTGCACTGACGACCAAGTCGCAGCCTTGCACACCTGGGTCACCGAGGCCTGATGCCGGTAGGCCCAAGACGTACTCAAGGATCTGGTAGAGTGTGCCTTAACAGGGAAGGGCGGAACCCATTCCTGCAAAGCATAAGCCTGGACAATCGTCGGTCTGATCCATTTGGCAATGGTCGCCGCAGACTCAGCCATGCCCTTCCGAGGTCCCTCAGGAAGGACAAAGAGGGAATCCGATTTCCGAAAGGATTCTGTGGATGACAGGTAAACCCTGATCGCCCTGACAACATCCAAGGAATGCAACGCAACCTCCTTAGGCTTCGCACAGAGCGAAGGCAAAATAATGTCCTCATTAAGGTGAAAGTTAGACACCACCTTAGGGAGAAATGAAGAGTGAGGTCGCAAGACCACCTTATCCTTATGAACCACCAGGTAAGGAGAGCGGCAAGACAACGCCGCCAACTCAGACACCCTGCGAGGCGAAGTGATCGCCACCAAAAAGGCCACCTTCTTGGACAGCATAGGTAGCGATATCTCCCAGATGTTTTCAAAGGGAGAACGCTGTAACGTGGACAGAACCAAGTTCAAGTCCCATAGAGGTAAAGGCTCCCTCCGGGGAGGGGCCAAACGTCGCACACCTTGAATGAAGGTGCGAATTAAGGAATGAGACGCCACAGGGCGTTGAAAAAGAACAGCCAGTGCAGATACCTGGCCCTTTATCGTGGCCAGCGCCAGGCGCTGGTCCACACCAGTCTGGAGGAAAGCCAACACTCTCGACACAGAGTATGAGCGACTAGAAAACCCCCTGGACTCACCAGGCGAAATAAGCTTTCCAGGTACGGTAATAAATCTTACCAGACAAGGCTTTCCTAGCCTTGATTAAAGTAGGAATGACCTCAGGGGAGAGACCCCTATCTCTCAAGACCTGGCTTTCAAGCCAGCGACTGTAAAGCAGGGTGGAAGATCGGTCCCTGAGCCCGCAGATCTTCTCGCAGGGGCAGCCGCCAAGGAGGCGCGACTGCCAGGTGAACGATGTCCGCCTACCAGGACCGGCGTGGCCAGTCCGGCGCCACCAGTATCACCAAGTTCGGTTCCGAGGCCAACCTGCGCAGGAACCTGGACAACAACTGAATTGGAGGAAAGGCATACATCAGACGATACTGATGCCAAGGCACCAGAAGCGCATCCGAGGGTCGCGCGTTCTTGCCACGAACCTTTGCACCTTGTGGTTTAACCGGGACGCGAACAGATCCACGTCCGGGAATCCCTACTTCGCACACAGCAGTTGAAAGACCTCCGGGTGTAGGGACCATTCCCGCTGGTCCAGGGGGTGGCGGCTCAGATAATGTGCCTGCCAATTCTCCACACCCGGAATGTGAACTGCCGAAATCGCCGGGACATGAGTCTCGGCCCAAGACAGAATGTCGGTCACCTCCCGGGTCGCCCGGGCACTCCTGGTGCCCCCTTGGTGGTTGATGTAAGCCACCGCGGTAGTATTGTCCGTCTGTACCCATACAGGACTGCCCTGAAGTCGATCCGACCACTGGAAGAGACACAGTTTGATCGCTCTCAATTCCAAGACGTTGATCGGAAGGGAGGATTCCTCCTCCAACCAAGCACCCTGGGCAGACTGGATGCCCAGAACGCCACCCCAGCCCGATAGGCTGGCATCCGTGGTAACCACTGTCCACAGTAACGGCCGGAAGGATTTTCCTTCGACACCGCCGGGGACTGAAGCCACCACAGAAGACCCATTCTGGTCCGGCGACTCAATGAGACACTCAGATCCAAGGATCAACCGAAGGAGACAAAGTAGACTTCTGTACGTTGATGGTCCATCCGAACTCCTGGAGCGTCTGTACCGTAGTGGACAGATCGAGCAGCAGGCTCTGGCTGGCACTCGATCGTCCAGATATCCCAAGACCACAATGCCCTGTGCCCTCAGCAGGCCCAGAACAGGTGCCAGCACCTTGGTAAAGACCCTTGGAGCCGAAGCGAGACCGAAAGGTAACGCCACAAACTGATAGTGGTCCTCCGCTATGGCAAACCGAAGGTACCTCCGATGACCCTCGAAAATGGGGATGTGCAGGTATGCATCCTTCAGGTCTATAGAGGCCAGGCATTCCCCTGGACTCAGGGAGGCCACCACCAAGCGGAGGGATTCCATACGGAACTTTAGAACACGCACAAAGCGGTTCAGAGCTTTCAGGTCCAGGATAGGACGCACCTTGCCCTCCTTTCTGGGCACAGTGAACAGATTGGAAGAAAACCCCCGAAACCTGTCCCGATGAGGCACCGGGACAATCACCCCCTGGGCAAGCAGGTCCTGCACCGCCTGATGCAGGTCCCGTAGACGCCCCAGGGTCAGATGAAGATTTGAGGGGAAGAATCTGTCCGCTGGCCGGGAAAGGAATTTGATCTTATTCCCTGACCGAATGATTTCCTGAACCCACCTGTCCGGAATGCAGAGCAGCCAAGGTTGGAGGAAACCATGAAAACGCCCTGAGATGGGTGAGGGCGCCCCTTCAGGCAGAGGCGGATTGACCCACCGCACCGGCATTGCCAGACTTCTGCTTGCCCGCCCAGGGCTTCTTCTGGCCACCTTGGCCCTTGAAGGGTTTGCCCTCGTTTTGTGGCTTAAAGGCACAAAAGGACCCCTGATTGGGTCGAAAAGCGGGACCCCGCTTGCCACGAAAAAGACTTGTTCTTTTGATTCTGGGGTAGCATAGTGCTCTTGCCCCCCGTGACTCCTTTCACCAAGGTATCTAACGCCTCGCCAAAAAGACGACACCCTGCATAGGGAAAATCAGCCACCGTTTTCCACGACGTCTGGTCAGCCGACCAGCTCTTCAGCCAGATCAGTCAACGGTTAAGCACCGCGACACTAGACAGGCGTGCAGCCAAAGGGGCCTCATTCAAAGCCGCATCGCTCAAATACATGACCCCTTGATGAATTTGGTCCACCATAGCCAGTGTTGCAGGTGGGGCAGAGCCAGACGCGAGGGTGCGCCTAAGCACCTTAGTCCAATCCGCCACCGCCTGAGCCACCATGACAGAAGCAAAAATAGGTTTGAGCAAGGAACCCGCCACCATGTAGGAATGGCAGGCCAGAGACTCCAACCTCCTGTCCGTGGGATCCCGGAACACTGGGGTATCCTCAGTGGGAATCAAAGTAGCCTTGTTTAACATGGCCACAGTGTGATCCACCTGGGGAGGCACACACCAGCGCGAATCCGTAGACGGCCCAAAGGGGTAAAGCAGTTTAAACCGACTAGGCACCGTGAAAGGACGTTTTAAATTGTGCCATAGTTCATTCAGTGTGATGAAACTCAGCGGGGCAGGGAAAAACCTGCGCCAATAAGCAGGTCCTATGTGTACTAAAAGAGGACACAATGCCCGGAGGACTGGGCTCATCCTCCAAGTGTAGCGTTTCTTTCACAGAAGAAATCAACGCATCCATAGTCGCGCGTTCAGGCGACCCCGGGGGAGAATCATCCACCCCCGCCTCCCCCTCAGACCCCAGCGGGACCAGGGACGAGCGAGACCCTGAAAAGGGCACGCCAGCCACATCACCATCTGAATCAGTGGAGAAAGACAGTCTAGGCCTTTTCCTAGCAGCTCGTTCAGCCATCAGCACCTCCATTTTGGACACCAAAGACGCCACTACAGCGGCCAAATCCGGTATAACAGGGGGTTCAGCAGGACTGGAGTCACCCACCAAGGCTGGAGGGAATTTACTGTCCTGAGATTCCATTGCACAAAGTCACAATAAAAGTACTGGCCCTTTAATATCGCTGCGGAGTGCGCAGCCCACCGCTATATACACAGTGAACACCGACCCCCCAAAAAAGGGACAAAAAACTGAGCCAGGAAGGACAAAACAGAGTAAAGCCCCGTACACGTACCGATTGTCGGCCGTAAATATTCGGCCGATGACCGATCGGCCGATTGTAAGCTTGTTAGTATGATGCTTCCGACAGCGCATTTTCGGCCGAACAGAATCTGTCGTGCAGGCATTAAAATTTCTGTTGGCTAACACCAGAAAGGCCGATTGTTCGCCAGTCAGTACAGATTTCGGCCGACAGACAGAAGATTTGCAAGACTGGGCATGCTCAGAAAAGAAAAAAAGACAAGGAAAGTTAACCATCACATGACATCACTTCTGCAGTCGGCTGTTGTTGGCCGACAAAATTAGTGTGCAGTCTTTTGCAGTTTAACAGACACGACAGCCCTGGACAAAAGACGGCCGATCATTCAGCCGACGATCAGTACGTGTGTACGGGGCTTTATGGAAGAGAGTCTGCAGAGCCCCACAGAGTGTTACCACACCGATCTCTGCTCCAGAGGAAAAAGGAAGTGAGGTCATCAGAGGCTGAAAACTATATGCTGCAAGGCCAAGGGAAAATGGCTGCCCATAGAAATGAATGGGAGGCTTCAACAAGAAGGCCGCCGACATGTGCTTGGAACGATCGTTCTGCCACACACAAGATGGCGCCGGATATGCCAGACATAAGCCAGACATGCTTGCCCATACCTAAAATGGCAGACCGCATGTTTTTCACCCGCTGCGGCCGCCGCACACACCGTCTGTACCCCCAAAACACCGCAGTGACACAGGGGAGGGGGCCCCCAAACCCACAAAGCACCCGCAGTGCATAAAAGACCCCCGCAGGGATTGCATCAGGGAGCCCCACACAGGCACAGACATGGGGAACACAGCAACACAGGACTGCCACCCCAGACAGAGGCCCCACACAGAAGGAACTTACCTGTACCGGATGGCGCGGGGTGCCTCTATGAACGGAAAGCCGCTGCCCTCAGATGACAGGGAATGCCGTTAGACAAACACAGGACACTGCAGCACCTCAGATGTGTCCAGTGAGGTAGCCACCTCACAGGCTGCATCCCTGCTGCAAGCAGGGATGGGTCGTTCTTAATGCCAGGACGAACACATGGCTGAACGCTCGATGGCGGGCTGGGGATCCCTCTGACCCTCTGCCCTGGAGAGCCAGGGCGGCCAGTCCGATCCCCAGCTCCGCAGAATCCATCTTCATCCGAAGATCCGACTAAACTAAGCTGACAAAATAAACAGCTAGTAAAGCAAAGAAAAAAAAATTAAATTTTGCAAAGAAAAAAATCAAAAGAAAAAAGAAGATCAGAAAGGCTGAGACTGAAGCCCCAGCACAGGGAAGCCTGACTACTCCTGACGCTAGGCAGAGACAAACAGTTGGGATGGATTACTGCCGGGGGGTATTGACCAGTGGGACAGCCCCCATGGGTGTGTCTATGCTAAATGCTTTTGTTTCTTAACTAAGGCTGGCCATACACTATACAATTTTCTTGTTCAACTTTCCTTTAGATTTACCAAAACCATATAATATAAGTTCAAACCTGAACACTTTCAATTTGTATGCAATCAGGCAGGCCCTTGCACTACATACTTGAAGGTAAATCTAAAGGAAATTGAATAAGAAAATTGTATGGTGTATGGCCAGCCTAAGTTCAATGCCTAGCCACTCCTGCAGAGCGGAAGTCAATATCCATTAGTGATGACTTATGAGGGGCGGCGACTGTCGGAGGACGTAAGAGAAATTCAGTTTCCAGCCGAACTCTCAGAGTTCGCACAGTGATGTCCAGATCGTCTTAAAGACAGACGGCAACTCTGCTGGCAGAAGGAGATAATCTCAAGGAGGGGCCCATGTCCACCTCAAAACCCTCCAGGGGAAGACAGCTACTCACCATACCCAGAACTAGATAGGCACAGCTCCAAACAGAAACCCTTGCCTTCGAAACTTCGGGTCTGTCGGCCAGGAGGAAGGCTGCAACTCTGGCCGAGACCGGCTCGAAAGAGAATTGGTGTGTTTTTTTTTTTATGTCACACATGCATTTGGGCAGTGTTTATTCAAACGCACATTTCTCTGAAAAAATACACTTTAATGAACTTAAATGCACACAATCACAATAGCAGACCCTTTTTCAGGCAAAATATAAAAGATAGTGTTACACCGAGTAACTAGATACCAAACATGTCACATTTTAAAATGCTCGTAGAATGGCAAAACACTAGGCAATGCTTCAAAACCCTTTACAGGTTACCAGTTTAAAGTTAGAGGCCAGGCGCTGGAATTATTGTTTTCACTTTGACGTTTGCTGCATTACCTCGTATGGTGTGTCTGCCGTTTACGCGTGCATGCGGTACCAATGTGTGCATTCGCCTTTCCGTGCAAGCACAGGGAGACAGGGTATTTTGAATTTCCCCCTCCCCCAAACTATTTCCTTTTTTTTTTTTAATCACTTTTACTGCTGTCACAAGGAATGTAAACATCCCTTGTGAGAGCAATAGGCAGTAAGGTACTCTTTATGGGGAGATCTGGGGGTCTTATTAGACCCCAGATGTCTCCACTGCCCTTAAAAGCATTTGACCACACCAAGGTCGGATACTGTCCAAATTTAAAAATGCTGCCGTTCACATCTAGGAAACCGAAGTGACAAAAATGCTTGTCGCTTCAGGTTTCCTATACCAGTGGTCCTCAACTCCGGTCCTCAGGGCCCACTAACAGGCCAGATTTTAGGTATTACCTTGGGGAGATGCAGACTAGAGTACTGCAATCACTGAGCAGCAAATGATATCACCTGGGATATATTTCAGTTATCTTGCAAACCTGGCCTGTTAGTGGGCCCTGAGGGCCAGGGTTGAGGACCACTGTCCTATACCATAAAGCTCTCCGGAGACCTTCCAATCCTCAAGCTCTGTGATAAGCCAACGGAACAGACAGATTTTATTAATGGCTAACCAGGCCGAAGATGCTTTCGCCATCCAGCGGCTAAGTAGCCATTAGGATGGCTTAAAAAAAAAAAAAAAAAAAAAAAAAAAAAGGGATGATGCCTGTAGCTGCAGGCATCATTCTGGTATAACCACTAAAGGTCAAAAAAGGACATACACGTATGGGACTTGCTTTACGTGGTTAATACCCACTATTAAGATTTCAAGACCAGAGGCTTATGCAGTGGTCAATCTTTGCATTGATCGTTTAATATTCTAGTCTTTGAAAACCTGGTATAAATTATTAGAAACTATGCATTAGAAATTTCATTAAAGGAGAGACAATGAGCCATGCATTCTTCACTTACAGTCTTCTGGAATATCCTCTTCAATTCTTTTATCCCACTCGCAGCACATCAAGGCCAACCTCTTAATCTCAGACTTTAGCAAACCTCTGATGTAAATAAAAACATAAAAATAAAATACTTCAATGATGAGGAAAGATAACAAAATTGCAGACAATGGCAAGAAGGGCTTAAAAACAAAAAACCTCCATCGAACTAGTGTGTACAGTAAAGCCTTCTTAGAACAGAAGTCATATAAACATCTTATTCCATTAGGCACACACTTAAGAGATCTCAATTTTAAACAGTGAGCGGAATCATGCTGCTAATTTTTGCAACTTGGCCTTATATGAATCAGAACTGCACTGTTATTAGTGTAAAGTGATAAAAGGGGTCTACAAAATAAAAAAAAAAAAAAAAGTTACCTTCAGTGAGAATCTCATTTAAAAAGCAGCAGATGCAGAGTTCCAGTCAGCTCTAAGTGCCGGTCTACATTAGTGCGATCACCGAGAACGCATGTAATTCGGAGAGCACTGCTCCTAAATTACATGCGATCTCTGTGCGGTGCAAATTTCAGTCATACAGTTTGTATGTCTGAATTCGCACCGCAATCGCACTAAACACGCACATTGCGATATGCAATCTCAACTGGGGGTGCCATTAACTTTAATTGACACCCCCTGCATATCGCATATGGCAGTGTGAACTGCCAGGGGTGCGGATGCGATGCGGGAACACACTGCATATTCGCAGCGTTCCCGCATCACAGAAGTGTGAACCGGGACTAAGACAGTTATTTTTAAAACTTCTAGTTTCACAGTAACCTGCACTCTCTCATTTTTTTATCACATGCTCAACTGGAACAGCTTCACTTCAAACTACTTTATCGTTGCCTTGATTAGCGAATGTACGAAAACTGACAATGAAAGGTTGAGGAATGGCACACAGCAAACTGATAGAAAGCAGAACTATCCTTAAAATAATCACCCACATCTAGAGGGTGATCTCCCCAAAACATTTACAAACAGTCCAATGGGAGCAGTTAAGTCCGGGGGCGTGTCCAAGATGGCAACCAGAGCAGAGGCATAGTAGGGGAGCTCCATGCTTGGCCTGGCCTACCACCCCTGCAGATTTCTCAACTGCTGACAACTGGATTCTACAGCACTTGTTCCTCTAACCTGCTATGACCAGAGGTAGACCTTCATCAATGCCTCGGAAAGACTACTTATGCATCGACTAAACCTAGTGCCAAGAAAGCTGGGCCTCGTGTGCTCTCCAATATGGCAACCCAGGCGGAGGACGTGGATGCAGCACTTCACTCCCATCCTACAATCCTGTTTGATGTGATGCAGTTCTGAAGCTAGAGACACCTTCTGCTGCAGGCTGCCGTGATGGGACTTTGTGAGTTCCTCTCTGAACACCTTATGATCCAAAGACTGGATGCAGATGTTGAGGATAAGACTTCAAGTGTACCTGGGTTCAGCTGTCCATCAGTGAACTTTTTCTTTTTCTACTATGCAACGGTTTTCAAGAATTGTGCCTTCAGACTTGTTTTACCGGGCGATTATCTTCCTGCAGGGAAGTTTACATTGTGTCCTCATGCCGAGACACACACTTTTCTTTCTACCAGGCAATATACCTTTTGCTTTTTAACTGTTCTTCCATCTAATCTAGAGCTTCCGTGCTGTGACCTTCCAGCATTTTTTGGTACACTGCTCCCGATTTACTTTAGTCCAGTTTTGTTTGGGATTTCAAGCATACTCTAGTTTTGGGGGGCATGATGTTGGGCTGTTTTTTTCTTATTTTTTTGCTTACAGTTAGAGGTATACGATACATACGCTACATGCTTACCCTATGCTGAGCCCTGACCAGTTTTACACTGGGCTTAGGGGAAGATCCACTTCTGAGTGGGTGGCCCAAATAACTATCTGCTAAACTATGGCCCCACTAAACCTGCTGACCTGGAATGTGAGAGAGGCTTGAACTTCAAGATTAAGGGCTCTCTGGTGTTCACATTACTTAAAAAAAAAAAAAAAAGTACCACCCACATATCTGTATTCTTCAAGAGAAACACCTTACTGGAGGCAGAGTTCTCTCCCTCAAGAAACCATGGGTGGGCTCGTATTACCATTCCACTTTCTCCTCATACTCCTGAAGAGTGAGTATTCTAGTTCACAATAAGCTTCCTTTTTACCCTGTCGGATCTTCATCTGGACCCAGATGGTCAGTATGCAATTCTACATGCTTTATGTGATCGTGTTGATCTGGTCATTTTCAGGATACACATACCACTGCCAGTGACCATGACGATACTTCACAAACTTCAAACTAGCCTGGCTCAGTATCCTACCAATGTGGTACTAGCAGGGGACGTTAATATACCGCCTAATCCTAGCTTAGATAAGATGCACCCTGACCAGGCAGTTGACTCGACATTATCTCACTGGGCTAGGATATTTGTTCTGCATGATGCGTGGAGATTGAGGCATCCAAGAGACAGAAAATAACTAACTATACCTGTCACTAAGCCACTCATGCTACTCCATCTCGAATCGATTTAATTTATGCAAGTGATTCCCCATCTCTTATCTCGGGTAGCGGAGGTTTCCATTTTACCATGTGGCATTTCAGATCATGCCTCGGTTATGGCGGTCCTTAGCACTGACTCAGCTGCCGGCCTGGGACTGTGGAGAATCTCGCTTTGGGTTACTGATGTAATATGGGCACCATATTTTAATTTGCCGCCCTCTCTGGGGCATTGATAGATAATTGCCCTCCCACCCCTCTATATATCGGAGGCTGTAGTAGTAGTACCCAAACCTGGAAAGGATCCTGAACTGTGTGCTTCCTATAAGCCAATATCACTCCCCTATGTAGATGTAAAAATACTGACAAATTTTGATAAACAATTTAAACGGTCATATTGTCCCCAATTCATGGCGACCAGACTGGATTTATGCCAGGCAAAAGGTACAGATATTAACATTCATTGTTTATACATTAATCTTAGCCTTTCAGAGTGCAGAGGAGCCTCAGAGGGTAGTGGCCTCTCTAGATGCAGAGAAGGCCTTTGACTCGGTGGAATGGGAATATCTCTGGCAGGTAACTTGGGCATTTTGGATTCGGTTCCAAATTAATCACTGGATTCAGCTACTATAAAAGCCCAGTGCCCGGTTTCCGCACCGATAACGTTATGCCCCCCCCCCCCATTCCAGCTTGGCAAGGGGACAAGACAGGGATTCCCTGTCCCCGGGGCTTTTCACCCTGGCAATTGAGCCTGTGGCTAACCTGCTTCGCTAATCTGACACAGTGGGAGGGCTAATGGTGGGACCCCTGATTGAAAGACGTTCTATGCTGACGACACTTTGTTGTACCTGCAAAAGGATTCGGACTCCCTGACTGCAGCTTTAGAAATTATAGACAGATACAGGACCGTCTCAGGGGTGAAAATGAATTAAGCCAAATCAGATTTGCTCCCACTGACTCCTCCTCCACCCCCTCCCTCCCTCTTGACCCACTTCTCTACAATGGGTATCTCAGTTTAAATACCTGGGTAACCTAATAAGTGGCAAGTTAAAAAAAAAAAAAAAAAAATCTGGATAATCTTTTTATTGGTTTTTCAAAACTCAACAACAACAAAAAACGAGTGCACTAGGTTCACAATACAAGTCGGGATATCACATTCAGCAGCAATCCACCCGCGCAGGGGCGTCAAATCACATAATTCCATGCCGAGGCAAATGGCTAAAGAAGGGCAAGCAGCGGTGCAGGGAGTGAATAAGGGCCGCAAGCCAGAACTCTGCTCACCCAGCGCTCATCGCAACATGGGCGAGGCCAAAAAGTACAACCAACATCTAGGTGACCAATGCCATGGACGAGTCCGCCAGCCACCTGGCCCAGACCCTATCATTTTTTAGGGCAACCCCATCCAGATATTTAGGGGACAAAATATCCCATGTTGCAAAATGTAATCCTCAAGTGCTAAGCATGGAAAAACACCCCCCCCCCCCCCCCCCCCAGCGGGATCAGTAAATCTCCTTAAGATACTTTCTCCCAAAATCCCTCTATGTATTTAGGAATACCCCGTTTAATTTGCAGAAGAATGCGGTTGGGATAGTAGATGGAATCACCACATCCTTTATTTGGGCTGGAGCGGTCCCTCGGATAGCCAAACAAACTTCAGCTACCCTTATTTGGAGGTCTGGCTCTACCTGGTTTTAGGAAATATTACTAAGCGGCGGTGCTGGTCTCCGTCTGTGGGTGGTTTGCTCAACCTAGATCTAACCCCGCAGTTCGGCTGGAAGACGCCATTTTGGGATCCTATGCTGTTCTGACTAACTTGGTTCATAGGGGCACAAGGGCTACTGTGCAGAGAACGACCCAAATGCGGACGACGGTGCGGGTCTGGGCGCAGATGACCAGGGCTACTGGTCCACTCCATCTAAAAACTAAAACACCGGCATCTATAGATCTCCACATTCTAACACTAACCCACCCCTGTAAAGAAGAAATCAGTATACTTCCCTTTTTTGAAGCCGATCTGATCCCACGCTGAGCTGTCAGCCGCGGCTTCACTGTGGCAGTGGGTGTAGAAGACAAAGCCAACAGAAGCCCCAAAGTAAGTCTATAGGTGACATCACATCCCATTCATTTCACAGCCGTTGTCAGCTGTGTCCTCTGCAAAACTCCCCTCGCTGGAGATTGGGTCAGATCGGCTTCTTCTTTACAAGGCTAGATAGGTTAGGGTTAGAACTAGAACGTGGAGATCTATAAAATGCAGGGGTGTTTAGTTTTAGGGTGGACTTCTCCTTTAACTGGAAAAAATAAACCCCTAAGTAATTAATCCCGAAGACTAACCTGAAATATGGCACATCATGAGGAGTCTGATCTGATTGAGGAGGCTTTTCAGTAGGTGTACTTGCATCTTGGTCACATACAGGAGGGCAATCTTCCCCAACAGGCAGAGCTGCACAGACCACACCTGCAACTTTATACAAAAGAAACAAAACCTTAAAAAAATGCCAAACTATATATGTTACACAAAACCGTGTGTTCAGGACCATATTTGTGTACCTGTGGCTTCAGACGAAGTACAAATGTCCATTTCCAGTTCAACGCTCGTGGTCTTCATGGGCAAGTCAGGAGGAGACACCTGAGGACTCCTATTTTCTTCAGTTTCGTGCTCTCGTGTGAACACAAAGTTGCTTTATTGAAAAAAAAAAGAAAAACATTTGAAAAAGATCAGTTGCCAGTCAAAAGCTGAAATTATGTATTAAAAAAATAAAAATGTAGTAGCACCAAAAACAGTTAAGAGCATTGGTGTAGCTTGCTGTCTGCGCCACGCTGAGCGGATATTGCTTTCTTATACACAGTATGGCTGGTCGTGGTCTTCACCTCTCCATCTGGCTCAGTGCCAAGCTGCCCCTTTCCTCTGATGTTCAGGGATTGTGGTTATCTAGGACATTTATGATGCCATCTTATGAACCAATGTGTATGCAAAATCCCGCGCTGGCCCTGACGAAGCAGCTGTGTACTGCTAAGCAGGTCGGCTACTAACAGGATACAATATTTGTTTTTATTGTACTTGGCTATGTAATTATATGCATGAATTTTATTTTGTGGTGAGGTTAGCCACCTACATACTTTTAATGTGATTCCATAAATCTACTGTTTTATCCAATTCCTTGTGTTAGTACAGTGCCTTAAAAAAGTCCTCACATAAATGTAGATCTATATCTCTCTATCTCTTTAAAAAAAAAAAAAAAAAAAAAAAAAAAAAAAAAAAAAAACACAGGACACTTTCGTACTGTCACCAGCGTCCCTAATCACTGCCACACCAGTTATAGGATGACACTGTGCTGCACTCGTGACCGTATGAAAAAAGGTACATTTTTTTTTTTTTAAGGTGGGTGGGAAGAAAGAAGAATGGGATTTTTGACTTACCGTAAAATCCATTTCTTGGATGTTCATTGATGAACACAGCTCCTGATCGTCTTAACCATTGGTTATACTGCCCCCTACAGGGAGTAGGACACTAGGAAGAAAAAAAAAAAAAAAAAAAAAAAAAAAAAAAAAAAATGGGGCTATGGGCAGTCCCAGGGGGTATACGGTTACTCTTCTCCTCCTCCTCCTCCTCCTCCTCCTCCTCCCCCCCCCCCCCTCTGCTATAGGCACTCCATTTGGTTAGAAGCAGTGACAGAAGAAATACAACTCCACAGAGGGGTGGGTGCTGTGTCCATCAATGAACATCAGAGAAATGGATTTTACGGTAATACAAAAATTACATTTTCTTTCGTTCATTGACGGACACTGCTCCTAAACTTCACCCCATTGGGACGTCCCAAAGCAGTATTCAACATGAGGGGTGGGAAGAGCAAGAACAAAAAAACACTTCAAGGTTAAACATAGCCAACCAGGCAACATGGAGCTCAACCATAAAATCTGGAGCTCATCTGAAAAAAAAAAAAACCCGTCTGTCTGATTCATCTGGAAATGGTCGCAGAGGAAGCGGACAGACCTTTCCGAGGGCAATCCATGAGCACAAAAGAGTGAGTGCGTTCCTAAAAGACTCTGTAGTTGCCAGGTACACCCGAATAGCCTGAACCTCATCCAGGGCATGCAAAGCAATATCCTTAGGATGTTTTGACCTGGGACACAGGGAAGGCAACACAAAGTCTTAATTTAAATGGAAAATCAGAGACAACCTTTGGAAGGAACGATGGACAGAACCACCAAGTAAGGTGGACAGGATAACGCTGCCAATTCCAGCACCCTGCACATCAAAAAGGCCACCTTCTGGGGCAGCATAAGCAGGAGAATCTCCCGGAAGATTTTCAAAGAGAGGCTTCTGGAGAATTGAGAGCACCAAGTTGAGGTCCCAGGGTGGTAGCAAAGACCACACTGGAGGAGCAAAGTGTCGACCTCCTGGAGAAAAAAGGTACACACCAGGGAGTGCATTGCCAAAAGGTTGTTAATAGATCACCACCTGGCCCTTTATGGTACTCAGTGGAGGTTTCTGCTCAACCCCCCCCCCCCCCATTGAAGGAAGGTCAAGACCCGAGCCACCGAGAAAGGAGGATGAACCCCCAAGAGACTCACACCACACAATGTACATCTTCAGCGTATGGTGGTAGATCTTCCTAGCTTTTAACAGCGTTGGAAATCACCAACTCAGACAAAACCTCTGTCCTTCAGCACCTGGCTTTCAACAGCTAAGCCGTCAAAGTCAGTGACTAAAGCAGGATGGAAGAAAGATCGGCCCTTGGAACAGCATATCCTCTCTGGGAAGTAGTCTCCAAGATACGTCGGCAACCAGGTCGCGTACCAAGACTGGCGAGGCCAGTCCAGGGCCACTAAGTTCACTGGAATCCCTTCTGCATCAATCCTGCGCAGGAGCCTTGGCAGAAGATTGAGGGGAGGGAAGATTTAATCCGACGATACTGGCCCCACGGGGCACCCACCAGAGGATTCTGTGACTGTGCCACAAACCTCTGCACCTTTCTGTTGAGCCGAGACCCTAACAGATCCACCTCAGGGGTGCCCCACTGGAGAAAAAAAAAACAGATGAAACCCCTCCAGATGAAGGGACCACTCCCCTTGGTCCAACGCCTGGTGAAAGATAATCCGCCTGCCAGTTTTCCACCCCTGGAATGTGTACGGCGGCGAGGGATGGAATGAAGACGTTCTGCCCACAGTAGAATTCTGGCTAACTCCAGAGCAGCCAAAACACTGAGTGTGAAAGGAGCTGAATACAAATGCACGCCACACTTTTTACATACTTATTTGTAAAAACATTTTCAAAATCATTTATCATTTTCCTTCCACTTCACAATTATGTGCCACTTTGTGTTGGTCTATCATATAAAATACCAATAAAATAGATTTAGGTTTTTGGTTGTAACATGACAAACTGGAAAATTTCAAGGGGTAAGAATACTTTTTTCAAGGCACTGTAAATGGCGGGACAGACACTCAATTAGTCTATCAACAGGGTCCGTAAGGGCCGGGGATTCTTTCACCGGGACCACAGTAGACTTATTCAGTCTGGAACTGGATGATCCTCTTTGGTGGTGCGGTCCACCGCGTTGAAACCTAATCCGCAGAGGGATAACGGCGTTTAAAACGCTTAGGCACCACTTGATGCGTCCCCACTGTTTGACAATATTGTCAAAAAGTCCTGGACAGGGGAACACTTTGCCTGATTTCTAGGATTTGCAGGTACCAAAAAAAGACACCTGCGTTCCTGACACTGTAGACTCATCGGCCATTTTTAACGTTTCTTGCACGAAAACTAAGTGCTTCCACCAATGCGCTTTCCCGTGCAGCGGCTGACAAGGACATGTCCTCTTCGCCATCAGAATGCAATGACACAAAGCCACAAGGGCGGTGTGCATCTGTGGCAGCCATATTTGCCTTCAAATCTGAAGGCAAAGAGAAGACAAAGGGCGTTCACGGCTAGCATTTTACACTAAATCCACTTTGACACCAGGCTTTCTAAAAAACTGCTGTAAAAGCTGACAGGGGCATCGACCCAGAAGGTTCTGCAGCCACACTGAGGGGGTCTGTAGTAGTGATCGACTGATATCGGTTTTTCGTTGTCACTACCGATATTTTGGCCAATGCATATCGGTATCGGCTGATATTTTTGTACATTTAAAAAATGTATTTTTATCACTTGACAGGTACTCTTGTGGGAAGGATCTGGGGGTCTAAAAAGACCCCAAACCCCTGCTCTGCACTTAAAAGCATTCAAAACATCAAGTTTGGCTGTTTTGAATGCGGTCATTTTTTTAATCTGGTGCCGAGTACCTGGAAGTGATGTCATGACATCACTTCCGGGTTTTTTACATGGAGACCCAATCAGAGCCGAATCAGAGTGGGGGATGGAGCGGGAGGGGACATCCCCCCCTCCGGCTCCTTGTAATGACAGCCGAGCGGGCTTCTCAGTCGCATAGGTTGTCATTACAAGACGCCGACCATCGGCTATGGACGCCGATACCCGGGTGATGACTCTAGCTGCAGGCATCACTCCGGTACAAGCACTTTCCAGAAATATCGGTCACCTTGGTGGCAGATTCCGATATATTGGGGAAAGTGCATATCGGCCCTCGATATATCAGCTTTGCCGATAATCGGTCAATCACTAGTCTGTAGGTGAGATTTTGTCCTGGGACTCCATTTACACTGAATTTAAAAAGCTGTAATGTCACTTTAAAAAAGTAAAAAAAACGCGATCGCACCGCTGTACTGGCGGTACAGCAAGTCCCAGCCTAACACGGTCTGTTAGTGTGTGAGGAAACCCACAAGAGACCCCAAAATACATTAACCAAACCGATCAGGAGGCTTGCAGGAACGATCTGTACAGCAGAAAGAACGATCTGATACAGAAAGTAAAGTACCTGGGTCATGCCTAGAGTGTCTAAAGTCCGCCTAAGCTGTCCAGCACCGTGGACTACAAGAAAATGGCCGCCCCATGCATTCCAATGGGGAAGATTTAGAAAATACAGACAAGAAATGGATCAAGTGGCGCAAGCTGTTAGCACTTCATAAAAACGATAGTCCATATAATAGCACATCAAGGCTATGATAAAGTCTTAAGGTGAGATGAGGAAATAGTCTGAATGCTCAGGGCCAGCCTGTTGGGGAGCAGAAGCGATCTCCAAACATGCAACAAACAAAAGAGAAAACAGGCGCCTCTGAGTTAAGACTGCGATTTAATATGGCAAACAAGTAATAAAAACTTACATCAAAGTAAGTATAAGCAGACAAGATGGGTCCTTCCGGTGTCCATGTGGAGGCTGGGGCTTGGAGTCATCACTGTGGGTCTGTAATCATCTCCTCTCTTCCTCTTCCTGTCCAGCAGGAAGTGGAGGGTGTCACAGCAGTGAGATGGAGGCTTGGACAGCAGGGTGAAACCGCAGTGAGATGGAGGCTTGGGCCGCACAGTGGCTGTGATGCTTGTCCACAGGATCTTCCGGCGTAATGACTGACGCGTTTCCGAGCATGCGCACTGTGGTGGGAAACCAGCGCGCGCTCCTTTTTCAAAGTCAAATGTAAAAGGGAAAGAGAAGGACCAATTTATGTGTTCTGGGACAATGCCCTCTGGTGGTGAAGTTATAAAATTACTATCAAAGTAAACATGACTCTACATTATAGCTGTATGAGGAACAATGCCCTCTGGTGGTGAAGTTATTAAATTACTATCAAAGTAAACATGACTCTACGTTATGGCTGTATGAGGAACAAGGGTCCCTCTAGAGGTCAAACCAGTAAGAAATAAAAACAAACAATATACATGTGATACGATGCATAAAGAGAATAATGCCATAGACAATGAGAGGAAAATTAGAGGGGAAAAAAAAAAAAAAAAAAAAACCATGGGATGAAATGAGAAAGAAATGATAAATGTGGAAATAAAATTAAATATTAAAGAAAATAAATATAAAATATAAAAATGAAATTAAAATAGAAATAAAAATCAAAAATGGGAAATTAAAAATAAATGTAAACAAAATAAATAAAGAATTGTATATGATGTAAGCATATCATTAACTGAGACTAAATATACAATAAAAAAAAAAAATATATATATATATATATATATATATATATATATAAAAAAAAATATTATATTTGTATGTGATAATGTAAAATTCTTATAGTATATATTGATATCAATATCCTACATATTTTTTTTTTTTTTTTTTTATATATATTTTTTTATTGTATATTTAGTCTCAGTTAATGATATGCTTACATCATATACAATTCTTTATTTATTTTGTTTACATTTATTTTTATTTTCCCATTTTTGATTTTTATTTCTATTTTAATTTCATTTTTATATTTTATATTTATTTTCATTAATATTTAATTTTATTTCCACATTTATCATTTCTTTCTCATTTCATCCCATGGTTTTTTTTTTTTTCCTCTAATTTTCCTCTCATTGTCTATGGCATTATTCTCTTTATGCATCGTATCCCATGTATATTATTGTTTATTTTTATTTCTTACTGGTTTGACCTCTAGAGGGACCCTTGTTCCTCATACAGCCATAACGTAGAGTCATTTTTGCTTTGATAGTAATTTAATAACTTCACCACCAGAGGGCATTGTCCCGGAACACATAAATTGGTCCTTCTCTTTCCCTTTTACATTTGACTTTGAAAAAGGAGCGCGCGCTGGTTTCCCACCACAGTGCGCATGCTCGGAAACGCGTCAGTCATTACGCCGGAAGATCCTGTGGACAAGCATCACAGCCACTGTGCGGCCCAAGCCTCCATCTCACTGCGGTTTCACCCTGCTGTCCAAGCCTCCATCTCACTGCTGTGACACCCTCCACTTCCTGCTGGACAGGAAGAGGAAGAGAGGAGATGATTACAGACCCACAGTGATGACTCCAGGCCCCAGCCTCCACATGGACACCGGAAGGACCCATCTTGTCTGCTTATACTTACTTTGATGTTAAGTTTTTATTACTTGTTTGCCATATTAAATCGCAGTGTTAACTCAGAGGCGCCTGTTTTGTTTGTTGAAGATTTAGAAAATGGCTGCTCAAGAGAGGCCAGGGGAACTGAGGGTTCAACTATTCCATGGAGGGGACCCACGTCCATCCCGAGACCGCCAGAGAATTGGGGGGGGCACTTACCATACCACAATATCAGGTAGGCGCCACTCTGAACAGACTACCTCCCACCCGGGATGGGGGTGCTGCCAGCCAAGGGGTACGCTGTGACTCAGGGCGTTCGCGTACCAGCGAGACGGTCCACTTGCGGGCTCGTTTCCGGTCTAATGGGGGTCTGTCGTGGCAAGGCCTAGTGCTGGACTATAACCTGCTCACGCTCGCTGGCCAGGCTGGGAGACCTTAAGGATCTAGAATATCCAGTCCGAAACCCAGCCAGCTGTTGCTTGTAGTTCTCCAGGAACTCTACTAAAAAGAATAAAAATTACAAAAAAAAGTTCCAAAAAAACAAAAAACAAAAAAAAAAACAAAATTAGCTAAAACCGAAGTCCCAGCAGGGAACTAGGCCCTACTTCTAAACTAGGCAGAAACAAACAGAACTGTAGCAGAGTGTGTGGGGTTATGCCTGCAGGGACAGCCCCATAAGCGTGGTGAAAGCTTTTTTTCTGCCTAGTGTCCTACTCCTGTGGGGGGCAGCATAACCCAATGGTCAAGATGATATGAAGCTGCGTCTGTCAATGAATGATAGAGAAATCTGCATTTCTGTCAGTAGAGGGTATTGCGGGGAAAGGCTCCAGTTTGGTTTGCCTACAGTGGGCCAAACTATCTACTGTATCCCAACAATCCCCCAAAGGTAGTTGGGGTAGGAGGTATATTCTGACCTCAGGCCTAGACGGTTAAAAAAAAAAAAAAAAGAAGAAGAAGTACATGTTTGACAAATTTACTTTTAACCTTTAAAATGATTTCCATTAGTGTTCCCTGCCATCACAGCATATATAGTTTACCCATTTAGTCTAGTCAGTAAATTGGTGCAATTTACTGACTAGAGAGCAAAGCAGCAATTTGCAAATATTTTGCGGAAAAAAAAAAGAAATTCCTAAATGCTACAGGGATGAGAAAAACATAGCATGCCAGGAGGTGCAAAAAAAATAAAAAACACACACAAGGAATGAAGTGCGGACCGCAGTGAAAAGTGCAAGTAGCTTTCCCGCCAGAGTTTTCATTCCAGAAACTCTGCTAAATCAACCACAAAGGGGTTGATTTACTGCACAGAAACCAATCAGCTTCCAGGTTTTGTTTTTGCCAAAGCAGACTTGAACAAACTGAAGTTAGAAACAGATTGGCTACCAAGTACAGCTGCACCAGACTTTGCACTCCGTATTAGTAAAATAACCCCCAGAGTATTTCTTCACCAGCAGTATCTGCAAGTAAGAAGTGTTGCAAACCACTACCTCAAAAATACCTAATCCCTTAATTTATAGATTGGACACTTGAAAAATTTCAAGAGAATTTATCAAGCTCTTTCAAGGGCAATGCATGCTTCTGGATAAGTATGGTCAATAAGGAAATGCATACTGGCAGAAAGCTTTTCAATTATTATTGGGATTGCCAAATTAGGTTCTCATGCATAGTTAAAATGTTCCTAACATATACAGTCCTTTATTTGAAATAAGTTCTTTTTTTGGCTGTCCCCTCAAAACACACAGCAATTAATGCCTGAACGGCTAACAAAAGTGAGTACACCCCTAAGAAACAATGTTCAAATTGGGCCTAAAGTGTCAATATTTTGTGTGGCCACCATTTTCCAACACTACCTTAATCCGATTGGCCATGGAGTTCACCAGAGCTTAACAGGTTGCCACTGGAGTAGTCTTCCACTCCTCCATGACGACATCAGAAAGCTGGTGGATGTTAGAGACCTTGCGCTCCTCCACCTTCCGTTTGAGGATGTCCCACAGATGCTCAATAGGGTTTAGGTCTGAAGACATGCTTGGCCAGTCCATCACATTTACCCTCAGCTTCTTTAGCAAGGCAGTGGCCATCTTGGAGGTGTGTTTGGGGTCATTATGTTGGAATGCTGTCCTGCGGTCCAGTCTCCAAAGGGGGGGGGGGGGGAATCATGCTCTGCTTCAGTAAGTCACAGTACATGTTGGCATTTATGGTTCTCACAATGAACTGTAGCTCCCAGTGCCCGCAGCACTCATGCAGCCCCAGACCACGACACTCCCACCACTATGATTGACTGTAGGCAAGACACACTTGTCTTTGTACTCATCACCTGGATGCGACACACACGCTTGACACCATCTAAACAAAATAAGTTCATCTTGGTCTCATCAGACCACAGGACATGGCTCCAGTAATCCAGGTCCTTAGTCAGTCCTCAGCAAACGATTTGTGGGCTTTCTTGTGCATCATCTTTAGAAGAGGCCTCCTTCTGGGACGAAAGCCATGCAGACCAATTTGATGCTGTGTGCGGCGTATGGTCTGCGCACTGACAGGCTGTCCCCCCCCCCCCCCCCCAACAATCGCTGCAGAAATGCTGGCAGCACTCATACTTCTATTTCCCAAAGACAACCTCTGGATAGGACGCTGAGCACATGCACTCAACTTCTTTGGTCAACCAGCTCAGTTTCAGGGTCTTGGCAATCTTCCTATAGCCTAGGCCATCTTTATGCAGAGAAACAATTCTTTCAGATGCTCAGTTTTTTGGAGAGAAAGAGAAAGAGAAAGAGAAAGAGAAAGAGAAAGAGAAAGAGAAAGAGAAAGAGAAAGAGAAAGAGAAAGAGAAAGAGAAAGAGAAAGAGAAAGAGAAAGAGAAAGAGAAAGAGAAAGAGAAAGAGAGAGAGAGAACACCAAATTGACCACACCTGCTCCTCATTCACACCAGAGACCTTGTAACACTAATTAGTCACATGATACCGGGGAGGGAAAATAGCTAATTGGGCCCAATTTGGTCTTTTACACTTAGGGGGGGTACTCCCTTTTGTTGCCAGAGGTTAGACATTAATGGTTGTTTGTTGAGTTATTTTGAGGGGGGATAGCAAATTTACACTGTTATACAAGCTGTACACTCACTAATTTACATTGCAGAAAAGTGTCATTTCTTCAGTGTTGTCACATGAAAAGATAAAATATTTACAAAAATGTGAGGGGTGTACTCACTTTTGTGAGATTACACACACACTATTTTATTTAGGGTAGAAATGCACCCCCCCCCCCCTTTCCCCCAAAGCCCTACCTTTTACCAACTACAGGGCTCCATGTGAAAGTTGGTGTTAAGAAAGCATTGGCTCTTTTGGGAGTCAATGGCTGGAACTTGAAAGAGGACAGTCCATCCAATGGTTGAAACTCGAAATTCTCTGGAGCAAAGGACGGCTTTCTTTCTTCTCGTACGGTGGTCTCTGTAAGGATCTCACTTTCCACAGCTGTCACTTTGTTGGTAATATCTGGCTTTGGCTTTTCTTCAAAAACCACCTCTGGTTTCAACTTTTCAGATTTCTCTTGGTCAGGTACTGCAGGCTTAAAAAAAAAAAAGGGAGAAATTTTAATCAATTTTAAGATTTAGTAGGAGGGTGGGAGGTTTCCAACTCAGTCATGCTTTTATTGCAGCTCGCATCCCTGTCAGTCAGAACATCTCATTACTTCCAGTATGGTGACCTGAATGGGAAGCAAGATTAAATCTTTCCAAGACACAGGCAGCAATAAAAAACCGGAGGGAAGGAGTGAAGAGGAAGGAGCTTTTATTAAAGTTTATGCCACTGGTTGGAGAGATTTAGACAGTCAATTTTTCTTAAGCTCCATTCAAATCAATGCGTTTATTCATGGTTTTTGCAGACATGCAGGACATTATTTTTAACATAGGTTCCTATGGAACACGTTCATATATCAATGCATTTTTTTACCTCTGCGTCTTTGGAAACAGTCAGACTTAAAAAATTTTGCTTTTTTTTTGGTTCAATAGTGAAGCTGCAAAAAAAAAAAAAAAAAAAAAAAATGTAGTGCAATTTTACTGTGGTTTGCATTGGTTTTAATCTGTCCAATAACAGAATTTGGGGGAAAAAAAAAAAACCCAGCAAAAAAGCACTGCAGAACGCTTAATAGCAAACTGCATAGGTGTGATTGAGTCTTCGTGACCACACAGGAAAATCTCCCCAGTGCCTATGGGAACTCAACAGGGGCTTTAACACTTGCCTATTCAAGTTCAGCTGAAGCGACTTTAGTATAGCTGGCAATCCTACAGCAATCCTTAAGCGCCATGTACATTAGAAAGTAAACTTTAAAGTGGAGTTCCACCCATTTTTGGAACTTTAGATCTATGTAATCCCCTTTAAAATGGCTTTTACCAATGGAAACTCCGCGGGGGCGGAGGCGGGGCAGACACGGCTCAGTACAGATACAGCTACTGCGAGATTTCTGGAATAGAATACATCCCAGCAGACACTGCGGATCGCCGAATGACGTCATCGCCGATCGGACCAGGAAGTGAGGAGAGGAGGAATAAAGCCGAAATTAAGGTATTTACTAGCAGAAAAAAAAAAAAAAAAAAAAAAAAAAGTTTCCATTGGTAAAAGCCGTTTTAAAGGGGATTACATACAGCTATGTATTCCAACCTATTAAAAATGGGTGGAACTCCGCTTTAAGAATACACAGCTTTCCCCTACAGTGGCATTTTTACAGACTACTGAAATATTCTAATACAATATATAGATACACCAAACTATAGGACAGCATGAGAGATGCTACAAGTAGTACTAGTTTGACTAGAGTGTGGAATACAGAACCCTTACCTCTGGTTCTATTAATGCAGATTCCTGTTCAGAGTTCTCTTTGGTGGTTCTTTTTTGAGGCTTGTCCACTACTAAAAAAAAACAAATACTGTGCTGGTGAAAACCGTGAATATTAACAAAGTCTTTCATGTACACAAATTGGGATAAATAACTCCATCCAGGCACACAAACCTATCCTGTGTTGCTAGCGAGTGCAAACTGCATACTCAACCTCAGTAACACTACTGCCTACAATAAAGTTACCTGAAGTGTTGATTGCTTTCACTGTTGGAAGCCGACTCGTGGCAGCTATAGCTGCTGTTGCTCTTGTATTTCTGGCAGATGGAATAGCAGTGACTAAACAAAAAAAAAAAAAAAAAAAAAAAAAGGGAGGACAAAATACATTACTATGAAAAGCGAGGTACTCAATCCATATACAAAACTATTGTGCAACACTGGCCTGGGGCATAGCAAGGCACTAGCAATACATTTTTTTTGAGGTGGGAGAGAAAAAAAAAAAAAAAAGACCCCTCCTTTCCATTTTTTTGTAAATAAAAAGTATTTAATCCCAAAGTGGATAGAGCAAACATGCACAATACATACAATGTAGTTGTGGCATTTGAGGTTATACCATGCCAGAAAGCATAATTTAAACACGTATTCTTCAAAATGAACATTTGGGTAGATAGTCATTGTGGTTTTTAATAAGATAATTTATACAAGAGCCATTAAAAACAGGAATCCGCCATTGCCCATTACCTTTGTTTTCCTTCTCATTCTTTTTTGGGGCAGTTTTTGGTCCACGTCCTTTTGAAGCAGTTTGGTCAGAGATTTTGTTTAGTACGGGCACCTGCAACAATGAGCAAAACTGAGACCCCTTTTCTGGCTTAAAAAACACACACACAAACCTACCTGTGAGAAAAAAAATGGTGATAAACCAAAGCGAACTGCGCAAATTACAGTGTACTAGAACTTTTCCATTAATCGTGAATACATGAATAAATTAAATGTGGATGGTCCGGATTCTTTGTGGATACCAATGCTTATTGTGACCCCCTATAATTAAGGGGTCATATCCTTCTGGTAAGGAGTATTAAGATCACTGAGTGAAGGTGAAGGTTTAAACACCACTTCTATCAAGTCTGTGCTTCTAATGACTGCTGCGGTTAACCATTTAATCACCTTGATATTTTAAGCACCAAAGGACTTTATTTATGGTGGGCTTGTGCTTTTATCAATTGTTGTGGTTTTCAATCACCATTGATGGTTTTAAGCACAAACGGACTGTTTTTTAATTGAATTAAATTATTTATTCACTTGCACCCATGCAATTTTTGTTTATAATTATTGTTGAGCGCAATATATAATTTTAAATTTTACAAACCTACCTGTGCAGGCCGAGAAAGGGGTTTATGAACAGGAGCTTCTATTTTGGCTGCCGATCTGGTAACTCTAGTCACAGCAGGTGGCACAGTCTAAAAAAAAAAAAAAGTCAAAGGATACTAGTGAATCACTAATAGTTCCCATCCATATCGGCAAGGAAATCACATCACTGGAGAGACCTTTTGGAAGAAAAGTCAGCCAATATAGGAAAAATACACTGAGAATGCGGTGCAACAAAAGCCCTGGGGGACAACAGTCAGTTTAAAGTGAAACTAAAATGTAAAGTGAAGATTTACCATGTTAGGTCTCATGCACACAGGGTGTTAGGAAAAAAAACGTGCTGCAAAGCCACTAGCAAGGCCAGGAAAAAAGCAGCTGTAAAGCATGCTTTCAGTAGCTTTTACCATGCGTGTCAATGCACATTCCGCCGTGTTAGCTCTTAGCAGCATTTCTCAGCCTTTATTAAAAATCAATGGTTGCCTATGAGAGTCGTCTTTCAGCCCACTGATTTGAATAAAAGTCGCATCCAAGTTAAATCATAATGATCCGACTTGCGCTCTGAGGATCTTGAAAGGGAATCCCATGCCAAACCCCCCCCCCCCCCAGAACATACCAGGGCACACACCCTCAACATTGGTGTGGGGGGGGGGGGGGGGTGTCCTTATCAGAATCTAAAAGCCCCCTTTAACAAGCCCCCCCATTGAGTATGCATTGTACCCCTACCCGTTCATCCCAAAATAGGCAGTGTATTGTAAATAATTACAAGAGACAGTTTGGAGAAGTCCGTTATTAAAAAATCTTTCTCCAAAATTCTGCCTCCGGTCTTTTGTGTAGCCAACCCAGTCCTTCAAAGCGTTTTCTGTGGCTTCCTATTGGGCGTGGCCACCTGGTGACGTCACCCGGAGACCCCAATCCTGTTGTCATGTCGACAAAAGAAACAAACCACCCACGGTTGTTGGCAAAAGGCCCTTGTCCCCATTAACACTGGATGCTGAACGTGTGACCTGGTATGGTTCAGGAGGGGGGCACTCGCTCAGACCCTTCCCTTTCCTGACCTGCATGCTCGGATAAGGGTCTGGTATGGATTTTTTCTCCCCCCCCCCAGAACCTACCTGTACAGGCCGAGATCGAGTAGAAGGAACTGGAGCATTTATTTTGGCAGCTGGTCTGGTAACTCTGGTCACAAGAGGGGGCACAGGCTGAAAAACAAAACAATTGGATTATGAACATAAGTTGTCAACTATTTTCATGATTAGTTGAGTTGGTCAGCCAATTACTTGGCCGGCAAACAGAATGCATTTGTTTACATTGTAGAAAATACAGTACAGTAAAGCACACAAACAGCTCAGTACACCATTTATACATGTCAGTATACACAGTGCAGCGCTCATACAGCTTAGTACACAGTCCATACATGTCATAAGTGCTTGAGAACTTGTGAATGTTAAGAGCAAAGCCTCATGGGGACATGTAGTCCTGGGCAGGAGAAGGAAGTAAGGGATTCTAAAAGATTTTACCTTGCTATAGCGGCACTAGCCTAAACTATTTATAGTATTTTTCACAACAATTTTTGAACTTTTTGCCGACAGTCCCTGAGTTAACACATGGGAGTTCCTGGAGCATGTTTCACCACCCAACCCCCTCAGAGGCTGCGGACCTCGTGGGGTCCCGGGTCGCTTTGTCTACTATGACAGCGGTCCTGCAGTCACCGGTGTCCAAAGCAGATATGGCCCTTCAAAATAGGACGAGTAAAAAGAGTCCGCCTTCACCTGCATCCTCTGCTTCTTCAGATTCTGAGCTAGGATTGGCAGCCGGACGCAAGTCACCCTATTGGGTCTGCGGCAAGGCACCCGAGTGCTCTGATGGTGAGGATGAATTCTCTTCCACTACAGTAGCGCATGAAAAAGCGCTGGTAGATGCATTGATTGTATCAGTGCGGGAAACTTACAAAATTGGAGGAAGAAGCTACTGCACTGTCGGCTGTGACAGTTGAAGTCGGTACGTGCAGAACTTCCAAGTTGACAAAAAGGTATTCCCCTTTCTCGCCTATTTTGACAAAATCACCACAAGTCAGTGGGGTTCCCCAAACACAACAGTGTCCCCAAGCATTTTTCTAGAAGATATTCTTTTGCAGAGTCCCTGCTTAAAAGGGAGAAGAAAAAAAAAAAAAAAAACAAAAAAACTTACAGTACCACCTGTGGTGAACTCGCAAGTTTCCAGGTTAAATAAAGCCACCCTTCTTCCGGTGGAGGACTGTCCTTTAAAAAGGGCCCTTTTGACAAGACAGCCGAAACTCTGGTCTGATACCGGTTTTCCATGGCCAGTTTTCGCCATAACCTTGGTTTCCCAGACCTTGACGGAATGGGGGGGGGGGGGGGGGGTTCAACCTCCTCCTGGTAGGCCAGTTGGTCCAGAGGTTGCAGTACATCTGTGATGCCTCTCTGGATGTGGTCCCCCTAGCCTGCAGGGTGTCCGTGACAGCTCTGACTCTTCGCCACTTGATATGGTTGAAATACTGGTCTGTGGACCAGGCTTCCAAGAAGGTATTGACGGATCTCCCTTTTGTAGCAGACCGCTTGTTTGGAGCTTCCATGGGGGGAGATCTTACTGGGAGGTAAGAGTACTCTGCTTCTGCAGACTGCCAGGAGTAAAAGAGGCTTGTCGCAAGCGTGGCCCTTTCCTCTCGGCCCACAAGTGGTCCTTTCCTCCCTCGGGATCTAAGGACCAGAGATTAAAATCCAACCGTAACCCTGCAGCAGGTTTCAAGAGGCCCTGGCCTGGTAAGTCAAGAGTTGGTCCCTCCAGAACCGCAAACAAGCCCACTTCTGGCTGATGGGGCTCCATCAGCCCCGTATCTAGGGTAGGGGTGGGGGGACATCTTTGCTTTTTTCCAGATTCGTGCTTTTTTCCAGACTCCTGGGATTCAAGACAAATGGGTTCACAAGTTAATTAGGTCCGGTTACAAGCTCGAGTTACGGTCCTTACCTCTGGCAAGGTTCTTTCCTTTAAATCTGCATTTGTCCCAAGATCACCTACGAGGTCTTCTGGGGGCGGTACAGGATCTGCTCTCACGGGGGGTCATTATACCAGTGGAATCTGAACTCTTTCAGGGGTTTTATTCAAACCTATTTACGGTTCCCAGGAAGGAAGGCAAGGTCCGCTCAGAAATTTAGAATCGAGTTCATTTGCACAGTAGCGGCATCCCTTCAAGGGCATTTGAGGAATATCAAGCCTCTATCGATATCAAGGACGCTTGCCTTCATATCCCAATGTGCATTGGGCATCAGCGTTTCCGTCACTTTGCCGTGGGCGAGGAGCAACCTGGTGTTGGCATTACTAAGGCAGAAGGCGATTGAAGTGCTGGGGTACCTGGATGATCTCCTTCTGGGAGCAGTCTCTGAATGCCTTGGGGAAAAAAAAAAAAAAAAAAAAAAAAAAAAAAAAAAAAAAGAAGGACTATCTGGACAAGTCGGTGCAAACATTGCAAGAGTTTGGATGGAAACTGAATTTCCAAAAATATGTTCTGGTCCCGACCACCAAACTGGACTATCTGAGCCTGACCCTGGACATGACCTCAGCCAGGTTGTTTCTTCCAGAGGTAAACTCCAGAAGTTGCAGGATGAGGTGCGGCTCCTGTTGTCTGACCGGCAATCATCCCTCAGGACTTGCATTGTAAGTGCTGGGTCTGAGGATTTCCACTATCAAAGCAGTTCTGTTTGCTCAGTTCCATACCAGGTATTTCCAGAAGGAGATTCTTGCCAAATGGAACAATAATTCAGTCTCTGGACAATCTGATCCTATTGAGCCGGAGTACGAGAGGGTCTCATATGGTGACTCTGCTCTTCCACAGGGAAAAAGCCTCTCTCCCCCTGTACTGGACGGTGGTCGCCACAGATGCCAGCCTGTCTGGTGGGGGGGAGGAAGTGTCTTGGGCACGGATCTGGCTCAGGGAGTTTGGACCCTGAAGGAGTAGAGTCAATATACTTGAAACTTGGGTGATCAGGTTTTGCCCAACTCACTGGATGGATTGTCTGCAGGGGCACCTGGTAAGGATTCAATCGAACAATGGCATATGTCAATCAAGGGGGCACCAATAGTGCCCTAGCGGCCCGGGAAGTAGCATGCATTCTAAGGTGGGCAGATAGGTTTTTTTCCCCAGCTATCTCTGCCGTACATGTTCCAAGCGTGGAAAATTGGCAAGCGGACCTACCTCAGTCAGCAGACGTTGCATCAGGGGAGAATGGTATCTCCACTAGGAGGAGTTTCATCAATTGTCTCTTGGGGGGGGGGGGGGGGGGGTACTCCTGATATGGACCTTTTGGCCTCATCTCAACAGGAAGGTGATGAGGTTTGTAGCAAGGTCTCAGGATCCTCTAGCCGACACCAGACACTCTGGTGGCTCCTTAGGGCCAGTATCGTCTGATGTACACGTTTCCTCTGCCAACTCTTCTGCGAAGAATCGAGGCAGAAGGGGTTCTGGTCATCCTAGTGGCCCCAGACTGGCCTCACAGGTCCTGGTATGCAGACCTAGTATGGCTGGTCTCAGATGTCCCTTGAGAGACTCCCTCTCAGGGAAGAACTGTTAACTCAAGGACCGATCTTCCATCCTGCTTTACAGGCGCTGCCTTTAATGGCTTGGCTATTAAAAGCCAGGTGCTGAAGGATAGAGGGGTGTCTGAATCTGATTGCTATGCTGTTAAAAGCTAGAAAGTCTACTTCTAGGAAGATATAGCTGAATAACGTACATTACGGTGCGAGTCTGGGGATCTTCCTGCTCCTTCTCGGTGACTCTCGTTTAAAGTTCTCCAAAGGAGGTGTAGATCAGCGTTTGGCCTTCGGTACCATCAAAGGGCAGATTTCAGCCCTAGTAATTTCCTTTCAACGCCCGTAGGGATGTACCCCGTAAGAGGATGGCCGTGTCGGCTGCGACAATTTCCAGATGCGTTAGACGGTGGTGCAGGCCTATTCTATTAAGGGTCAGGATCCTCCTTTCCCCGTTAAGGCACATTCTACGAGGGCGCTTAGTGCCTCCTGGGCCTTCTGTCATCAGAAGGTAATACAGGTTTGCAAGGTAGCCACCTGGTTGTCCGTGCATACATTCACAAACATTTATAAGGTGGATGTGCTGGCATCTGCGGAGGTTTCTTTTGGCTGCAAGGTTTTGCATGCTGCTGTTGGGAGAGGTTAGTCCTTTTTGAGGGTGTATTGCAGGTGTGCTCCAGTGGTTCCTGGTTGAGCTCCTGTTTTGCCTGGTTGGCTATGTTTAGCCTTTGGGGAGTGTGTTTTCTTTCAGTTTTCTTCCCACCCCTCATATTGACACTGCTTCGGGACGTCCAATCGGTCAAGAAGATGAAGAGCGGTGTCCGTCAATGAACATCAGAGAAAAGGATTTTACAGTAAGACAAAACTGGATTTTTGTACTTACCGTAAAATCCTTTTCTCTGAAGTTCATTGACATATACAGCTCCATATCTTCTTAACCATTGGTTATGCTGCCTCCTACAGGAGTAGGACACTAGACAGGAAAAAGCTTTACCACACTGAAAGAGAGTGTATCAAAGTGCTTTGATTAAATATTAAAGTTCATGGTATATTTCAGCTAGTGGGCTCTTGCAATGACATTAACGAGTCATTCTGGCACACCTCAATCATACATCCTTTGACACTTGGCAGTTCTATTTTTGCATATAGACGACAGACATTGATAGGTGTTTACATATTAAACACCTTTTATTCATTCAGACACCTTTTATTCATTCATTTGGACACTTAACAAGTTAGGCTTCGCATAGAGATTACAGACAACACCTGAACACTGACAATCACTTACATATTAACACATCAGACAGCTGAGCAAGAGACGGAACTGCCCTTTCCACAAACAAACTTTCAGACACACTACACCCCACATTTTCAGCACTGTGTTAGGGAAACAAAAGCCTTTTCATATATTGTCTTAGTATATACACATTTTATTGTTAAGTTGATATAACAAAAAACTATCAGCGCAAAACCAAATATGTGATATAACACTCAAAATAGGTAAAAACACTGTGCGTGAATAATGTACTGAAAAAGTGCATAAATATCACTGTGCATAAAACATATATAGGCGGCAGCATACACCAATCGTGTTCACATCCCACAATAAATCAAAATAAGTACAAAATACTGGCGCAGCACATTTTTTGTATTTATTTTTATTGTTAAGTTGACCCATGAATTGTAACTGGTTCAAACTGGTTTTTGCCGCTCAAATTTCCTTTAAATATGTGAGCCAAACTTGAAATAAAATTAGATGTATCTACATTAAGTTTAAGTTGCTATGTGTCGTTGCATCTCCTGGCCAGCAGACGGAAAATTCACTACACAGGGGGAGTTAGGACTGAAGGGTCGTGAATCATCTTCTACCTGCCTCTTGACGTAAATGAGCTAACAAACACTTATTGGGTTGTCCCTGCAGGCATAACCCCACACACTCTGCTACAGCAATCAGTTTCCTTGCAAGCAGTGTTTAGAAGATAAAAAAAAACCCCATTCCACTCAGAGGGGCGGGTGCTGCATCTGTCAATGAACTTCAGAGAAAAGGATTTTACGGTAAGTACAAAAATCCAGTTCTTTATCGTTCATTGACAGACGCAGCTCCATATCTTGACCATTGGGACGTTCCACAGTACTATTTGTATGAGGGGTGGAAAAACGATGCAAACAAGAACGTAATTCCCCAAGGCTAAACTTAGCCAACCAGTTAACATGGAGCTCAAACAACTGGAGCTCACCTAGAAAAAACATACACCCTCAAAGAGAAATAAAGGTTCTCTTTTAAACAGCAGCCTGCAAAACCTTGCGGCCAAAAGAGGCATCCGAAGATGCCAACACATCTACTTCGTAGAACTTTGTGAACGTGTGCACAGACGACCAAGTTGCAGCCTTGCAAACTTGCATCACTGACGCTTGATGGGGAAAAGGCCAAGAGGCACTCAGCACCCTAGTAGAATGCGCTCTAACAGGGAAAAGGAGGAACCTAACCCTTCAGTGAATAAGCCTGAACCCCCATCTGCCTGATCCATCTAGCTATGGTCGCAGCAGACGCAGCCAATCCCTTACGAGGTCCCTCTGTAAAGGACAAAAAGAGCATCTGATTTTCTGAAAGACTCAGTAGCCACCAGGTAAACCCCGATTGCCCGAACCACATCCAAAGAAAGCAAAGCAATTTCCTTGAGATGCTTGAGCTTAGGATAAAGTGAAGGCAGCACAATGTCATTCAAATGAAAATCAGAAACCACCTTAGGAAGAAAAAAAAGACTGATTAGGTCGAAGTACCACTTTATCTCTGTGGACCACCAGGTAAGGAGAGCGGCAGGACAACGCCGCCAATTCAGAAACTCTGCAGGCAGAAGTGATAGCCACAAAAAAAAAAAAAGGCAACCTTCTGAGACGATGAAAGCAGAGAAATGCCCCCAATGTTCTCAAAAGGATGCTTTTGAAGAACAGAGAATACCAAAGTCACATCCCATGGAGGCAACAGGGATTGCCTCAAAAGAGCCATACGGCGCACCCCCTGAATCAAGTCATGCGCAGCTAACGGGCGTTGGAAATATATAGCCAAAGCTGACACTTGGCCTTTGCTAGTGCCTAAAGCCAACCACTGTTCAACCCCTTTTTGCAGAAAGAGCAAACACCCTAGCTACCGAAAACAAGCGAGGGTGCACCTTCAGCGATTCACACCAAGAAATGTACGCTTTACACGTACGATAGATCGATCTTCCTGGAAGTAGACTTCCTGTCCTTCAATAATGTAGGAATAAGAGTCAGAAAGACCTCTATCCCTCAACACCTGGCTTTCAACAGCCATGTCATTAAAGGCAGTGAGTGTAAAGCAGGATGGAAGATCGTACCTTGAAGCAGCAGATCTTCCCTGAGATGAAGTCTCCAAGGAACATGGGCGACCAGCCTTACCAGGTCTGCGTACCAAGACCGCCAAGGCCAGTCTGGTGCTACCAGAAGTACCGGAATGCCTTCCATCACCGGCCAAGAATCCTCGGCAGGAGTACGAGTGGAGGGAAGGCATAAATCAGTCGATATTGGCTGCAAGGAGCCACCAAAAGCATCTGTGGCATCGGCAATAGGATCCCGCAACCTGGCCACAAACCGCTGGACATTTCTGTTGAGGTGAGACGCAAACAGATTCACCTACGGAGTCCCCCCACCGGACCACACAAGAGGTGAAACACCTCCAGATGAAGGGACCATTCATGCAGTCACATTTTGACAAAAGCCCTAAAGGACCAACAATGGATTTAGTTCTGCTTTAAAGTGAAGAGAACGCAACATGAAGGTTTGCCATATTATATTACAGGAACACCTAGAAGAAATATTTTAACAGGTTTCAGACCGGCCGCCGTAGCTTTACTGCGGCAGGCAGCCCCTCCTGCGCGAACCGGGGTAAGACTGCGTCGGTGGCGAGCATGCACCGGCTCACTCCCGCCCCCCACTAGACAGCAGGGATGCCGATGTACGGGGCTGGCGGCACCGATTGCCACCAGCCACCTGCGATCGCTTCCCACTGAGAGAAGAACAGTCAGCAGTTGTAAACACAGGCGATCGTTCCCTCAAATGATCACAGAGCGCCTTTGATCCTTTTATCTAGGATCACAGGTCTCTAGTCATTTCACAAGCCCCCCCCCCCCCCCCCACAGTAAACACTCCCGTAGGCTTATATTTAACCCTATCAAACCCCTTCCTTCACAGTAACAGTGCATATTTTTAGCACTGATTACTGTAATGTCACTGGTCCTCCCAAAAGTGTCAAAGGTCAGTTAGGTGTCCGATCTGTCTGCCGCAATCTTGCAGTCCCACTAAAAATGGCAGATCACCGCCATTACAAAAAAAAAAAAAAAAAAAAAAAAAAAAAAAAAAAAACACGACCCCACACACAGTAAAGAAAACCCAACCATACAATCCCATATACACAATCCAATACCCACAGTTGATCCGGAGGAAGGCAAGAAACTACAGCAAAGCATTATCCAATTTGCTACAACAGTGGGAAAAAAAAATTCCTTCATGATCCCAAGAGGCAAATCAGATATTCCCTGGATCACCTTTACCTATAAATATTAGTACCCATTTATTTAGATTATGTACACCTAGGAAATAATCCAGGCCTTTTTTAAAAGCAATCTAGTGAGCTAACAAGAACCACCTCTGGAGGGAGTCTAGAACACATTTTCACAGCTCTTCCAGGTAAGATTTTAAATCTTCCAAGAAATAGATTTTCTAGTGTTTAACAGTGTAGGAATCACCAAGTCAGACAACCCTCTACAGCCAAGCTGTGACAGCCAGCGACTGTAAAGCAGGATGGAAGATTGCCCCTTGCATCAACAGATCTTCCCTGAGAGGAAGTCCTCAAGGAGCATTGGTGACCAGCCGTACCAGATAGGAGAGGCCAGTTGGGAGCCACTAGGATGACCGGAAACCCTTCTGCCTCGATCTTGCACTGGAGTTTTGGCAGAAGCTTGAGAGGAGGAAAAACGTAAATCAGACAATACCTAAACCTCTCCACTTTCCTGTTGAGTAGAGAGGCCAACAGATCCACCTCAGGAGAACCCCACTGGAGACAACCTTGGTGGTTGATATAGGCCATGACATTGTCCGATTTAATCCGTACCGGACACCCCTGGAGACGGCATGTCCAATGATCCAGACAGTCTGATCGCTTGAGAGTTCCAGTACATTGATCGGTAGCCTGGACTCTTCCAGAGCCCATACCCCCCCGAGCACAATCTGTGCTGAGGACGCCTCCCTACCCAGACAGGCTGGTGTCAACCATCCATTACAGGGGGAATAAACGATTTACCCTGATAAAGTGCCAGAGAACAAAGCCACCAAACCAGGAACCCCCACGTACTCTGGGTCAACAGTATCTGATTGTCTAGATACTGAGGATTCTTGTTCCATTTCACCAGAATTTTTTAAGAGCCATCGTGTAGAACTGTGCAAACAGAACAGCCTATAAAAAAAAAAAAACAAAAAAAAAAAAAAAATAAAAAAAAAAAAAAAAAAAAAAAAAAAAAAAAAACACACGACATCAAGCCCAGTACCCACATGCAAGACTGAAGCGATAACAGTCTGCTGGACAGCAGAAGCTGAATTGCATCCCGCAATTTCTGACCTTTACAGAAGAAACACTCTAGCTGAGGCAGAGTCCAGAGTCAGACCCCGATAGTCCAGGCTTGTGGACGAAACTAGAGCAGACTTCTGAAGATTCAGAACCCAACCTAACTCCCTCAGAGTTCGCAGAGTATTCTCCAAGCTGACCAACAGAGCAGTCGAAGATTCTGCTCGCAAAAATAGATCGTCCAGATATCCCAGTACCGCTATCCCCCGTTGACGCAGCAATGTTAGCACCGGGGCCAAAACTTTTGTGAAGACCCAAGGAGCGGAGGCGAGACCAAAAAGGGTAACAAGGCGAGACCAAAAGGGCCACAAACTGATAATGCTCTTCGCCCACGACAAAGCAGTGGAAGCGCTGGTGGCCGATACATATTTGAATGTGTAGGTAGGTGTCCCTGATGTTGATGGAGGCGAGGAAATCCTCTTGATGTAGGGACGCCGCCACCGTGCAAATGATTGCATTCTGAACTTCTGTAGGCGGACAAAGCAATTTAGCGCCTTGAGGTCCAGAAAAGGATGTACCTTGCCTTCCTTACTGGGAACTGTAAACAGGTTTGAGTAAAAACCTTGAAAATATTCAGATGTCGGAACCGGGACAATCATCTCTTGAAGTAACAAGTCTTGCACTGCCCTAAAGAGATCCCCTAACTGATCTGGGGACAAGTCAGGTTGGAAGGAAAGAACCTGTCGGGAGGATATGATCGAAATTCGATCTTGTAGCCAGGGCGAATGACTGTGGATCCACACGTCTAGTACCAGGGAGGTCCACATATCCGAAAACCTGGAAAGAGGTCCCCCCACCCCGCATATGGCTGAGGGCACCCCTTGTCCGCAGGTCTGGAATAATCCGCTCGTTGCTTGACAGACCAGGTCCCCTTTAGAACCCCCGGTGGAGGCTCTGAAGGGCTTAGATCCCTTGTCTTGAGACCCTGAGGGACAAAAAGGCCTCTTGTGAGACGAAAAGAAAGGCCCCAGTCTGCGACAAGGCTCCTTACACTTTGAAGCCTGAGAAAGAATAGTACTCTTTCCCCCTGTGCGGCCTTAGAAGCCTGGCCCATAGACCAACATTGCAGCCAGATAATGCACCGCAGGGCCACAGCTGAGACAGTCTATAAATCAAGGGAGCCGCATCCAAAGAGGTTTTTTTTGAAAGCCTCTTAGAGTGCATAACAAGGCACAGGGATCCCACACCATCACACATTTGGGCTCCCCTCAAAAAAGCTTCTAGAACTATAGTTACTAAATCAGAAAGCAGCTGAATTACAACATGCATTTTAGAGTGGACGTTACAAACAGATCCAATCCAACACCCATTGACAAAAAGTGCACAGCCATTATCAGATTTTTATTACTAAACGTACCTTTTCTTTTGTTTTAACTTGGAGAGCATGCTGGGAGGTGGGATGGAAGACTGGAATAAATGGGTTTTCAGGCTTGTATAGACCGCACTTGAAGACTCCTTTGTTTGCTTTTTCTCTCTGTTCCTTAAGTTTCCTTAGTTCCTTTTCTTCCAAATAGCGCTTCAGCATTGCATGGCGCCCAGAGTTAATGTTCTCTCTCTTTATACCAGGAGCTGCTGTAGAATTTAATACAAAATATAGGCATTTTTAAAACAAGTAAAGAATTGAGAGAGAAATGAACCCCCCCACCCCCCCCTCACACATTAGGTCCCCCTTTTGCTGCTAAAACAGACCCACTGAAGCATGGATTCCAAAGTAAAGAAACATCCACATGAATGGCAAGACCCAATGTTTCCAAGCAGAACATTACCCAAAGCATCACACTGCCTCCGCCGGCTTGCCTTCTCACAGTGCATCCTAGGGCCATGGTAAGCAACGCACAAGCCAGCCATTTAATAGGATGGAAAACATGATACATCACAGCAGGCCACCTATTACTCCGATATAGTTCTGCTGGTCATGTGCCCATTGTAGGTGCTTTTAGCCATGTACACGGGTTAGCATGGGCACCCCGTGACACCCATCAGAATTAGCAATAAAGCCCTGTACACATGGACTAAACTTCTGATGGCATTGTCTGGTTCAATAAAAACCGGCCAACATTTGGCCTGTGTACTGCAGCAAGTCTGCCGGAAGCAGGCTGTTCGGCTGGATTCTATAGGGGCATGACTGGAAAAGGTCTGACGACCGGTTCCAGTTCAACGATCTTAGCCAATGGCTGCTTTTTGTTTATTGGTTGAGCCAAATGGACTTGTGTCTTTTTTCAACCTGACTATATAAAAAGAAACCTCCCCCCCCCCCCCGTAGCGGTGTGTACTAGGCTTATCTTTTTCTGAAATTTGACCAATAGTAGCTCTTCTACTGCATTGTCCACATGGGCCGGTTTTCATTCCCATCTGCGTCAATGAGAGCCTTGGCCAATTTTTTGGCTGTACAGAACGCCACCAGGTAGCCATATTGCATTGAATTTACAGAAAACAACAACGCTGCAGAATTTAAAAAATAAACACATTTTTAAACAAAATTCAATTAAAATTTGTGTTACAATTATTTTTTTTGGCTCACTAAGAGCCCATTCACATTAGCGCGACTTGTCAGGCGACTTGTCAGCCTGACAAGTCGCGGTCCATTGAGTAGTACAGGACCTGTTCTAATAGGAGCGACACAAGTCGCTCCGACTTAGAAAAAGAGTCCTGTACTACTTTGGGGCGACCTCGGAGCGACTTGCATAGACTTCCATTATGTGAAGTCTCTGCAAGTCGCGCCAAAGTCGCGGTGCAAACGACTTCACAGGTGGCCCCCCGAAGTCGTGTCGCCTCAATGTGAATGGGCTCTAAAGGTTGAGAACTGAGCGATCAGTGGTGTTTGATCACTTCATTCTTAGTCTGAGGTGGCAGGGGACAGATGCAGCTTCGGATCAAGGCTGCATCCATCTAGGGATGAGGAGGAAGGAAAAAGTTTTTTAAATACACAACCCCATAAATTTTATTTTATATAGCAGCAGAACTACTAAGAGTGCAAGCTCAGCAACAAAAAGACTAGTGTAATAACAAAATCATAGACTCAAATAGGAGACTGCACACAAAACTATAGAAAAATCTCAAAAGCTAGATTACTACAAAAATACCAGAACAGTTTTGTAACAAAACCCCCCCCCCCCCACACACACACACACACCTCTCTCTCTCAAAACTACCAAGGAGGTCCCTGGGACATTCTCACCACAACTTTACACTATCTGGCTACATAAAAACTTGCCATTAGTTAATGGTCCATCAACTGAATGAACATTTTTCATACAGCAGGCATTTCTTCAACAAGACAACCTATATGCATTATGTATCTTGGTTGCAACAACAAATTGTTCATACAATGATCAAATCGCTGCTACTGAACAGTTGCTAGCTTGCATAAAAACTTGTCTTTTTTTTTTTTTTTTTTTAAGCAGGATTCCCCTGAAGCCCCTTTCACACAGGCGGACCGTTCAGATCCGCCTGTCCGTTTTTTTTTTTTTTTTGGCGGATCTGAACGGATGCCCCATCAGATGTCAGCGGAGACATGTCCTCTGACATCTGATCTGTCAAATCTGGACGGATGGAAACCCCATATTCCATCCGTCCAGCGGATCGATGAGAACGGACAGTCGGTCCGTTCCCATTCCCCCATGGAGAACAGCGGGACCAGACAGCTGTGTCTCTGCACACAGCGCGGAGACACAACTGCCATCCACCTGCTCAGCGGGGGAATCAGTGGATCGATCCCCCACTGAGAAAAACGGAGTCCGCCCATGGACTCCACAGTGTGAAAGGGGCCTTAGACTGCCACACGCTCAAACACATCAGATTAGGAAAAAAAAAAAAAAAATTATAATATACATACACTTTTTTTTTTTTTCTTCACACACACCTAAAATCTGGAATATCAAAAAGTAATATTTATAAAGTGAAACAGATGCATCTCACACAGATATTTCAAGCATTTTTTTAATTTTGAGGATTATGGCTTACAGCTAGTGAAAACCCAAAAATTCAGTATCTCAGAAATTAGATTACATAAGACCAATAAAATGATTTTTAATTAAGAAAATATTGGCTTACTGAAAAAGTATGTCCATGTAGTAATTTTTGCATGAATTACTGCATCAATGCAGGGTGGCATGTTATCAGCCTGTGGCACTGCTGTATTATGGAAGCCCAGGTTGCTTTGATAGTGGCCTTCAGCTCGTTAGCATTGTTGAGTCTGGTGTCTTTCATCTTCCTCTTGACAACACCCCACAGATTCTCTATAGGGTGTTTAGGTCAGTAAAGTGTGGTGGCCAGTCAAGCAAAGTAATACCATGACCACCACGTAAAAGCTGATCATTGGTATAGCCTTCATATTCAAGGTCTGCAGTTGACAATGCATGATAAAACACGCATCAAAACCTAGCGAAAGTACCGGATGGCAGTTTATATTTGTATTCACTAAAACTATTGGCTATTAAAAACAGGAAAAAAAAAAAAAAACCTTAGTTACTTACCGGTGACGGTATTTCTAAGAGCCTTTCAGGACAGCACCTGGAGAGAGCGCAGCTCCACCCAATCCACAGGAAACACTGCAAATAAAAACTCCTCCTCTTCCACCATGCCTCAGTCATATAGTAGCCTCCGACATGCTGGAAAACATAAACTACCACAGGTTAAACATTTACAAATTATATTATAAACAAAACCAAGGGGGGGTAGCTGCTGCTGTCCTGAAAGGCTCTTAGAAATACCGTCACCGGTAAGTAACTAAGGTTTTCTCAGATCGCCTTTCAGGACAGCACCTGGAGAGGATAAGCGAGTAACTTACACTTAGGGTGGGACCACTGCCTGCAGAACTTTTCTGCCAAAGGCTTGATCCTTAATTGACAACAAGTCCAACCTGTAATGTCTAATAAAGGTTGAATAGCTGGACCAGGTAGCTGCCTTGCAGATTTGATCAGGCGAAGCACCGGCCCTTTCAGCCCATGAGGTTGCCACAGACCTTGTAGAATGCGCCAAGATGCCTTCTGGAGGTTCTTCTCCTTGAGCTACATAAGCCTGTTCAATTGCCCATCTGAGCCATTTGCCTAAAGTGCTCTTTGATGCTTTTTCTCCTATACGGGACCCTGAGAAGATGACAAATAATGCATTTGTCTTTCTAAATTCCTTAGTTACCAGGAGGAACTGAAGTAAGCATCTCCTCACATCCAAGGTATGAAAGGATTCTTCCCGAGTATTACTAGGAGTTGAGGAGAAAGTTGGTAAGACAATTTCTTGTGATCTATGAAAAGATGAAGCAATCTTTGGAAGAAAGGCTGGGTCCGTTCTTAGGACTACTCGATCTGCAAAAATTGTCAAAAAAGGGTCTGAAATTGAGAGGGCCTGGATCTCACTGATCCTCCTGGCCGAGGTTATTGCTATCAAAAAGATAGTCTTCAAAATTAAATTCTTCAGGGAAGCCTCTTTTAAAGGTTCAAAAGGAAACTTAGTCAAACCTTGTAACACAATGGTCAAATCCCATTTGGGAAATACTTTAAGGGCTATTGGCCTGTTGCGGGCTAATGCCTTGAAAAAACGAATGATTAGAGTCTCTTGGGACAAAGTCTTTTCGAAAAAAACTGAAAGAGCCGCTACTTGCGTCTTTAAAGTACTTGCTGCTAGTCCTTTCTCCATTCCCTCATGGAGGAACTCAAGCACTGAAATTAAATTTTTTGATTCAAAATTTTTGCTGGAACACCAAAAGTTGTATTTTCTCCAGACTTTCAAGTAAATATCCCTAGTCACCTTCTTCCTGCTGGAGAGAAGGGTGGAGATAACTTTTTCTGACAGGCCTCTGGCTCTCAAGATGTCTTCTTCAGTAACCACGCTGTCAGTTGTAAGCGGTCCAGTTCTGGGTACACTAGGTTCCCCTGTGTCAAAAGATCTCTCCTGTACGGAAGTTTCCAGGGAGGTTCTGAGGCAAGATTCAGCAGGAGGGCGAACCAAGGTCTCTTTGGCCAGTAAGGTGTAATCAGAATCAAGTTGGTCTTTTCTTCCCTGAACTTTTTGAGAACCAACGGAATCAGTTGGAATGGAGGGAACGCGTAAGACAAACGGAAGTCCCATGGATGGGCTAGAGCATCCAAGCCCCAGTCCTGATCCTCCCTGTGTAGGGAAAAGAATCTTTGGACTTTGTTGTTCTGTTGACAAGCGAACAAATCTATTTGGGGAAGACCCCAGACTTCCACGATCTGCATGAATACTTCTTGATTCAGACTCCATTCTGATTCCAACACCTTTTTCCTGCTCAGCAGATCTGCTAGAAGGTTTTGTGACCCCTTCAGATGCACCGCTGTCAGAGAGGCTAGATTTTTCTCCGCCCAGGAGAGTAGCTGTATTGCCAGATCTGATAGCTGTCTGCTTCTTGTGCCTCCTTGCTTTGACACGTAGGCCACTGCTGTCATGTTGTCCGACAGAACTTGCACATGATGGCCCCTGACTGTCTGTTGAAAGGACCAAAGACCCAAAAGGATGGCTTTCAACTCCCGCCAGTTGGATGATTTCCTGGACTCTGCTTTGGACCATGTCCCTTGCATCGTCCGGCCTTCCAGGTGGGCTCCCCAACCCCACGAACTGGCATCCGTCGTCAGACGTTTGTTCGTCTGGAAAGTCCATTGCAGACCTTCTTCCAGATTTCTGGAATTCCTCCACCACCACAGAGATCTCTTTGCTTTCGTGGAGATTCTGATGGATTTCTCCAGATGTTCCGGGTATGACCAACTCTGCAGAATGTCTCTCTGGAGAAGACGGGAATGCAGTCTTGCCCACTGCACTGCAGGGATAGCGGCTGTGAGCAAGCCCAAAGCTGCCATGGCCGACCTGACAGTAACCTGATGATTGGTTTGTAATCGAGCAACTGCGTTCTGAGTCTTCTCGATCTTTTCTTGAGGTAGAAACACCTTCTGGAGGACCGAATATATTCTGTATCCCAGAAACTTTATCTGCCGAGATGGAATCAAGCTGGATTTCTCCAAATTCATGAGCCACCCCAGACTCTCTAGGTGGTCCCGAGTCTCCTGAAGGTGTACCAACGTCTGGCTCTTGGACTCTGCAAAAATTAGCAGATCGTCCAGGTAAGGGACAATTGAAATACCCCTCAGCCTTAATGGCTCTAGGGCATCCGCCATTACCTTGGTAAACACCCTTGGAGAAGATGAGAGGCCAAAGGGGAGGGCCCTGAACTGCAGATGCCAGACCGATTCCCCGAGATTGACCGCCAGCCTTAGGAATTTCTGGCACTCCTGATTTATTGGGATGTGCAGGTAAGCGTCCCTCAGATCCAAGGATGCCATGAAACAGTTTGGGGACAACAGTTTGGTCACTGAATAAATGGTGTCCATCCTGAAGTGCTTGTACCGAATTGATCTGTTTAGGATTTTCAAATTTAGGATCATTCGGTACTTGCCTGAGGGTTTTTTCACTAGAAAGATCTGAGAATAAAACCCACGGCCTTGTTGCCCCTCGGGGACTTGGATAATCACTTCCTGTTGAATCAGCTCTTGTAAAAGAGACATCATTGAGGAAGCCTCTTCCGGATTCCTTGGAAGGGGAGTAACATGGAATCTGCTTGGAGGTGTCTCCGAAAACTCCAGTTTGTATCCTTGAGCCACTATATTCTTTACAAAGGGGCTTGCGGATACCTCTTCCCAACGTGGGAGGAACCATAACAGCCTTCCTCCCACTGGAAGACTGTTGTCACTTGCTTTTATTGGCCTGGTCAGGTGGTCTAAAGAGGACTCCACCTTTCCCTTTGCCTTTATGGGAGGTCCATCTTGATCTCTGATCTTGTTCACGACCTCTGTTGGTTTGTTGAACAGAACGAAATCTCTTCTTAGGAGGCGATTTCTTTTTTGACGGAAAGGCCTTCTTATCCGCCGTTCTGTCAAGAATTGCTTCCAATTCAGGCCCGAAAAGCAAGTCACCGGCAAAAGGTAAACCACAGAGTTTCACCTTAGAAGCTGAATCACCTGTCCAGGTTTTCAACCAGACCGCCCTCCTGGCAGAGTTGACGAGGGCTGCTGACCTGGCAGACATTTTGATAGACTCAGCAGAAGCATCGGCCATATATTTTACTGCCTTTAGGAGCAGCGGAAATGAATCCAGGAGATCTTTCCTTGCTGTTCCAGCCTCCACATGCCCTTTAAGTTGTTCGAGCCAGCACTCAAGATTTCTGGCTACCACCGTGGAGGCCATGGCCGGCTTAAGGCTGGACGTAGAGGAATCCCAAGCCTTTTTAAGGAGAGAATCTGCCCTTTTATCCATGGCGTCTTTCAGAACACCCATGTCCTCGAACGCCAAATCCGTGCGGCGAGACACCTGAGAAAAAGCAGCATCCACTCTGGGCTTCTTGTTCCATAGGTGCGCCGTATCCTCTTCAAACGGAAATCTCCTTCTTAGGGATTTAGAGAAAAAAGGGGCCCTCTCTGGGTCCTTCCACTCTTTTTCAATAGATTCCGTAAGGACTTTATGAACAGGAAAAACCCTGCGCTTTGTCTGTTCAAGGCCCTGGTACATTCTGTCATGAAGTGAAACTTGCACCTTTTCTTCTGCGATTTCCAACGTGGTGTAAATCGCTTTCAGCAACTCATCAACCTCTTCCAAGGATAATTTGTATCTGGAAGAACTAGCCACCTCTTCCTTCTCTTCCTCCTCTGAATCCCTGATTGAACAGAGAGCACTCTCCCCCTCATCTTCTGAATCGCTTGACACTGCAGACTTAGAAGTAGACGGCTGGGAAGATGTACCACCCGTTTGTTGGGAGAACTTGTGGCGTCCTGGATAACAGGGAACGAACTGAGGACAAGGTGTCTGAGTTCTTTAAATGAAGATATGAATTCATTATTCTGCTGACTAGACTCTTCCTTCACAAGGTCAGCAATACATGCTTTACAAAGTGGCTTCACCCAGGAATCTCTGAGTGGATTCTTGCATGAAGGGCATTTCCTTGATGCTGGGGCTCTTGTCTTCACTGTGGCTTTAACCTAGTAAAGAAAAAGCCATCATGAAAGCCCAATAACCACTATAAAAGAAAACCACCACCTAGTGATTTCTTGCAAGGGAGAAAATCGTGACCCACACCAAAAAGGATCAGAAGAAAAGACTCCCAGATGCATATATATCCTGTTAGACTGTGAACAGTTACTCAGTCTACAGGGCAGGCTCCAAAGGAGGAAGGAAGAAACCCCACAATAAAAGCTCACACAGTAAAGAAAAAAGAGGCACCACTGCACCTCTCCTACCTGAGCTTGGCCGGCGCTGGCGGTGCCTGCTTCCACCGTCGCTGCAGACTTTTCCTCCATGTTGTAGAAAAGCGCAGCTTGCTGGCAGATCTCTCCATTTAAATACCGCTTCCCGCGTCCTCCTCTGTGGACCGGAAGCGGAAGCGCCGACCTCGTGACCTGCCTCTGACCCCTGCGTGTATTGCGGTTGGAGCAAACGCCGCCACGCCCCCACCGGAAGTCCCGTCCACCGGAAGTGACGCCGCGCGTCCCCGGGATCAGAGTCCGAAAGTGCGGGAGATTCGAATGCCAAAAGCGGCTCCCCGCCCGCCGACCGGCCGAAGCGCGGACCTCTGACGCCCGGACCGGATCCTCCGATGGGTTTCAGCTCCCCTGAGCGAACGAGGTGAGAGGCTCCGGAGCATACCCCCTTTGACACTCCAGGGAGGGGAGCTGGGATGGTCTCCATGCTGAAACAGCAAACAAAAACTGGGCAACAAATCCTTCTCTCCCCCTGGAGAGAGTGCAGCCCTTCCACATAGCTCCTGCAATGCTTCCACCATGGCGGAGGAAACACAAATGACTGAGGCATGGTGGAAGAGGAGGAGTTTTTATTTGCAGTGTTTCCTGTGGATTGGGTGGAGCTGCGCTCTCTCCAGGTGCTGTCCTGAAAGGCGATCTGAGAAAAAAATGTTTAGAGCAGCTTTTTTCCCCCAACCAGGGTGCCTTGGTAAATGCCATAAAAAACAATTGCCCAAAAGCTGTATACAAGCTGGCGTGTGGATGAAGACTGCCTTTTAGTTATACAAAGCTACGGGTATTCATTACAACCTTCTCGCTGACGGCATCCTAACTCATCAGTTGATAAAAGGTCAGTCGCCTTGCATAGCATCCTTGTTTGACCCTCCCCATTACACTGTAATGGGGGGGGGGGGGATACATTAGCTCAGTGAGGGAGAAGAGAAACGTTGGAATACTAGTCAGTACCAATTTGCAAAAGTGTATTTGGCTTTCAAAGACTAAACCACCTCTAACATTTGGCTTCATACGTGTGTGGATGTTGCTGCATTATGCAAAACTGTTTAGCATAGTTTTTACATTTTACAATGAGGTGCCTCGAGAATGTCCATGATGTTTAAATGGTGCCTTGACAAAAAAAAAAAAAAAAGTTGAAACACTGGTTTGAAGGGAGACCATATGCATGTAAAATTGGCTGAAGCAATCTATAAAGATTATCAGAGCATTACATCTGCAGCTACTGCATTAGGGTACATACAAGTCCAAATGCAGGTTTGAAATATGTGGAATACTTAAGCCTTGTTAACACTTGCTTCAAAATGTGCCTTCAGACATGCTTTTTTTATATTTAAATATTTTTAAAAAGATCTGGCAATAAGAAATATGCCATTTAAAACAGCCCATTCTTGGGTTCTCATATCAGAGACATAAAGCAAGAAGATAAAAGACCATCGTCAAACAAACATTAACAATGGGATGTTCTCAGGTAGGTATTTTGAGATTAGAAAGAGAAATTGTCATCAGGAGGTAGGAAACAGACCTGATCTACAAGGGACCAGGAACATAATAGTTCTCAACAGTAACATGAAATACCACCAGGTATTAAGAGGTACAGGAATAAATACTATGGAGAAATAGGGAGGGGAAGGGGAAGGGAAATAGTTGATAGGGAATAGTGGGAGAAGTCCTGTACCTATCCTAGCAAATACCATCAAGTGTAGAATCATACAAAGCAAGCTCTCAAGACATCCAGGTATGAACAGAATTAGTCAAAAGAAAATAAAAAAGTTAAATAGGTTAGACGGACACAGCTCCCCATCTTGACCATTGGGTTATACTGCCCCCTACAGGAGTAGGACACTAGGCAGGAAAACGCTTGACTACGCCTTTGGGGCAGTCCCAGGGGGCATACTCCCACTCTCCGCTATAAGAGCTCCATTTTGTTACAGTGTAAGAAGAAAGCCAACTTCAGAGGGGTGGGTGCTGTGTCCAATGGCATCACTGAGCTCCTAAACCGACTGAGTTGCAACCTGGCGGCGTCGGATGGACTGAAACCTAATGCCCCAGAGGTGTTCTGTTGGATAACTCCAATAAAGCTGAGGAGAGCATTCAATGGTGTTTAGGGTGAATCAGCTCTAATCTTTGAAAAGTACAGGAAGCCAGCGGCAGACCTGTCAATTCTGGTGTTCAATGCAAATACCAATCAAGCTCCACGATGCCAGGCAGTAAGCACAGGGCCCACTAGAGGACGTCTGGCCTTCAGGCCATCTTCATGAAGTCTGTTTCTGACCAATCAGAAATACACACCAGTGGCCGACTGGAGGTCATTTTGTTGGGCTCCGGCAGTGCTCATCCTGTTCCTCCTTGCAAAAAGGAGCAGATACCGGTCCTGCTGATGGGTTAAGGACCTTCTATGGCCCTGTCCACCCGTCTCCTGGAATCTCCTCCCATGCTCTCGAGACTGTGCTGGGAGACACAGCAAACCTTCTGGCAATGGCACGTATTGATGTGCCATCCAGGAGGAGCTGGACTGCCTGTGCAACCTCTACAGGGTCCAGGTATCGCCTAGACCCTAGCCAAATGCAAAACTAGTAAAAAAAAAAATAAAAAAAAAAAATAAAAAAAAAATATTCAGTGGCCTCCACCTATAAACCAATTCCTGTTTTGGAGGTTGTCTCATTGTTGCCCATCTACTGCCCCTGTAAATTTCATTAACACCAAAGCAGCTGAAACTGATTAACAACCCCTTCTGCTACTTAATTGACCAGATCAATATCCTACGAGTTTGACTTGATGCTATAATCGGATAAAAAAAAAAAAATAATTATCTATTACTAGATCGTTAGTTAAACACCGCTCCAGAGGTTTTGCATCCCTTAATGACGAGGCCATTTTTTTTGCAATTCGGCACTGTGTTACACTAACAATTGCACAGTCCTGCAACTCTGTTCCCAAATACAATTGATGTCCTTTCCCCCCCCCCCCCACAGCTAGAGCTTTCTTTTAGTGGTATTTGATCACCTCTGTGGGTTTTTATATTTTGCGCTATAAACAAAAAAAAGCTTTCTTCAAAATCTGCTGCACAAGGGTACCAGTGAGCTGGGTTCTACTGGGCCCCTTTAAAACAAATAGAAAATCAACACACATACAGGGCATTGATCAAGCTTCATTAAAATAAATACAAAAACAAACTGATTTTATGGTTGTGGGTTTTATTAAACACTTTAAGCCAGGGCTCGACAAACCGCAGGCGCCAGGTCACATTGGCAACTTGAATTAGCCGCCTGACTACACTGCGGCAGGGTATCCTCTCCTTATACCAGCCATCCCAAGTCTCCAGCGAGGTGCAGGAGTCTTTCAGCATGCAGACTACAGCTCCCTGACACCTGCAAGTGCCGTGCGATATCCCGACTCTGGGCTGTTAGCACGGAGTAGATGCTTCCTGTAGAGTTCTGACTCCATCCTGTCACAGGCAGAGTGATATCAGATGCACTCAGCCTGTGAGAGGAGAGATACAGGAAACATTGACTCTGCACCTCTAGCACCGCTCCTCACACTCAGTTGGTGTCTCTCAGAGGAGCCAGCATTACCCACCAGCAGTAAGTCACATGTACTGGGGGGGGTGGGGTGCAACTAGCCCTCCAGCACAGAATTGTAAATATCTCAGCATGTGCAGTGTTTGACTCCTACCACCATGACCCACTTCAAATCTCTTAAGTGGAGTGCCACTTTCCTGAAATTAGTTTTTGCAGGTTGGGATTTCTGCCATGTGGCAGACTAAGATGCAGCAGCTTTGTGGCCTGCTGGAACGATGCGATTACATTGGGGAAGTGGCACCCTCTTTTGGTGGCGGGGGACCTCAACAAGTAGTCACTGGCTGTTCTGAGGGTTTCCCCTGCCTGCTCACTACTGCCCGCCCATGTCTTTCCGAAGAGAAGAGGTTGAAGGTGTTGTGGGGCAGCTGGTTGGAACGGCCTCAGTTCCATTTACAACCTCGCAAACATGGAAACCCTTTTTTCCCCCATGAAAATGAATTCTTGTTTCATTCTCTCCCTGTCATGCCACACAGCTGAAGGCCCCTTTCACACAGGCTGTATAATCAGGCCTAACTGTCAATCTGTCAGGTGGACCTGATCAGACCCTTCAGTCTCCTCTATGGAGCAGCAGATGTCTGCTGAAAACCGACGCCATCTGATCCTGTCCGCCAAAAACGGACTGATAGTGGTCCTATTTTCCATCCATCCGGCGGATCGAATCAGATGGGAATGGACAGGCAGCCTATTTCCATCAGATTGCCCCATAGAGGAGAGCAGGACTGTTAGTGTTCGCTCTGTATAGCGGGGCGGACAGGTCATCTGTCTGCTCAGATGGGATTAGCAGAGAAACCACGCTGAGCAAGTAGATTCTGCTTAGCGGAGGTGTCTGTATGAAAGGGGCCTGAGGTGGCATACGTTACTGGATCTCCCACCTTGCTGCACTGTCCTTGCCTAGTGAGCCACCTCGGCTCCCATCACACCATCAAGCCAAGTACACACGGGCTGAATGCCAGGCAACACCAACCAGTTCAATTAAAAAAAAAAAAAAAAAAAAAAACTGTCCGCCATTCAGCCCGTGTGTACGGCAGGCGGTCCGACAGAAGCTGGCTCCTAGAGGAAAGGAAATCTGTGGGATGGGGGGGGGGGGGGGAAGAAAGAAATTAACTTTACTGCCAGTCTCTCTTACCTGAGATGGCGGCAGCAGCACCTGGGTTAAGACACCGCTGGATTTGTGGACAAGTGTCCTAATATTAAAATTCAGCAGCTACAGTAAGAAGCACCACTTTAATGTTGGAGGGTTGCAAAGTGTTCTGGTATTTTTGTAATAAGATATTCGGTAACATTTTCTGTCGTTTGAACCATAAGTCCAAACAAGACACTCTCAGAGTATGGGGTACGTACCACAGCAGGATTATATCCGGTTTGGATTGGTGTAGGACTAGAAAATATTTGCAGAAATTGACAGTAGGGAGGGTTTTAAGGGCTGAAACTAATTGATTAGCCAGTCCTGGACCGGACAGATTTGCCCCCTTAATGACCTGGCCATTTTTTTGCGATTCGGCACTGCGTTACTTTTAACGGACAACTGCACGGTCGTGCGACACTATCGAAATAAAATTGATGTTCTTTCCCCCCACCCCACCCCCACAAATAGAGCTATCATTTGGTGGTACTTTATCACCTCTGCGATTTTTGTTTTTTGCACCATAACCAAAAGAGTGGCAAAAAAAAAAAAAAAAAGAAGGAAGAAGAATTACATTGCATGCCCAACATTAGAAGTGAGGATGCTGGGAGGTAAAATGGTGGGCATACCACTTTTTTTTTCCCCCATGTAAAAGCAATCCTAGCAGATAATTAGCCGCTAGACTGCTATAACAAGCAGTGGGAGGGGGGACCCCCACCCCATATAGAAATTCGAGAATAAATTGCCTCTTTTAAAAAAAAAAAAAACAAATAAAAAAACCACACCCCTTCACATATTAAAATTATACACCACCCTTTTTTTTTTTTTTTTTAAAGTTATTATCCGATCAAAACAAATATAATGGATTATGAAAATAATGGTTAGTTACAGCCCTAGAGGTTTTATTCAATAAAATCACAGGTTGCTCTGAGCTGAAAAAAAAAAAAAAAAAAAAAAAAAAAAACACCCCACACAAACACTGGAGGCATGCTTGTAGCTGGTGAGGGTTATCATGGTCTGGTCTACTATTTATAAGCATCCAATTTACCTGTAGGAAGCAGTGCGAACCATTTTTAAAGACTATTGTACTCAATGGAAAAAACAATGGACTTTTACAGCATATTTTGAGATATAGTTTTCTCAGTACTAACTTACCAGTTTTATCCATGGATGCCTTCGCAAAAAATGTCTCATTGACCTCTTCCAGCACTGTCAAGTTCTGCTCTTTCCCAATTGAAACATTTGAATCCATTAGTGCCAGACCTCTGCTCTTCCTGAACTCTTTATCTCGGTTTTCCTTCTGCCTTATAGATTTGCGCCTGGCAACTTTCACTCTCAAGTTATCTATACTCAAGTCCTTTTTATAACGTCCAACAAACTGAGATTTGGTATCCATGATTGCTTGACACCTGGAAGAGAAAAAGGTCAAACTTATTTCACAAAATATAAAAATCACTACACCTTTGTAGATCAAATAAAGATTTGAGATAGACAATTCAACGAACCAATGTAGCAATTTGCAAACTAGTGATACTTTATGGACATAAATTTAGCACATCACTACTAATTACTATAAACTGTTATATTTAAGCACTAGGATTAGGACTAACCTCTTAAATGTTAGATTGGGTTTAAAATGTAACTACACAAAAGACTAACTCTAAGTGCCGGTTCACACTAATACGACTTGGTCAGCCTGGCAAGTCGTGCACCGTCGTAGTCCATTGAGTAGTACAGAACCAGTTCTAATAGGAGCGACACAAGTCGCTCCGACTTAGAAAAAGGTTCCTGTACTACTTCGGGGTGACCTGGAGGCGACTTGCATAGACATTCATTTTATGAAGTCCGTGCAAGTCGTGCTGCATGCAACTTCACAGGTCGCCCCCTAAGTCGGAGCGACGTAGTGTGCAAAGCAGTGTTAAAACAGGAGAGGGTGAGAACAGCAGGAAAAAAAAATTCAAGGCTAAATTGTAGACAACCAGGTAACGAGGAGCACAATAAAACAACTGGAGCTCACCAAAAAAAATAAAAATACACCCTCAAAGAGGACCAGGTCCTCTGAACAGCAGCCTGCAAAACAAAGCATCAGTAGATTCCAACACATCCACCTTACAAAACTTTGTAAAAAAGTATGCACAGACGACCAGGTGGCCACCTTGCAACTTGCATCACTCACGCCTGATGATAGAAGGCCCAGGAGGCACAACACACCCTAAACACGCTCTAGTAGATTGTGCCTTCACAGGGAAAGGAGGACCCTGACCCTTAATAGAATAGACCTGAATCACCGTCTGTCCAATCCATCCATAAATGGTCGTAGAGGAAGAGGACAACCCCTTTTCGAGGTCCGTCTGTTAGCACAAAGAGTGACTTCCTGAAAGACTCCGTAGCTGCCAGGTACACCCTAATTGCCTGGACCACACCAAAGACATGCAAGGCAATTTCCTTAGGATGTTTAGGCCTGGGACACAAGGAAGGCAACACAATGTCTTCATTCAAATGAAAATCATTGACAACCTTTGGAAAGAACAGACAAACAGGTGCGAAGAACCACCTTATGCCTGTGAATCACCAGATAGGATGGATGACAGGGTAACGCCGCCAGTTCCGAAATCCTGAGCACAGAGGTGAGAGAATCCAAAAAAGGCCCCCTTCTGGGGACAGCATAAGCAGGGGAATCTCCCAAATATTTTCAAAGGGAGGCTTCTGTAGAGCTGAAAGCACCAAATTGAGATTCCAAGGCGGCAACAGAGTCCGCACTGGAGGGACCTAAAGTCGGACACCCTAAAGGAAGGTATGCACCAGAGAAGTGTGTGGCCAAAGGTCGTTGGAAGAAGACCGCCAAAGCCGACACCTGGCCCTTGATGGTACTCCGAGGCAAACTTCTGTTCAACCCCCGTTGAAGGAAGGTGAAGATACAAGTACCCGTGAAGGTGCGAGGATGAACGCCAAGAGACTCACACCAAGCAATGTACGCCTTCCACATACGATTGTAGATCTTCCTAGAAGTAGATTTGCTAGCTTGCAACAGTGTAGGAATCACCGATTCAGACAAACCCCTATTCTTCAGCACCTGGCTTTCAAACAGCCAAGCCGTCAAAGCTAGCAATTTAAAGCAGGATGGAAGATTGGTCCTTGGAACAGCAGATTCTCCCTGGGAGGAAGCTTCCAAGGAACGTTGGAGACCAGCAGCACCAGATCAGTGTACCTAGCCCAACAAGGCCAGTCTGGAGCCACTAAAATAACCAGAAACCCTTCTGCCTCGATCCTGTGTCAAAATCTTGACAGAAGATTGAGGAGCAAAGGCATAAATCAGCCGATACTGACCCCACAGGGTCACCAGCATGTCTGTGGTGTCCACCAGAAGATCCCTTGACCGAGCCACAAACCTTTGCACTTTTCTGTTGAGCCGAGATACCAACAGATCCACCCAAGGGGTGCCCCACCGGTGACACAGCTGATGAAACACCTCTGTATGAAGGGACCACTCCCCCTTGGTCCAACGCCTGACTGAGGTAACATACCTGCCAATTTTCCACCCCAGGAATGTGTACAGTGGAGGGGGATGGAATGAACCATTCTGCCCACCTTAGAATGCCGGCTACCTCCAGAGCCGCCAGGACACTTCTTGCGCCCCCCTGGTAATCGACATAAGCCACGGCCGTGGCAATGTCCGATTGAATGCGCACTGAACAACCCTGAAGACGATCGGTCCAATGATCCAGGAACCCAGTCCGATAGCACGGAGTTCCAAGACATGGATCAGTAGTCTGGACTTCCAGCGTACAAATCCCCTGAGAAGAATGCTTGCCGAAGACGCCTCCCCAGCCGGACAGGCTGGCATCCGTGTTGACCACTGTTCAATACAAGGGAAGGAAGGATTTTTTCAGCCGAAGAATGAAGCCACCTTTATCAGGGACTCCCTTGTTCCCTGACTCAACTGGATCAGATTGTCCAGAGACTGCAGGATTTGTCCCATTTGGCCAGAATCTCCCTTTGCAGGGACCTCGCATGGAACTGTGCAAAAGGAACAGCCTTGAAGGTAGACACCATAAGGCACAGCACCCACATGCAAGTCCGGAGGGATGACCAACTGTTGGACAGCAGGAGGCGAATTGCAGCCTGCAATTTCTGGAGTTTTTCTAAGAGGAAGCAGCACTCTGGCTAAGGCCAAGTCCAGAGTAAGGTCCAGATAGTCTAGCTTTGTGGACAGAGCCAGAGCAGACTTCTGAATTCTGAGACTTTGTATTGTAATCTCCAGGTTTTCCACCAAAGCAAAGGGAGACTCCGCTCGCAAAAGGAGATCATTTAAGTAGCCCAGTACCCTGATCCCCCATTGGCGTAACAAAGCTAGCACCGGGACTCAGATTTTTGTGAAGACCTGAGGAGCAGAGGCGAGACCAAACGCTTTGATAAACGCCACAAATTGATAATGCTCCTCTACGACAGCAAAGCGGAGAAAACTCTGGTGACTGGCACATATTGGAATGTGAAGGTAGGCATCCTTGATATCGATAAAGGTGAGGAAATCACCCTGATGCAGGGATGACACCACCGTTCGAATGGATTTCATTCTGAACTTCTGTACCTGCACAAAGCAGTTGAGCGCCTTGAGGTCCAGGATTGGACGCACTTTACCTTCCTTCCTGGGGACTGTGAAGAGGTTTGAGTAAAAACCCTGAAAACGTTCCGAAGTTGGAACCCGAGATAATCCCCCCTTGAAGGAACAGGTCTTGTACCGCCCCAAACAGGTCAAGCAGTCTTGGGACAGGCGCAAGCTGGAAGGAAAAAACCTTACCAGGGGACAAGAGGGAACCTCAATCTCGTAGCCAGACCGAATTACTTTGTGGACCCACTTGTCCTGTACCAGGGAAGTCCATGGATCTGGAAACCAGCGAAGATGTCCCCCCACCCCCAATACAGGTGAGGGCACACCTTCAAGCTGAACGAGCCTTATCCACAGGTCTGGAGAAGCCCGATCTTGGCTTGCCAGAGCAGGCTCACTTGTATCCTCCTGAAGAGGCTCTGAAAGGCTTTGAACCCTTGTCCGTTGACCCTGAGGGACGAAAAAAGCCTTATGAGCTGAGAAGGCCCACGTCTACAATGAGGTTCCTTGCCCTTAAAAGCCTGTGGAAGAAAAGTACTCCTCCCCCATGCGTGATCTTTAATTATGTCATCCAGGGTAGCTCCAAACAGGCAATCTCCCTGGAAAGGAAAATCATTCAAGGCCTTTTTGAAGTCCGATACGCAGACCAGCATTTGAGCCAAAAGACACGCTACGACTACTGGCAAAAAAAAAAAAAAGGGGCAAGCCATCCGGGAAGCCGCATCCAAAGAAGCATCACAGATAAACTGCAGCACCTGGACCAGCTGCTTCACCAGCTCAACAAAGGCAAGGGGGAGCCGTTCCCCCCCTCCAGGTCAGGGCGCAAGAGCTTAGTCCACTCAGTCATTGTTTGGCTGGTTCACCATTGCCCTAGTTTTGCAGAGTGTACATATTCCAGGCCAAAGGGTCTGGTCAGCCGGATCCCTAAAGGCCGGGGACTCTTCAATCGGAATCATGGTATCCTTGTTTACTCTGGAAACTGGAGGGTCTACCACTGGTGGCACAGTCCACTTCTTAAAGGGACTATTCATAGGGGGCAACTCCTAGTAAAGCACTTCGGAACCCCACAGGGACACTTTAGTCGTCCCCACTTTTTAGCGACAATTCTGTCAAAATAGGCAGGGAATGGAAACACCTTTGCCTCTCTGGAAGGCTTGTGAGTGCCAAAGGGTACCTCCATCCCAGCCTCAGCTGCATCCTCCCTCTTTAGGGTCTCACGCACAGATACAATCAGTGCTTCCACGAGCACCTTTTCGGGCACGGTCGCAGACATGGAAGAATCATCCTCACTATCAGAGGATTCCAGGCGCATGGCTGCAGACCCAGCAGGGTGACCCACGTCCACAAGGCACAGAGCAATCCTCAGAAGACCATACAAGACTTCCCCACCCACCTAACAAAGGCACCTGCAAGCACCAGGAAAATCTGCACTACACGCGTGAAGATCTGGAGACTAAATGATCCAGTGAGTCAGCATCAGGGGATAAAGGAGGGGCTCCTACCGCTGAAATAGCCACCCACAGGGCTTTACTGTCATGGCCGCCGCTATTTGCATTGGCAAACCACAAGAAAAATGGCCACCGAACTACACAAACATAGCCGCCGTGTATAGAAACAGGCTACAACAAAATGGTAGCATCACAAGGCATACAGGGACCCAGAATGGGGAGACCAGGCTCATGATAGATCTAGGCAGGACGGGGCACCTTGGCAGGAGCAGCCACCAGGTACAAGCCCCCCCCCCCCAGCTTCCACAATCGATCGTCCTGTCGTCGGTGGCGCACCCCCCCTCCTGCCCCCTCCCATTGCCATTAGCGCCCTTCTCCCACCCCAGAAAAATGGCCAGACCACCCAAAAAAAAAAAAAAAACCAAATACATCCCCAGCGTATGTGTATGCCCGGGATGTGGGACTTAAGGCGGATGCCTGCAGGAAGGAGAGGAACCTGGGGGTCTGATCGTCCCAAGGAGGGGCCAACATCCACCCCAAAACCCTCCAGTGGTGGGTGGGGGGGGGGGGGGGGGTAACAGGACAGCTCCTCTCCATCGAAATGGGGGGGGGGGGCTGTAGGCCAGGAGGAATGCTGCGACTCAGGCCAGGTCGTATGCGACCTTACGACACGTTTAACTCGCAGGGCCAACCCTACGTCCAGTGGGGCTACGTCACGGCTGACCCAGCACAGAGCTGAGGCCTGAGCACGCATGCTCGCTGGCTAGACTGGGGTGACCACTAGATCTAGATTATGCAGCCCGTCACCCAGTTCGGCAGATGATAGTAGATCTCACACGAAAAAAAATTGCTATTAAAAAAAAAAAAAAAAAAACATGAAGTGGCTATAGCAGAGAGGGAGTATACCCCTTGGGACTGCCTATGGGTGTAGCCAGAACTTGTTCTGCCTAGTGTCCTACTCCTGTAGGGGGCAGTATAATCCAACTGATATGAAGATCAGAGACTGCCTTCCGTCAATGAATGATAGAAAAAGACGGACCCGGAAAATAAGCCCTACTAAAGTCCTTGTAAAAATATATAAAATCAGTTTTGTAAAAAGATGATAATGTCCAGGGTGTCTCCTTTTGTAACTTTATTGCTGAAAATACCTTATTTGCAGCACCGCTGGGGGGGGGGGGAATCACGTGACCCGCCGGAGATCTTCTCTCCTCCCGGCTGACATCAGCGGGGATGTCGGCCCTTACCTCAGCAGGGCTTGGAGCAGGGAAGAAAAACTCAGGGTATCACTTGAGTGCCCAGCGGCGCTGTAAATAAGGTATTTTCGACAAAGTTACAAAAAGGAGACTCACTGGACATTATATAATTTTTACAAAACTGGATTATATATTTTTACAATAACTTTTAACTAAGGTTGTCGGCTGTGTCCTCTGAAGAGAGTCCGCCGCTGGAGACCGGATCGGAGCGGCTTCATAAAAGAAGCATACGGATTTCTTCTTTACAAGCCTGGATAGGTTAGTGTTAGATCGTGGATGCCTATAGATGTAAGGATTTTAGTTTTAGGGTGGATTTACACTTTTAAGATATGACAAGGATGACTCCTGTATTGACAGGGTAAGAAGATCAGGGACACAGATAAGACATCCCCCGAAAATAAGCCCTAGGGTGTTTTTTTGCAGCTAAAATGAATGTAAGAGCTTGTCCTATTTTTAGGGAAACCCGGTAATAAACATTATTTTCCTTTATTCAAAATGTGGTCTCTTTTTTCCACACGCACGGCTCGACAAATTTCAGGCCTAGACATCCCAAGTCTCCCGCAAAGTGCGGGAGTCTCCCTGACACCCGCAAGGGCCATGTTGTCTGTGCCAGCTGTGAGAACGGAGCCAATGCTGCCTGTATAGTTCCGGCTCCGTCCTGTCACAGACATGGCGATATCAAAACACACTCCCCCTGTGAGGAGACCAAGAAATACAGGAAGCATCGTCTCTGCATGCCTCCTCACATTCTGTCAGCATTTCCCACCAGCAGCAAGTCACATTTGCTGGGGGTACAACTAGCACCCAGCACATAATTGTAAACATCACAGCATGTGCAGTGTTTCAGACTCCTATCACCATGAGCACTTCAAATGACCGAAGTGGTCATGGTGGTCAGATTGTTCCTTTAATATCTCTCAGAAGAGGTAAACCTCTGTATACTGATCGCATTCCATTTTCTCATCCTCTAGTGGTGTTAAATTGGTGGGGGGAGGGGCGCGGAGTGCCAAATTACTGACAGTTTTTGCAGCTTTGGATGTCTGTTGTCCCCATACAGCCCCCGCTGCGGGGACTAAGGTAGAGCAACAGCGATTGAGGCCGCGGCTTTGCAGCCTGCTGTAGGGAAGACGCCGACATCAGGGAACTGGCGTCCTCTTGTGATGGCCAGGGCTGCAACAAGCAGTCACTGGCGGTGCTGAGGGTTTCCCCTGCCAGTTCTCATTGCTCGAAGAAGAGGTTGAAGATGTTCAGGGCTTGATCTGGTGCCCTGTCCTTACCATAGAGTGGACAGGGAGTGTGGGGAAGCTGGTCAGAACAGCCTCAGTTCCATTTACAAGCCAACAGACATAGAAACTGTTCTCTCTCCCCCCCCCCCCCCATTAAAATTGTTCAATTCCTACCTGTTGTGCCACACAGCTGAAGACCCCTTTCACACAGGCTGCCTGATCAGGTCCGCCTGTCAGTTTTTCAGGCAGGCCCGATTGGAACCCTCCAGTCTCCTCTATGGACATCCGATCCTGTTGACCAAAAAACAGACGGATGGTGGTACTACTTTCCATCTGACTGCCCCATAGAGGAGAGTGGGACTGTGTCCATGTTCACTCTGTATAGCGGAGCGGACAATACATGTCTTCAACCTGCTCAGCGGGGATTAGCTGAGAAATCCCAGCTGAGCAAGCGGATTCCGCTTAGCGGAGGTGTACGTGTGAAAGGGGCATAAGTTACTGGATCTCCGATCACCTCCCAACTTGCTGCACTGCCCTTCCCTGGTGAGCCACTGCCCATCACACCATCAAGCCAAGTATACATGGGTAGAAATCCGGGCAGCTGGTTCATTAAAAACAGGCCATCATTTGGCCCGTGTGTATGGCAGCCAGCCCAACAGAAGCCAGCAAAAAAAAAAAAAAAAAAAAAATTCTAAACCACCCACACACCAGCTGTGATTAACCACTTGCCGTCTGAGTACCGTAGTACTACTGTGGCAAAGTGGCTCGTTATCGTCTGACGACGTAGTACTACGTCGTCAGACACTCCCCTTTCTCGGCGGTGCGCGCGCGCACCACCGGAGGCTCGCTCCCACTGTATTCAGTCACAGCGGGAGTCGGGCCAGGGGAGCAGCAGCGGCGATCGCCGCCGCTCTTCCCCGATCGTCGGGGATCTAGTGTGGAGATCCACCTGCTTGTGTAAACACAAGCGGGCGGATCTCCCAAGTGACAGGCAGGGTCAGATTGCAGTGTTCAGCATAGCTGAACCCTGGATCTGTCCCTGTGTCACACAGTCACCTCCCCCCACACACGTCAGTAAGCACCAGGCATACATTAACCCCTCCCTCTCCAATAAAATTAACCCCTTCCCTGCCAGTGTCATTTTTACAGCAACAGTGCATATATATAGCACTGATTACTGCAGTAATGTCACTGGTACCCCCAAAAGTGTCAAAAATGTCAGTCAAGGGTCCGATCTGTCTGACGCAATGTCGCAGTCCCGCAAAAAAAAGAAAAATCGCAGATCGCCGCCATTACGTGTTAAAAAAAAAAAACACCAAAAATGACAGAAATCTTTCCCTTTGTTAGTAAACGCAATAACTTTTGCGCAAACCAATCAAAATACGCTTATTGTGATTTTTTTTACCAAACATAGGTAGCAGAAAACAAATTGGACAAAAATTTAAAAAAAAAAAAAATTTGATTTTTACATTTTTTTGGGCGGAATTTCATATAAAAAAAGTGAAAAATATTGTTGTTTTTTCAAAATTTACGCTCTTTTTTTGTTTATAGCGCAAAAAGTAAAAATCGCACAGGTGATCAAATACCACCAAAAGAAAGCTCTGTTTGTGGGAATTAAAGGACGTAAATTTTGTTTGGGTATGGCGTCGCACGACCGCGCAATTGTCAGTTAAAGTCGCACAGCGCCGAATCGCAAAAAGTGGCCCAGACGTAAGACAGCAAAATCCTCTAGTGGTAAAGTGGTTAAAGAGGCGCTCCAGGAACCTATCAAAAAAAAAAAAAAAAAAAATCAGCAGCTACAAAAAGTGTCGGTGCTGAATAAAAAAAAAAAAAAAAAAAAAACACACAACCCTCACTTGTCCCACGATCCAGCAGAGAGCTCACAACAGCCGTCCTCATCCTCCCTCGGCAGCGCCAGCATCTTCACTATGGGCACGCAGCTGTGACAGCTTACGGCTTCACAGCCAGGAGCCCACTGCGCATGTCGCGCATCCTGAATGGTGGATGCAGTCTTGTGGGACCTGTCAGTGTCCCAGAAGACTGCAGGGGGGGTCGAAGAACTTCTGTTGCAGAGTGCCGTGGTGCCCTTTCGGGTGGAGTTCCACTTTAAATACCACCAAAAGAAAGCTCGAATTATCGGAATAATAATAGATAAAAATGTACTACAGGTACAGTGTTGCATGACCGGAGGTAAAAGTATCCAGTATTAACCACTTCCCGCCCTATAGGCAAATGACGGCGGAAAGGTGGTTGCATTATCCTGACCGGACGTCATATGATGGCAGCAGGATAATACACTCGGGGGGCGCGCAAACCGTATCTCCGATCTCAGTAAAGAGCCTATTAGGCTCTTTACCATGTGACCAGCTGTGTCCAAACACAGCTGGTCACATAGTACACAAGAAATGCCGCTGATCGGCTTTCCTCAGTTCATGCCCGACAGGCACGAGTAGAGGAGAGCTGATCTGCGGCTCTCCTGATGGGGGGGGGGGGGGGGGGGGTCTGCACTGGTAATCAGAGCATTGATTACCAGTGCAGACGCTTTGGGGGGGTGCCACTAGAACCACCAGGGATAGCCACCCATGACCCCAGGGATGCCCACCATAGTCACCAGGGATGGCAATCAGGGCTTAGGGAGCCCATCAGTGCCCTCCCCATCAGTGCTGCCCGCCAGTGCCCTCCCCATCAGTGCCACCCACCAGTACCCTCCGCATCAGTGCCACCCACCAGTACCCATTATTGCCCACCAGTGCCGCTTATCAGTGCCACTCCATCAGTGCATGGGAAAAAAAAAAAAAAAAATTTCAAACTTTTCGGTCTTTTTTTTTTTTTTTTTTTTTTTACTTGTTAAGAAAAAAAGAAAAAAAACCTTGCGGTGATCAAATACCACCAAAAGAAAAATATTTGTGGGAAAAAAAAAAATTACATAAATTTGGTTTAGGTACAGTGTTACATGACCACGCAATTGTCATTCAAAATGCAACAGCGCTAAAAGCTGAAAATACAGATTACAGCAAGTCTAGGTACAAACATTAGAGTGGAGTTTGCTTCCTCTTTAAAAACCACATAAGAGAAAAAAAAAAAAAAAAACACATAATAGTGTAAAATAGAAATCAAGTCCAAAATTAAATAAAAACCACAAAAACACACACCCCTCCCTGCTGTATCGAAGGTTTTGCCTATGGTCCTATTTGAAAGGAAAACTAAGCAATAGTAAAAAACACAGAAATAACTCAGCATAATAAACATACCAATAGTCCCCCACTATGATAATGACCCATAAACCAAAGTCAGCTCTATAAAGTACATGACATGTCTGAGGACTCTATGGGGGGGACGCCTGTCAGCGGCTGAAGGACGTAGCCCGGTATGAGAGAATTCGGCGGGCCCCGGTACCGCCTCATATAACACACAGAGCGGTGAGCGAGGCCTTCTGTTATAAACAGACCGACATACTAAGAATAAACACTCACAAGTCTCCTCAATGCCAGAACCGCCGAACGCCCGCCCGCTCTTCTCTCTCCGCTATACACAATTTTCAAATAAGCGGAAACTCTCTTCTATTGGATGGATCCTTGCTTTCTGATTGGCCCATACGCCGTGTCTAACCAGAAACGAAGCAATGCGCATGTGTAGAAGTACATGGCGGCCCCCGGCGTCTGGGCATGCGCAGTCTATTAATAGTAGAAGTTTAGTTGTACATGTTGTTGAGCGTTTTTGCAGGTTGTATGATTACCTCTGATACGTGCAATTTGGCCTTGATTCTCCAGTTATAACCTAATATGAAACGTGCCAAGAGCGCCCAGGGGAGATTGTCATTGGTTGTTACTGAATTGTGCCCGAAGGATGAGATTTATTCACTTAAAGCGGTAGGTAACTCTTTGTAAACTTGTACCTACAGGTGAGCTTCTAACAAGACTTACCTGAGGTACAGCAAATATCTCCTGGAAAATTTTGAGATTGGCTGTGGCTGACTATGTGACTGCACATGCGTGGTGCGCTCAGCATTGAAGGAATGTTGAGTGTGCCGATAATGCAGAGAATACTGTGCCGCAAGGATGACTGCTGTGCGAATGCGCTGCAATGATGTCATCACAACCTGGCCTTTCAAACGGCTGGAGAGCGTGAATCCAGAAGGAAGATGGGAGCACTTGCAGCAGTGACAGCGCACCGCTGGAGGGCTCTATTTAAAAGGCAAATCTGTCATAATGTGCTAATACTTGGTTTATACTAGTACATTATGACAACAAAGCCGAGTTCCACCCGTTTTTGTGTTTATTAAAGAGGAAGTAAACCCTCCTCTGCAAGTTGTACCTATAGGCAAGCCTATGATAAGGCTTACCTATAGGTACTGTAAATATCTCCTAAACATGTACCGTTTAGGAGATATTTACTTTACATGCAGCCAGTGACATCACCGGCGCATGCGCTCTGAAGGAACGGCCGCTGGTGCCATTCCATCAGAGCCCCGTGCCGTGACCGTCGGCTCCCGCGCACGTGCGAGGGAGTGACGTCACCGCGGCTCCGGCCAATCAGATGGCCGGATGCCACGATCCCGGAAGACGGGCAACTGAACATGACGCCTGTCATACAGGTAAGCGGGGGCTCGTTCTAAGGTAAGTATTTCATAATGATCTAGTATGCGATGCATACTAGCTCATTATGTGTTACTCTTGCAGGTTGAAAAATAGAATTGGGGGTTTACAACCTCTTTAAAAGTCAGCAACTACAAAAAGTGTAGCTGCTGACTTTTAATAAATACACAGTCACCTGTCCCACTATCAAGTGATGTGGCCACCCGAAGCCTTGGTTCTCTCCCATCGGCACCAGCATCACTAGTGTGGCACACGGCTGTAACAGCATGCGGGGTGCGCGTCCTGAGTGTCCCAGAAGATTGCAGGGAGGGGGAGAACTCAAGGTGGGACGAGGAGAAGTGGGAGCGTGTAACTGTCAAAATGAAGTACCTGCTCCCCCCCCCCCCCCCCAAAAAAAAATGACATGTCAAATGTGGCATGTCAGGAGGGCTTAAATCAGAAGTTACATTTTGGGTGGAACTCCGCTTTAACCTGCAGGAGGGCTTTTTAAAAAAATAATTTGGCATCACTGAGTTTACTACCGCTTTAAAGCTTTTTTTCTATAGGCACCATTCACACCTGGCATTTCTGGAACGCACAACAAAGTGCACAAATAAATGTGCGTTTTGCCAGGTATTTTGGTAATGGCCTCACAAGTGTGGATAGCAGGTGCACACTTTTACATGCAGTGAAAAAACATGGCATGCCCTGCTCCAAAAATAAAAAGGTTTTGGAGTGTTTGTTGCAAACCATTCAAGTGAAAAGACTGATCTATGCACAACAAGTGGATACACTTCAAAAGGCACAAATAAAACTGAAGTGAGAGCACATGCATTCCTCACCAGTATACAGCAATAAGAAACAGGCAGGGGCCATTATGTTTGTTATTGATTTCTACTGGTGAGGGGACACACTAGATGCCTTGCTGCCAATGTACTATGTGCTGGGCGTCCATTGTTCCCCTGTGCGTCCATCGTTCCACTTCCAGACCCACCTGCCCCCTATCTATCCATTAGAATGCATGTGTTTTCACTGTAGAGACTCTCATAGATTTACAGGAGTTAGGACTTCAGGTAATACAGGGTGCCGTGAAGTGGCCCTGCAGCTTAAGCATGCGTTTGCAAACGTGTGCTAACTAAATCCCTGTTTTTAACGCATATTGTTAGATAGGTTAATTCGGTTGGTAAGCAAACTGGTTGGTGAGTTGAGCTGGGAATTTTTCTGGTTTTGTCTAGCTTGAGTGGCAGTTCTTATTTACGAATACTGTAGCTGCTGACTGTTAATATTAGGGCACTTACCTGTCCAGGGATCCAGCGGTGTCCTCACCCGAGCCGAATTTTCATTTGGCTATCAGGTGCTGGCGTCGTTATCTTGACTAAGGAAAACTGGTAGTAAAGCCTTGCTGCTTTACAGCCAGTTTCCTACTGCGCGTGCACAAAGTGAATAGGCTGGCTGTGGAGGGGGGGGGACTGAACTACCGGCTTAGAAGTGGGAGCGGGTACATTTGAAAACCAGGTAACCGCTCCCCCAAAATGGTGTCAAATGTGGAGGGGGGGGAGGAGGCAGACAAGCGGAGCTTACCCTTCTGGGTGGAGCGCCTCTTTAATGTCCCCTTCCTCAGCCGCACATACTTTCCTATTGTACCATTTGGCTAAGAGAAATGCCCACCACTGCCAACTATAAATAGCATGTGACTTACTGCCCTTCCTCCCCAGTGATTGGCCCAGCACTTTGGCATAGAGGCAGTGGGAGTGCCCTCAGCATAAGAGTTTTATTCCTTTACTCCTGGCGGTTGGGTAACAAAGGTATATATGTGGTATCAGGGTGGGGGGAATAAAGTGTATGTGAACCCTAACAATTATCTTTTTCACTCCCCTTTAGCCTGAACTTCAGTCATATAAAAGACAAAAATTTAAATACAGCTGTAATCATTTATACATCAATAAATGTTTTTTAAATTCAAGCAGTGGTAAGTATTTGACCTTGTATCAGTCTCTTGCAGTCCTTGTACAGTAGGGCTGGAGTATGAGAAGAAGTAGTCGAAGGAGCCAATCAGTTCATTTGCTGACTAGACATATGTTGATAGGAGGGGAGATCAGAGAGATGAGCTCATCGCTATGCTGCTTCTCCTTTCACTGTTTAGTCAGAGGCTGAAGTGGGTCCAACATTACCTGGAGAATTCAATAAAAAAAAGAAAAAAGGGCATCCAAGATGCGCTGGGACTTTGATATTAGATTAAACAAGGTAGTGAGAGGGCTATAAACATTTGAAGAGTCCACTGGCTCAAGTTAGGCTGTTCACAACAGGCAAAGCTTCCCTATTGTGGGTACTCCTATCAGGTTACCAGAAAAAGATTTGCATGTATGGAAGGAGTAGCAGACCAAAAAAAAGTCCAAATTCATTTATTAATGATCTCCAGGTGAAAAGATAGAAAAAAGAAAACGAATGCAGCCAACACATCTAGAGACTGGTAAACTGCAATAAATTACATTTTGGTTCTTGGGTTTAAATCATGGGTGTCCAACCCACGCATGTCTACAGAAATCCCATGCAAGAATAGAAGCCACTGCGGCTGACCTGTATGGAGGGATGCAGGGGACGCTATGTACGTATATGCATAGAGGCTGCAGCGGAACAGAGTTTGCAGGAACAGACACCGCTAAAGGGATGCCGGGGGTGCCAATTTATTTAAAAGTCTAGGCAGGGATTCCACATAGTGGCAGGCAAATAAATGCTGCATAGCTGTATTGGGGGGTGCTAGGTTGGGCTGCACCCCCCCCCCCCCCCCCCCGAGATTTCAGTTTCCCCTCAGATTGCAAAAAATATTTACAAATACCAGCACTTGGATATAATCACCTTAGTCAAATTCTTTATAGCAACTAGCATAAAACGTCATTCATATAATTAAAAAATGCTTTGCTATATCTTTAAAACATGCATATGTCACTGAAGAGTCTCTCTGATCTTGGGACCCATATACAGCGTTATCCCTTTAAAAAGTCATACAAACACATATAATAAATCACTGATAAGTCTTGCAGATCATAGGAACCAAAACAGGGTGCAGTAAGTCCATACACTTAAATATTGAGTGATCACTCCCTATTAGATGAGGAGATAGAAGGATCCTCCACCAGCACTAACACTCCAATTGTGCAGCCTCTTACCAGGGAGATATGGCTACCTCAAAAGCATCCAAATAGTGCAGTATAATAACTCCAGGCAAGATTTGAGCACATAATCTCCAAAAACACCATCCCACAAGCCGATACTGCAACAATACTTGCAGGCCTCTGTGGGTTACCATGTGTATTTAAAAGAAAAAAGACAGCCTCCTCATGGTGTAATAAGTTTTGTAAAAACAAATAAATGTAATAAAATATTGCACTTCCATTTAGCAGGCTGAATAAAGGCATAAACATATCATTAGAATAGCCAACCATCAAGATGGCTGCGGTTCGTGCCGGTGCTCGATGATGTCACATGCCATGACTCCACACTTTGCCATTTGTCACTAGGGGACGTCATCAGGGGCTTGGCTTGTGGCCAGCATCACGCTGTATTTCTATTAACCGGTAAGACCCACCCAACTAATTGGCGTGCGTTCCAAACGCTGATATGCACTCCATTAGCCCCAAGCACATCACCCGCAGCAGTGTAAACATTATCAGGACCGAAAAGGCTCAATTTGGCGTCACTGGGCTTTGACATGGGAATTGCAAGCTATTACAGATTGAGGTTACAAACATAAAATTACCAACAAGGAGAGAGCATTTTTGGTCCCGGTAGCCCCGCGGATGCCAGTCATCTACTACATACCTAAAATTCATAAGAATATGAATAATCCCCCTGGCTGACTGATCACTAGCAGTATTGATTCGATGACATCTAGGGTGGGTAGGTACATTGATATATTTTTATAACCGCTAGTAGCCAATAGCCCTTCATGCTTGAAGGATACCACGCAGGTTATTAATGTTCTTCAATCTATAGTTTGGAAAGACACATATTTTAGTATAAATCAAAACGCCCCGCAAGACGTCATTCTATGACGAAACTAGTCGGGCAGTTCCGGATACGTCGTAGCCACGCCACCCAACGCTGGCCAGAGATTTTTTACTGTTGCACGCGGGACGCCGCTATTTGGATACAAGTGTATTGGAATATTGTTCCCTGCCTGCCTGTTCATTGTTTTTAAGTAAGTGCAATCTTTTTAAATAAATTCATTTTTAATTACGGTATCACGCTATGTGCACTTTTCTCCTTATTGGATTACTTCCCATGGACTTTACCCTTTACATGTGAGGATTGGCATCTCTATATCTGCTCCAGCCCTTTTGGATCTGCAATTAAAGGAGTGCCCTGTGAGATTATTGGGATTGGTCTCTACAGATTAGTGCTTATGTGGTCTATCTATGAAAGTAGATGACCATATAAATCTGGTAAGCAGCCTATTTTACATCTTCCTTGGTCACGGGTGCCATTCAGCGGAAGCACTGTAGGATTTTCCACCACTGCTGGGACTTGTGGTTCCTCTCATCTGGAATTCACCACTTTTCCTTTTTCACCCAAAGACTTTTATGTTAATATAGTAAAGGTTCAATACATTGTTTTATATATATTATATATTTTCATTTCACAGGTTGGGATTAAATATCCCCTTTTACTATTGTTCCACTCAGATGATATTGATGTCACTTGGTTTATATAATTTTCACTCTCTAGCACAACACAATTTGTTTATTTACTTATATTTTAGTTACTGCAGATATGTCATCGTTTTATATGAGAATATCTCATCATCATGGCCGTGAAGCTGTTGATTATTATTTGTGGGGAGATGCCTCGTTGCGTGGTCCCCAATGGGAGTTTTTCTTGCTGTTTGACTTCACGTTCGGGTATAACTATTTTTGGTTCAGCGGCCCATACTACTATTTAGGGTAGGGGGGTGGCCATGAGCGCCAATTTTAAGCCCAATATGGCCAAATAAGAGGAGTTCATCATCTACAATGAGTGCTGATCCCAGCTGGTGCTTTGGAAAAGATTCAGTATTTCAAAAAAGTGAGTACACCCCTCACATTTTTGTAAATCTTTTATTATAGCTTTTCATGTGACAACACTGAAGAAATGACACTTTAGTACAATGTAAATTAGTGAGTGTACAGCTTGTATAACAGTGTAAATTTGCTGTCCCCTCAAAATAACTCAACACAGCCATTAATGTCTAAACCGCTGGCAACAAAAGTGAGTACACCCCTAAGAGAAAATGTCCAAATTGGGCCCAAAGTGTCAATATTTTGTTTGACCACCATTATTTTCCAGCGCTGCATGGAGTTCACCAGAGCTTCACAGATTGCCGTTGGAGTCCTCTTCCACTCCTCAATGAGGACATCACGGAGCTGGTTGATGTTAGAGACCTTGCGCTCCTCCACCTTCCATTTAAGGGTGCCCCACAGATGCTGAATAGGGTTTAGGTCTGGAGACATGCTTGGCCAGTCCATCACGTTTACCTTCAACTTCTTTAGCAAAGCAGTGGTCGTATTGGGGGTCGTTATCTTGTTGAAATACTGCCCTGTGGCCCAGTCTTCAAAGAGAGGGGATCATGCTCTGCTTCAGTGTGTCACAGTACATGTTGGAAATCATGGTTCCCTCAATGAACTGTAGCTCCCCAGTGCCGGCAGCACTCATGCAGCCCCAGACCACGAACCTCCCACCACCATGCTTGACTGTAGGTAAGTGACACTTGTCTTTGTACTCCTTACCTGGCTGCCGCCACACACGCTTGACACCGTCTGAACCAAATAAGTTTATCTTGGTCTCATCAAATCACAGGACATGGTTCCAGTAATCCATGTCCTTAGTCTGCTTGTCTTCAGCAAACTGCGGGCTTTCTTGTGCATCATCTTTAGAAGAGGCTTCCCTCTGGGAGGACAGCCATGCAGATCAATTTTATGCAGTGTGCGGCGTATGGTCTGAGCACTGACAGGCTGAACCCCCCACCCCTTCAACATCTGCAGCAATGCTGGCAGCAATCATACGTCTATTTCCTAAAGACAACCTCTGGATATGATGCTGAGCACGTGCACTGAACTTCTTTGGTCGACCATGGCGAGGCCTGTTCTGAGTGGAACCTGGCCTGTTAAACCGCTGTATGGTCTTGGCCACCGTGCTGCAGCTCAGTTTTAGGGTCTTGGCAATCTTCTTAAAGCATAGGCCATCTTTATGTAGAGCAACAATTCTTTTTTCCAGATCCTCAGAGAGTTCTTTGCCATGAGGTGCCATGTTGAACTTCCAGTGACCAGTATGAGAGAGTGCGAGCTAGAACGCCAAATTTTAACATACCTGCTTCCCATTCACACCTGAGACCTTGTAACACTAACGAGTCACATGACACCAGGGAGGGAAAATGACTAATTTGAGGGGACAGCCAATTTACACTGTTATACAAGATGTACACTCACTACTTTACATTGCAGAAAAGTGTAATTCTTCAGTGTTGTCACATGAAAAGATAAAATATTTACAAAAATATGAGGGGTATACTTACTTTTGTGAGATGCTGTACTTAGATGTCATCCTCTCCTATGGGATGTTGACTTTGACTCTGAATAGTTTTATGTGATTTCTAAATGGCAATGATAGGGGTTCCTCGTGACACATGAAGCAAGCAGAGAGGAGATCCATTTTTTGGATCTTAATATTAGATTATGGAAGCTCAAATCCATTACATTCACTTTCTTCAGGAAAACAGATCATAATGGGTTTATAGATGTTAGGAGTTGCCGCCACCCTGCTTAGCTTAGGTCAGTACCCAAGAGTTGAAAAGGAACTGTATGAATAGAAGTGATTTTGTCAGGGAAGCTGGCCTTATGAAGCAGAGGTTTTTGGATAGAGGTTCTAACGAATAAAACTTAGATGAGGCATTCCTCCAGGTATACAAATAGGATAAATATGTTAAAAGCAAATCCAGCAGTGCAAACTTTCAATCATGCATTTTTTTACTACCTACCCCTCACAATGTTTTGCAGTAAGAGTGCCCATTCTGATTTTAAAGTGAATATGTATATATAATTTACATTTACTAGTCTGTATTTCGAGTGTACAACTTGCCAGTTTTTTCATATTTTTTTAATTTTTGTATGCATTTTGTATGAATTTTGTTAACCAACCACAAGATGGCGCTGCTCAATAGGTGTTTAATGGCTATTGCGTTTTTAACAAAAGTTAATAATAAAACATTTGTTTTTAGTGTATTATTTTTTGGGCTTTTTATGTAAATATGGATCATCATAATATAGTCTGGCAGAAAAAAAAGAGATAGACTTGAGCATCATCCAAAAATACATACACAACTATTCGAAAGTAACCAGGAATATCCTACAATAACAGACTATATAGGATACAGAAAGGAGACATTTTTGATAAAATCATTAACTTTTGTATTTTAAATCATTAAAATATCAAAATAAATAATATATTTTGACATAAAATGTCAAAAAAATTTCTTAGAATGCCCATATAAGGAAAACGTACATACATAAAATATACACACAATATAAAATGAACATATACAAATTTAGATGACAACCATCTATACAGTGGTATAATGTGGTGGTGTTTGTACGGTCAACGTTTTGCCACAAACTCGGCTACCCATTTTCCTCTATGGGGAGGCGGATGTCAGCGAACATGTGTCCCCCTTGGCATCCAGTCCAACAAGATCCACTGAAAACAGACATATGGTGATATGTTCCATTTTCATCCGATCTCCCCATAGTGGAGAGCGGGAATCTGACAGGTCTGTCTCTCCACAGTAAGCAGAGACAGACCTGTCATCTGCCTGCTCAGCGGGGATCAGCGGAGCCTGTCAATACGGCTCCACCCCCTGTGAAAGGGGCCCTACAGACTGAAGTTCATCCCTTTGATCCAAAAGAACCAAATGATACATGGTTTATAGTTATCTTTCAGTGCTGGGAAATATTAATAAACATTTGCCAGAGGCTCTTTTTATTTTTATTTATTTATTTTTTTGACAGCTGTGAGTAAGCTCAGCACTGTATGAATTGTGGATATGCTGGATTAAATCGTTTAACCCAAAAAAAAAAAAGATCCTGTTCTTTTAAAGTATGCTATACAGCACACTACTTGTGCTGTGTAATTTGGCCCCCCTTATCGCCTAAAAAACCTGGCTGATCCTGCCAGTATCTATCCTCCCCTCTGTAAACTGACCACAGTGTATCATGGCGGCTGAGCCCCGACACCGTGGTCAGTGTACTTGCCTCCGTCAGTTGCAGCTCTCCTGTCCTGCTCTGTCTCCCTCTGTCCTCCTCTCCCCTCCCTGCTTTCTGCTCCTGTGTCAGGTGCCCACCCCTTCCATTTCTGCTGCTGAAAAAAGTTTTTATATCTTATATAATCCTCTTTCTTTCCCAATGATAGGTGCACCTCTCGCTGTGTTTTTAAAAAAAAAAAATGCAGTCTCAGATCGCCACTCGGCCATCACGTGACCGGCCGGCTCTCTCCTCCTCCCCTACTGACTGACGTCAGCGGGGGCAATCTTGGCCCTGCCCTCTGCAGCTGTCAGGGGGCGAGAGGCAACGGGTCCCGTGACAGCCGATCGGCACTCTGAAAACTGGTAGAAACTGCATTTTTTAAAATAAAACAGTGATAGGAGCACCGATCATTGGCAAAGAAAGAGGATTATATCAACTTGGGTTAACAACCACTTTAAGATCTCGAGGGGTGTTGAATTGAGATTGCATTTTTTTTATCGATTAGTCATGCAGCTCTACTACAAGGTGATGCTGGCCGCAAGCCGAGCCCTGACTACGTCCCATATTGATGAAACACATAGGGTGGAGTCACGGTGTGAGACATCATCACTCGCCAGCATGAACCACGACCATCTTGATGGTTGCTATTCTAATGATATGTTTATGCCTTTATTCAGCCTGCTAAATTTAAGAGCAATATTTTATTACATTCTTTTGGTTTTACAAAACTCAATACACTATGAGGAAGCTGTCTTTTTTTTTTTTCTTCTAAATAGACATGGTAACCCAGAGAGGTCTGCAAGTGTTGCTGCAGTATCGAATCGTGGGATGGTGTTTTTGGAGATTATGTGCTATGTGCAAATCTTGCCTGGAGTTATTATACTGCACTATTTGGCTGCTTTTGAGGTAGCCAAAGCTCTCTGGTAAGTGGCTGAACAATTGGAGTGTTGGTGCTGGTGGAAGATCATTCTGTCTATCTCTTCCTCATATAGGGACCACTCTATATTTAAGTGTATGGACTTACTGCACCCTATTTTGTTTCCTATGATATGCAAGACTTATCGGGGATTTATACATGTGTTTGTATGATTTGTAAAGGGATAACGCTATATATGGGTCCCAAGATCAGAGAGACTCTTCAGTGACATATACATGTGGTTGCATGTTTTAAAGAGATAGTACTCTATATTTTTTTTTTTATAGTCTCAAAAGGTTGCTAACACGTTGTGAGTAAATTTAAGATGGCTTCTCTCATATTGCAAGTCCATTGGTAGATTGCTTTTGCTTTACTCTGCGTAAGCATAAAATCATTTAGGGCTCATTCACATGCTAAATTGCGTGCCTGCTGATGTGCGATGTCTAGGTGAGGTGCTACCTGTTACAATGCATCACACTGTTTACTTTTATTTTCCTTTTCTTTTTAAACTTTTTTGAAGTGCCTCAGAATGACCTCCAACTCCATGCACCACTGTGCGTTGTGATGTGTTGCGTTCACATTTGCTTTTTATGCAGCGCACCACACTTTAAAGAGGTTGTAAACCCTTTTTTTTTTTTTTTTCTTTTTGACCCTGCAAGAGAAACATAATGAGCTAGTATGCATCGCATACTAGCTCATTATGAAATACTTACCTTAGAACGAGCCACCGCCGTGCCGCCCGCTTAGCTGGATGACTGGCGACATGTCCAGTCGCCCGTCTTCCGGGATCGGGGCATCCGGCCATCTGATTGGCCGGAGCCGCGTTGACGTCACGCACGCGCACGGGAGCCGACAGTCACGGCACGGGGCTCTGAAGAAACGGCACCAGCGGCCGTTCCTTCAGAGCGCATGCGCCAGTGACGTCACTGGCTGCATGTAAGGTAAATATCTCCTAAACGGTACAAGTTTAGGAGATATTTACAGTACCTATAGGTAAGCCTTATCATAGGCTTAGCTAAAGGTACAAGTGTCAGAGGAGGGATTACTTCCTCTTTAATGCAGTGTCATGGTGTTACCACGTCAAATCGAAAACAATTGTTTTCTATGTGCGCTTGTTTGAGCCTGTGTTGTCCTATCCAGATCAACGCAGCTAAAGCAGTATTAAACCCAATTCAAAAATGTTATATATTGCAGCTTACCAGTCATTAGATGTGGTGGCTGCATTAGTTTTCTTTTTTCAGGCTTTTTTTACCTCCGTTTTCACTTCATGATCTGTCCAGTAACCCACCACCTGTATCAGAGTGCCCCCACTCTAGAAAAAAGCGCAAAGGGGGGAACAATTGGACAGCTGCAGTGTCAGTCTGGGGGAGGAAGGGAGTGTTGGATTTACTAGCAGATTTATATGGGCTTTAATACTGCTTTAGTGGATATAGTGTGAATGAACACCTTCAAGTGTAGAATAAGGTTATGTTCTTCGATCATTATAAGAGTGCTGCAAACTTTTTGATGTTTTACCTTTTTTTTTTTTTTTGTGGCAGCAGCAGATTACTTTCTATCTGGATACTGGTAGCTCACTGGAGTTCTTGAGTGCCACAGTTCAGGAATATCATCCCTGAAGTGCTGGAAAATGGGAATATGATTCTTCCATGTAAGCTGAGCTGCTCTGTTTCTGGTGACTGAGTGATTCTACCCCAGGAGAGCTGATGATCAAGCATGACAACAAAGCCTATAGCCTCGTACACACGCAACGATTGTTGGCCGACCGATCGGCCGTCTTTTGTCCAGTGTTGTTGTGTTGGTTGAAATGTGCTCTAGACTGCACACAAATTTTTTCGGCCAACAACAACCAACTTCAGAAGTGATGTCATGTGATGGTTTACTTTCCGTGTGTTTTTTCTTCTCTGAGCATGCCCAGTCTTGCTCATCTGATTTTTGTCTGCCGAAATCTGTACTGACTGACGAACAGCCGTTCTGGTGACGGCCAACAAAAATTTTATAGCCTGCACACCAGATTTTTTTCGGCCGAAAAGTCGCAGTCGGTTGTCGGAAGCATCATACTAACAAGCCGACAATCGGCCGATTGGACGTTGGCCGAAAATTCTCGGCCAACAATAGTTGCGTGTGTACGAGGCTATAGTCATCAGGGGATGAATTCTCATATAGGATGAAGAGGTTAGTCCAGCAAGGTGAAAAAACAATATGGTGGTGCTGGTGAAATATATATATATTTTTTGAAACTTAAGAAGCACAGTTTAATTTATCATGCATTTTATTCAGTATTTACAATACAGACCTTTTGTCTGCCCATATATCTAACAATAATTGGCGGTTTTTGAATGTGTAGTCTTAAGCAGGGGGAACTTTCTAAACAAAGGGTCAGTTTACTGTCCTTCAAGATTTTTTTTTTTTTTTTGGGGGGGGGGGGCAGATTGTGGCCAGTGGGAATAAAAATTAGTATTTGACATGTCTAGGTGCATCAGATACCTGGACTCCTCTGGGCACAGTTGTTCCTCCTGCAAGTCACTACAAAACATAGGATCATGTTTTAATAATTACTATATCATGGCTTTAGGTCTTGTTCAGACTTGCCCTGTGCAGTCCCAACACATGAATAAGGCAAAATACCTTATGTCCTATTTGTTCAGTTCGCACCTCTGCTCTACAGTGGTGTGCACTAAAAAAATGTGGGACGTGCACTACTTTTATGCACCACACCGTTTCCCTTTATCCTACACCACATCACGCTGTGGTGAATAAACAGTGGAATGTCCTTTTGTGATGTACAAATAAAGTTGAAAAGAAAAAAAGTAACAGTGGAATGTGCTGTTATCAGTGCATCAACACTGTGTACTCTATAATGGTGTGAATAGGTTTTCAAAGAAGCTCAATAGAAAGGGAAAATTCAGGATGCACTTGACCAAAACCGAAAATAACAGTTAAAAAAAAAAAAAAAGTAATTAATAAAAAAAAAATTATATATATATATATATATATATATATATATATATATATATATATATATATATAGATTATATTCCACTTTTAAATTAATATCATGAAGTTAAATTAATATGAATTTATTTTTGGTCATTATCGGCACCTTTAGCCATAAATTCTATGTATGTCTTCACACTGGTCCGTTGCGGTCTGTTATGGCGTTTAAAATCTTGCTTACTGCATTTTTGGTCAGTTAAAAAAAACGCATCTCCCCCTTGAAATGCATTGAAAACACAGCAAGAACGCATCAATAACGCACCCTTGTTACGTTTTTAATGCGGTTTTTGAGTCACATGACCTTTGAAAAAGATACCATAAGCACACTGCGTTTTCAGTGCCATTATCGGCATCTTTTCTCTATCAGCAAAATGCCGAAAACACCATTTTACGTCAGTCGTGTGATTGCTCAGTTCTCTGTCTTAGAGCCAGCAGGGACAACTGCACCATCAGAATGATACTGCAGCCATATAGGCGACTATGTATGTTTTTTTTTTTTTTTCTCTGCACTTGTTTAATATTCTCTAATTAGAAAATTAGAAAATTATATAATTGATAATGGAAGCTTAAAATAGTCAATACACCCAATTTTTTTTTTTTTTTCTTCGTATATCCTGAAAAGTTAAAGTGATACTAAATCTAAAAACATTTTTTTAACCTTAATGCATTCCATGCAAGAAAGTAACACATTTTATATTTCTCTGTCTTCCCTCTTCCCTGTGTGAAGGGGAAGAGAGGGGTGAAGCAATCCAGTACTGTGCACAGCTGTATTTCTTCTCTCCTCTCTTCCTCTTCACACAGAGACTCGAACAGCAGAAGGAGCCATTGGCTCCTGTCAATCAAATGCAGTGAGGAGAGTGGGGCTAAGTCCTGCTGTGTGTGTCTATGGAGCACAGCTCTATAGACACACAGCTTGGGAGCGAGCAAACACCGTGTGCCCCCATAGCAAAAACGGCTTGCTGTGGGCATTCACGAACAGAAGGAGGAGCCAAGATCACCGGTGGCGGACCCGAGAAGAGGAGGATTGGGGTCGCTCTGTGCAATACTATTGCACAGAGCAGGTGAGTATAACATGTTTAATATTTTAATTTTAAGGCTTCCGTAACATTTTAAGTTGTTTAACTGCAGTGGATGAGGAATCCACTTTTTCAAGTTGAATGTGAATGAATAATGCACTAGAAGTGGAAACGTCCCATAGTTGATTGGAACATATATAACTGCAAGGCCACCAAGAACTATGGTAGGAGCATCTCACTGCATGACTTCCCAGGAGATCTAAGAAGCAAGTGAAGGACTTGCACTTGTCAAACCTGTAACTAAAACATTTTTGGGTCAACTGACCCACCCAAAGAGGGTCAGCCCAATGACAACTGTTTGTGTTCTTTAATGGGAATACAGAATAGCAGAAAATGTAAAAATTAGTGTAAGCCCTGTGTCTGAGTGCTTGTTCTCATCGAACGTGCTTTAAAATGCATCTGTTCGCACACATTTCACTATCGCCTTGGCAAGTTTTTGAAAGTTCAGGTGACAAATGGTAAACTGCAGCTCAGTGCACGAGGAATGCGGCATGCATGGTGTTTTAAAGTCACAGTTGTGCGATTCCCACACCTGCAACCACCTGCACAAGTGATTCAAGCCTGTATTTCAGTTATTTTAAGCCTACTCCTATCTTGAAGTTGGTGAACTTACTTTGTCACAATCCCCACACATTTACTTCCTTGAATTCTGTGACACATATTGACTATGCCCTGGTGGTAGGTACTGCTTCATCACCAAATTCATAAAGCCTGCCTTCTAAGCTATGACGATACTGAGAGGAGTTTCAGGAGGCAGAGTCAGTACAGGAATCGCAGCTTGCAGGCATCAATGTACCATGGGATATGTAGTCCTTAAAAAGTTAAAGCAAACGGCAGCAGGAAAACAACAAAAGCAGCAAGGAACCTATGAAGTTGTGGAAGGAGATGGTCAGCAGACAGTCAGTACTCACAACATGGAAGATTTTTCAAGTAAGTTTTTTTTTTTTTTTTTTGGATGATCCAATGATCCAACATTTAATAATGTTTGTATTGCTATTAAAATGCTGATGATACAAAATTGAAGTGTATACTGTGACCACAAATCTCCTTATAAGTATTATGTCTGCCTCCCCTCTCTGCCAATCCCTACACTTACTCCCGATTGCCCAGCGATTGAAATTCAAAATACTAACCACAACATACAAAGCCATTCACAACTCTGCTCCGAGCTACATTACCAGTCTTGTCGCCAAATATCACCCAAACCGTCCTCTCCGCTCCTCTCAAGACCTCCTACTCTCAAGCTCCCTTGTCTCCTCCTCCCATGCTCGGCTCCAGGATTTCTCCAGGGCCTCTCCCATCCTCTGGAGCGCTCTACCTCAACCTGTACGGCTATCTCCTACTCTAGCTGCTTTTAGGCGATCCCTGAAAACTCATCTCTTCATGGAAGCCTATTACTAATCTTCCATCAGCTCATTCCCCACTGTTACAACCTCTTGTAACACCTGATCCACCCCATTAGATTGTAAGCTCTTCTGAGCAGGGCCCTCTTAATCCTTTTGTATTTTATTGTATTGTAACTGTACTTTCTCCCTTTTTATATTGTAAAGCGCTGCGTAAACTGCTGGTGCTATATAAATCCTGAATAATAATAATAATTGGGTCACTTTTAGTCCCTGTTCACACTATTGCGATGCGGGAACACTGCGAATATACTACGTGTTCCCACATCGCATCCTCAGAACAGGCAATTCACACTGCCATATGCGATACGCTGTGATCTGATCTGGGGGTGTCGTTAACCTTGAATTGACACCCCCAGAACAGATCGCATATCACAGTGCGATCTGACAGTTCGCACATGAATCGGATCGCACTAGTGTGAACCACCATGCGATCTGATTCTGCTGCGGCCCAAAAAAGGGTCCTGTGCGCGTTCACTGCGATTGCGGCGTGAATTCAGCCATACAAACTGTATGGCTGAATTTGCACCGCACAGACATCGCATGTGATTTTAGTAGCAGTGCGCTTCGAATCATATGCGATGTCTGTGATCGCATTAGTGTGAACCAGCACTTGCAGAGAAAAATCAAAATAAATCCTTTGGTCAAAAAAATCCCATTCATGTTAGGTAGACTTCATAAATGATGATGATTCAATTTACATTGCTAAAGGTGTGAATTGTCACAAAACACAAAGTAAAACTGCAATAAACATGGACAACAAATGGTGTCGAAGGTCCCCACCCTGTTCAATGATGGTTGTTCTAGTTTGTATATGGTATTTTGTACACCTCTTGCAAACCATTTGTCCTCTCTGTATACTAATGTGCCTTATGATTGGTCTATGTACACTTTTCACTCTTCTCATGCCTGTTATTCGACCAGAATAACCCCCCAGTTTGTGTTCCAGTGGGTGGTAGGAGCCAAAAAGCAGATGCTACTCTTTTTGGGTGGGTCTCCTGTAGACCTCAATGCCCAGTCACCCTTTCCTTTTAATTGTAATATTTACTGTAGTTTGTTATTCTGCGCCTTTTCCCAGGTTAACTTGATATTTATGTCCACTGAGCTTTTGTGTTCACTAAAAGCTTGTATTTCCAATGTTCTAATCTTGACCCACATATCATCCACATACCAGAGCCAATAACCCAATGTTCTTCTGAAACCGTTCAAGGCTTTCTTTTCCACCTCCGTCATGTACAGGTTATCTGCCTTCTACACACATAGAAATGTGGCTAATCCCTTGTACCCCCAGTTATAGCCAAAGCAGGCCATACATGGATCAAAATACAGCCAGGTCAGCACAGACCAGCCAAATTTCGATCCATGTGTGGGCAGGGAGGTTGTACAAAACTTGACCTACCGAATCGAAGCCATGTCAAATTGTTCTTGCTTGATCAACGCTGCTGGCTATTGACAGTGTAGTGTAGTGGGGACTTCCCCACTGTCAGGGCCGGTGCTAGACTGTTTTACGCCCTAGGCAAGATCAGCTACTTGCGCCCCCCCAAAAAAATAAATAAAAAGGGAAGAGGTTAAAAACTGCTCTATGTCATATCCAGTGACCCTGATCTGATGGTTCCTCCATTTAATGCTGTCATACTCAGTGATCCCAATGTTCCTCTATGTCACATCAGGGGTCCCTGATGTTCCTCCATGTCATACCTGGAGACCCTGATGTTCCTCCATTTCACACCTGGGGACCCTGATGTTCCTCCATTTCACACCTGGGGACCCTGATGTTCCTCCATGTCACACCTGGGGACCCTGATGTTCCTCCATGTCACACCTGGGGTCCTCAATCACCCATGGCACACCCAGGGATCCCAATTCCTCATGGCAAACCTGGTGACCCCAAACCCCTGTTACACTTGTGACCCCTCTCCCCCATGTCACACCTGGTGACTCAGATTCCCCATTGCATACCTGGTGACCGCAATTCTCTTTCACACCAGGGATACTCCATGTCACACCCAGGGACCATGATTCCCTGTTCTGGGGACACTTACTGGGCAGTATGAAGAGAGTGGCCTGCACGCTGCCCTCCTTTACCATGATCCTGCTGATTCCTTCTCCCAGGACGCTCCTCTCCTGGACCACAGTGCTCACCACAGCTCCAACCGGCTCCTGGTGGAGGGAGAAGCAGCAGTCAGAGAGCTCCGCACCTCCTTCATCACCAACATCCTCAGACCATTCAGTTGCCTCATTGCTTCTGCTCCAGTAAAGGTGCCGCCCTCCAGTGCCGAGCTCCGGCTCAGGTTCAGCTCTCCTCCACTCCCTGCTTAATACCGACCCAGGGAAATGAACGGCTGCCCACCAGCTCAGATTAGAGAGTCACTTCCCGCCCAGGGATTAGGCCGCTCAGCTCCAGACGAAGAGGATAATTTTGCAGCTAGCATTCCGGTGGGCTCCTTCCTGCCCCTTGGGGCTCCCCCAACAACGGTGGAAAGCCAGGGCCTGGTAGTTCTGCCACTGCCCCAGACACCTGGCATCTTCCTCTGTCCCTTCTTCCTCCCCCACTGCCGCCCCTTTCCTCAGCTCACAAGGATCATTCATGATGTAGCGTGAGTGCTGACTCGTGGCTGCGCCCCTAGGTGGCAATGCGCCCTAGGCGGCTGCCTAGTTTGCCTAGTGTAAGCACCGGCCCTGCCCACTGTTAAAATACAAAGGCTTAGCTGCAAGGATTCCCCCATCCACATAGAGTGGGCTTCTGATTGCTCATGATCTGACTTAAAGTGTAACTCCACTTTTGTTGAGAAAAAAAACATTCCCCACTGGGTGATCTATGTGCATTGCAAGGATTTTACCAAACCTTGTTGCAGATTCCTACCTTTTGGTATTCTGAAGAAATCCCTGGTTGTTCCTCTGTGCTGAGTAAGGGCTCTTTCACACGGTCAGCCTCCGTAGGGGGATCTGTGCTGCTCAGCAGGGGATCGTAAACACAGATCCCCGCTGAGCAGGAAGGTGACCTCTCCCTCTCTGCTCTGTGTGCGGAGAGAGAGAGAGATGTCAGAGCCCTATGCATCTCTATGGGGGAATCGGATGAGAGCGGACTGCCTGTCCGCTGTCATCCGATCCCATACGGTCCGAAGGGTTTCCATCCGTCCCGATTTGACGGACAGGATCAGATGTGGATGGCAGCAGGTGTCAGTGGACATGTCACCGCTGACATCCGCTGCCCCATAGGGATGCATGGGGGATCCGATCAGATCCGCCTAAAAAACTGACAGGCGGATCTGATCGGATCACTCGTGTGAAAGGGGCCTCTAAGTGCCGGTTCACACTGATCTGACTTGTCAGGCGACTTGGTTGCCTGACAATTAGCGGTCCATGCTGTGCAATGGAACCGTTCTAATCAGAGTGACTCAAGTCGCTCCGACTTAGAAAAAGGTTCCTGCACCTTTTTTTTTGCAAAGTCGGAGCGACTTGCATTGTCTTCCATTATGAGAAGTCGTTGCAAGCCACGCCGAAGTCGCGCTGCACGGGCGACTTTGAGTCGGATCAGTGTGAACCAACTGTTATAGGAGTGGCTTCATTATTATCGATCAGCTGCAGCAGCTGCAAGGCACTAATAAGGGAAAGCTACTAGGCCTGCATCTCTTTAAACTTGTTCCTATAGTAGTAGTGTAGTATCTCGCCAAAAATGACATTTTTGTTGCAGGGGATACAGGGTAGCCAATATTGCACTGCAGTTTCAGAAAATTAAAGTGGCTGCAGATTGAAAAGGAAAGGTCATTTTCAATAGCCTTCAATTACAACATGACTTGTGTCGCGATTGTATACGCTATATTTTTCTTTATTTGCTAATTTTTTCCCCCACAAAAGTGGCGTTACCCTTTAAGCTGCCCATACATGGTTTGAAATTCAGCTGGTTCAGCAGGGATTGGCCGAATTTTGATTCATGTGTGAGCACTGTGGTTAAACAGAAGTTGAGCTACGCCCTGTTGTTTTATCACCACTCAGTCACCGCTGTAGGCTATAGAAGGCAGCACTGATCAGTGTATTCTGATGGCAACAAAGTCTCCCTGGTGTCGGAATAAAAAGGCTCAGTGGGGAGAATCTTCCCATCCGTATTGTGTGTGGATGGTGGAATCAATTTTTTATTTATTCGACCTTATAGATAAAAAAAAAAAGACTAATCTATGGGCTACTTTGGATTGCCTATTTAAAGAGGAAGTAAAGCTTCCTCTGTAACTTGTACCTATAGGTAAGGCTTACTTATAGGTACTGTAAATATCTCCTAAACATGCACCGTTTAGGAGATATATACTTTGCATGTAGCCAGTGACATCCCTTCAGAGCCCTGTGCCGTGAACGGTGGCTCCCGTGCGCATGCTCTGGTGTGACGTTATTGCGGCTCTGGCCAATGAGATTGGCCAGAGGACGCGAACCCCGGAAGGAAGACAGGTTAACATGTTGGCCATGTCAGCGGTGTGCGGGCGACTCTGCGGGGTCTTCGTTCTAAGGTAAGTATTTAATAATGCGATGCATACTAGCTCATTATGCCTTTATCTTTCAGGATTACAATCTCTTTAACATCTTTACCCCCCCCCCCCCGGTGTTTTGACAACATTTTACACCTTCAGTCATGTAAATCAAAGTATTAACATTTAGGAAGCCCCCCTGACACCAGGTATGGAAATATGTAACTAGAATAGGGTGGTTCCCAAATTTTCACACCTCCCATTCTGTTCTTCCATAATAACATCTGCCTTTCCTTTTGTAATTGAATCAAGGTGTTTGACTCTGTACTACCTGTTTGGATATGAATGTTGGGTTATTTTCTGGGTAATGACGACTAGCTATCCATGACCTGGATAAATGAGAACAGGTAGCAGTATTCCTTCTGTTGATTGTTTTCAGCCCCCTTTTTTGTGGTCAGCCTGTTTGTAGCATAAATTTGCTCTTGCAGTAACTTATTTCCATCCACCGTGTGGCTACATTGCCTTTTAGGTCCCTCTGGAACCCTCCTAACATGAGCGCTCTGGCTCTTCTATTTATGTGCATGCCCAGGTATCCTGCTTAGGAGTGTATGTGCATTGTGGCTGGGGTCTTTAGAATTGTTTGCTTGTTTGGATGGTGTGTTTTAGAGTGCTTATGCCCAATGTGGCAGGGACCCGCTTAGGTGCCATACTTGTGGCTTCTTGGATGTGATGGCTGCATTAGTTTTCTTTTTTAGTCTTTCTTTCCTTTATTTACCCTTGGTGATCCAGCCAGTAAGGCTGGCCATACACAGAGCAAATTTATTTTCTTGCAACCATGGGTGGCAGGAAAGAAATTTGTTTGATTCCCCCATCAACACAGACAGTGTTGATGTGGAAATCCCTTCTTCCGGGCCATTGTCTTATCCTGGTGGGCATGGAGGGAGGGGGAGCCATTCCCACTGGGAGAAAACAATTTTTATCGTTAGCTGCTAAAGCACCCACTAGCGATACAGTAAACCCCCGTTCTATCGCAGTTCCGTTTTTGCGGTCCCGGTATATTGCGTTTTTTTTTTTTTCTTTTTTTCTATAGACCTATTAATATTATTTTACTAATTAAATCATTGTTGATTACATTTTTTTGTGTTTTCCATTGCTCTTGCTCTGTCTCTCTATCTTTTGTGTTTAAATGTGTTTCTATTGTTGTAAAAGTGTGTTTAAAGACCTTTAAAATGCTTTTAAAAGTACAGTGAAAGTTGTAATAACATGCCTAGAGTGTATTTAAATAGGGTCTTTTTCACTTTTCGCGGGTTGGTCCGGAACATATACCCCGCGATGGAGGGGGGTTTACTGTAATCGGAAGAGAATCCAGCAGGCTGGTTGTACCCAAGTTGATTGATCATTTAATGGATTTGAACCACGTATTATGGCCGGCCTAAAGGCCCCCAGTACACACGATAAGAAAATCTGTAGGGAAAATTTGTCCGACGACCGATCTGTCGATTTTCAGATTGTTAGTATGGTGCTTTCGACAGCCAACTCCGACTTTTCGGCTGACAAAATCCTGATGTGCAGGCTATAAAATTTTTGTTGTCCGTAATACAACATCCGATTTTCGTCTCATTAGTACAGATTTCGACGGAAAAACATCTTAAGAGCAAGACTAGGCATGCTCAGAGAGAGAGAGAACACATACAAAGCAATCCAACACATGACATCACTTCTGAAGTAGAATTCTGTCGTACGGGAAAATTCGTATGAAAATAACCTCTTCACTTTCCACATGAGACTAGCATGCCACAAAAATACGTACGACAGATCGTTCAATAATCTGATCGTGTGTACGGGGCTTTAGTCTGTTGTTTTTCAACAGAACAAGCTGTCCCACAGATGTAGCAGTTGGAGGCTTTGGATAAACCATTTAACACCCACAGCGGTGCTTACAATGATTAGTTTTTATAATTTATGTAAAACCTTTAGAACAAGTTTAAAAAAAAAAAACTGTTGTAACTGCTTTTAATGTGCCAGCTGCAGTTTGGCTTCAATTTGTCGGCATGACTAAATCTGCTAGTACATCTAACATCCCCCCCCCCCCCGATTGACAATGAAGCTGGCTCTGCTATTCCCTCATTCAGTGTATAGGCACCCTAAACCTCGGTTCACACTATGAATCGCATGTGAATCACACAAGAACCGCATCGCACCAAAGTTGTGCATGTAGCAATTTTGGAACTGCGCTGCTAACGGATTTCATGGTATTTTTGCACCCTATGATTTGGTGCCAGCAAACACTTTTGTTTGCGACTTGCATTTGGGATGTCCTTAAGTGGAGTTCCACCCATTTTAATAAGTTTAGATGTATGTAATCCCCTTTAAAAACACTTTTACCAATGGAAACTATTTTATTTTATTTTTATTTGCAAGGAAATACCTTTTTTTTCTTTATTCATCCGCACTTCCGGGTAAGGCCGCCTATAGGCGATTACGTCACTCTGCGATTCACAAGGGCTGCTGGGATGTATCCCAGCAGCCCTTGCAAATCGCCTTGTTATGAAATCTCGCATTATTACACTGGCACCAGCTGTACTCGGGTGTATTGCATTGAGTCCGTGCTCCGTACCGCCTCCTCTCAGTGACTGCGGACTGAAAGCATTACATCCCGTAGAGCTCACTGAGAGGAGGCGGGGTGGAGTGGAGCACGGACCCAATGCAATACATCTTAATACAGCTGCTGCCGGTGTAATAATGTGAGATTTCGTCTCTAGGCGATTCGCAAGGGCTGCTGGGATACATCCCAGCAGCCCTTGCGAATCGCCGAGTGACATAATCGCCTATAGGCAGCCGGACCCAGAAGTGCGGATGAATAAAGAAGAAAAAAAGGTATTTCCTGCCAAAAAAAAAATAGTTTCCATTGGTAAAAGTACTTTTAAAGGGGATTACATACATCTAAACTTATTAAAATGGGTGGAACTCAACTTTAAGTTAGCATTAACACCCGCAGTGGATCTCAAGGGATGTGTGATTTGAATGCGGTGCTGGAAACTCACACAGACCACGTTAGTATGAACCCTGAGTTAATACAGGAAGCATGTTACTGAGAAGATCACCAGGGGGGGAAAAGAAAACTAATGCAGCCAACACATCTAAGGATTTACAGGCTGCAATATATTACATTTTTGGTTTTGGGTTTATTGCTGCTTTAACTACTACTATCCTCCCAGCCACACCTACCATTCTCTCTACCACCTTGCAGCCATTGTTTCTTTGCCTATGCAAGGGGTAGGGGGGTCAGCTTATTATAAATGTGCTTCCTGACACCCTGAAATTTTGTTCTTTGTTGACCCATCCACTATCTCATACAGACTGCACAGAGCAGATGGGAAACGGCTGTTGCATCATGGTAGCTGCACTTTTTATTTCTAAGACCAGGTCTGCTGAGAAAGTGTCAACACGGAGAACAAATATTCAAAATCCTGTATGCATAGTTTGCAGCGAGAGGAATAAGGACATCTTAAATAATAAGTGCGCTTTCATACCAAGTGTGCTTATTTTTTTTTGCCACCCTCCCTTGACCTAGCAATCTCCTCTTCTAACTGAGACCTGATGGCCAAGGCCTCCTGGGATTGTTTATATCCAGCATCGCAAGTCCTTGGTCTCCTAATGGCCCTGCACAATAGACCCCCCATGGAAGTCTAGGAAGCTATTTTTCCTGTGTCTCCTAACCAGCAGATAAAGGTAGACAAGCCCATAAATGACTCCTTTAGGATATTTTCAACTCAAGAATGGATAAAACGGGGGTCACCAGGTCTGTAAGGCAAAAAATTGCCCAAGATTGTAACTTTTCCCCTCTGTACTAAACATCAAATAGAGACTGTGATTGTGGAGGAAAGTGGAATGTAGCATTTTATATATAATTCTGCAGTTCAAATAAAGGAATATGTTGCAGTGCATATAGTTTGTTACATAATTAGGTTGAAAAAAAGACACAAGTCTATCTGGCTCAACCAATAAAAAAACAGTAAAGAAAAGACAACCATACAATCCCATATACAGGGATCATTATTAGGCGCATAGTAGAAGGATTAGAAACAGTGCAGTTTTTTTTAAACAATGAGCTGAAACCATCTATTATCTGATATATTCAGTGTTGCAACTCTGGCAATGTGGCATTCTCTACTTCCCCTCTAAAAAGTGATCTGCTATGGTAGAGCAGCGGCTGCATTCAAGAGATGACACTGCCGCTACTTCTTCTTTCTTTTTTTTTTTTTTTTTTTTTTTTAGCCAGAGGAAGATTTTCTTTTGAAATACTGTGCTGCGGCTTTTACAAGGTCTGTCCATTTTTTGACCTGTGATTATATGGATCAGTACTCACAACAATACAAATCTATAGGGGTCGGCATGTAAGCGGACTCTCTTCCACTTATATTTACCCACCATTGGGTCTGTTCTTTTAAGGCTCATTCACTCTGCTGCAAATAATGCTGTTTTTTTTAAAATAGATTGTAAACCTCAGACATGAAATATGAACAAACCGTATAACTCTATAGCAGTGATGGCGAACCTTGGCACCCGAGATGTTTTGGAACTACATTTCCCATGATGCTCATGCACTCTGCAGTGTAGTTAAGCATCATGGGAAATATAGTTCCAAAATATCTGGGGAGCCAAGGTTCGCAATCACTGCTCTATAGTGTGTAGTTGTGTTTATTAAAATCACAAAGGGGTTTATTTACTAAATCTAGAAAAGTGAAAAATTGGTCACAAATCTGCATAGAAACCAATCAGCATCCAGGTTTCATTGCCAAAGCTTAATTGAACAAGCTGAGGTTAGAAGCTGATTGGTTTCTATTCAGAAATGTGACTAATTTTGTACTCTCTAGCGTTAGTAAATCCTTAAAGAGGTTGCACGCCCTCTTTGAACTTTGACCTATAGGTAAGCCTTTTATAGGTACTGTAAATATCTCCTAAACTTGCACCGTTTAGGAGATATTTACTTTTAATGCAGCCGATGACGTCATCGGCGCATGTGCTCTGAAGGAACGGCCACCCGTGCTGTTCCTTCAGAGCCCTGTGACGTGAACGGTGGCTCCCGCACGCATGCGCGGGAGTGACGTAATCGCGCCTCCGGCCAATCAGATGGCCAGAGGACGCAAACTAGGAAGAACATGTCGGCCGTCCTGTCGCTGAGCGGGCGGCACTGCAAGGGCTTCGTTCTAAGGTAAGTATTTCATAATGTGATGCATACTAGCTCATTATGCCTTTGTCTTACAGGGTTTTTTTTTTTTTTTTGAGGAGGATTTACTTCCTATTTAAGTGTCATTTCTGTCTGCTGCTATGCTCCTCGGCTATCAGCATGAATCCCTTCCCTCCAATCAGCTCTCAGAGCTCTCCTTACTGCGCTCAGCAGAGTGTTACTTCCACTCCCCGTCCTTTTTTCGAAACTCTCAGATAAGCTTAAAATATGAGCACTTCAGAACAAATGTAGAGGAGAGAAGACTGCAGATAAACAGGTACAACTTATATGATTATCTGTGTATCACCTGACAATAGTCCCTTCACTGGGTATATGTAAAGGTTTACAACCACTTTAAGGCTGCAATTGCAGTTCTGTTGCTTTCTTCTGGCTCACAGTGCAAAAATATCAGTTTTCTTGTGTTCAGATCTGTGAAATGGAAATAGAAAAAAATGCATCTGGGGTCAGTAAGCAATAGAAGTAGACAGTAGAGCTGCAGTTTTACCACCCCCCAGGCCACCCACATAAACGCTAAAATGCAGCCACTAAGGGCTGTACCTATGGCAAGCATCACGTGACGGTAAATGGTTTGTAATATTGGGAATGTGGTACCACCTCTGAATGTGACTCATTCAAGTCAATAGAGCTGCATTGCAAATGTCTTGTGGCCGCACGCTAAAGAGACATGGTGGGTTGGCATTTTGAGGGTTAAAGCAGGCATTGAGGAGGTAACATATTGCCTCCTCGCTGCCTGTCAAATGCCCTCTTGGCCTACAGTGGGTTCCCACATATGCGGTGTGGGAAATGCAGTGATCCCGGTGAGTTTTTTATACTGCATTGCAATCGCATTGTGTTTGCCATCAGCTGCGGGTGTCTATTCATACTTATGGACACCGCAAACGCAGTGCGGTTTGTCTGCATGCTACAAAATGACCATGTGATGCAATACAGTTCCAAAGAAGGTGCCTGCATCTCTTTTGTGCGATTTGAGCCCATTAAAATGAATGGGCTCAAATCGCATCACACTGAATCGCATGTGAATGGCACAGGAATGCAGTGCGCTTCCGTTGTCATTCACATGCGGGTTCTATTGTGAGCTGGGGCTTAAGGCTCCATGCACACTAGTGTTTTTTCTGCTCCTAGAAGCTAATGGTGTTATCCTATGTGTCCATGCACACTATTTTTTGCTATAAGCTTTTTTCAAGATTCAACCATTAGGAGCAGAAAAAAAGAAATTGTTTTTGAAATTTTTTTTTTTTTTTCCAAGCTTTTTTTTTTTTTTTTTTTTTTTTTTTTTCATGTATTGTAAAAAGGCTAAGGCTTCTAAAAGTTACTAAAATGCTACTACAAGCTGGAACGAAAAGGCTCTTGGCATTTTTAATCCAGCGCCCAGGACTTTAGGCTCTATTCACACCTGAGCGTATTGTTTTTAGGCTTTTTTCAGGTGTTTGGAGGAAGGCATTGACATCTAACAAAAACGCCTGTAATCTGCCAAAAAAGAAGCTCATGAACTTTTTTGAGCTTCAGGCATTTTGCTTCAGGTGACCAAATGCTCAGATGTGAACAGGCACCATTGAAATGAATGGGATTTTGCTGGTTGGGCGTTTTGAGACTTCAGAGATGAGCGTTTTACGAGCTGAAGTACATTCAGTTGTGAACAGGGCCTAATGCCCCATACTAGAGCTGCACGATTCTGGCCAAAATGAGAATCACGATTTTTTAGCTTGGAATAAAGATCACGATTCTCTCACGATTCTCTGTGTAACAAAAAAAAATTGGGATAACTTTACTGTTACGTTTTTTTTTTTATTCATTAAAGTCTATTAATTGCGTTTGAAAGACTGCTGCGCAAATACAGTGTGACATAAAATATTACAACAATCGCCATTTTATTCTGTAGGGTCTCTGCTAAAAAAAATATATAAAATGTTTGGGGGTTCTAAGTACTTTTCTAGCAAAAAAACATTTTAACTTGCAACCAACAAGTGTCAGAAAAAGGTCCAGTCTTTAAGCCCCCGTTCACACTGGGGCGACGCTACTTCGCACCGCGATCTCCGAGGTCGCGGTGCGAGCAGTGCGCCGCGACCTCGGAGCGGCCGCCACGGACTTCATAACATTGAAGTCTATGGCGGTCGCCTCCTGGTCGCCCCAAAGAAGCTCCGGACCCTTTTTCTGAGTCGGAGCGACTTGTGTCGCTCCTATCAGAACGGGTCCGCAGCTTCCCTATGGGAGGTGACCTGCGGCGACCTGTGAGGCGACCAGGTCGCCTCACAGGTCGCCCCAGTGTGAACGGGGGCTTAGAGGTTAAACTTCCTTTCTCCCTGGCAGAGGGAAGGAAAAGCTACAATGTAATCATTTTTGTTTATAGTTACTGGGAGACTTAATGCTGATAGCCCTTTGCTGGGAGGCTTTTTTTTTTTTTCCACAGCTGTTCTCTCTGCTATGCAGCTATGCAAAGAATCGAGCATATTTCAGTTTTAGATCGTCAGGGGGGGTGAATCGAGATCGCGATTTTCATACGATTAATCGTGCAGCTCTACCCCATACACACGTGCAGATTATCTGCAGACTTTTGTCTGCAGACTTACCTTTTCTATGTAGTGCAAGGGCCTGCCGGATTGCATACAAATTGAAAGTGTTTAGGTTTGACCTCATATTATATGGTTTTGGTAAGTCTGCAGACAAAAGTCTGCAGATAATCTGCACGTGTGTATGGGGCATTAGGCTGCATTCAAACCTGAGCAAATCCTTTTCAGGCATTTTTGTTGGGCGTTTTTAGGGAGTTTTATGATATTTTTGGGGCGTTTTTAGCAGACGTTAGCATGTGGGTGATGCTAAAAGGGGTGGAGACCACCTGTGTGTTTGAAAAACGCCAGAGAAATGCAGGTGAAATGCCGATAACAACGTTTTAATGCATTCCTATGGGACCAGAACAGCTCTTGATCAGCCCAAAGCCCAAAAAGAAGCTCCTGTACTTTTTTGAGCTACAGGCGTTTTGCTTCAGGGGACAAAACACTCAGATGTGAACAGGGGCCATTGAAATGAATGGGATTTTGATTGTTGGGCGTTTTGGATTTTCACAGATGAGCGTTTTATGGGCTGAAAAACACTCAGGTGTAAACAGGGCCTTAGGGTAAGGCTACGTTCACATGTGGGTGTAGCGGATCACGGGCAGAAACGCCACGATTCTGCCCGTGATCCGGAATCATTGCAAATCGCGGGACGCCTGTGTGATGCCCGTGATTTGCAATGGCACCCCAAACGCTGTGCGATGTTGCCGCGATTTCCGCCTACCGAATCGCGGTAACATCGCGCAAGCAGAATCGCAGGACACATGACGCCCAAAAAGGTACAGGAGCTTCTTTTGTGCGTCATGCGTCCCACAATTCTGTTTGTGCGATTTTACCACGATTCGGCAGGCGGAAATCACGGCAACATCGCACAGCGTTTGAGGTGCCATTGCAAATCACGGGCATCGCACAGGCGTCCCGCGATTTGCAATAATTTCCGGATCGCGGGCAGAATCGCAGAGATTCTGCCCGTGCTCTGCTACGCCCACATGTGAACGTAGCCTAAGTTCACATGTAGGCGTTTTTGGGGAGTTTTTCTGCTCTACGATCAGCTCAAAAAACGCCCAACAAGACCAATCCCATTCATTTCAATGGCCCCTGTTCACATCAGAGCGTTTTGATGTTTTAAGCAAAATGTCCAACGCTCAAAAAATTACGAGCTTCTTTTTTGGCAGATTACAGGCGTTTATATTTTTTTTCCTTTGGTCACTTATCAACCTAAAAACGCCTGAAAAAACACCTTTAGGCTACGTTCACATGTTAGCGTAACGGACTGTGGCAGAATCACCGCGATTCTGCCTGCGATCTGGAAATCATTGCAAATCGCGGGACGCCTGTGCGTTGCCGTTGATTTGCAATGGCACCCCAAACGCTGTGCGATGTTGCCGCGATTTTCGCCTGCCAGCAAATAAAATCGCGGGTCGCATGACCCACAAAAAAGATACAAGAATTTCTTTGGGGTGTCATGCGACCCGCGTTTTTGTTTGCGTGATGTTACTGTAATTCGGCAGGAGGAAATTGCCGCAACATCGCACAGCGTTTGGGGTGCCATTGCAATTCAACGGCAACACACAGGCGTCCCGCGATTTGCAATGATTTCCGGATCGCGGGCAAAATCGCGGTGATTCTGCCGCGGTCCGCTACGCTAACATGTGAACGAAACCTAAAAACGCCTGTAAATAGCAGCCAAGATGTGAACATAGCCTTATGGCACCGCAAGCGCGGTATGCATTTTGCAGGTGTGAATGAGGCCTAACTGTATGTAATCCTGTGTGAATGATGTGATCGGACAGTTGTGACATTAGGAATGTAAACACTTTATTTCGGTCCTCCTGAGGTACCCAGGAGCCACCCCCCCCCTTGTGTCACGTGCTCTCTAGCCTGTCACCAGCCAAAGGTGGAAGCGCGCCCCCTAGCCGTGTACAGCTCAAGCAAGCGATGCGCGCTCCCGTAGCCAGGTAGTCAGGAGGGCGCTGGAATGGGGGGCGGGGTCACCTGTGAGTGGCAGGAGGTCCGGCCCTATAAGAGGCGGTGTCCTGGTGTCTTGTGGTGACGTAGATCTTGTCTCCTTTTCCTCCCCATTCCTGTGCTATCGGGGTTGTTAGGTCGGGATTATATTGTTGTCTCCTCCCGGGATCAGGTTAGCGGAGGAATTTTATTTGTCCCCCGGTGATAGTGAGCGCGGCGCGGACTGAGACTGTGTGTGAGGCGGCCCGCTCTCTTCTCCTTCTCCCTTCCTCACATCTCTCCCGCCTGCAAGAGGCCGCCGCCGCCACACACAGACAGACAGACAAGGTAAGAGAAGCTCGGGGAGCGGGCCTGGCCGCCGGTTCACTGCTTGTGGTGGGGGGCAGGCCGCAGCCTCGGCCTTTCCTGCTCACTGCCGCAGAGGAAGGTTATTATTATTATGGCTGCAGATGTCTGGGACATATAGGGAGGAGGTGGTCCTGGCTGTCCATATTTAGTATGTGTGTGTGTATGTATGTAATATATATATATATATATATATATATATATATATATATATATATATATATATATATATATATATATATTTCTCCAGTATTCCTATCCTGTCCTTGTTTGTGGGACTGCTGAGCCCCCCCCCCCCCCCCCCCCCCCCCCGGTTGCTGTTGCTTGGGTATTCCATTTGCTGTATATACTTCACAGAATATGTGACCCATGGCTGTCTACAGAAATGCACTTTGAAGGCCCACCACAAGGGCGGCGGTATAAACAGGTGGCTGAGCTGCGGCTTTTGCTGCATCTGATCGCCCACCTAAAATTGCATGCAGCCACTGAGGCCCTATTCACACCTGAGCGGTTTTTCAGCGTGTGAACCGCTCAGCTCTGAAGCCCCGAAACGCCCGACGAGTAAAATTGCATTAATTTCAATGGCCCCTGTTCACATCTGCGCGTTCTGTTGCCTGAAGGAAAACGCCGAAGCTCAAAACAAAGTACACAAGCTTCCTTTTTGGCAGATGACAAGCGTTCTTTGGCCCCATAACATTCAATAGAAACACCTGACTTGAGCAGAAAAATGCTCGAATAGCAGCTCTCCGTTCCTAATTTCCTCTTCTTCTAGTGCTTTCTATTTGCTAAACAGAAACGTCTGAAGCTGTAAAACACCTGTAATACACTTCTAACACGCTTGTAAAAAGGGATTGTAAAGGCAGAAGGTTTTTTTATGTGAAAGCGGAGTTCTACTCGTTTTTGTGTTTATTAAAAGTCAGCAGCTACAAACAGCGATGCGGCCGGTGGGAGCCTTGGTTCTCCCCCTCTTCTCCCTGCGGCGCTGGCATCTCTAGTGTGGGCACCCGGCTGTGACAGCTTGCAGCTTCTCACCTGGGTGTGCATGCGCGAGTCGTGCTGCGCATCCTGAGTAGACGGGCAATCATCAGGGACCCCTGTCGTGTCCCAGAAGATGGGAGAGAACTATCGCTCGAGCCGCCTAGGAGGCCCGAGCGGATGTGGGAGTGGGCACCTGTCAAATCTAGGTATATGGCCCCCCCCCCCCAATGCGGCATGTCAGGAGGCCTTAAAGCGGAAGTTGAATTTTTGGGTGGAACTCTGCTTTAATACATTCCATGCGTTTAAGATAAAAAGCCTTGTATGTGCAGCAGCTCCCCTAATACTTACCGGAGGTCCCTCTCTGTCCAGCGATGCCCATTCATGTGTCTCGGCCATCTTAAATTCTCCCTCCTGATTGGCTGAGACACAGCAGCGGTGCTGTTGACACCTGCTGCTGTCAGGCAGCTAGCCAATCTGGTGAGAGAGGGGCTGGGGCAGGGCTCCGTGTTTGAATGGCTACAGGGAGTTGTGATTCAGCTCCGGTGCCCCCCAGCCCCCCATAGCAAGTTGCATGCTGTGGGGGCACTCAACATGAGGGAGGGGCCAGGAGAGCCAAAGAGGGACCTGGGAAGAGGAGGATCTCTGTAGAACATAACGTTTGTTATTTTTATAGGAAAAAAAAATACATGACTTTACAATCACTTTAAATAAACGCCAGTAAATGGATACACTCAGAGCCGTTTCACATACAGGCCACCCGACTTGTCGGGGCAACCTGTGAAGTCGCGGTGCAGAGCGCGCACCTCGGAGCGACCTGCACGGACTTCATATCATTGAAGTCAATGCAGGTCGCCCCAAAGTAGTACAGGACCCTTTTGCTAAGTCGGAGCGACTTGTGTCGCTCCTATTCGAACGGATCCTGTGCTAATCTATGGCAGGTGACTTGTCAGGCGACCAAGTCGCCTGACAAGTCGCCCCAGTGTGAACCGGCTCTCAGGTGTGAATGGAGCCTTAGGCCCCTTTTACACAGGGTGGATCCGTTTTGATATGGACTCTGCTTGCCTGCTGAGCAGGCAGATGACAGGTTAGTCTCCACTCACTGTGCAGAGATGGACCTGTCAAGAGTCCCTCTCTTCTCTATGGTGAGATCGGATGAAAACTGTTTTCATCCAATCCCACCCGCAGGATAGATTGCAAGCGTATCGCCATATTTCTGTATTTAGCAGATCTTGCCAGATCGAATGCTAGGCAGGTCTCAGCGCACACATGACATCAGCCTCTTATAGTCAATGGGTGGTCTGACCGTGTTCACCTGGAAAACAGACAGGCGGGTCCTATTGTGTAAAAGGGGCCCTAGGTTTGTACGCATGCAGAGTGTTGCATGTGTTGTAAAATGTTTGACAGGTGGTGCCACCACCAAATATGACCCCTTTGTATCAGAGATAATGGAAGAAAGGTTGACCACACTCCAGGCTTCAGAAAAAAACTAGCTTTATTGCATAAAATCCACAAAAAAAGGGCATCACAGGCCCACGATACAAAGAGACAGCAGCATGGGTAACATGTTCCACAAAAAAATTAGCTTAATCGTAACTTTTTTTTTTTGTGGTCCATGTTAACCACGCTGCTGTCTTTGCATTATGTCTTCTTTTTGTGCATTTTTTGCAATAAAGCTCTTTTTTTTTTTTTTTTTTTTTTTCTGAGACCCGGAGTGCGATCAACCCTTCTTCCATATTCTGTTATGTTCAGGTCACGGACTGGACCGGCACCCTGTGTTTTAGAAAAGGGATGTATTTCACCTGGATTGGTGTTTGCTCTTTGATTATCAAAGTGTTACTAAATCCACAACCGTAAAATCAGTGTATATACAGTAAAGCATGCTTGTTGTACTCACTGTGGAACCTAAGGGGTTAATCCTTTGCATGATGAATCAAGGCTGTTTGATCCTGTCTTCTCTGATCCTCCCCTTCTTTCACTGTCTCCAAAAAATATCCTGATATTTACAGGGACAGCAGGCTGCACATGCTTAGTTTGGTGTGTATTTGTAGATAGATTTTTTTTTTTTTCTTGGTAGAGTGCATGTGATCAGCACAGGGCCAAATCAGCAGACAGAGAATCAGGGGAGAATAACTTCTACAAGCTTTCCTAGGAACTGATAGGAGTCACAAGGCTGCTATATACTGCTGATTAGAAAAGGTATTTATCGGTTTAGATTTACTAAAATATTGGCGTTTCTGTGTACTGTGGGAGATCAAATATAGTGAAAGCAGGTTTTGAATTTAGTTACACTTTAAGTATAACCCCCTTCTCTCCCTAAATGGAGCCGCGCCACAACTGCATGCCAAACACTTCGCTGTCGTGTGGCATTTACATAGAAAATCCCTGCAGCTGTAAAAAAAAAAAAAAAGCTATTCAGGTGGTGGTGCGATCGCCTCCTGAATGCTTGGCAGACCCTGCTCTACCAACTTCTGAAAAGGTTCCACTGAAGAGCAATTTTCAAAGGGATGTCCAGGGCTGCTGCACATGTAAACAATCCCTTGAAGTGGTATTAAAGGTTGTTCTCTCTCACTTTCTTTATTTAAAAAAAAAAAAATCTCTTACCACCTCTTCTGGAGTCCTCTGGCAGGACTGTCTTCTAAGTGGTGTTAAGGGGGTGCCTGTGTGGGGTGCACTTCCTAGTCGGGCTGCGTGCATCTATAGGCACACTCCAGTAAGCAACGCCCCCACTCCCTTCTCACCGGAGTTGAGAGAGAGAGAGAGAGAGAGATAGTCCTCTTTTACACGGGCGGTCTCTATGTTCGATTGTCCGTATATCATCCCATCCGTTTGCGGATGATATACAGACATAATGCATCTCAATAGGATTGCGGATGTCAGCAGATGACCATCCACTGACATCCGATTTACGTCGTTTCAGTTCTGCTCCGTTCTTTGGAACGGAACAGAACCCCTTTTTTTCTTCCGTTTTTAAGAAACGGAAAGCACGCAAAATCGGCTGTCTGCGGTGTCATCCGCAATCCCATAGACATACATTATGTCCGTATATCATCCGCAAATGGATGGGCTGATATGCGGACATACGGACTTGATGACACAAGTGTCATCCGTGTCTGTAAAAAAAAAAAAAAAAAAAAAAAATGGAAGCAGATGAAAAAACTGCAAAAATGTGACTTAACAGATGATGCCCCTGTGAAGGGGGCCTTCACCTTTGCGCTGGTTTCTCCAGTTTTCCCCCTTTTTTAAAATAACAATCTATCTCTATGGCCTCTTTCACACGGGCGTTCCGTTTTTTTCATCCGTTCAGTCACTTTTTTTTTTTTTACAAAGTGACTGAACGGATGAAAAAAACGGAACGCCCGTGTGAAAGAGGCCATCGAGATATATTGTATTTTAAAAAAGGGGGAAACTGGAGAAACCAGCGCAAAGGTGAAGGCCCCCTTCACAGGGGCATCATCTGTTAAGTCACATTTTTGCAGTTTTTCATCTGCTTCCATTTTTTTTTTTTTTAAATGTATATATAAAAATACAGACTTGTTTCGTGTTAAAAAAATAATAAATAAATAAAAAGGACCTGAACAAAAGCAGACGAAAAACTGTAATAAAGAGACAACATCCGTTTGCCCAAAGGAATGCATTGCTATCAGTTTTTCATCCAGCAACAGACGGATAAAAAAAATGGGACAGACTAAATGCCCATGTGAAAGCAGCCTTACACTTTTCATCCCATTAGCACATTAATGTATATGGCTAGCTTTAGCTCTACCGGCAGATATGTATTGCAAGGGCCTACATGACTGCCTACAGAATTGGGTGGATTAGGTAGGCCGTCATATTAGTTTGCTGTATAAAGTTGATTGTACAGTCCGATTGTAACATACAGGTCTGGTTGACACAGTTTGTTTTTTGTTTAACCCAGCGGACTGAACAAAATGCATTTTAGGAGCTTGGGAGGAGCTGCTGTACTATGTGGTAGTACAGTGATCTCCCTGCTAAGCTATTGTGGTATGACAGGGGGCCAAACCCCCTCGCCAGAACACACCGGTCAGTGCTCGCTGCCATTGCTGATCAGATTCTGTTTTTCCAGCATGCTTGTTTGATAGAAGCTGGCTAGGCTGATGTGCATATAGGCCGAATGTTGACCGGTTTCTATTGAACCAGCCGATATTCAGCTTGTGTGTACCAAGCTTAAAGGCTCACATGTTCGAGTGGTAAAACTGCAGATGCTGTTCTGTGTTTGCTTACTCATGGCAATGAGGGAGAAGTATTCTTAAAGCCCAACTCTGTCTAACCCAACCCTGTATGTTATTATTATTATTATTATTATTATTATTTATATATATATATATATATATATATATATATATATATATATATATATATATATATATATATATATATATATATATAATATATTTTCTACAGCAATACATTTGCTGAGTGTTGTGTGGCCCTTTGGTGTGATATCAGGGGCCGAACCTGAGGCCCCCTTTAAGAAAAAATAAAAATAAATGGTCCACCCCTGAAGTACACAGTGCTGTATGGGCTGTGCATCTATCGGGGAATGTGACTGTTTGCAGTCTGTATCCAAACATACGAGCCCCCTACGTTCATTTTGTACTGGCTACCAAAGAAGTTATTGCTAGTTTGCCGTTTGATGCTAAGGTACAAAAACTATAATTCTGTACACATGATCTTGCAGTTCATGTAAAACCAAGACTGTCAACCAGCTTTTGGTCACCGACATGTGAACGGATCATTACAACCTAGTGTAAACAATTTAATATATACCATAGGTTGTTGAATTATAGCGATTGGTTAGCTTTGCAGGAAAAGGTTGTTTGGTTTTCTAGCTTTTTCAATGTATGATGATTTTCTAAATGGTGCATGAATGTCTGTGGCCACGGGAATATGCAGTTTGTGCCCACCGACTCGCAGCCTAGTTGCAGGGCTTGACAAATTTGCTTTGAATCTAGGAGCCAGCTAAATTTTTTTTTTTTTTAATCACTTGCCGACCGCCGCACGACTATCTACGTAGGCGGTCAGCCCCTCATCACAGGCAAACTGACGTAGGTCTATGTCGCTTGCTTGTGAGGGTCTAGGGAGCGAGCGCGCGCCCCCGGAGGCGCGCTCCCGCGTGGTCACGGACCCCCCGCGCGTGTGACCGGCGGGCCCGATGTCCGCCGGTCACTCTGTGATCGGCGGGGGAGAGAGAGAGAGAAAGTCAGGCGGCTTGTGTAAACAAGCTGCCTGTCATTCTCCCCTGTGTATGAATGATGATCATACGGTTCTACTATGTAGAACCGTTGATCACCGTTCATACATCTGAAGCCACAGCCAATCGCAGTAGAAAGCACGCCCCTAGGGACACACATAGCCCCTCCCTTTCAAAAAAAGTTAACCCCTTCACTGCCAGTGTATTTTTACAGTAACAGTGCATATGTATAGCACTGATTACTGTAGAAATGTCACTGGTAACCCCAAAAATGTCAGTCAAGGGTCTGATCTGTCCGCCGCAATGTCGCAGTACCGCAAAAAAAATCGCAGATCGCCGCCATTACGCGTTAAAAAAAAAAACAACAAAAATGACAATCTTTCCCTTTGTTAGTAAACGTGATAACTTTTGCGCAAACCAATCAAAATACGCTTTTTTTTTTTTTTTTTTTTTTTTTTTTTTTTACACCAAACATAGGTAGCATAAAACAAATTGGCCGAAAATATTAAAAAATTTAGATTTTTACATTTTTTTGGGGGGGAATTTCATATAAAAAAATGTGAAAAATATTGCTATTTTTGCAAACTTTACGCTCCTTTTTTTTTTTTTTTTTTTTTTTTTTTGTTTATAGCGCATGATCAAAAAAAAATGCACAGGTGATCAAATACCACCAAAAGAAAGCTGTTTGTGGGAAAAAGACGCCAAATTCGTTTAGATACAGCGTCGCACGTCCGCGCAATTGTCCGTTAAAGTCACGCAATGCCGAATCGCAAAATACCCCCTGGTCGGAATGGGGGTAAAATCTTCCAGGGCTTAAGTGGTTAATTAAATGTACAAATACACTATATATTGCCCAATTGTTTGGTAAAGTATAAAAGATGATCTTATGCCCAATACAAAGTTAACAAACGTGAAATGTTTTAAAATTGCACATGCTCGTGCAGCAGCAACAAGCTACGTACATGTTTAAAAGCCATTCTGTTCTCCAATCAGCTCTATGGTCAGCCAATGGAGCCACCGGCTGCAGTCTCGGGTTACCCAGTGGGACAGGAGAGCCCGAGAAAACCGTTAAAGGCGGGGGGTGGGGGATCAAAGTCCCCTCCCACTGCTTGTAAAAGCAGACCAGCAGCTAATTATCCGTTAGGATTGCTTTTACATGATGCTGAGCGCTGGCTGTTAAAAAAAAAAAAACACTAAGATGATGCCTAAATCTGCAGGCATCTTCCTGGTATGACCACTCAAAGTCCAGCGACATACCAGTACGCAGTTAAGCATATATTGTAAGGTTCTTTTTCTTTTCATGTAACCTGTGGGCTGAAAGAAAAGAGAACTTAACAGATTTCTCCATTCATATCGATCAATGTGGACAAAGAAATCTCTGCCAGAAAGTGTGTGGTATTCCCAACATTAGACCTCCCAGCATCCACCCACTTCTGATGATGGGCATACGTGCAATTTTTTTATTTTATTTTCCGGGTTGAAGGAAAAACAAAAAAAAACATAGCAGATTCCTCCATTCCCATCGATCAATGTGGATGAGTTTTAAAAAAATATATGACGAAGCATAGGGGATGGGGTCGACATAGCATAGGGGAGATTTGCCCTATGTCGACCCCATCCCCTATGCTTCGTCATATATGCTTTTTTTTTTTTTTTTTTTTTTTTTTTGCGGTTGTGAAATCTCCTACAGCGCTATAAACATTGGTTTACGTATATGCTGAGAGCAAACGCTGTTGCTGTCAGAAAAAACAAATCAGTGCTGCAGCGGATTTCCGTACCTGTATGAAAGTTTGCCCTAGACTGTGCTGTCCTGTACCCTATACTAATACTCTACTAGTGTGTGGTAGCGACGGAAACAGTCCTCAACGCAGAAGTACGGGCGCTGCAGAAGTGGTGGGCTCACAAATAGGATTTGCCAACGCATCAGGAAGAATACTATGGGCTCTATGGGCCTGTCTTCGAGTTCTTGGTGTCTGCAGGACACTACTTGTGCTAGCCACTGCACCAGCTTGAACTGCACTTATGGGACTTGCCACGTCACGAAGTGTTACTGCAGTGCTTGTTTGACTATGACCAGGATGTACTAGGCCACTGGTGCTTGCCAGCTCACCAGAGGGTTGAGCGGCACTAGTACCGACTCTCTGCTGCATACAAGAACCCTGCGATTGTTGCACCTCAGCCACAGAAGAACAGGGTTGGGTATGCCTGACCTTGGCAGGGACCACTCTGTCGCCAGAGCTATCTGTCGGGGTACCGCTGCTCCCTACAGGTTTGTATACTGAGCCTGATTCTGACAGTGAGGCTTGTCTCCCCCCCCCCCCCCCCCCCCCCATTGCTCTCATCAGCCATGCTCAGTATCCTGTAGGCCTCTCCTCTAGAGTACCTCTGACTTGACATTTTGGCCAATAAATTTTTACAGGCACCTTTTTAGTGTGACTCACAGGTTAAAAAAAAAAAAAAAAAAAGCACCTGGTTGTCGAAGAATCACGACCAAAAAAAACTGCTATCAGGCCTGACTCGAACGCTGCGGTTTTGTGTGTTGTGGAAGTGACAGTTATCTATTGATTACTGCACTTGTTTGGGTGGAGGGGCTAAACACAGGTGCTGGCAGGTGTCATGGCCGATCCTGCTAACGCTGCGTTTTGGGAACAATAAACTATTGGGGATGCTAGTATAGTTCTGATCAGATCAAAGATATTGATCCGATCAGACACTATACTAGTAATGTAGGCATTTAGTGTGTGTATGTGTTTGTCACTGGCAATCAAAGGGTTAAATTAGATTACTACATATGCAGCGGTGATCTAACGCTGTCCTAGATTGACGCTAACTAGCATTAACGCTAACTGGTGTCACCTGTGACCCCAATATAGTGATCAGAAAAAAGATCTGTTAACTATAAAAGTGACACTGTGACAGGGAAATTAAGGGGTTAAATGGGGATGATCAGGGGGTTAAATCTTTGAGGGTGATGGCGGGAACCTTAAACCTATTTGGGACAGAAACCAATGGTCTGTAATGCTAAGTGAAGTCACAAGTGCACTGTGATTGGAAGTGAAAGGGTTAACTAGGGGGGAAATCATGGGGTTAAATGTTCCTATGTGAAGTTGTCAGTATAGTGATTGGTGTACTCATGGTTAGATACTTTCTCTCCTCTCAAGCTGGAACCGAAAAGAGCTCCATGAGGGGAGAGAGAGCACTATTTCCTCTGCCTGTGTTTACAAAACACAGGCACAGGACGGTCTGGCATTGGTCAGAACTGATCACCAGGTCCAGGCCAAAAATCATTGGCCTTGACCTGATGACTAATCAGTGCTGAACCGAATCAGACCATCGCGGGGACAGAGGGCACGCTCGACCGACACAGGAAGGAAGGGCTGCCTGCCACAGTAAAACTGCAGCGGGCACGGGCAGTCCGGAACCGGTTAAAACGTAGATTGGATGCGCAGTGGCTAGACTCTCATCATGCAAGGGACCCGAAGATAAAGAAAATTAGATTGTTTAGAAGAAGCAGCCCCAAAGATTTGTTGATGCCTTTCCTGATGCGTATTCTTTTAATAATGCATGTTCCATATGTGCCTCAAGTAAATTCAGTTTTACGGGCTGATTGCTATATTCAGTCCTTTGTTCTCCTTTTCTGTGGATGAATGTATCCTGGAATTCAAACTGGATTCCTGTCCTCTGAAAAGAGGGCTGTCACATTGGTGTGACTGCAAACCACTTTATCTGTGACCTTCTGGATGGTTATAAATGGCTCATGACTTGTGGTCCTCCATCAACTTCAAAGGAAATTCACTTTATTGTATGTTGGGAAGCAAAACAAAGTGTAAACATGATGATGCCTAGCTAAAATCTGTATGTGGGTGTTTGTTGTGTGTTTTTTTTTTTTTTTTTTTTTTTTTTTTTTTTGTCAAATGCTTGCACTGTGTTTTGTAAACCATTTATTATTCATACAGTATCTCACAAAGTGAGTACACGCCTCACATTTTTGTAACTATTTTATCATATACTGTATTTTATTACCTTTTCATGTGACAACACTGAAGAAATGACACTTTGCTACAATGTAAAGTAGTGAGTGTACAGCTTGTATAACAGTGTATATTTGCTGTCCCCTCAAAATAACTCAACACACAGCCATCAATGTCTAAACCGCTGGCAACAAAAATGAGTACACCCCTAAGTCAAAATGCCCAAGTTGGGCCCAATTAGCCATTTCCCTTCCTGGTGTCATGTGACTCATGAGTGTTACAAGGTCTCAGGTTTGAATGGGGTGCAGGTGTGTTAAATTCGGTGTTATCGCTCTAACTCTTACTGGTCACTAGAAGAAGATCAATATGGCATGTCCTGGCAAAGAACTCTCTAAAGATCTGAAAAAGAAAAATGGTTGCCCTACAGAAAGATGGCATATGCTATAAGAAGAATGCCAGGACCCTGAAACTGAGCTGCAGCACGGTGGCCAAGACCATACAGCGATTTAACAGGACAGGTTCCACTCAGAACAGGCCCTGCTATGGCCGACCAAAGAATTTGAGTGCATGTGTTCAGCGTCATGTCTAGAGGCTTTCTTTGGAAATAGAAGTATGAGTGCTGCCAGCATTGCTGCAGAGGTTAAAGGGGGGGAGGGCGGGGTCAGCCTGTCAGTGCTCAGACCATACGCCACACACTGAATCAAATTGATCTGCATGGCTGTCATCCCAAAAGGAAGCCTCTTCTAAAGATGATGCACAAGAAACCCAAAAAACAGTTTGCTAAAGACAAGCAGACTAAGGGCATGGATTACTGGAACCATGTCCTGTGGTCTGATGAGACCAAGATGAAACTTTTCTTGGTTCAGATGGGGTCAAGTGTGAGTGGCGGCAACCAGGTGAGGAGTACAGACAAGTGTGTCTTGCCTACAGTCAAGCATGGTGGTGGGAGGGTCATGGTATGGGGCTTCATGCTGCCGGCACTGGGGAGCTACAGTTAATTGAGGAACCATGAATGCCGATATGTACTGTGACAAACTGAAGCAGAGCATGATCTCCCCCCCCCCCCCCCTTTCCCTTCGGAGATTAGGCTGCAGGGCAGTATTGCAACATAACAAACACACCTCCAAGACGACCACTGTCTTGCTAAAGAAGCTGAGGGTAAAGGTGATGGACTGGCCAAGCATGTCTCAGACCAGAAACCCTATTGAGCATCTGCGGGTCATCTGCAAAACAGAAGGTGGAGGGAGCGCAAGGTCTCTAATATCCACCAGCTCCGCAATGTCATGGGGAAGAAGACTCAAGTGGCAACCTGTGAAGCTCTAGTGAACTTCATGCCCAAGAGGGGAGGGTTAAGGCAGTGCTGGAAAAAAATGGTGGCCACACAAAATATTGACACTTTGGGCCCAATTTGGACATTTTCAGTTAGGGGTGTACTCACTTTTGTTGCCAGCAGTTTAGACAAAAATGGCTGCGTGTGGAATCATTTTGAGGGGACAGCAAACTTACACTGTTATACAAGCTGTACACTCACTACTTTACATTGTAGCAAAGTGTCATTTCTTCAGTGTTGTCACATGAAAAGATTTAATAAAATATTTACAAAAATGTGAGTGGTGTACTCCTGTGAGGTACTGTACGTGGCTTTTTTTTCCCCTCCAATTTAATAGGTTTGATTTTAGCTTACTGAATGTAACTATAGTTTTAACATGTTCATGCATGTTATTCCTTTAGCTTTTAACTAACTACAGTTTACTGGATAATTACATTCCTGGTACGTGGTGCCATTTGTTTTTTTTCTTTACCAAAATAAACCTTACCTAAGGTTGGTTCACATTAAGGCTCCGTTCACATGTAGGCGTTTTGGGGCGTTTTTGGGGCGTTTTTCTGCTCTAGGATCAGCTCTCAAAACGCCCAACAAGACAAATCCTATTCATTTCAATGGCCCCTGTTCACATCTGAGCGTTTTGAAGCTGTATACAAAACGCCCAACGCTCAAAAAAGTACATGAGCTTCTTTTTGGGCAGATTACAGGCGTTTTCCATTGATCTCTATTGAATCTAAAAACGCCTGCACAAAAATCGCGGTAAAAATCGCGGTAAAATCGCCGCAAAAAACGCCGCAAAAATCGCGGTAAAATCGCTGTAAAAAACGCGCGAAAAACGCTACGCTCAGGTGTGAATGTAGCCTTATGCTTTGCTGCAGTTTTCATTACTGCAGCACTGTATGCTGTGGCGAAAATGTATTTTACAAAAGGGTTGTGGCACTAATTCATTTTTTTTTTTTTTTTCTTTTTTTTGAATGACATCGTATTTTTATACATTGCAGCCAACACTCCACCTAACAGTAATCCATTTAACCACTTAACCCCCGGAAGATTTTACCCCTTTCCTGGCCAGGGCCTATTTTGCAATTCGGCACTGCATGACTTTTAATGGACAATTGCGCGGTCATGTAACGCTGTACCCAAATTAAATTGACGTCCTTTTTTTCCCCACAAACAGAGCTTTCTTTTGGTGGTATTTGATCACCTGTGCGATTTTTTTTTTTTTTTTTTTTTTTTTTTTTTTTTTTTTTTTTTTTTTTTTTTCATGCGCTATAAACAAAAAGAGAGCCAAAAATTCCCCCCAAAAAATGTAAAAATCAAAATTCTTTTTAACATTTTAGGCCAATTTGTTTTCTGCTACATATGTTTGGTAAAAAAAATCGCGAAAAGCGTATTTATTGGTTTGCGCAAAAGTTATTGCTTTTACTAAGGGAAGGATTTTTGTCATTTTTTTTATTTTATTTTTTTAACGAGTAATGGCAGCGATCTGCGGTGTGTGTTTTTTTTTTTCGGACCCTTGACTGACATTTTTTACACTTTTGGGAGTACCAGTGACATTACTACAGTGATCAGTGCTATACATATGCACTGTTACTGTAAAAATGACACTGGCAGGGAAGGGGTTAACTTTATTGTAAAAGGAGGGGTTAAGTGTGCTTCTAACTGTGAAGGGATGTGGCTGTTTGTATAACCGAGAAATATGATCCTGCATAGCAGGACCGTATGATCTCTGTCATTACACAGGGGAGAATGACAGGCGGCTTGTTTACATTAGCCACCTGCCTTTCTCCCTCTCCACCCGACGATTGCGAGTGACCGGCGGGCATCGGGTCCTCCGGGCACACGAGCGGGGGCGGGAGCGTTGAGGTGTTGATACAGGAATTCCTCTTGCCAGGCCATTGTCTTTGAAGACAGTGATTGATAGCGGCTATAGCAGGTGTTAGCGATAACCACAGGTAAAACCCATTATACTAATTGTACCCAACTTAGTCGATCAACTTGGTACTTTCAGCCTGCCCATACACTGATCCAATTTCGGCTGGTTCCTGCTTAACCAGCTGAGATTTGAGCCACGAATGCCCTTCCTAGGTAGCGTCTCTCCTGTTGCTCACCCAGAGCCCCACTTTAAAGTGTGTGTGTGCGTGTGTGTTTTTTTTTTTTTTTTTTATAAGGGGCACTCGCGACTCTGTCCTATGGGGACTTGGTCGAGAATCCTTTACATCCTTCTCCTTCCCAGTGCGATACCTCATACCTGCAGGTTTGTGGTGCCTGCTTATCTCCTGTCCTTTGTGCTTGGGGAGGCCTAGGACCACAGATGTCAGGGGAGAAGGAGGGATGGTCTCTGTCTGCCTTACATGGATGCACCCCGAATGGCAACGTCTTTTCAGGCAGCATGGCTGGCTGAGTGGGGGGGGGGGGGGCGAGGAGGAAAACGCATTTGCTGATCCAACGGCATGTGTGGCGGAGCTCCTGCCTTACACGCTGGGCCAGAGGAAGTGACGTAGTGTAGTTTCAGGTCAGCGGGCGTCAGAGATGCTTGTTCCAGTCTCCTTAAAGGTGTGAACAGGGGACTGCTGGGCAGCTGGTGTAGTTTGTGACATCCAGAAGAGGCTGTGGAACACAAAAAAAGGGTAGGATGGACTCCCCTGCATCTACTACCCAGGCAGCAGATACAGGCTCTGGCACCCATGCCTCTCTGGTAAGCCTGGGTTCTCTTTTCTCTTGCATTTCTTGTGGGGCTTTTTCTCCTCCATTATAAGCTTTGCGGGGCTTAGTGAAGGAGTACCTTTCCTCTCTCCTGCACTGGGGTGTGTTTGGAGATCTGGATGGCCTGATTCTCAAGCTTTTTTTATGTTTTGTTTGCAGACCAAGGCTTCGGACAAGGTCCATGCCCTACCACCCAAGAGGAAATGTGCAGTTTGCAGGGCAAAGCTAAGCTTCTCGTGGAGTAAAGTGTTCTGCATAGACAGTTTAGTAAAGGATGACCCAACTGTATCATCTCAAAAGATGCTCACTTCAGTTAGAGATGAGCTTTCCTCTACCTTTAGTTCCTTCAAGACCCTGATTGACAAGATGCAGACTCCCACTCAGTCAGGCCTCAGATAGCTCCAGCCACGGTCCTTCGCTGCGGGGTGCGAAAAGTGAGGATCCAGAAGAGGAGACCGTCTCCCCATTCCTCATAGGTGGGATCCGGATTGGGGGAGAAGCCTACAGATAGGGAATCTGTCGGGGACTCTAGGTACAAGTTGTCACTAGAAGATGTTGCTTTTGTTAAAAACGCATCTTATGTATGAAAGAATGCAAAAGAAGGCCAGAGTTTTTTCTGTGCCCACTCCCTTCTAGATACAATTAGATTATAATGGGAGAATCCGAAGAGGAAACCATTTTTTCTTTAAATTTTCCAGCAACCTGAAAAGGTTTCCTTTTTAATGGCGACACGGCGCAGCCTTGGAACAAGTATCCTAAGTTGGATGCTCCTCTTTCATAAATTTCCAAGAATATGGCTATAGCCTTCGATGACATGGGGTAGGCTTAGAGATCCCCTGGATAAGGGAGAGGCTATCCTGTTGCGCAGGGCCTGGCAGGCGTCCATTATTGGAATTAAACCGTCCTTGGCTTCTACTTGTGTAGCCAGAAACCTTGAGTTATAGCTATCGCAGATACAGACTCCCCTGTCTGCCGGGACACCAAGGGATCAGATCATCAAATCTTTCCCACTTCCTTTCCAGGCGGTAGGTTTTCTGGCTGATTCCTCCGCTGAGTCGGTTAGGACGGGAGCTAGGACCTCTGCTTTGATCAATTCAGCCAGAAGTCTCTGGCTTAAGACCTGGTCAGGAGACTCTACTAAGTTGCGTCTGTGTGGTCTTACCTTAACAGATGATCATCTCTTTGGCCTCAAGTTACAAGAAACTCTGGAGCTTACGGCTGACAGAAAAAAGTCTTTCACAGGAAAAAAAAAAATATATATATTTTTTATTTTTTTGGGAGCGAGGGGCCCATAAGAGTAAATTGATGCCTAATGTGTCATGCTTCAAAATTGTGCACGTTAATCGAATGGCGACAAACTAGGGTACCAAAAAGAAAAAAAATCTCCAAAGGCGACACTTTCACAGGTTACCTGTTTAGCGTTACAGAGGAGGTCTTGTGCTAGAATTATTGCTCTTCCTTGAACGATCATGGTGATGCCTCACCTGTGTGGTTAGAACACCATTTACATATGTAGGCGCGACTTGCGTACGCGTTCACTTCTGCGTGCAAACTTGGGTGACGGGGTTAATTATTTTTACACTGTTCCTTTTTATATTAAAAAAAAAAACTTTTATTCCTATTACAAAGAATGTAAACATCTCTTGTAGTAGAAATAAGCATGACCAGTCTGCTTTAATGAGGGATCTGGGGTCAAAAAGACCTCAGATCTCTCATTTACACTTAAAAGCAAAAAAAAAAACACCCCTGGGTTTTGGCAGGTAGCTGCTGCCATGTATTTACCATCAAAATACTGATGTAAATACAAGGTGGGCAGTCCAGAAGTGATTCAAAGTCAACATTATTATCTCCACCTACCAATTTCTAAGGGGCGTAATATTGAGCGACATCGGCTGATTCAGTAGAAGGCAGCCAAACTGTCGAAGGGGCATGATGAAAAAAGGTCAGCCGATCAGTGCTCTCAGCCAATGGCTCGCTGTACTAACATCAGATTGTTGGTACAGTGGCTCTTCCTGAGAAGAGAGAGTGTTTATCTTCAGCCTGCTGGGTTGAATGGAAAAAAAACTTGTAGTGTGTACCAAGCTTGACATGTGTGATGTCTACAATTAGTTTCCTTTTTTTAGGCTTGCTTTCTTTCTGGTGATCTGGCCAGTAAGTTTAAAAAAGTAAACAACTGCTTATATAAAGTGTGGGTTTGTCTTCAGTTTGTCAGTGTATTTAAATTGGCTAATACAGCTAACCTTTCCTTCCCCCTAGACTGACACTGCTGCTGTCCAAATCTGCCCCCTGTGCTCATTCATCCAGAGTGGGGGCACTCTAATACAGGAGGTGTTGCTGGCCGAATCGTCAGGTGAAAATAAGCCCCGGTTCACACTATAGCGATGTCCAACATTGCATGTGATTCCTGTCCGAATGGACAGTTTGCACTGTGATGTGCAAACTAATTTGGGTGTCATTAACTTTGTATTGTATTACCCAGCAGTTCGCATATGGCAGTATAAACTGCCTGCAGTCTGGTGTGATGTGCGTTCGCAGGATTCCTGCATCGCATCAGTGTAAAAAGGCCCTTCTAACGCTTTAATTTGAACATTGGGATCATATGTTGCCCAGAGTGAAGGCTGTTATTGTGAGGTATACTTAGCACGCTGGGATGATCAGGATGTAAATATGGTTTCTTGTAACCCTTGTATCACCTTGTCTGTTTTGAAATGTTATCCTTCATTGCACTTGAATTGCCAATACAAAAACCACACGTATGCAGTTTTACTTTACTAAGCTAAACAAATTCTTTTGCTGGTATCCACTTGCTTTCTTTATATAATTCATTGCTGATATCCTTTAAAATATTGTTGCACATGGAATTGTGTTTATTAAAACAACTAAATGGTTGTGGACATGCCTCAAAAGATATTGGGGGTAAAGTTGAATGTGTGAGGTTTAAATTGTGTTAGTGGTTTGTCTCATGAAAACCTTTTTAAAAAATCTTCAGATGTTCCATGTGGGATACTTTTTTTTTTTTTCTAATGAAACTGTTGACCATTGTTGTCCATTAATTTTTAAATCGTACCTACAGTGCAGTGCACTACATTACCCATACTGTGTGTATGCTGCATTTAAGAAAGGGGGGGGGAAATGGCCCCCCACTGCCAGAACACTCCGGTCAGCACTCTCAGCCATTGGCTGAGAGCGCTGATTCAGAGCCAGTCAGCAGACCTTTTTCAGTCATGCCTCTTCCAACAGTTTGGCTGGCTTAACAACTGGCTGCAGTACGCACCGTTTGAATGTCGGCCCATTATTGTTGAACCGGCCAATGCCGCCTGACATTCAGCCTCTGTGTATGGGGCTTTAATGCAAAATGAGCAGCTCAACGAGAAGTGCTGTTTATTGGATCAGTGTTTGGTGGGAATGGGAGGGAGTGAGCAAGTTGGGGCACTCTAGTCCACGGTCTCCTATATGGCCTAGTGTTAAGTGTAACTCTGTTTTAACCACTTCAGCTCCGGAAGGTTTTACCCCCTTCATGACCAGATGTCCTCCCCCCCCCCCCCCCCCCCCTCCCTCCCTCCCTCATACCCATGCGACCCGATTCCACAGTTTGCACCACGTTCTGTGAGCACAATGGGAACTGCCTGCAATTCTAATATGTTCCGGGAATCGCTGTGGTTCCTGCATCACATCAGGGTGAACCCAGCCTAAACTATCAACTTATGTTGAGCTGAGACAGCCACACACTGAAAACAAGGCCAGTCCCTGCTTAACAAGCTGAATCTCGACCATGTATGGCTAGCTTTCTGGGATTTGTATCCCCGTTAATGCTAATCCTAGATTGTGTGCTAGTCTTTGTTCTTTGGGGGGGGGGGGGGGGGCTCCTTGTATATTTAATTTAGACATACCTTTCTGATATTGAGTATTCCATTGCTGGATTTTTTTTTTTTTTTTATTGCATATCTTAACTTTTGTAATGTTTTTATTCCAAAGGGTCAAATGTTGCTTTGGATCCTGTGAACTTGAAGCCACACCTAAATCTGATTACACAATGTACATTCATCTCATTCTTGCACACTTCTCTGTAGTTTTAGTTACAGATAGCAAGCCGTGCCACCACACCCTTCTGGCTCATTGTGAAGTGCCTTCGTGTCGCTCCACAGCTTTGTCATGTAATTGTTTTACTGAGACGCGCATTTAGAGTGAATAGAGTAAATGATCACCTCTTACTTGTTTAGTGTTTACATCAAACGTATACGCCCCAAACATTGAGTATGCATGGGTATTCATTGTTCTTCTGTAAAACAATACAGCTCTTTTCATATACTATAAAGCACAGGTGTCAAACACAAGGCCCGCGGGCCGAATCCGGCCCTCCAGGCCATTTTGTGTGGCCCTCGCACCTCTCCTGTAGCTGCAGGAGAGCTCCAGTCCTCCTCCAAACGTTATACTAACTGCTTTCCAGCAATGTCTCCAGCTTCTTCCCAGTAGCACCACAAGGTAAGGGAGGTGCACTGTGATGTAAGGGAGGGTGGGGGACTCAACTTATGATGGTGGAGAGGCTCTTGACGTATTATGTAAGGGTAGGGGATGCTCTTGACATCTAGTCTTACAGATACAACCGGCCCTTTTGAGGGCAATCATAATGTTGATGCGGCCTGTGATTAAATTGAGTTTGACACCCCTGCTATAAAGCCACTGAAATATTGGTTCCCAGAAAGGTTCTGTTAATACAGCAGGCTTAAGGTGTATCTAAACCCAACACTTAAAGTGCTTGTAAAGTGTGTATGCTGCGCCTGCTCTGTGTAATACAGTTGCACAGAGCTGCCGGGTCCCCTGCTGGTGCTCTTGGCTCCTCCTCTTCGTGTGTCGCCATAGGAAGCAGCTTCCTATCTGCAAGCTCAATCCGGAGCTGCACTCCCTGTGTCCATAAGGGGGATGTAATAGACTCACTGGATTTCGGGAATTATTAAAAACGATTTTAAGCATTTGTTGACTGGCTACAACCAGATTTTGTTGGCATGTTTAAACCCCAAAAGAAAACCAAAACAAGTTGAGATGCGCTGAAATTTCGGCGGCCAAAACACAAATGTTTTCATCTGTGTTTTGACGATAAGCGAAAAAGGTGCCCAAAATGCGGTTTTAGTGTGTGTGGGTGTGTGGTGGTGTTTTTTTTTTTTTCATGGGTCATGTGACTCCAAAACTTAACAGGTGTGTTTATTGATGCTATTTTGCTGCATTTTTAATGCATTTTAACGAGGAGGTGTCTCTTTTGGTGCGGGGTGGGTTTGTGTTTTTTTGTTTTTTCTGAAACTGCAGCAGGTGTTTTAAAGTCATAATGGAAGCACAATGGACCATTGTGAAGACCTACATAGATTTTAAAGGGATCCATTTTTTCTTGACTTTTCTTGTGCTAAAGGTGCCAATAATGGCCGGCAATAAATTCATGCTATTAAAAAGTTGAATACAATTCTATATATAAAAATATAGATATTTAAAACAAAAGAACGGTCTTTCAGTTTCTGCACCAACATTTCCATTGCATGTACCTCTAAAAACAATTATTGTTTTACATTTAGTACATTTTAAAGCTCCATGCACACTAGCATTTTGTTTTTCTTTTGTTAGTTTTTAGCTAAAAAAAATAGCTTGAAAAAACTGGATAAAAAAACGGTTTATTAATAAAAAAAAAAAAAAAAACGAAACGCTTAGCGCCCATTCAGACTGGCGCGACACGACTTGCTGGGGCGACCTGTGAAGTCGCGGTGCACCGCGACCTCGGCGCGACTTGCAGGGACTTCATATAATTGAAGTCAATGCAAGTTGCCTCCAGGTCACCCCAAAGTAGTACAGGACCCTTTTTCTAAGTCAGAAGCGACTTGTGTCGCTCCTATTAGAACGGCTCCTGTACTATTCAATGGCGACCGACCGCGACTTCAAGTATGAAGGGGGAAGGGAAGGGGAATGCCGCTCAGGTGTGTGTCCAAAATGGTGCTGGCTGGATCCGCCATCCGGAGAACATGCATGAGGAATTGTGGAGCCGCACACAAGCAGGTGAAATCAAAGGAGTGTCTTTATTCTTCAAAAGTTATCCAGGACAAACAGACGGTGTGAGGAACAGAATATGTCCAAGGTAGATGCGTTTCACGTCTCGAATGGCCGCTTACTCATTACCACGGTCCAAGTCGCCTGACAAGTCGCGCTGGTGTGAATGGACCTTTAAAGAGTACTTCTGCTGGGAGCAAAACAAAAACACCTCAAACTACAAAAACCTTTTTGCTCCTAGTTGTTGGAAGTTTTTTTTTTTTTTTGGGCACTCACATACAGTGGGGAAAAATGTATTATTTGAACCCCTGCAGATTTTGTAAGTTTGCCCACTTACAAAGAAATGGAGGGTCTAGAATTGTTATCATAGGTGTATTTTAAATTGTAGAGACAGAATAGCAACCAAAAAAAAAAAAAAAACTTGATACAAATAGTTATAAATTGAGTTGCAGTTCAGTGGGTAAAATTAAGTACCGTATTTGATCCCTAACCAAAACATGACTTAGTACTTGGTGGAGAAACCCTCGTTGGCAAACACATAGGTACTACGTTTCTTGTAGTTGGTGACCTGGTTTGTGCACATCTCAGCAGGGATTTTGGTCCACTCTTCTTTACTCTTCTTTACTTTCTCTTCTCTAAATCCTTAAGGTTTCTTGGCAACTCTTAGTTTCAGCTCTCTACATAAATTTTCTTTAGGATTAAAGTCTGGAGACTGGCTAGGCCACTCCATGACGTCTAATGTGCTAATTTTTAAACCACTCCTTTGTTTCCTTGGCAGTATGTTTTGGGTCATTGTCATGCTGGGAGACCCATCAACGACCTATCTTCAGTGTTCTGGCTGAGGTAAGAAGATTCTCATCCAAGATTTTACAATACATGGCCCCCTCCATTGGCCCCTCAATGTGGCGAAGTCAACCGGTACATTTGGCAGAGAAACCACCCCAAAGCATGATGTTTCCACCTCTGTGCTTGACTGTAGGGCTGATGTTCTTGGGGTCATAGTCTGCATTTTTTTTTTTTTACCTAAGCGAGGCGTTAATGCCAAAGATGTTCATTGGCAAACTTCAGACGGGCCTGTACATGTTCCTTCAGGAGGTGGGAGACCTTGTGAACACTGCAGAATTTCAATCCATTGCGGTGTGGGGTTACCAATGGTTTGTTTGGTGACTGTGGTCCCAACTTCCTTATTTACTCACTGAACTGCAACTCCATTTTATATAATTTGTATCATGTTTTTTTTTTTTTTTTTCTGCATTTGTGATTGATTTCTATCATTTTGAAATACACCTATGATAACAATTATAGATCCTTTTATTTCTTAAGTGGGCTAACTTACAAAATCTGCAGGAGCTCAAATACATTTTGTCGCTGTAGGGTAACACTATTTAGTAGGAGCAGAAAGTGTTTTTTTTTTTTTTTTTTTATCGCATGTATTGTATTTGCTCGGCGTTTTTTCAAATGTAGTTTTTCTATGCAAAAAAAAGACCCAGTTTTTTTTTTTTTTTTTTTTTTTTTTTAGTAAAATAGAAAAGATGTTACGCCAAGTAACTAAATGACAAACATGCTTTAAAATTGTGCACACCCATGCAACTACGACAAGCAATGTAAGGCCCTTTTCACACATCCGGTCTGATCGGATCCGCCTGTCAGAACAGAGTCCGTCGGCAGAACGGACAGGTGTGAAAGTACCCTAAATGTTACTATCCCTAGGCAATGCTTTAGAAGGTTCTACAAGTTAACACTTTAGATTTACAGATGAGGTCTAGCACTAGAAATACTGCTCATGATCTGACATTCGAGGTGATACCTCACATTTGGGAGGGACAATCACTGTTGGCATGCATGTGGGACTGACGTGTGCATTCGCCTATGCGTGCTAACACAGGGGGACAGGGGCACTTTGAGAGAGAGAGGGAGATCATTATTTTATTTTTTTTAAATCTTTTATTGCAGCTGTTGGATAGTTGGAGGGATGGGTTGGAGGAGAAGCGGAGCTGACGGGCAGGATGGAGCCTCTGGCAGGAAGTGTCCCCCCCTGTGCGTCTCTCCTCCCTCCCGCTGACTGCGGTTCTACATCGGCTGTCCAGGCAGACTCCCTGCAGCAGGAACCGGCAGTTCTGAATCGGCACAGCAATGGCCCCAAGCCGGACATGACCTTGCAGGGGATCCCCCTGCTGCTCTCTACTTTGGTCCCCCCCCCCCGACAGGCTCAGACTGACTCCCAATCGGTTCTGAGCAACTTGAGTCTCTACTTTCTGGACAGCTGGTGCAACCACCTATCAGCGCAGCCTCCTGACTGCACATTATTGAAGAAAAATTACTTATTTGCAAAATGAAAAAGTAAAGACTTGTGTGTTTTTGAAAAAAAAAAATGTTTCCATGTATTTAGCAAAAAACAAAACCCCCAGAGGTTAATAATACCACCAGAAGAAAGCTCCATCTGTCTCAAGGAAATGTGTAAACCTTTCATATGGGCACACTGTTGCATGACTGCAATTGTCATTAAAAGTGCGACAACTCTGAAAGCTGAAAATTGGCCTCAGCGGGAATGGGATAAAAGTAACCAGTAGGCAGAAGATTAAGAAAAAACAAAACTGGCTCCTAGAGTCAAAGCAAATTTGTTAAACCCTGCTTTATGAAGAGATCTGGGGTCTCAAATACCCCCCGTGCCTTCAAAAGCATTTGATCTCACCAAGATAGGTATGTTCAATGCTTTTTGTTTTTTTTTTTAAAATGGCCCCGTTGACATCCAAGTAAACCTGAAGTGATGTCAGGTCATTGCTTCCGGGTTACCATACCAGAAAGCCGAACAAACCTGCAAGTATTGATTTCACAAGATAACTGACCATCTTTATTTAATCTATTTATTTATATATATATATATGTGTGTGTGTGTGTATATGTGTGTGTATATGTATGTATGTATATGTGTGTGTGTGTGTGTGTGTATATGTATGTATGTGTGTGTGTATGTATGTATGTATGTATGTATGTATATACATACATACATATACACACACAGCTGCAGGTATCCTTCCGGTAGAACGATTTGAAGTCTAGCGACATATTGGAACGTGACTGCTCAGCAAGTGGTTATTGTACAAAAATGTCGCTCCAATTTGTTGGAATGTTTTAGTACTTGTCATTGAGAAGGTAAATGAAAGTTTCATGCATAGCAGTGGTCGTGGCATAACTGGGAACAGGCTGGGGTCTCCCTACCATTTGCTGTCAAGATTTCCACCATCTATAGTTAGATGGTGTGCTTTAAAAACAGGGTGACAAGAAGCCTTTAAAATCCAGTCAAAAAGAACTTGTTGGATACCCGGAGGAAAGATTAGATGCATGCATTTTTATTTTATTTATTTTTTCCCGTCTTGTGTTCCAATTTGTAAGGGGCTCTTCCAAAGATTTATTCAAATGAAAAAAGGTTTGCAAACCTATGCTGTGGTGTTTGCATGCAAGCTTTTTTTTTTATATATATATATATATATATATATATATATATATATATATATATATATATATATATATATATATTTTCCTTTAACTCTGCTTGAAGGTCTTGACTTTTGCAAAGTATTGTCCATGAGCTTTGTCTGACAAATGGGTATGGTATGGACGTCAAACACTGTTTATGCTGCTCCCTCAACTGCCTCCCTCAGGAGGTTTGCAGTGCTCTATTTGCTAGCTAAATATGGAAAAAACAAAATTGGACCGTTTTTTTCATATCTACACAAGGAACTGCCCATGTTCACTGTGCATTTAGCAGAGGGGCAAGGGTGCACTGTCTAGCACTGATAGTAGCAGCCTGCTGAAGTCTGTAAGAGACTGATAGCTGCTGTGGCTGGATGGGCATGAGCTTTAGGGCAGGTAAATGCCCAGGGATTATTGCACAAATCGTAAAATTTATAGCACTTAGGCCGTTTTTGTTGTTGTTTTTTTGCTCATACTGCTATAAATGGGCAATACCACAAGGTATGCCACCTAGCTCTCTCCAGCCATAGCAGCTCTCACCCCCTCATAGTTTGACAGGATGCCAGCAGTGGGGCTGAATGGTGCGCCTGTGCTGTCTGGCCTAGTCTAACGCCGTACACCTATGCACTGGGCTAAACTCCCTGTGCGCATGGGATATAGAAAGTTAGTTCATTCTCTCATGTCCACTAGGATATGAGAATAAATAGCAAACACATTATTTAGGGTGATTTGGTAGTGGTTTTCACTAATGGGATTTACTACAACCAGTCATGTAAATGTTTTGTTCTTTTTTTTTTTTTCCATCTGGAGCTGTCCATTTATATTACAGAATCTCTGTATAGAATCTCTAAAGGAAAGAATCTCTAAAGGAAAGTGTATCTCCATTACTCGCTTTTTCCTACATCCTATTAGTGGATTCCAAGATTGTTTTAATGTGGTATACACCCATTTTATTTGGCCAGATATTCTGCTGCCCTGAAAGTAAAGTGGATTGTTCCCTTCGCTCTGTGTATATTCTTTGGCAGCGATTTTAAGTACTTTTTAAATAACATGGATGGTGTCTGCAGCAGTATGTACACACTACTGAGATTTGGCCTTTTTATTGTGAAGCAAGAGATGAGGAGGAATAAGTATTTGATGGGTTATACAACGTAATTGTATACAGAATAAATGAATCTGTCACCTGCACAAACTGGAAATGATATTGAATTTAAACAGGAAGCAATAAATAGAAAGCTACTGCACTGAAGCCTATGTGAAGTAACCCATTAGGGAAACATTTTGTTGTTTGGATCTAACATATTTAAACTCACAATCAAATGATTTCTAAAGCTTTAGGCCTCATGCATACAGGCTTATGAAAATGAGCAGCATTTTTTCCCCAGAATTTGGTAGAGAAAAAAAAAAAAAAAACAAATGTTGCAACATTAATGGTGTTTGAGCATAAGGGTCCATTCACACAAGCGCGACTTGTCAGGCGACTTGGTCGCCTGACAAGTCGCGGTCGGTCGCCTGCCATTGATTAGCACAGGACCCGTTCTAATAGGAGCCACACAAGTCGCTCCGACTTAGAAAAAGGGTCCTGTACTACTTTGGGGTGACCTGGAGGCGACTTGCATTGACTTCAATTATAAAAAGTCTGCGCAAGTCGCGCCGAGGTCGCGGTGCACGCTGTGCACCGCAACTTCACAGGTCGCCCCAGCAAGTCATGTCTGCCCTGTCTGAATGGGCTCTAAATGCATTCTACTGGCCAGAATATTGTTTGTTAGTTTTTTTTTTTTTTTTTTTTTTTTTTTTTATTCCTCCTATAAAAAGTCCTCTTCAAATATGCCTGTGTGCATAGTCTAACAGAGGTGGTTTTACAGGCAAAACGCTGAATGCCTGTGTAAGCAAAGGTTGTGTGTTTTTTTTTTTTTATTTTGTTATATGCCCCTTTCAGATGTGGCGGACTCTGTCTGCTGATCCCCTTTGAGCAGGAGGAACACGGGCCCTCTGTTCTCTAAGGGGTGGTCAGATGGAAACAGACTGCCTGTCCATTTCCATTCGACTGTCATCCGATCTGCTGGACAGATGGGAAATGGATCCCTATCCATCTGTTTTTAGTGGATGTCGGCAGCACACGATTAAGGCCCCTTTCACACCAGCGGACCAAAGTGTTACTAAACCCAGGACCCTGCATTCATTATATCTGTTCTCTCTCAGTACACAGAACGTGCAAATGCAATTATTTTAGTTAATATAAAGTGCTAAACACTAGGGATGCACCGAATATTCGGCGGCCGAACATTATTCGGCCGAAAATAGAGAAAATAGCACTTTCGGCGTTCGGCCGAATAAGTCAAAAGGCCGAATAATTTTGAGCCGAACAATGTCAGCTTCCGCCCTGACCGCTCACCTTCCTCATTGCGGCTCGCGGCTCCCTTCTCACACGCCGCCGGTGTCCTGTCCGGCTGCGAGTAGGGGGTGTGACGTCACGCGTGCGTCCCGCCCCCTGCTCCTGACTGCGGCTCCTTCACACTAGGTCCACGCCCCGCCCCCCTGTTCGCGGCTTTTGGCTCTGGCTGCAGTTCAGGTATGTGATGTGGAGCTGAACACATTTGGGGGAGAATACGGTAGCTGGCAGCTGCACAAGCATTAGTGTGCAGACTGCCATATGTTGTTGCCACTTGCCATGCTCATTACATTAGAGTGCCCTATAAAGTGCCCCTTAAAAAAAAAAGAAAAAAAATGTGCCCAACAGAGTGCTCCCTTGACATAAAATGTGGCCATCAGCGTGCCCCTTATTTTATGCTAAGGGACATGCTGATGAGCATATTTTATGTTAAGGGGCACTCTGATGGGCATATTTTATTCCCTGTGCTGGGACTGCTGTTCTTCTTGATAAACAATATTTGGCCTCTGTAATTTGTAAAGTATGTGTTGGGGGTGTATGTATAATTTGTATGTATTGGGGGTGGGGGGGGGTGGGGGGTGGGGAGTGGATGGCTATAAATTATTCAGTTTTTCTTTTTTAGATTTACCAAAACCATAAAATGAGGTCAAACCTAATCGTTTCATTTTGTATGAAGTCAGGCAGACCCTTACACTACATAGTTGAAGGTTAAATCTAAAGGAAATGGAACAAAAATTGTATAACGTATGGCCAGTGTAACCAATAACAAACCTTTATACTCATCTAGGTGGAGTCTCCCACCGCCTCGACATTGAGAACTGACCGCTCAAACACAGCTCATCACTCAGTTCTCTGGTCCCTGTTGGTCCCCAGCTTTCTACTCTGCCTCTCCAATGCTCACTAAAATGCTGGGATGGGAGAGCATGGCTGGCCCATCCTCCCAGCAGCGTGGCTGAGCCAGTTGCCAGTGCAGGCATGTGGGAGTATCCTGACACTAAAGTCAAGATTATGTTTTTTGCTTTGTACAAGTTTTATTTCTTTTATTTGAAGTGTATGTAACATTCACTTCATTCACTGCAATGTCGGTTAGTGTGATGCCAGACTTTTAAAGTGTGATTCGGACCAGTGCACTGTGATAAAATATAGCATGTCTCCATTTCATTGCAGCACTAGGTTGTGTTGCAGTGTGAATAGGACATATAGGCATACCTTGTTTTCTGTGTCCCTGAGTTGACAGGTGTTTTACCATGCAGTAAAACGTCTGTCACCCCATATAGTGTGAATTGGCTCTTCACGCTTAATTGTAACTGAGTGCTCCATGCAACCATAACCCTTGCATTATTAAAACTGTATTCCTTGAGTTGGGCAAAATATGAAATATGAAAATATGAAGCAAAAATGCAGCTGTTGCTGAAAGAAGGAAATTGGGTAATCTCCTAACGTAGTGCGGAATCTGACAAACGTGTATTGTTTACCTAAAAGATTACATGATGATTTTGTTCCTAAACTTAGCCTTTCTGGCAGTTTTTAAAGTTTTTTTTGTTTTTGCTTGTGGCTTTTTTTTTTTTTTTTTTTTTTTTGTGGTTTGTATTGTAAACCTGTAGATATTGGGTAGATCTAAATCCCATATTTGCTCATTACATAAGACTCATTCCTGCCTAAAAAAAATTCTTGCTCTCGCTATACCTTTCTGATTTCACAATCCTTAAAATATTTAATCTCAGAAGTTGAGATACAATAATTGTACCGAGCCAATGAAAGTAAGCTGATTTGACCAACGATCCAATGACAACTTAACTTCCTGCATGAACTACCAAATCCTGCTTCCATATGGTAATAGAAATGAGGAGAGGCGTTCTGTTGTCTGTATCAGAAGCAAGCAGCCTAGAGTGGCAACAGTGCTCCTCCATAGATAAAGAACTGTAAGGACCTGTTTACATCATATCTGTGTTGTGAAGTCAGCACATTGAAGACGACTGCTATGTGTGGTGGTGTGTAGGAAATCGCAGTTTAACAGACGTGTATATTCCCTTGGTGAGTGATGTCAACCTAGGACTGGTAGTGTTAGTGGCAGCATCATCAGATGAAAATGAAGCCAAAAACCGAATGCAGCCGTAACATCGAAGGGTCTAATGAGCTGAATTCTTCAGCACTAGGGTTCATGCACATGACTGTAAGAGGACCATACAGTGCCCACAGCCTTCGTAAACCCTTCCCATAGACCCACCGCAGCTGCATACAGTTGACGATAGACAGAAATTAGAAGCTGTAATTGTATGTGGTTATACACCAGGTGTTGCGTAAAGCACTTACTGGGACAAATGCTGTGAATACAGGCTATCTGTGCCTGAAACGTACGTACACACACACGGTTGCAGGAAAGGCCCTGGATGCTTTTTGGCTGTGTGTGTGAGCCCTATGGCTAACTAAAGGACTGATCTATAGAGGGAATATGTTTTTTAATTCATGTGTATAAGTGTAGTGAAAAAAAGCAGAATTTAGGTATGGACTATTTTTTCATAGTTACATTTTAGTCAATTTTTTTACCAAGTAAAGTGTGTCCTGTGCTAAGTGGCTTCCCTGCTGCCTAATGAGCACAGGAACTTTCTTAGCATGGGCATCAGAGAACGCTTTATTTTTTATTGGGACCATGCAAAGTGGTGGTTAGGCTGGGTTCACACTGCCGCATGGAGAGGCTCACAGGAGGGGTCTGGTGCGTCCCCGTTCAGTGTTTCAGGTCTGATTTCAGTCCAAATGTTTGGCTGAATTTAGACCTGAAACGGGACAAGAAGACGCACAGGACTCTTGTGCAATTCGATCCGGAGCCGCTCCAAAGATATGTGAACCATCTTGGAGAGTCGGTCACAATCTCCTAACGTGCAAATTAAAATTCACAATGGTGTGAACCCAGCCTAAATGGCAACCTCCTGTGTTCACTATGCAGCAGGGCACCTGCACAGCACAGGGCCCGAAATCTAGCAGCAATCACTGTAGTAACGGTGCCTACTACAATGATTTCCAGTGTCCATAGGGATCAGTCAGGTATGGCAACTGCAAACTTTTCACCAAGTTGGATCAATGAAACTATGCAAAATAAGTTCGTATCTAAACCTCAGATAAGATGCGTTTTAATAATAAAAAAAAAATTAAAATGACAAACGTTATACTCATCTGCTTTGTCCAGTGGTATTGCACAGAGCAACCCTTAACTTCCTCTTCTGAGGTCCCTCACCACAGCTCTGGGCTCTTGAGACACATCGTGACTGAGCACCCCCACCATGCTGCTTTCATCCAACCCTGTGAGAGCCAAGAGGAGACCGATAGACGGGCACAGCACTGAATTGATAACACGGGGAGGTATTGGGGCACTGCAAAATATTCTGTTCACTTGCAGTTTTTGCTTTCATGGAAGTTGCTTGTTGGCTTAGCCCCCCTATATTATTGGGGTGTTTTAGGTAACATTGGGTGGCAATTTATGGAAATCTATTGTGTTTTTTGTGTGTGTTCAGTGCAGTTGCTTCTGGCTCTTTTGAAAGGAAAGGATTTTTCTTGTCTCATGAGGGCTGCTGTGGTAGATTTAGGGGCCGGAGGTGTATGTGGCCCATAATCCACCATTGGTTTAATGAGTTTGGATTCCTGAACAGCTGCATGTGTAATACCTTTTTTAGTGCTTGAGATATTGACATGAATGGTTAAGGAATGTTCTTAGCTACTAAATTGACGCCACCTAAACAATCTTGGAAATTGCTGACTGACGCTTAAAGCTTGTAGAAAGAGCAGAAAAATCACATGGGTGTGGTACTTTACTGTTACTATAGACCTGGTACTTACATTATACATGTGTGGTGTTTTGTGAGTTTTTATATTGGGTTTCTGATTGCTCGTGATCAGAATAGGGCAAAAATATGAGCCAATTTCCCCCATTAACAGATTCTAGGTGGATGGGGGAATCGCTGCCACTGAGCCTTTGTATTCTGACAGTGGGGAGACTTCCTTGCCATTTGAATACACTGATCAGTGCTGGCAGAGCAGATCATGTGCAAATTTTGTAACTGGCTGGGGGAAGTCTGCCTGCAGTCAGGCTACAATGACAGTGGTGAGTCTATCCACCACTGCTTGTGTGAAAAACTGACTTATCTATGGCCAGCTTTGCTTCCTTTCTAGCTTGCTTGCAATTTTAAACGACAGACCTGCAGAACTCCGAACGCTTGTGTACATGCTTATCAGAACTCTTCCTTATGGTTATGCAGTATGGCCCTAGAATTATTGTTCATTCTGAAGTGTGCACTGAATGTAGTGTGTGTGTGTGTGTGTGTGTGTGTGTGTGTGTGTGTGAGAGAGAGATGCAATTGCGGTTTTCATACATAGGTGCACTTAATGCAAGTGTTTACATTAGTGGTGCACTGAAATGAAAATTCTGGACTGAAACCAAAAATTCAGGATGCACTTGGCCGAAAACAGAAATGGACAGTTTTTAAAAAATATATATTTAAGTATAATTGTATATTTGACATTTTAAATAATATGAATTTAAATTAATATGAATTTTTGGCCATTATCACATCTTTTCCCAGTAAGCAGTTTTTGAAGTGCAAGAAAAATGCATCCCTTTTAAATTCTATGCATGTCTTTACACTGGTCCTTTGCCGTGTTAAAAATCCGTCTTGCCACATTTTTGGTGCATATTTGGTCAGTTTAATCGCACCAAAAATGCACCTCCCTATTGGCATTAAAAATGCGGCAAAAACACACCCGTGTTGTGTGTGTGTGTGTGTGTGTGTGTGTGTGTGGTTTTTTTTTTTTTTTTTTTTTTTTTTTTTGGGGGGGGGGGGGTTTCCTAATGCTTGGATGTCACTTAAATTTTTTTTTTATATTTATTTTTTAATTTCAACACAACTTTTTTGCGGTCAGAGGGATTCCAGGCAAAACCTGAATGGACACAATGCTTGTTGCTTCCAGGTTCTTTAGCTAGAGGAGATTAACAATTTGACGTTTGCTGGTTTTCCTCCCTTAAACACAGCAATGCCACAGGTGGAATAGTAGAGCCTGGGAAACATATGGAGGGGGTGATATTCTGGGGGTTCATGGAAGCCACCCAGCAGCAGTACAGCGATCAGATTTTTTACCATCTGAACGCCAACAGTCTGCATTGTAATGTATCCCTCAGCTGGGACCCCCACTACTGCCAATATAAACCCTACAGTGTTGACAGTGAAAGAGTTGGTGGATAACTGTATTTTTAGTACTGGGAGCAGCACGGCCTCGTCGCTGTCTTCCAGTTGGACTTGAAATCTCCAGCACTTCTTTGGAAAGGCCATTTATTATTTTAATGGAGTATGACCTTTCTGTAGGAACTACTGACCTAAATCAGCCTGAACGCAGCTCTGGATAGCAGTAAAACACTACCGAGCTTCAAAGACTTCGCTATTCTAGCCAAAAATCAAGGCCAATGTGCTGCTTTAACGTAGCGCACCCTAATGCACAGAAATGTGTTGTGCAATTGAAAGGTATCTTGGTGTTTGGTAGGTTGACCTGACCTGTCCTAATTTTTTTGCATTCGAAGAATATAGAATACATATCTGTACTCTCTGGCAGGGTTCTCGGGAATGTTTCTGGGGAATCTGACTTGCTTTTTCCCCATAAAGTAATGGGGCAGATGCTTTGTGTCACAACAGGAGCTATATTGTAAGAACTTGTCAGGAGAATTTTTTTTCTTCTCAATTGGCGTACTTGTCTGCTGGAACATTGTTCTGTCTAGACTGTGTGACCCTGTAATTGTGAATGTACAAATATTGGGGGTAATTTTTGAATTTATTTACTGTTGATTATATAGTAGAGCTGCACAATTTTAGATAAAATGAAAATCGCTTTTTTTTTTTTTTTTCTTAGAATTAAGATCATGATTCTCGGCGTAACGTAATCTTTCATGTTATACAAAAAAAATTGGGCTTGCTTTACTGTTCTATTATTTAATTCATTAAAGTGTGTGTGTGTGTGTGTGTGTGTGTGTGTGTGTGTGTGTGTGTGTGTGTGTGTGGTTTTTTTTTTTTTTCTGAAAAATTGTATTTTGAAACACTGCTGCGCAAAAACAGTGTGACCTAAAATATTGCAATGACCACCGTTTTTATTCTCTAGGGTCTCTGCTAAAAAAATAAATATAGAACTTTTGGGGGTTCTAAATTTTCTAGCAAAAATACTGATTTTAAAGTCATTGTAAATTCTCTTAAATGTGTGTTTTTTTTTTGTTTTATTTTTAGAGCAAAAAAAAAACATGTTATACTTTCCTGCCCTTTTTGCATTGGATTTGCACAGAGCAGCCTCGATTCTCCTCTTCTCGGGTCACTTTTCTGCTCTCCTGACCCCTCCCTCCTGGTGAGTGCCCCCACAGCAAGCAGCTTGCTATGGGGGCACCCGAGCCGAGTCACAGCTCCCGGTGTCTATTCAGCTGCGGCCCTGCCCCGCTCCTCCCCTGATTGGCTGGCTGACTCTGACTGCAACAGGAGCCAATGGCTCAGCCATTTGTCTCAGCCAATCAGGAGGGAGATTCTCGGACAGCTGAGAAACTCATGGACATCGCTGGACCGAGATGGGGCTGAGGCTGCAGCACACAGGGTTTTTTTTATCATAAAGTGGAGTTCCACCCAAAAGTCAAACTTCTGCTTTAAGGGCCCCTGACATGCCACATTTGGCAGATCATTGTTTTATGCGGGGGACCGGTACCTAGTTTTGCTAGTGTTTGTTTTTTGGATTTTACAGCTGTGAGTGAGCAGAGAAAAGCTCTGTGTGAATCAACGAAATTCGGTATTAAGATTGTGAGGCAGAGGGGGTGACTTCTTCTTCTTATTTTTCCTTTTAATGATTAGATGTGCAGCCCTATTGTATAGGTAATAGAAAATCTCCATGCCTTCCAAATTTTTTACCTCTCCCTCGTCTTCTTTCTGTGAACGCTCAAAAATTGTAAGATTTCTCATCATTTTCTGTACAGGAGCCAGTGGTCAGCATGAATCTCACAGCAGGGACACGGGACATCCACAAAAAATGGACTTGTCTTTACAGACTAAGGTTTATTACTAACCAGTAAGTGCAAAGTTTATGCACTATTTGTGTATAGCTGCGCAAGCAGAAAACACAAGCTACCCTGGCCCTATAAAGCATAGAGGAGGCAAAAGGCACGGTCACACTGGTTTATGGCTTTTTGTATACCTTGTTGTCTCCTGGTTTGCTAGCGTAGTTGTAATCAATCCGAGAAGTTCACAGAAGTAACTCCTTCCAAATGAGGGGGTTGCGTGTTGTTACTGTTCTTTGTACTGTACTTTGTCTATTTGGCATACTAATGCAGTAGCAGGAATAGATATTTGACACGTGCCTGGGAAATTGTTTGGTCGCATTCTCTGAAATTCAGAGCGGCTTTTAATGTGTGACATTCCATATCGGAGGGTTAGTCTGTTGTGTTGTAGAACATAGTGTCACACTACTGTTGCTTGTCACCGCTGTCCTTGAACTAATATTTGTGTCCATGTTTTTCCTGGTCCCTATTGGTGTTAGCACAGCTGTTTAGAGACTTCATCACTGAGTAATCTTTCTGATGAGGATCTCCTTTTGCTCAGGATCAAAGTGTAAACTCTTCATGGATCCATTTAGGGCTTGCTTACACTTGCAGCCATTATTGCTCCTGGCTTCTCCTAGACATCTGTGTATCTTTAGAAAGATTGCAGTACTGTGCCACAACAATGTACATTACGATAAATTTTCCAACAGTATATAAATATATACACAATAAACACATTAATAAATATGAGATAGGTGCTTGCAAAGGGCCTATATGTGACAAAGAATATTCAGTCAGCCCAATCTATATGAAAAAAGTGCTGAAGTGCTGTACGGAATCCAAGCAGCGTGATATTCCATATATTTAAAAGTGATATACCATACACTTGTGCTTAAAATAAGTGTGTCAAATAGTGATAAACAATAAAATAGTGACATTTAGGTGAACTGGTAAACAATATATGGGGTGCAAACTGCAAGTGCAGGTGTTTCTGTGTATACAGTAACCCAAAAGTCCATAAGTGAATAACAAGGTGAATATTTCATCCAGGTGTTCTACCTCATGATCTTTGTGAGCAATATGGTAATGATTGAATGCTCACCAGAAATTAGGTGGGTCACACAGACCCCACACGCTTTTCTCTAAATCTCCCGATTTTTAAATTGATGTGTGCAATCACTCGCCTCACTCCTTTTTAATAGGGTCCCCTCGCTCAATCACTTGTTATATAACCTATCAAGGGGTAACACCATCTCTTCTCTCCTCCATCATGGGTTCCCTAAATTAAGGTCTCAATAATATGCAGTATGGGAAAGACAGGAAGCCAGATATAGTGTAACACCGTTTATTTTCAAACAAAAAATATATAGGTGGGTGTTTGCATGGGGCTGTGCCCTTCTGGCACAGGTAAGATCGCTTCTTTGCTGTGTAGGGGCTTACTGTATATGGAAGTAGTCCCTCTATTCACTGGTAGTGGTCAGCGTGCGTTCCACGGTCCGGCGGGAAGTGACATCGCTGGTTCCGTTTCCGGTTTAGACCACAATGCATTTCACATGAAGATGCGTCCTCAGGAAGTCTCAGGGAAATGTTGACACTAAATGAGTGGAATTATTTGCAATTAAAACATTTTGTAGGTTCTTTGCCTCAACCCATCAGATCGGAAAAAGAGCTGCACTTAGTGGATTACATAGCTTTAACTGATCTGGCGGGTCTGAGGAAAAGTACCATTTATAGAAAAATGGGAAAAGAGAAATGGGAATTAGTTTGGAGGATCACAAGGAGAAAACTGTGTTGAGAGCAGCCCACTGCACCGCTAAAGACATGAATCCCATTGAGCTGAATTATAGGTGTCACGCGAGATGGTAAAATACACCAGTTATAGCGCATCAATATCAGAGAAGCCAAATACGTGCTGGAGGGGGTGTCAGGTAGAGAGCTCAATGATCCATATATGGTGGGAATGTCCCACAATACGAAGTATTGGCTAAAAGATGCAACTTAACTGGACCAAGGCCAAAGACATCTCTCGGATAACCCTTGGACATGCCTATTTTATAAAAAAAAAAAAAAAAACAGGCCTTTAACCACCTCAATACAGGGCACTTAAACCCCCTTCCTTCCCAGACCAATTTTCAGCTTTTAGCGCTGTTGCATTTTGAATGACAATTGCGCGGTCATGCAACACTGTACCTAAACCAAATTTATGTCATTTTTTCCCCACAAATAGAGCTTTCTTTTGGTGGTATTTGATCACCGCCAGGTTTTTTTTTTTTTTTTGGTGCACAAATAAAAAAAGAAGGAAAAGTTTGAAAAAAAAAAAAAGTTTTTTTGTTTAGGTTATAAAATTTTGTAAATAGATACGTTTTTTCCTGCACTGATGAGCACTGATGACGCCGCACTGACAGGCACTGATGAGGAGACACTGATGAGGAGACACTGATGAGGAGACACTGATGAGGAGACACTGATGAGGAGACACTGATGAGGAGACACTGATGAGGAGACACTGATGAGGAGACACTGATGAGGAGACACTGATGAGGAGACACTGATGAGGAGACACTGATGAGGAGACACTGATGAGGAGGCACTGATGAGGAGGCACTGATGAGGAGGCACTGATGAGGAGACACTGATGAGGAGACACTGATGAGGAGACACTGATGAGGAGACACTGATGAGGAGACACTGATGAGGAGACACTGATGAGGCAGCACTGATGGGCACTGATAGGCAGCACTGATGGGCACTGATAGGCAGCACTGATGGGCACTGATAGGCAGCACTGATGGGCACTGATAGGCAGCACTGATGGGCACTGATAGGCAGCACTGATGGGCACTGATAGGCAGCACTGATGGGCACTGATAGGCAGCACTGATGGGCACTGATAGGCGGCACTGATGGGCACTGATAGGCAGCACTGATGGGCACTGATAGGCAGCACTGATAGGCGGCACTGATCGGCACTGATGGGCACTGATAGGCAGCACTGGTGGGCAATAATGGGCACTGGTGGGCGGCACTGATAGATGGCAATAACAGGCACTGGTGGGCAGCACTGATAGGGGGGCACCACTGGCAGGCTCTCTGAGCCCTGTTTCCCATCCCTGGTGGCCATGGTGGGCATCCCTGGTGGTCATGGGTGGGCATCCCTGGTGGCTCTAGTGGCATCCCCTCCCCCCAGGGCTGCACTGGTAATCAATCATCTGATTACCAGCACAGACCCCCCCTGTGATCAGTGAGTAATTAGAAATACTCACTGATCACCCCAGCTGCAGAAACGATCCTCTGATCTTCTCCTCACTGACAGGATCTGTCAGGAGGAGAAGAGATCGAAGCCGTTACAACGGCTGTATTGACATTACATGGCGGCTGTGATTGGTCACAGCCGTCATGTGATCAGGAGGGCCAGTCACAGGGCCCTCCTGCCGAGTCTCGTTGCTCTGTGTCCTAGGGACACAGGCACATCGAGATCGTGCCGCTGCGCGTGACCGCGGCGGCGCGATCTCTCTCCTTCTGAAGGACGTTCCGGAACGTCCATTCAGAAGGAGGAAGCTCCCACCCGGCCGTATATGTACTATGGCCCGGGTGGGAGGTAGTTAAAGTATTTATAGAGACTCAATTGTCCCAAACTTGCTTAATGCCGCAAAGGGTATAATTCCATAAAAAAAAAAAATGGCATGAAATAGAAGGCCATACTGTTAAAGAATGTAGAGAAACTGGTTGGACTTCAAAAGAACCAGAGAGTGTATATAATACATTTGGGAAAATCAGGGAAATCAGTGTGAATAGGCAATATTCGGGATATGTTGAAAAGTTGGACAGGACTGACATGGTGGCTCGAGGTAAACAGAAGGTATCTTGGTGTCACTGGTATACAAGCTGTACACTTACTACTTTACATCGTAGCAAAGTGTGCTTTCTTCAGTGTTTTCTCACGAAAAGATGTATTAAAATATTTACAAAAATATGAGGGGTGTACTTACTTTTGTGAGATATTGTAGGTAACATTATAAATAAGGAAAACCACCCAATATATGGGATGTCCTACCCTAATGTTGCTCAAAATTGGCTCCAAGATCCACATGTGGTACTGCCTGCAAGGACTGTGGTACTGTCGGCTAGGAGCAGCATGGAACAATCTGTAACACATTGTGGTAACAGAGTGCTTGTGAAAATATAGGATTGCCCCTCCTCCCTTCCTAAAATTTACAGTGATATATGGCTTTTGCAGGTTTATAAATATGAAAAGATTGTCTACGGCTTTGGAGACCCTTGAATTCTGAAAGTATTGGCAAATGTTATATTGGTCTACCTAGAATGGGTGTAATCTGATTAGTTTCGTTTTTTAATGTTTAGAAAATCTTTTTAAGCGCCAATCATATATTTAAAGTATTAATTAAAAAATGTGTGATTGTTGCACCACTGAGAAGGCTGTGAGTAAACTCTTTTAAATGGGTTTTGCAAGTCTGGGTTGCCTTGTTCTCCATCTTAAAGCCAATCTCCAGGTTTTCTGTCACTTTTTGGCTAGCTTGGTCTAAACAAACTATTTCCTCAGTGACGTACTGCAGGGGTTCTACGCTCTGTATGTGATTTTAGCTCCATATAGTACACAGAGACTTCCCGTCTCACACTCGGAACAGAAGAGTTGGACTAAATGACGCAAAGCCATTACTAGGCAGCTTTGTCTTCTGTGAATGACTACAAAGCTTCCTCTGGCCGAGTTGGAGAGCGCGATGTCATCAGTGTGAGACTGTATTCACACTTGCCTTAGTTTTTATCTTAAAGTTGGCTAAATCTGAAAAGTATAAACAAATTGATCCCAAATATTTCGAAAGTATAAACAATTTGAGTCTCGATCAAATTCTGGTTTTTAATGTATATTTGTGTTTTTTCACACGCATCCAGAATATCTAATCTGCGCCTGAAAGTACAAAATCCTATTTTCTCCAAACACAACAACAAATTTTCCCAAAATGCAGGTAAATGCACAGTGTGAATAATATCTTAAATCAGGTCTGACAGGGAGAACCCTGCAGACAAGGAAAATGGGGATTTCGATGTGGCCAAATCCTAAAAAATATATACATTTAATTGAAAACAAGATGGTTAAATCGACATGTATAAGTACAGTATATAAAAGATGTATCCCATAACAAGGGCACATCCTAAAATGATCAACTCATTTCACCCACAGTTTGGGCTTCCTCAGGATCCTGATGTGTGGCAGACTTGTCAATGAATATCTACACCCTGGATAAAACAAAATTAAATCTCCTACACCAAACCACAACATCTAGAATAATAGACTGGAAAGTAATCGATTGGTCTAAGCAGGGAAAAGAAACATATAATCCCCTACAAGAATTAACCCAGCCAGGGATGAATACAATCAAATGTTAAGTGTAGGTAAATTCAAAGCTTAGTAAGCCCCTGTAGCTTGCATACACAGCTAAGGATATAAAATGTATATCCAATAAAGGAAAATTCTTGCATACCATGTAAAACATTTTCCTTCTATGTAAGAGAACCAGCTGCACATAGACCCCCCCCCCCCCCCCAAGTCCTGGACTATATATATATATATATATATATATATATATATATATATATATATATATATATATATATATATATATATATATATATATATATATATATATATATATATATATATATATATATATTATATATTATATATTTTTTTTTTTTTCCATTGACAAGTCCGCTACACATCTGGATCCTGAGGAAGCCCAAACTGTGGGCGAAAAGTGTTGATCCATTGTATTTTAGGATGTATATAAAGTAAGAGCCGCGCTAACATGAGACTTAAATTAACAAAACGTGCTTAAATGAGGCAATCAAAATACTGCTGATAAACCACATATGAATAAGTAAAAATAGAAGGTTGTGTTTGAATGAAGCAATCAAAATAATGCTGGTAAATCAATTGATACACATCTAAAAATATTAATGAAAAGTATAGTCCAAAAGGGTTGTGCAAAGTGTAGAAACAAGAATTCCTCCACTGTGATAAATAACTTCAATCTGTGAGAACTTGAAGGCCACGCTATGCGCTTACCACAAATCAGACGTAAACAAGCTCAACAACATATAAAGGTAGTGAAGACAGAAATTCATCCACCGCAGTGCTATAACTTCCAATCCGTGATAAAGTGAAGGTCACACTATGCGCTTACCACAAACTAGATGAATAAGAGCCTAACTCAATGTATAGATGGTAAACTTCTGACCGATCCAATGGAAATGGGGATGATCCCTCCAGCTGGTGCAGCCTAGCAGAAGCGCCAATCAAGTACAGTGCTGGGGCACGAACCGTCTGGATCAACCTCACTCCGGCACAAGCCACAAAAAAATGGAGGCCACAATGGAAATACGTAGGCAAAGTATTTCATGTAAAAAGTAATCAACTTGCATGCAAACAGAATAAAAGCGCTTTCTCGGCAGGATCCGAAGATACTTCCGGGTAGTACGTAGGTGACGTCCCGACGCGTTTCGTCATAGATGACGTCTTCCTTGGGACACGGGCAGCGTGCTTACTCACCACTTATATGCAAAACATAACATTGTCACCGCCCCTGTCTGAGCCGCACCTTGACGCAACCGGCGCCATATTAACTCAGGGAAATCTTCCAGCACTTGCGATCGCGGCTATGAGCTAAACGGGCAAATGATTCTACTTTGGATATGTTAACCCTTTACTAGTTACTCTCCAACATCTTAATATACAGCAATCTATGAACCAATCGCGACTAACAAAAGGAACAAGAAAAAGATTGGATGGCGCCTCCAACCAGATTGAATCATCATAAGCTTAAAGATATAAATATGCAATTTAAATAAAATATAAAATTAGGACACATACCTAACATCCTATAAATATAGAGAACCTTACTACTGGGTATCCCGTTAATAGGGGGAACTGAATGAATAACCTCATACCCAGCGTATTGAATACATCAGCCTTTAGAAAATATTGAAAATAAAGGCAACATATTGTTTAAAAAATACTCAACCTTACAGTATATAATGATAAAAATAACACCAAATTGGCTCCAAGGAGCTGGATCCACTGAGTTCATGATGTTATTTGATGGACTCGGAGCGATCTGGACTGCACATAAATCTGATTTTATGGCCAAAAGCAGGCTTCTGATTTTATGGCCAAAAGCAGGCTTCCTCTAACTATATTTAATAAATATTATTCAATAAATAGGTAATAATTAAATGATTAATACATATTAAATTACAATACTAAACTTCTAAATGTAAACATTAAAATATTAATATTTATTTAATTGGGAGGGCATGGCAGGACCATCTTCTGACTAAAGGTGTAAATACAATAAATAATAGATATCAAATATGCAATATTGTCATACAGATGTCACACAATATTAATAAGCAATACTGTCATCAGTTGCAAATACTGAATGTAACTCCCATTATTATAAGCTAAAAGAACAGTAAACCCAGGTCGGGTACCGACCAAAAGTACAGCTTACAGTATATAAATCAGGAATTTAAATCATCAGGAATTATCTATAAAAGCGTTGACCTCTGTATCGCTATTCAGGCCAAAAGGGGGTAAAAGTCTTACTTTTATATATCCAAGACATTTGGGATGTGCCTTATGTGATACACCTTTTTATATAGTGTACTTCTACATGTCGATTTTACCATCTTTTCAATAAAATTTTTATATTTTTTATTTGATTTGTTTTTCTTTTGATGTTTTGGGCACATTAAAATCCCCATTTTTCTCATCTGCAGGGTTTTCCCTGTCAGACCTGGTTCATTTTTAGATGCACTCAATTTATAGGGGATTGTGATGGTTTTTTGGTCAAGATATTTACTCTCCACCCAAACACATGTATGTCATTGCCAATGTGAATTATGCCTAATACAGAGCAGCTCATATTTCAAAATGCCTGCATTCTTCTTTTTTTTTTTTTTTTTTTTGAGACCTGTGCTTCACTCCTGTGATCACTCATTTTGTCCTGGTTACTGTGCTAATGGACCACAAGTGAGAGAACCCAATTTGTTGGGTTGTCATTTAGAACAGGAACATGGGAAAGCTTCCAATGGGGAAACTAGTTCTGGTGACTACCAGGGATTCCCACATTTTTGGAGGGATTTCCTCTTGCTGATTTTGGGCTGTGGAAATCTCAAAAAAATGCTAATGAAGCAAAATCTCAAAAATGGGGGTGGGGGACAGCCTGTTTTTTATAATTCTTCCCTACTCTATCGAAGAAAAAAAAAAAAAAGTTTAATAGTTCTTTATATGTAAATACCTGAATGTGCAATGGCTGTTCTGTAGAGTGCAGCACCCTGCCTGCTTGCTGGCTTGTCATAATCCATCTTGCAATGGTAATTTAGGCTAGTTAGCAACTGGAATGAAGTTACACATCTCTGCATTTATTCTTTTGTTTTTTTTTTAAATGCAATATCTGCCCAGATCAGCCTGTGGCACTGGTGAGGTGTTGTGGAAGATGAGACACCAGACCCAACAATGCAGGTGAGCTGAAGGCCACTATCAAAGCAACCTGAGCTTCCTTAACACCTCAGCAGCCGCAACATTGATGCAATCATTTATGCAAAAGGAGCCCTGACCAAGTATTAAGTGGTTAATACTTGGTCAGGGCTCTTTTTTTTTTTTTTTTTTTTTTATTTACTGCGTGACTTTAACGGACAATTGCGTGTTCGTGCGACGCTGTACCTAAACAAACAAACAATTTTTTCCCCACAAACAGAGCTTTCTTTTCTTGGTATTTGATCACCTGTGCTATTTTTACTTTTTGCGCTATACACAAAAAAAGAGCGTAAATTTTGCAAAAACAATATTTTTCACTTTTTTTTTTTTATATGAAATTCCCCCAAAAAAATGTAAAAATCTAAATTTTTTTAACATTTTTGGCCAATTTGTTTTCTGCTACATATGTTTTGGTAAAAAAAAAATTGCAAAAAGCTGTGATTGGCTGTGGCTTGAAGTGTAGGAACAGTGATCAACAGTCCTACATAGTAGAACCGTATGATAATTGTTTCTACACAGGGGAGAATGACAGGCGGCTTGTTTACATCAGCTGCCTGACTTTCTCCCTCTGCACCGACGATCGGCGAGTGACCGGTGGACATCGGGTCCGCCGGTCACACGCACGGACTTGCTGGGGAACGAGCCGGGTCGGGAGCGCGCCTCTGCGGGCGCGCGCTCGCCCGCTATTGGCTCCCAAGCAAGTGACAGGCTAGTGACGTGTATATATACGTCACTTTGCCTGGCCGGGGCTGACTGCCGACGTATATCGTCGTGCAGCGGTCGGCAACCGGTTAAGTGCATACTATACTGTGCATGGACATACTTTTCAGTAAGCAATCATTTTTGTATTACATTTTTTTTATCGGTCTTGTGTAATCTAGTTTTCTGAGATACGGAGATTTGGGTTTTCACTAACTCTACGTCATAGCCAATATTTAAAAGAAAAAATGCTTGAAATGTATCTCTCCTCTATATAAATACGTTTCACTTCTTGAATTGAATTACTTAAAGATATATATTAACTTTTTAATGATATATAATTTTGAGATGCATGCATGCATACATGCATGCATTAGGGCTGGGCGATAAATCGATTTAATCGATTTATCGATTTTTTGTTTGAAACTATTTTTTTTTTTTTTTTTTTTTAAACTTGAGTTTTTTTTTATTCAATTGCTTTTTTTCCTACTTTTTCCGCCTGCCCCCGCGTATACACACACCTGGGCTCAGCCAGCTACTAGTCCGCCGCACAGGAACCGAACTCTCCCCAGTATCGGACCGCCGCGCCTGGATGTGACGTCGGCTGCGGGCGGTGCGTCTGTACAGGGGCTGCGGCGCGCTGTGATAGGTACACAGAGAACTCCCCGGCCTGGATGTGACGTCAGCTGCCGGGAGAGGAAGGGGGCGGTGCGTCTGTACAGGCCAGGGGCTGTGATGGGATAGGTACCTGTGTACCTAACTGCTGATGAAATCCACATTTGATTTGATCATGAGATGAATGCAAAGGTCCAGGCAATTACATTTTTTTAACATGATTCTGACATCTTAAAAGACCGACTCAGAGAAAACTAAAAAAGCCATCCTTTTCAGTAGGGCAGTACCAACGCTGCAAGGGTTACCTGCTGTTTCTGCCTAGGAGACAGAAGAAGTTTTACTTACCTGATCCTCCACTCCCCCCCCCCCCCATCAAAGTGCGCCGCAGCCCCTCCCTCCCCGCTCAGCGTGATATGAGCCAGCCCCCGCGTCTTCTTTTACTGTCTAATGTCTAGTCTATTAAAAGAACAACAACACAGTCAAAAAATTAACATGGCAGCGTGTACTTTTTTGTTTTGGGATTCTATGCATTTTAACTCTTTAGGAGTTAAAATGGCAATAAAGTTGCACTTTTGACACTATATCTGATGTCTGCAGTCCTTTTTTAAGTGCATTGGAAAAAAAATCGAAACTCGAATTTTTCTTTAAAAATCGAAGATTTTTTTTTTTTTTTTTTTAGGCAAAATCGCCCAGCCCTAACATCATGCATGCATGCATGCATACATACATACATACATACATCAACATATACAGATAAAGACTTTCCTGTTCTGCCTTCTTGTTCTGGGTGGGTCAATCACCCAGCACCTAGAATTTCCAGAAAGAGTTCAGCAACTGTAGTTCCTTATTTCTGGGGTCACGGGGTGACGGGTTTCCATTTAATTTGCCCCTCAACCAGAGCCCTTAAATGCAACATGAAACTCAATGTAAATTGTCCAACTGCCCGAGTTTGCGCCAATCGTGGTATTTTGGGAGAAATGGAATTTGTCGGGTGGGCATGGTAACATGATTACACAACAGCTCTATTTAAAAAAAAAAAAAAAAAAAAAAAAAATGGTTGCTCTCTGGGTGTGATGGTAACCTCCCTAAATTATCTGTACACATACCAAGTCAGAACAGAGCATTACAAGCCCTTTAAGCAGTTTATGAATTTATTAGATAATCATAAATCCCCAATTATACAAATGCTTTCATAACACTTTTTAAAGTATGCACTGGGCAAAAATCCTGCACAAAAGAATAGGGAGAGAAGAAAAACATGAGCAATATTGAAGCAGTATCTGAGAAACCATACTGAAGTAGAAAGCAATATGGCTGGCTGCCATAGAGCATTAAAAGGGATCATGTGTTGGTTAAACACACCCATGTCCTGCACTTTGATATTATAATCCTCACCTTGGTGCCAGTTTTGTTCTGGATTGTTAGTGGAGTGGCTGTAGTTTAAACACTTTTTTTTTTTTTCTTAACGTGTTATCTTAACAGCGGCGTTTCTCAAAGAGCAGATAGAGCAACGTTTTCTAAACTTTGATCTGTCATGTATTGCCATGGTAATGTTTCCAGTGTGCGAGTACCATCAATACCAGCACTGAACGTTTAGGGGAAAATATGCAGGAAAGCAATAGGCAGCCATTGTCAAACCCATTGTTTACATATTCTGTCACTCCAGGAGAAAGATGAGCTGATAAAAGAACACTTAACTTCCCCCCTTCACCCCCAGTATTTTTTATTAGTTACAAAGATGGTTTGAAAAAAAGCTTTCTTCAGCAAAAAGGAGGAAAAAAAAAAACTCGCCCATGTATATTTACAACCTGGTAGCATAGCTGTCATCTACTGCACTTCTCCAGTGATTGTTTTAATATTTATTTATTAAATGGCACAGTGAGAAAATGATTGTAAAGACTCATGTGTGGTGTTTTAATGGGAAAAAAAAAAAGACAAACCTGTTCTACTTATCTGCTTTATGCAAAACCACTGCACAGAGCAGCCCAGATCCTACTCTTCTCAGGTCCCTTTTTGGCTCTCCTGGCCCCTCCCTCCCTTTGAGTGCCCCCCCACAGCAAGCAGCTTGCTATGGGGGCACCCGGGCCGTGCAGCAGCTCCCTTTGTCCATTTAGACATGGAGCTGTGGCCCGGCCCCACCCACCTCTCCCTTCTCCTCATTGGCTCACTAAATTTGACAGCAGCGGCAGCCAATGAGGTTTGTCTTGTGCAGCCGAGACATTCCTGCAACATTTCTGGATCAAGTTGGGTAAGTATTGGGGGGGGGGGGGCTAAATGCATTAAGATTAAAAAAAAAAAACTAAACCACCACTTTAAGTACTATGTGCACCACCCCCACACTGCTCTAGATGTGCACCACCCCCACACTGCTCTAGCTGTATTGATTGAAACGCACAGCATTCTTCTATCACTTTGCTTCTATAGCAAGAAGCCAATTTTATTACACCTTATGATATCATTCCCAGACTTGTAAAATTCTTGAAGTGGAAGCTGCTGGGAAGGCTGGTTACATTACTGCAGGTACACCCCTCAGAACTACAACTTCTAAGAGCCCTTTTCCCTATATAGTTTGTGGGCAGGATCAAGGCGCAGCAGTATGTCTTGCTGACCAAGAAATCCATGATCTATTGAGTTGAGCAGAAAAGGAGTGGGGAAGTTCTGTAGTCCAGTATGCAGGAATGATACTATGCTGACTGGTATTTCAGAGCACCAAATGCAGTGTTGGTAGACCAATGATATTTTTCTGTGCTTGCAGCTGTAAGTGACAAAGTGGTGTTGCCATTAAAGCAGATATTTCTCTTCTTTCACTATAAATTAGGGCAGCATGCAGCTCTGCATGCTAAGAAATCCTCCTTCATTCATTAAACACTTTTTTTTTTTTTTTTTGCTTTTTACTTAGAATTACTGCTTTTCCACTTCCTGGTTTCTTATAGCACTGATTTAACCAGGACCTCACAGCCACATCCTAGGAACTTCTTGTCACATGTTCCAGGAGCCAGACCCAGAGTTCTAGACAGAGGTCCAGGATGTAAAGGGAGATGGATTCATCTGCCTTTAGGGCTGTTTCACACCACAATTTCTGCATTCTGGATGTGCATTTACACTCGTTTTTATATATATTAACAAATCTATTTTTTTTTTTTTTCTTCCCCATCTCAGTTCTATGTGCATTTATGGTGGATTTACATACATTCTGGTGTGTTCTATGCGGAGTAAAAGGGAAAAACTAAGGTATGCAAAGAAAAAGATGTCTGAGAAGTATCTGTAGATTGTCAAACCTTTATAAAGGTGCCTTCATAGTAATTTTTAAAAGTGATGCTCCTTTTTTTAAGGTCCATATAGACAGCTTATATTCAGCTGACCTTTGAGCCATGGGTGGCCAAGCAAGAATCACCTGGTTTGATGAAATTGGGGGTTAAAAATAGCTTGAGCCAGGTTGAAAATGAAAGTGGTTGTAAAGCCTAATAATTTTATTGCATGAAGGAAAAATGTTTAGGCATCAGCCATGACTGCACATTAGGACAATCAGAGGCATATTTTAATATGCCCTTCTGGTTTGTTTTTGTGATTTGAGCTTTCTGGCAGAAAACAAAAGCAAAACTCTCCTAAACTGTGTGTACCAAAAAACGTAATTTTACGGTCCTGAAGAAGCTACAGCCTAAGCGAAACACGTTGACAGTCTTACTAGACAAGAGTATCTGGATGATATGTATATGCAATAGATTGGATTACTTATAGTTTACTCTTGTCTGTGCACTTTTTGAGGGGAATACACTTGGGGGATGTTCCCCTTGCTGTGGCTTTAAGCCTTGCTTTTATTACTGTTTAACTTGAAATAAAATAGAACTTTTATAAATCTTTGTGTATGTATCTCATGTGCCTTTTTGCAAGTCTAATATCACTCACAGGGGTACTTCATGTGACATAATTTTTGTTCTGTTCATGATTTTGATTTGGCATTATTTAGAAAGCAGTTTTGCTGTTCTATGAGGGTTTGATTTAAGATTTGCGTATGTGTAGTTCAGCCGTGTGTTTTTTTTTTTTTTTCATTTTGACTACAGTTTGTCTTTTGAAGGCATTGACTTTCCATTAACAAGTGCCTTAGAGCTGCACAATAACGTTAACTTAAAGAGGCGTTCAGCCACCTGTCAAAAAATAAGTCAGCAGCTACACTTCTAAAAAAAATAGTCGCTCGCCTGTCCCACGGTCCAGCGGTGCACTTAGCCCAGCTGTCTTCATCCTCGATCCTTCCTCAGCGGCGCCGGCATCTCCACTTTGGGCACCTGGCTGTGACAGCTTGTGGCTACACAGCCGTATGCCCCCTGCGCATGCGCGAGTCCCGCTGCACATTGTGAATGGTGAATGCCGTCTTCTGGGACCTGTCATAGTCCCAGAAGACTGCAGGGGTAGCGAGGAGAAGAACTTCCGGCGCTCTAAATGGAAGTGGGAAACGGGTACCTGCTCCTGCTCTCCCGCTCCCACACCCTATCTCCCAACCTTGTCCTCAAAAGTGCCAATTGTGCAAGAGGAGCAGGGGACGAGTCCTTAAAGTAGGAACTTCCCCTTTTGGGTGGAGTTCCACTTTAAATATATTCCCCAATAGCCTCCAAGAATATAAACTCACGTTGTTTTACCAAAGGCCTTTGCGAACCCAGATATTACCTTGAAAAGTTAGCAGTGACTTCATCACTGTGCTGTATATTACCAGAGCAGAGGTGTGGGAGGGACCCAGTAGGCTCCACCCACTACAGGCTATCCTCAGAAAAATACAGGAGGAGGCAGATACAAGACCAGTCACCCTGCTTCAGGAGAGAGGGCTGCAGTGACTGGTCTTTATTGCAAAAGGCGTCCTCACAGAGAAGTCGTTTTTTTTTTTTTTTTTTTTTTTTTTTTTTTTTCTTTTCCCCACACTGGATTACTGCCTGGGTCTGAAAGAAGAAAAGCACACCAAGATTCAAGGAAGAATATATTTGTTTATCCTGGAGCTCAGCTTTAACGTGACTATACACAGCCTAGTAAATAGTGTACAGTACTGTATTCACAATAGAGATTTTCCCAGTTACCCTTAGGCCCTTTTCACACTTGTATGACCTGAAAGTCGCCCAACTTGAAGCAATGTCGGTGTAATCTTGAGGTCTATGTCTTTTAGGGCGCTAATGCTAATAGCAGATCAGTCCCCCATTGTGAAGTGTTGCTGTTCCAAAATCTTTCCTGAAGACAGCAGTCTAGGTGTTGGGGATTTCCCTGTTAAAGTGGTTGCATACTGCCAAACAAAAAAAAAAAAACCCTGCAAGACAAAGGCACAAATACTTACCTTAAAACTAAGCTGATACCCGGACACAGCTGTGGGAGCTGACATGCTCCCTCGAGGTCTCTTCTGGGTTCAGCGGCTCAGGCGCTGTGCGTGGCTGGAGCTGCGATGACGTCGCGGGGAGTCACGTTCCGGCCAGTAGCCGGCAAGGAAATCTGAAAGTCCGACGGACCTTCAGAGCGCATGCGCCGCTAGCGTCAGCAGCTGCATGCAGGGCAAATCTCCTAAACCGTGCAGGTTTTATAGGCTTACCTGTTGGTAAAAGTGAACAAAAATTGGGTATACTACCGCTTTTAATGTCTGTGGGCCCAGCCCAGTAAAAGACCAAGGATAGTGAAATGACAATTGTAGAGTTGGGGGCATGGGAGTTTTCCTTTCTTTAGTTTCCTGATTTGTACTTTGAGGTTCCTAGTAACCTACAGTTTTACATAATTAAATGAAAGCAATGTTGACAGTGATGTTTGTTTTAGAAAAATTGATTTTTGTAAGATCTTACCGTAAAATCCTTTTCTCTTAGCTCATTGACAGACGTAGTCCTCGGTGATTTAGCACCTTCGGGTTATGCTGCCCTCCACAGGAGTAGGACTAGACAGGAAATAAAAATGCCCTGGCCACACCCTAGGGGCAGTCCCCGAGGGTATATCCTCTCTCTCTCTCTCTCTGCCACAGCAAATCAGTTATGTCACAAAGCAGTGTTTAGAGAATTTAACCCAACTCCAAAACAGAGGGGCGGGTACTACGTCTGTCAATGAGCTAAGAGAAAAGGATTTTACGGTAAGATCTTACAAAAATCAATTTTTCTCTATCGCTCATTGACAGACGTAGTCCTCGGTGATTTAGCACCTTCGGAACGTCCCAAAGCAGTACCACAAATGAGGGGTGGGAAAAATGGAAATTAAATCCAATCTAGAAGGCCCAACCGGTGCCAACTAGAAGTTTTACAATGCTCATCCTCAATGATGAGACTCAACAAAAAATTTTTCAACAGAAAAAATCCTCGAGGTAGACCTCCGGTCTCCTCAAATTGCGGCCTGCAAAACCTTGCGGCCAAATGAGGCATCCGCCGATGCCATCACATCAATTTTATAAAATTTTGTAAAGGTATGTACCGACGACCAGGTGGCCGCCTTACATACCTGGACACAGACGCCTGATGGCGGAAGGCCCAGGAAGTACTGAGCGCTCGAGTGGAGTGCGCCCTAACAGGGAACGGAGGACTCCGACCCTTAATAGAATAAGCCTGTACCACCGTCTGTCTAATCCATTTGGCGACAGTCGCGGCAGATGCAGGCAACCCCTTTCTGGGGCCATCCGTGATCACAAAAAGTGAATCCGTCTTACGGAACGATTCCGTAGCCTTCAGGTATACCCTGATTGCCCGAACCACATCCAAGGAATGCAACGCATGTTCCCGATGATGATTGGGCTGAGGACACAAGGAAGGTAGTACAATATCTTCATTCAGATGAAAATCTGAAACCACCTTAGGAAGAAAGGATGGCTTAGGATGAAGTACTACCTTATCCCTATGAATCACTAAGTATGGGGACTGGCATGATAAAGCAGCCAGTTCTGACACCCTGCGTGCAGAAGTGATAGCCAACAAGAAGGCTACCTTCTGGGATAAAGTAAGCAAGGGAATCTCCCTGATGTTTTCAAAGGGAGGTTTCTGTAGAACCGACAAAACCAAATTAAGATCCCAGGGTGGTAAGGGCGCGCGGACTGGTGGAGCCAGGTGCCGCACCCCCTGGATGAAATTCCGCACCAAGGACTTAGTAGCTAAAGGCTTCTGAAAGAAGATTGCTAATGCTGAAACTTGACCCTTGATGGTGCTCAAGGCTAGTTTCTGCTCAACCCCTTTTTGCAGAAAGGCCAATATTCGGGTCACCGAATAGGTACGTGGAGGAATCCCTAAAGATTCGCACCACGCGATATAAGTCTTCCATGTGCGATAATAGACCTTGCTGGAAGTCGCTTTCCTTGCCTTAATTAGAGTAGGAATAACTGAAGCTGACAACCCTCTGTCCTTCAGTACCTGGGTCTCAATGGCCAGGCCATTAAAACCAGCGACTGTAAAGCACGATGGAAGATTGATCCTTGAGACCGCAGACACTCCCTGAGACGAAGTTCCCAAGGAACGTCCGCGACTCGCATGTCCAAGTCGGGTAGATCGGCTTGACGAGGCTAGCCTAGAATTTCTAGGACCACTGGCGCTGACTGGATCTGAACCAGGCGGCCCTAGAGCTATCTGGTCCCGACCATCCGACAAAGTCTGATCGTTCTCCGTTCCCACACCTTTATCAGACACCTGATTCCTATCAGGAACGGTGATCTCTCCTGGTTGAATCTCAGGGACCGAAGTCACCCGGCTAGAGGCTTCTTGGTCTGTCTGTTCAACCGGATCCGATTCTTGTGGGGAACTGAGACTAATCTTTGGAAAAGGTAAAGAAAAGGATCTTTTCAGGGAACGGTAACTATCGCTCCCTGTAATACTTAAATGTTGGAAGGGAAGAATCGCACCGGTAGCAGTGGTCGATGCTCGATCTAATGCCCTGAATACCGGTGAAAACGTCCCCCCCACCCTCAAGCCGGGTGGGGGCGCACCTTCAGGCTGTGTAATCCTTTGCTTCAGGTTTGGCTGAGTCGGTCTTTTGTTTGTCCGACCAGCCCTTCTTGAACCCTCCTGGAGGAGCCTTGCCCTTCCCGCTTGCAGCAGTCGGGCGCACAAACCCTTTATGGGCGGTAAAGAAAGGTCCCCGCTTGTTACGAGGTCCTTTAGCTTTAGCAGCCTGTGGCAAGAAAGTGCTCTTGCCCCCAGTGGCATCCTTAATGATCTCATCTAGGGTGGCCCCAAATAGGCGATTCCCCTGAAAGGGGAGATTCGTCAAGGTCTTTTTGGAACCTAGGTCTGCTGACCAGCATTTTAACCACAGCACACGTCTGAGGATTACCGCTGACATAGATGCTTGCCCTAATAGGGGAGTAGTATCCAAGGCTGCGTCACAGACGAACTGTAGTCCTTGTATAATCTGTTCCATTAATTCAGATGTTCCCTGGGGGATATCTTTCCCCTTCAGGTCTTGGCGTACCAATCTCGCCCATTCCGTTAGTGTCTGGGAAACTAGACCAATAACAATTACTGGTCTAAATGCTGACCCTATTAGGGAGAAGATAGTGCGGGACTCTGCTTCCACCTTTCGATCCACCGGATCCTTAAAGGACGAAGTGTCCTCCACTGGGATAACCGTGGCTTTATTCAGCCTGGAAATAGGTGGGTCCACCACCGGTGGAACCGTCCATTTCTTGATGAGGGATTCCTCAAACGGATAGCGTCTAGCAATACGCTTGGAAATAGTAGAGGTACGCTTAGAATGCTCCCATTCTACCTTGAAGATCTCACAGGAACACTGGAGAAAAAAAGCTGTCTAAAAATCTTTAAGAAAAAAATCCTGCCAGGACCGACGATCCCAGCAAGGTATCTAGGTCCTACTCCTAACTAGACAGAAAAAAACTGATTTGCTGTGGCAGAGAGAGAGAGGATATACCCTCGGGGACTGCCCCTAGGGTGTGGCCAGAGCATTTTTATTTCCTGTCTAGTCCTACTCCTGTGGAGGGCAGCATAACCCGAAGGTGCCGAGGACTATGTCTGTCAATGAGCGATAGAGAAATCTATTTTTCATGTTCCACCTGTAGTGCTAAGTAAATCTGAGCTGCTGAATAGTTTCCGCTTTGAGATGTGCTACAACTTGAGTTGTTTATCATGCTGTAGTCTAAACTACTATATATTTAGTCATTGCGAGTGACCCTTCCTTTTCTGTTTTGCAGACAAGATCAGACCATGTAAAAATGACAACTGTGGATATTTTTAAACTTGTGTTCTACACTTTTATCCCAAAATAGGCAGTGCAGTGTAAACAAGAGTTAGCGGTCACTATTGGCTCAGTTGGGCTAAAGCCATTAAAAGCAAACCTTTTTCCCTTTAGACCTCTATGAAGGGGGCCTTTAATTGCCTCCACCTTCTCCCAAAACTTTTAAGATTGCTTTTCACACTGAACGGTTTTTCTTCTTCTGTTTTGCCTTAACCCCTTGGAGCCTAAGCATTTTTCTGACATGTGTTGCTTAGTTAAAATGAGTATTTTTTGTTAGAAAATCACTTAGAATCCCCAAACAAGTGGGAGCCAATGGGCTCCCACTGCTGCCTCGGCCGCTGAGGAGGGAGCATTGCAGGACAGATGAGGCTATCGTGAACATCGCTGGATCTTGGGTAAGGATTGGGGGGCCGGGGGGTGATTCAACCTTTTGGAACTGTAATAGAGTGAAGAGGTATTGGAACACTTGTCAAGTTTATATTGCTGTATGTGCGCCTTTTACAGATGTTCACCCTCTTTGTCCTGATGGTGACCATTTATTCGCTGAAAATGAAAGGAAAGATAATCCCAAGTTTGGGTTGTCAGCTGAGCAGGAATAGAGGGGAAATCTTCCAATAGAGACACAAGTTCTGGTGACAAACAAAACAGGGATTCCATCCCTTTTGGAGGGGCTCTTCTAACTTCCTATTTTGGCTATAGCACAGGAATTGAAGGCAAATCTCCCCAATGAGACATATGGCAAAAAAACCGCCAGGGTTTAACCCTCCCTTACTCAATCCAAAATGAGATTTTTCTCACCTTGATTTCTTTTAATGCTATATTGGGGCCATATAGTAAGGTAGAGACACAGATTTCTATGGGGACGCCCTTGCCAATAGATATTTGGGAAGTAGAAGAAGCGGACTTGATTCCTCCTAGTACAGGATGACTTGCAAGAGGCTGAAAACCCTGGCTGCAAGGGATCAACTAAAAGTATATGAAATTAATTTTAAAAGGGGTGTGTCCTGTGCTTTTTATTTTATAAATGTTACGAGTAGTTGGTGTACACTCTTCCTTTTTCATAAGCTGTCCTAATATTTTATTTTCCCTCTGTTTTTTTAGAATCAAGATTTTGGCGTGCGGTAGGCACAAAGTGAAGCAACATGGATTGGCTGTGACAATACGCCTTGTGGGCTGGCAGCTAGGATGACTTCCTGCAGAGCTGGCCTCCACAGGGATCCACTGAAACGCTACGTACCTTGTCACCACATTAAGCGGTAAGCTAAGTCGCTAGGTTTTTATTTAATATCTTCTGCATTTCAAAGGGGGCGCAACGCTTGCGCTGCTGCAGGGCGGGACTAGAGGGGGGAAGGGATATACCATGGCTCTGGAGCTTGCATGATGGACCTGCAGGGAGGGGGTGCAATGCCTGTGCTGTAATTGATAGAATAGAGCTTGTGTGAAAAGGGGGAGGGGGGTGTTTATTTTAAATGAGACCGATTACCAACCAAAAAGCCAGAAAAATCACATGGTACAAACGTGTTCTGGCTGAGGGAAGAAGGTACAATACATTGCCCCGTCCATTGGCCTCTCAGTGTGGCAAAGTCAGCCTGTACCTTTAGCAGAGAAATGTCCATGCTTGAGTCCCGGTTCCCACTAGCGCGGTGCGGGAAACCCTGCGATTTCAGTGCGGGTTCCCACATAACACCTAAATCGCACACTGTTTTACACTACACTGACACCCCAGCAGTTTTCAGATGTCAGTTAATGAGACCCCCAAATTGGTTTGCAGTGTGAACTATGAAATGCTACAGAAATCATGCGATCGTATTCCAGTGCTGAACAAAAAAAGGGTCCTAACCCGTTTTGGTGCGATTGCAATGCAATTTCAGATAGACAGTTTGTATGGCTAACTTTACGTCATATGTGATGTGCACAGCAATCGCACCAGAGTGAACCCAGCCTGACTGTAGGGATGGGGTTCTAGGGTCATAGTCCAGCATTTTTCTTCAAACAAGGCCAGTCGAGTTGATGTCAAAGAACTCAATTTTGTTCTCATCTGCCAAAGCACTTTCTCCCAATCTTTCTTTGAATTGCTTAGATCAGGGGTATTGAATTAAATTTCATGGAGGTCCGAATACTAAAAAAATTTTGCAGCAGAGGTCCAAATATCATTTTTGTGCTATTTGTGCCCAGGTGTGCAGGCACGAGAGCCCATTCATTTGAATGGGCTGCTGGAAAAAGGCCCTGGCATCTTTTTTAAAAAAAAAATGCAGCCGCATTGAAACTGCATAGCACAAATGCACCATGGAGTCTCTATGTGCGGAAAACTGCACCTTGTATTTCAGTTTGTTTAGGAGCCAATGGTACACCTGCACATTTTGTGTGCAGCCGCTTGTCCCCCCTTCACATCTTCCACAGCACTGCCCCCTTTCAAATCTTCTCCACCACAGCACTGTCTCCTCTTCACCCATTATTCCCGCAGCCCTGACCCCTTCATGTACCCCCCCCCCCCCCCCGCAGCACTGCCCCCTCCAGTCATCCCCCCCCAGCCCCCACACACCCCTCTTCGCATCCCCCCCACAGCACTGCTCCTTTCACATGACCCCCCCTTCTCCCACACATAGCACTCCCCCCCCAACCCCCCCCCCCCCCCCGTACATGACCCTGCTCCCCATTCTTCACAGGTTCACAGCCATGTCCTTTTCTCCCTTCGCTCTCCTACTTTACACAGAGCGAGGAGCAAGCTGGTGATTGGTTGCTAGGACTGCCTCCTAGCAGCCAATCACCTCCTGGTTAAAGTGAAAAAATTAATTCAGGCAGCTGCCTCTCTCCATGCAATGCTGGTCCCGTCCCCAGTCCAGAATTGTCCACCTCCCAATCTGCTCTGCTGATGACGGTGGCGGAGGCTGAGGACAAACTAGTTAGCTAAATGGGGCGGTCGCAGAGGTCCAGATAGAGCAGCAGCTCGGGCCGGATGCGGACCGTGGTCCACCATATAGTGATGTCCAGTTTAGATGTTTATTGGCAAACTTCAGACAGGCTTGCAGATGTGCCTTCTTGAGGGGGACCAAGCTCCTCCCGTGTAGTTCTGGGCTGGTCCCCCATTTTTCTCATGATCATCCTTGCGCCATATGGAAAAATCGTGCATAGAGCTCTAGACCAAGGGCGATTAATGGTTCTTTTGTATTTCTTACATTTGCAAATCAATCATTCCAACAGTTGTCCCCTTTTAACCAAGCTTCTTGCTGATGGTCTTGTAGCCCATTCCAGCCTTGTGCAGGTCTACAATCTTGTCCCTGATGTCCTTTTGATAGCTCTTCGTCTTGCCTGTGATGGTGCGGTTTGAATGGAAGAAAGATTCAGTGGACTAGTGTCTTTTGGACCCTGCAGAGTTGGACCCTGTGGTGCTGCCAGCCTGGTGGGGGGTGTCCCTATCAGTGTTACACACCTTATTTGTGTGGGACCCTCTATTCTCTAATGGAGTCCATGGAACACATTTCCCCACCTAAACCCCTCTGAGGCCGCATGTCCCTCCGGGTCCCAACCATCCACAGACGACGGTCCTGGAGTCCCTGATTTCCCAGGTGGAGTTGGCTTTTGGGTGATGGGCTTGCAAAAAGTGCTTTCTTCTCAAATGGAGTCCCTGGAGCACATTTCCCCACCTGATCCTCTTTCCAAGGCTGCTGGTCTCTCTGGGTCCCAACAATCCCTGACTGCACTGACTGTGGTCCTGGAGTCCTTAGTGTCCAAGGTGGATTTGGCCCTGGGAAAACGGGCTAGCAAAAAGCGTCCCCTGCCTTCACTTGCTTCATCTATCTCATCAGATCCTGAATCTAATTCGGCCACCGCGGATGCGAGTCACCCAACTGGATCTGCGCCCACGCACCCTGATTGCTCGGATGGTGAGGATGATTCCTCTGATCCTCTAGCCGCTGGTGGATGCGCTGATTGTGTCAGTGCGTGAAACGTTAAAGATGGAGGATGCGGTGTACAGAAGTTCCGAATGGAGTCCATTTGCATGGTAGGAGCGTCCCTACTTCAGGGGGATCTTTTCGCTTATCGACATCAAGGATGCCTACCTTCACATTCCAATATGTGCCGGTCCCCAACGCTTCCTCCGCTTTGCCGTGAGCGAGGCACATTATTAGTTTGTGGCATTACCGTTTGATCTCACCTCCACTCCTAAGTCTTCACTAAAGTGTTGGCCCTGGTACTAGCATTGTTGTGGCAGCGGGGATCAAGGTACTGGGGTAACTGCACGATCTTCTAAGAGTGGAGTCTCCTACTACTCTAATTGAACAACTTGAAGATTACTCTGCAAACTCTGAGGGAGTTCAGTTGAATTCTGTACCTTCAGAAGTCTGCTCTGGTTCCGTTCACAAGACTACCAGGGTCTGACTAAGGCCAAGTCCAGAGTCAGTGTTTCTTCCTCTGAAAAAACTCCAGAAATTGCAGGAGGCAATCTATATTCTGTTGTCCAGCAGACGGTCATCCCTCGGGGCTTGCATGCAGGTGCTGGGCCTGATTGTGTCTACCTTTTTTGAGGCGGTTCTGTTTGCACAGTTCCACACAAGATCTCTGCAACGAGAGATCCTGGGGAAATGGGACAAGAATCCTAGGTCTCTAAACAATCTGATCCTGTTGAGCCGGGGTACAAGTGGGTGCCTAATCTGGTGGCTTCGTTCTCCAGCACTTTGACAGGTAAAATCTTTTCTCCCCCTGGATTGGACGGTAATCACCACAGATGCCAGCTTGTCTGGGTGGGCAGGTGGCCTCGGCACAGATTGTGCTCAGGGGTCTGGGCTCTTCCAGAGGTCCGACTGTTGATCGATGTACTGGATCACCAAGCGATTAGACTTTGTCTGGATCATTGGACAATTTGTCTTCAGGGGTGTCTGGTACGCGTTCAATCAGGCAATGCTACAGCTGTGGCTTATGTCAATCACCAAGGGGGCACAAGAAGTGCCCTGGTGGTTTGGGAGGCAGCCGGTATTCTAAGGTGGGCAGAACAATTCGTTCCAGTCCTTTCTGCTGTACACATTCCAAGGGTAGAAAATTGGCAAGCGGATTATCAATCGGCAGGCGTTGGACCGGGGGGAATGGTCGCTTCATCCAGAGAGGCGTTTCATTAGTTGTGTCTCTGGTGGGGTACTCCTGAGGTGGACCTTTTGGCCTCGTCTCTACAGGAAGGTACAGAAGTTTGTGGCACGGTTTCGGGATCCTCTAGCCCAGTGGTCCTCAACTCCGGTCCTTGGCGGGCCCCACTAACAGGCCAGGTTTGCAAGATAACTAAATTGTATCACAGGTGATCTCATTTGCTGCTCAGTGATTGCAGTATTCTAGTCTACATCTCCCCAAGGTAATACTTAAAATCTGGCCTGTTAGTGGGCCCTGAGGACCAGAGTTGAGGACCACTGCTCTAGCCGACGCCGCAGACTCCTTAGTGGCTCCTTGGAGCCAGTATTACCTGATTTATGCTAGAAAATCTACCTCTAGGAAGATCTACCATCGTACTTATAAGACGTACATTGCGAGGTGTGAGTCTCTTGGGGTTCACCCTCACTCTTTTTCGGTGGCTCGTATATTGGCTTTCCTCCAATGGGGGGGTTGAGCAAGGCCTGGCCTGGAGTACTGGATCACCGAGCGATTAGACTTTGTCTGGATCATTGGACACTTTGTCTTCAGGGGTGTCCGGTGCGCGTTCAGTCAGGCAATGCCACGGCTGTCGCTTATGTCAGTCACCAAGGGGGCACAAGAAGTGCCCTGGTGGTTTGGGAGGCAGCCGGTATTCTAAGGTGGGCAGAACGATTCGTTCCAGGCCCTATATAACCCAATGGTCAAGAAGATAAGGAGCTGGGTCTGATGAACATCCAAGAAATGGATTTTACAATAACACACACACACACACACACACACACACACACACACACACACACACACACACACACACACACACACACACACACACACACACACACACACACACACACACACACACACACACACACACACACACACACACACACACACACACACACACACACACACACACACACACACACACACACACACACACACACACACACACACACACACACACACACACACACACACACACACACACACACTGAACATGCCACCATTTTTCTAAGTAGATATATGGTGCCCATAAAAAGATACCATAAGGAACACCTAGTAGTGTCCTCTGCTACCCTTTAAATGACCCGCAACAGTGCCTCGCCCTCCTCCAGCAGTAGTGTCCAGTGTGTAAGTAGCACACTCCTTCCTTATAGCAGATTGGAGAATGTGAGGGAGCTGCCGGAGTTAAAAAACGTTCACCTGCTTGTTAATATGATATGAAAAGTTAAGTGCCTAGCAACCAGTCACCTGCTGGTTATGCGTGCAACGTGTGCACAATCTACCCATCAGCTGCCCGCACTTGGGTGGATCGCAATCAACAGGTTGCCTATCCCTGGGCCAGAGCGTATGGGGTGCATTCATTGTCTCCTGTTCTGTTGTCACTGTTTCCCTTTTTTTTATTTTGTCCTAGTATCCTTGGGCCAGAAAGTTCAAGGTGTTAACAGAAAAGGACACACATGGCAATAAAAACAAAAGGTTATGACTTTCTCCACTCTTCCTAATTAAAAAAAAATAAATAAATTTATGTATCTATCGGATTCTATCACAGATTTAATAATAATCAAAACACTGTGGCCTACACTCACAATAACACTGGGATTTATGGATTTGGTAATCTAAATCTCCACAGATTAGTGCTGAAGTCCACACAACTATAATGTGGTGGAGGATGGGCAATCAATTTGGACCAAAAGTGAATTGGAGTATCTCCTGGTAATGTAAAGGTTAAAGTGGAGTTCCACCCTATTTTTATACTTACCTCCATCTTCTCGCTCCGGGTCACCTGAAAAATAAATGGATAATCGCATATTTTTTTTTTTTTTACTTACCTCGTAGCGAAGAAAATATACTTACCTTACTTCCTTCTTCCTCCTTCCTCGGCCGCGGCCCGTCGTCACTTCCTGGCTCTGCAATGATTCCTGGGAGCTGAACGTCATAGCTCCCAGGAATCATTGCGCCTGCACCGGCCCCGACGTCAGTTCCGGGTCGCGCGCGTCATCCCCTTCTAAACAGCTTCTGGGCATGCCCAGAAGCTGTGGAGGGGTGACGCGCGCGACCCGGAAGTGACGTCGGGGCCGGCGCAGAGCATCGTGGGACCACAGAAGGCGGAAGAAGACGCCGAAGAGGACGCGCTGGCTTCAAGCTGCCCACATCTGAGATGGCAGCGCTGGACAAGACGTTTGCAAGGTAAGTATTTCGTCTTGCAGGTAAGTGCAACCCGGGACAGATCAGAGGCTAGCCATTGTGGAATGCACTAGCCCTGACTGTCCCGGGGGTATTAAAAAAAAAAAAAACAAATCCTGGGTGGAACTCCGCTTTAATCAACCTATTGATGTATGCAGTCCAGGTTCATATAGGGTCGGCATACTTCAATAGGTCACTTAACATTTACATTACCAGGAGTACTTGTTGGTGGTAAATGTGTGCATGTGGGGACCGTGGTTCCTGTGTGTAGTGTGACAACGTTGTCAGCTTTGTGTTTTTTTTTTGTGTTTTTTTTATTGGAGGATTTTGGGGGTTTTAAATTCCTTTTTTGATTGGTCATTTTTCAGTAAAGCTATTTTTGAAAAAGATACCGTTGCAGATTTTTAACACACAACTTTTCATAAGGTAACCTAGGTCTCCCTGTGTTTTCTTTGTTCTATCACAAATTATCTTGTTTAAATTATTTCATTATTTCTCACCCTTTATTTCCCTTGCAGGGCTTCTGGAATGCCTTTAAAGCCATATCACAAGCTACAGAAAAAAGGAGCCGCTGTTCTAGACTTACGGTCAAAAAAAGGCATGCATCTGAACAACCAAAGCTCAGCTAAGGAAGAACAGTGTAATGGCGCAACAAAGAAATGTTTACCTTCCAATGATAATCAAACCCGCAAACCTCTGGGGACAATATCTCAGAACACCATGTGCAATACCGCTGCAGTGAGCCCATCGAACGGCTTTGAGATGCGTTCAAAGAACGTTCCAAATGCAAACATTCACCAAGATGATGACGGAGAGTGCCACTTGGACAGCTGTGTACTTATAAAGCCTGGGAATACCAAGGAAAAGATCGCCTTCTTTGCATCACATCACTGTAGTAACAACAGGAACAACTCCATGAAGATAAAAAGCACTGGGGACATGAGCGGAAGAGCTGCTAAACGTCGGAAGAAATCAGTGGACTTAAAACGCGGAAAGAATCACCTTGAGAAGGTGCACGAGGTGCATAAAATGTGCCTCTTACCTGAGTCTTTCCCGAGTGGAGTTGAAAACTGTTCTATTAATTACATCACTGATGATGATGGAATTCTTCCCTCGCGCCCTCTTTCTGTAATAGAGATGGTAGCTTTTCTAGAGCAAAGGGCAAGTGCGTTACTTTCAGACTGTGCAAAACCTTTCGCCAACGCTCATTCTTCAAAGTGTATTGGACCTTCGAAATGTGGTCACCCGAGTGTTTCCTTGATGGCGCTTGAAGCCAATGAAGCTGCTTCTGATAAAGAACAGTCTGAGAAGTCAGAACTTGAATCTGTATGTGTATTGGAAATGGTTGCTAAACTGGAGTCTGAATGTTTGAAGCACCAAAGTGAGCAGGGGTCCGGAGGACTTTCAAGAAGCAACAGCTTAAGGAGGCATGTTGGGCGAATGTTGCTTGCCAGTGGCTTGCAACAAGATGCCGGCCATCCAACCAAGCCTTCCACTGCTCTTGACCCTGATAAAGAACTTGCTGCTTCTGCTATGGAGAACAACATCCTGCAAAATAAGGAAGACCTTTGTTCTGTTAAATCATGGGAAAACAATCCTTCAGCTAAGCCCCAAGATCCGGAGACTTTGCCACCGGTAGAAGACTGTTTTGTGGCCAGTGTAGGCTTGGAGCTTGTCAAGGAGACTTATCTAAAATTAGGATGCAAGGGTGATATTGCAGTAACTGTGGATCCTTGTAAATTTTCTATTTCTGTCTGTATAAAAGCTGTCGAATGTGTCCCTAATTCGTTTGAGAGTCAAACTCTCAATGACCAAGCAGCTGATAAAAAAGTGGAGGCTTCTTCTGACTCCACCTCACTTAAGGCTGCCAGTATATTAATGAACACAATGTCCCAACAGGAAGGAGGGCACATTCAGGATAAAGCTTTAACTGGGGACACTTCTCCAGGGAAAATATTCTTTCAGAATGATCAAAAAGGTTCAAAACGTGCACATGGACAGTTAAGTCCAGAAGTTAAGTCTGGGGCAGAGAACCTGGAGAAAAAGTCATTTGACAATACTCTGTGTTTGCAGAATAGCTCAATGATTGCACAATACTCAGTCACTATATCTTCACTTGGAAATGTAACTCAGGTACTTGACTCCTGCTCTGTAAAGCGACAGGTGTCACATGATTTCCTCGAGACCAGATTCAAAATTAAACAGCTGTTGGAGCCTCAACAGTACATGGCATTTTTGCCCCACCACATCCTGGTGAAGATCTTTCGTTATCTTCCCACCCGGACCCTGGCAGCCCTAAAATGTACCTCTTGCTACTTTAAATTCATCATCGACCATTACGACATTCGACCGTGCGACTCGCTTTGGGTTCGGGATCCTCGCTACAAAGACGACCCTTGCAAACAGTGCAAGAAAAAGTACGCAAAAGGCGACGTGTCTCTCTGCCTTTGGCACCCCAAACCTTACTGCCAAGCCTTGCCATACGGCCCTGGTTTTTGGATGTGCTGTCACATGTCTCAAAAAGATAGTCGGGGCTGTAAGGTGGGGCTTCATGACAATCGTTGGGTGCCTGCTTTCCACAGCCTTAACCGAACAGTTTGCAAGAAGTCGGAGTCAGAATTTGAAGAGGATTAAAATAGTATTGGTCTTGTTGAGGAGGACCTTCATACCCCATGCTGTTTACATTGTACATATTCATGGGGATATGAAACTGCACATACTTTGACACAAGAGCCTTTACTTTGTTTTTGTTTTTTTTTATTTCTTCAACTGGATAATTAGCCCTTTTATGTAAATAACTAATAGATGTACATAAAATGATCTATTGCTAACTGACGCAACCTAATCTTTACAATGCAGATCTGGAAGTTTTGTGGCTACAGGTGGGCGTGTGTTGTGTGTGAGTGTGTGTATTCGTTTTTTTCCTTAAGTGTCTTGTTAAGTCTCTATATCCTGTGTGTGTTTGTTTGTGTTTTTTGTTTTTCCTTTTTTTAAAAAATATACAGGGCTTGAAGCATTTAAAGCGTTTATTATATGGTTTAACTGGACGGCAGCATAATCTGATTGGCACAAGTGTCTGGAATACTGTGACAAGTGAATATATGAGGTGATCTAATGTATAGTGGCTGACTGTACAAGGAGGAATTTGTCTTTAATTCAATAAAAAATGTGCATCCTGAATCTCACTGATGGTATGGATTTGACATTTTTTGTCAACTTTGTGTTTAGGTTTTTTTTTTTTTTTTTGCTTTGCACTTTTATATTTGTACCAAACACAAATCATTGTATTGTAGGGTGTGCGGGTTCATTTCCTTTTCTGGATTGTATGCAGTAATATAGATGTACACTTATGGAAACATATATTAAAGCAGTTTTAAAGGCAGAATTGTGAAAACTTAAATACATATGCAACTTTAAGTAATTTAACTTCACTTGGTTTTTAGGATTCAAAATTACCACATAACCTAAAACCATTATAAGTAAAAGGATACATGCACACTAAAGAGGTGTGTGTGTGTGTGTGTGTGTGTATGTATTTATTTATTTATGTGTGTGTGTACATTTTTTTTTTTTAGGCCATTTTAAATGGGTTTATGCATAACCTTTTTGTTTGTTTTGTGTGTTTTTGTTTTTTTTTTTTTTGTTTTTTTTTTTTCTTCTAGCTCTATAATGGTTATTTTTATTCTTGCCTTAGTGCTTGTATAGTCATGCTGCTTCCTCCGTTAAAAATTCCCCCCCTCTCGCTGGGCTTTTGATCTGACATGGGGACTGCACCCCGAACCAATCCCCCCCCCCCCCCCCCCCCCTGCTAGAACACACCGGTCATCCACTCAGGTGCCGATCAGTTCTTTTTTGGTCATGCCCCTTCAATCGATGCCAGCTGCCATACACACGGACTGAATGCCAGCTGATTTCTATTGAACTGGCTGATGCCGTGTGATATTCTACCCGTGTGTATGACTCTTAAGCTGGACATGCATGGAGCTAATTTTGCTTAGTGAATGGTTCACTCCCACCTGATATCCCTTGATTGAAAAAAATCAAAGGCGCTGTTCAGAAAATTGTCAGTTGAACAGCGCCTGCATCCAGGCAGATGCTGTTTAGGTTTTTTTTGACAGCTGGTATCTAGAATATATGTTTATGGCCAGCTTTAGTTTTTCTCTGTCCCTAGGCTTCAACTGCTGTCAGAATTCTTACTTGTTTACATGCAGGAGCTGGTAATATGTTGCCTGTTGGGAACGTTTGCAAAAGCAGCACCACACACTGAGTGTCAGAATTAATATAGCTGGAGAACTGTGTAGCGAAGATTCACTAAACCAACTTGTAGATGGGGGAAGGTTGCCTAGCGGAGGTTTAGAGAGGCCTCTTACACACAATACTCCTGTTTGAGCATCTCCTTTTTCATACGTAATTTTCAGGAGTATTTGTCTTATTGAAATGCACACATTTTCGCACATTTGCATGCGTTCGCGCAAATGCGCATCTTTTCGCGCAAATGTATTCTCGCGTTTTTGTTAAATATGCAAATTAGCAATTTTCAGATTAACAGTATGTTCATGTGCATTTGCGCGCATTAGGTGTAATTTACTGTCCAAAAAATGTGGATTTTTCTATTTTGTTCTTACTGAAGAATGCACGGCGCTTATTTACGCGCCTGTGTGCATAGGCACATTACAATGAATGGGCTGTATTTTAGCTCAGAAAAAAAAAAAAAAATCTGTACTGAGCTTTAAGCTGCAGTGTGCAAGAGGTCTTAGAGTTATTGGCTGCATTTAAAAAAAAAAAAAAAGCACATAAGTACCTGACTTTTTTTTTTTTTTTTTTTTTTTGACATAGGCCTCCTGTAATCTCTTGCATAAAAGTGCTCTGATTGGGAAAAGGAAGACAAAACCGAACTGCAGAACTTTGACCTGATCAATGTGCTTCTGCCGTTTCATTCTCTAATTAGCTGCTTGGCTGTTTTTTTTTATTTTTTTGACCTGTGTGTTTAAACAATGCTGTGCTAAAGCAGTGATCAAGGATCTGACCGTGTTGTCTGGTAGGAATGCCTGCGTTAAAAAAACTAGCTGCACAGAACTATATTGGCTAGAAAACCTTCCCTATGTGTGTTTAAACTATTTTTCGTCTTACCTGCTGTTAGATTTTAAGCCTGTATGCTTTCTGCCAGTAACTTTGAGCCCTGTTAATAAGAGATCACATGTGAGGCATCTGTCAGATGTGTGTGTGTGTTCTATGGTCACTTTACAGCAGTGTCTCTCTGTCTCTCTCTCCTTTTTTTTTTTTTTTTTCTCCTCCTGTTTAAAATGTGCTGACTAAAAGCTTGTTAAGGTATTTTTGTTTGTTCTGGCATTTTTTGAATCAAACCGGTGAGAGGAAAAACGCAACTTTTTGTTTTATCTATTTGGAATTTGAAAACAAGCTTTTAATGTTACTTTTTTCCTCTGCTTTCTACAGGGAGGAACTTGAATTTTTGCTCATGTGTGTTGTGACTATCTGTGTTAACTGTGTGAAGTAAAAAATACATGCATAATGCAGTCTGTCAGGAACTGTATGTGCAGGCACAATATTGATTTATTTTTTAATATTGGTCAAAGTAATAGAGCCTTTTGTCAGTCCCCCCCCCCACACACACACACACACAATTATGGTGACCTTTGTTTCACCGAGGGAAAGTCTGCACACAGGCACCATCACAAGACTGGCAGAGGTAGTCAGGGCAGGGTTTCTAGCCTAAAAAAAATGGAAAGTAAAGAGTGCGCACCAGCCTGGTGTATTCCACACACATTTGTTGAAGATAAAAAAAAAAAAAAAAAATTATATATATATATATATATATATATATAATATACAGTGGGTACGGAAAGTATTCAGACCCCCTTAAATTTTTCACTCTTTGTTATATTGCAGCCATTTGCTAAAATCATTTAAGTTCATTCTTCTTCCTCATGAATGTACACATAGCACCCCATACTGACAGAAAAACACAGAATTGTTGACATTGTTGCGGATTTATTAAAAAAGAAAAACTGAAATATCACATGGTCCTAAGTATTCAGACCCTTTGCTGTGACACTCATATATTTAACTCAGGTGCTTTCCATTTCTTCTGATCATCCTTGAGATGGTTCTACACCTTCATTTGAGTCCAGCTGTGTTTGATTATACTGATTGGACTTGATTAGGAAAGCCACACACCTGTCTATATAAGACCTTCCAGTTTACAATGCATGTCAGAGCAAATGAGAATCATGAGGTCAAAGGAACTGCCTGAAGAGCTCAGAGACAGAATTGTGGCAAGGCACAGATCTGGCCAAGGTTACAAAAAGATTTCTGCTGCACTTAAGGTTCCTAAGAGCACAGTGGCCTCCATAATCCTCAAATGGAAGACGTTTGGGATGACCAGAACCCTTCCTAGAGCTGGCCGTCCGGCCAAACTGAGCTATCGGGGGAGAAGAGCCTTGGTGAGAGAGGTAAAGAAGAACCCAAAGATCACTGTGGCTGAGCTCCGGAGATGCAGTCAGGAGATGGGAGAAAGTTGTAGAAAGTCAACCATCACTGCAGCCCTCCACCAGTCTGGGCTTTATGGCAGAGTGGCCCGACGGAAGCCTCTCCTCAGTGTAAGACACATGAAAGCCCGCATGGAGTTTGCTAAAAAACACCTGAAGGACTCCAAGATGGTGAGAAATAAGATTCTCTGGTCTGATGAGACCAAAATAGAACTTATTGGCCTTAATTCTAAGCGGTATGTGTGGAGAAAACCAGGCATTGCTCATCACCTGTCCAATACAGTCCCAACAGTGAAGCATGGTGGTGGCAGCATCATGCTGTGGGGGTGTTTTTCCGCTGCAGGGACAGGACGACTGGTTGCAATCGAGGGAAAGATGAATGCGGCCAAGTACAGGGATATCTAAGACAAAAACCTTCTCCAGAGTGCTCTGGGCCGAAGGTTTACCTTCCAACAAGACAATGACCCTAAGCACACAGCTAAAATAACGAAGGAGTGGCTTCACAACAACTCTGTGACTGTTCTTGAATGGCCCAGCCAGAGCCCTGACTTAAACCCAATTGAGCATCTCTGGAGAGACCTAAAAATGGCTGTCCACCAACGTTTACCATCCAACCTGACAGAACTGGAGAGGATCTGCAAGGAGGAATGGCAGAGGATCCCCAAATCCAGGTGTGAAAGACTTGTTGCATCTTTCCCAAAAAGACTCCTGGATGTATTAGATCAAAAGGGGGCTTCTACTAAATACTGAGCAAAGGGTCTGAATACTTAGGACCATGTGATATTTCAGTTTTTCTTTTTTAATAGATCTGCAACAATGTCAACAATTCTGTGTTTTTCTGTCAGTATGGGGTGCTATGTGTACATTCATGAGGAAGAAGAATGAACTTAAATGATTTTAGCAAATGGCTGCAATATAACAAAGAGTGAAAAATTTAAGGGGGTCTGAATACTTTCCGTACCCACTGTGTATGTATGTATGTATGTATGTATGTATATATATATATATATATATATATATATATATATATATATATATATATATATATATATATATATACACCTCCCAAACATGAGATACATGTATGCTAGACACAGACAGTTTTTCGTGGCTTTGAAGTTTTTGAATTTACATTTGAATTTACAGTCTCCAGACCATAGGGGGACCATGCAGGGGCCCCTGCTGGCTGACTCATTTTGAAGGATTGTCTTTCAGAGCCCCTGACAAAACGTGTCAGCCAGCAGGGGCCCCTGCATGGTTTCACTAGGGTCATACTTGCATCTCATGTTTGAGTAGTGTTCTAAATTTATCTTCAATAAATATGTGGGATAATGCACTAGGCTGGTGCATTCGTTACTTTGCATTTTTTTTTTTTTTTTTAGATGTGTAAAGGACATCCCCAATCCTAGGGGGCAGCAAAGCTTGAAGTAATACCCCTGTTGAAGTGGATCATTACCTCCACCTGAGCTGGGCTATCACACTTATGTGCAAGAGTGTGGTTTCTGTTGTGTATCTAAAGGGTTCTAGCTTGCCTCTACTGAGAAACACGTGTTTGTTTCAGTGCTAGATTGCATTCTCCTCATTTTTGTAATTGGTGTATATACTGCCCTGTAATCATGAAACGTATAGAGCTACAAGAGCCTCAATGAACTAAGGTATTTTACAGTGAGTACCAAAAATCAAAAAAAAATAAAAATTTTTGTTGTCTGTATACAGTACTGAAATATTAGCAGAATCTACAGGTAAAATAATGCTGCTCAGTGAACTGAATAGAGACATTGTCACTTTGCGCTGGATAATCTTTGATATACTTTGTTTTAAATGGCTGACACTACACCTATGCAGTGTTATGGTACATGCTTATGTGTTATATTAAGACAACCCTTTTATTTTAAATGGGGTGTCAGTGCAGCCCAAACCTTACACCACAAAAAAGTGCAGCAGTATGCATACAAGGCAGCAGTTTACATGGCAAAGGATTTCAACTTGTCCCCGCTCCGCCCGTCTCCACAACCTTCCTTGCTTGAAGGTGAATATATCTTTTTTTTTTTTTTTGCTGATAATGTATCAAACCTCTCCCTACCCCCACCATGTCTGGACAGTAACAGGAGAAGCGGCACACTGGGAAAGCTTTGCTAAAACTGGAACGCTCAAAATCTAGTGCAGCTGTGCATGGTAATCAATCAGATTCTAACTTCAGCTTGTTCAATTAAGCTTTGACAATAAGCCCACATTCACATTGGTCTGATTTGACTTGTCAAATCGGACCCAATTGCCAGCAGTTGTACTCTCTGAATCTGTACAACTGTAGTTTCTGTACTTCTGACTTTGTGCACCCCCGCCCCCCCCCCCCCCCCCCCACAATTTCAATAGACATCTGTGCATGAACCTGTACAGATGTCTGTGATGTTGGACTGAAATGCAGGCTTGAAATCATGCGCGTTCAGCTGAATTTGCACAATTTAAAAAAACGGCCTCTGTGTGAACCAAGGCTTAAAACTGGAAACTGGTTACTATCGAGAGCTACACCAGATTGTGCATGCTCCAGTTTTAGTAAATCAACCTCCAGTTTTAGTAAATCAACCTAACAGTCTACGCTCTGTCACTTCTCACTGCTGGCTCCTTGTGCTGCTTCTGCCTCCCCTAGGCTGAGCTCTGGTGATCAATCTTTTGCAATGCACTGTACAAGTAAGGTAACCTACCCCTTTAAACCCCTCTTAGCTTATGTGTTAGGTTACCTGCCATTCACATGCTTGCACTCCCAGCACCTCAAGCATTCTGTTGGAGTTCTTAGTCCATGCTGCAGTCTTTACTTCTAGATCATTTGGAACCTGCTTTTTTTTTTTTTTTTTTTTTTTTCCCGCTTTCAGGTTGTCGTCTGATGATGCAGCATCGGGTTTTTCCCTTCAGCACAGGGGTTGATATACTAAACCTGGAAAGGGCATAATCTGGTGCAGCCGTGCATGGTGGCCAATCAGCATCTAACTTCAGCTTGTTCACTTAAGCTTTGACAATAAAAACTGGAAGCTGATTGATTACTATGGAAGGCTGCACCAGGTTTTGCACTCTCTGGTTTTAGTAAATCAACCCCAGTGTGTGAAGCCTAAAGGGCCATACACACTATAAGATTTCTGAAGACTTTTTCCTTCAGATTTAAATTTTCTATGTAGTGCAAGGGCCTGCCAGATTGCATACAAATTGAAAGTGTTTAGGTTTGACCTCATATATGGTTTTGGTAAATCTAAAGGAAAAAGTCTTCAGAAAATCTTATAGTGTGTATGTCCCATTAGCTGATGTTTTCTGGCATAAGTGGCTTACATGTTACAGCAGCAAGCACAATGCCATTCTTGCCTTTGTAAGAATAGAAGTTAGGATATTTAACAAATAGCTAAATAGCCCAACCCCAGCTCACACTATTTGGTTACAGTACTCTAACAGCTTTAGATACCCTAAAGCCCCGTACACACACGCAGATCGTCTTCATACAAACGTCTGCGGACGAAAGATCTGCCGATTGTATGCGTGTTAGTATGGTGCCTCCGACAGCTGTCTGCACACAATCCGCGGACAAGAGTCTTTCTTGCAAACATGAAAATTTTTGTCTGCGGACACCAGAACGGACAATTGTTTGCCTGTCAGTACAGAAATCAGCCGACAGACCGCAGATTTGCAAGACTGGGCATGCTCAGAAAATAAAAAACACAGGGAAAGTTAACCATTACATGACATCACTTCTGCAGTCAGCTGAAGTCTGCAGACAAAATTCTTGTGCTGTCCTTGTGCTGTCTTTGCACTTTTCAACAGACACCGACATCCCGGGGAGAAAAGACGAACATTTGTATGACGACGATCTGCGTGTGTGTATGGGGCTTTACACTTCCCTCCAAGCTGACAATTCTGCTGTCCAAAGGTGCTCCCTGTGTGCCTTCATCCAGAGTATGGACACACTAATACAGGAGGAGTTATTGGCAGATTTCACCAGGCGAAAAAAAAAACAAATGCAACCACCACATCTACTCATTTCGAAGCGACACTATATTACATTTGTGGATTTAATATTATTGTGCATTTCTCCCAAAGTAATAGGTTTGTTCCAGGACCTGCCAATTGTCTGCTTTCCAGTAGTAAAAACTTGGAAACAAATGAATTTTTGATGTTGGCTTTTTTTTTTGTTTAGAAGAACTTTAATTGACTTTTTTTTTTTTCTCTAGAGGGCAAATAGTATACCGTGAGGATGGGGGGTCCCGTAAGAACTGCTAAAAATGTTACTTTTTGATTAAAGAAATTAGGAATGTGAAACTTTTTTGGCGTGGTATACTTGGGTTGTTTATCCCTTCAGGTTTTAACTGTGGAGAGTCCCTGCTATCAAGATTCCCCTTGTATCCAGTTCTGATGCCTGCTTCCTGCCAAAGCAATAATTACAGATCTTACTGGTGTATAGTTCTGCTGAGTTCAGTTCCTTTTAGTGAGATTTTTACCTATCAAGTAGACAATGATGGTTATAAAGGTCAATGCAGAATCAAAACTCTTCCCTGTTCAAAAAGGACCAATGGGGGTCAAAAATGATACAGAGAAGCATTGCATGGGATACCTTTTCATCACAGAAGAAGGAAAAAAACGTTTCTGGCAGTTAAGTCAATACAATAAGTCTAAAGGTAGGATTTGAGGAGGGGGCACTGCTGCCTTTCAAGACTAGGTGGCTGGTTGTGTCCCCCCCCCCCCCCCCCCCCACCAAACAGAGTTTATTGAAAACCAAGTGCAGTACAGATAATTCTTGTTTGCTGTATTTTTTTTTTTTTAATCAAACAAGTACAACAATATAGGCATTTTACATCAAATTAATGTCATAAAAATGCATCAGTCAAATGCAGTAGATATGCACGGTACAACCTGTTAATGCTAGGCGGTGTATAGTGGTACAGATGCAGAATAGTACGTGGAAGCAAAACCCCATGAGACAAGGGCAGTAACCTGAGCATGCTTATACATTAGTGTCAGAACAGCTCATCCACCTGTCCCAGATCTTATCGAACTTGGCGGGGCACCCTCTGTGTTTATAAAGGAGTTTATGAAAGGGAATAACAGTGTTACCCTCCCGTATCCACATGTTATAGGTTGGTGGATCGCTACGCATCCATGCCCTGGCTATCAATTTCCTGGCCACAAACAATGTTTCCTGCATAAATATGGTCATAAACGTATTCATCTTCCCCATCCGGGTAGATACCAAGGAGACACTGCTTGGGGTCCAGTTGAATGGGAGAGCCCATTTTGTCGTGGCTACTACCTGTTGCCAGTATCCTCTGAGCCGTGGACAGCTCCAGAGTAAGTGGAAAAAGGTGCCTGTAGCCCCTTGGCATAGTGGACAGTCTGAATTCCGATCCGATTGGTACCTGGACAGCTTAAGGGGTGTGAGGAAAGCCTGGTGGACAATAAACGTTTGGGTAAGTCTGTCAGACAATTTTGGGGACACCTGCTGACAAGTCTCCAGCGCCTCTCCCCACTCCTCATCCGCTATAGGCCCCACATCCTGGGTCCAGCGATCCTTTAGACCATAAGCTATCACAGTGGACGAGGGCTTGTGAAGCTCGGCATAAAAAAAGGGAAATTAAGTGAGAAGGTTCCTGACATTTAATCAGTTCCAATAGCAACACAGGTTCCAGGCTCGGTGGGGCCCCCGAGAACTGGGTGCAGAACGCATGGGTCAGCTGTAGATACCTGTAGTGCATATGGGCTGGGAGAGAAAACCGCTCCCGCATGTCAGTGAAGGACCTCAGGGCGCCCCCCGTCAATATATGTTTCAGCAGGAATACCCCCCGCCCGCTCCACAAAGAGGAGTCAGGTAGAGAGCAGAACTCCTGAAGTGACCTATTGTGCCACAAAGGGGTAAAGTCATGGAGGGAAGGGCCCTGAAGCCTGTGCATCACCACCTCCCAAACCCAGCTGTAATGGAAGAGCAAGGATGCGGGGTCCAGTCGCTCCTCCGCTCCCCTAGTACCCCTCAGTATGGCAGTCAGTGGGTCTTGGGAATGACGACTGGCTGTTTTTTTTTTTCGTTTTTTTTTTTTTTTTACAAAATGTATTCATACATTAATACCATCCCGCCCTTAATTGGGGTGATATAGCTATGTGCATATACCAATCATAATTTTTCCCCTCCCCTACCCCCCTCCCCACCTCTCCTCCCCTCTTTCGGAAGACAATTAATAAGCCCTGAATTCTCCTTTTTATAGTCTTGCCATACTCTACTTTACTCTGTTTTCATACTCTTGATCCTGTTCTCCCCAGGGTCTCAATAGTTCGAGTTTTCTTGTTTTCTCCACCCGTGATATCCAGTCTTTATATGAAGGAGCTTCTGTTTTCTTCCAATTTAGTGGAATTAAGCTTTTCGCTGAGTTTCTGGCTGTGGTTTTAATGTTTCTCTGACTTTCTCTTCGGGATTTGCCTTTCATGGAAAGTGCCTTATCAGAAGTTTTCATTTATCAGGGTGCCTCATCATGGCAGCCAATCGTGTTCTCACGAACAGGGCAGCAGAAACCACATCTTTTTAATGTAGAGTGCTGGCCTAACATGAATAGGTATTGTTCTCCCATTACACTTTTTTCTACTACTACAATCCTTTCATTTAACAATTTTGAAAAATACAATTCTTGAGCGCTAAAGTGGGTTTTTTTTTTGTTGGATTCATATGTTGTAACAAATTTTTGTACTGCTGAAGGCAGGATACATATAGATTTTGAGGGGGTGAATGTTAATCAGCTTGCGCATATATATATATATATATATATATATATATATATATATATATATATATAAAAATACAGTTCAAGATAAGTATTGTATATACATAGGAAACTAGCATATCTGCACAAAGATAAGAACACTTAATTTCTCTTTCGTTCATCGACGGACACAGCTCCAGAGTCCTCTTGATCATTGAGTTATGCTGCCCCCTACACGAGTAGTACACCAGGCAGGAAAAGGCTTTACTACACCTATGGGGCAGTCTCAGAGGGGTATACTCCCACTTCCTGCTATAGGCATTCAGTTTTTTTTCTGCCTAGTCAGGCATAAGGACCTAGGTCTTGCTGGGATCTCTGGTTCTAGCATTTTTTTCTTATTTAAACTTTTTTTTTTTTTCCGTTCCTGTGAGAACTACAATCAACTGCTGGACTGGGCGATTGACTGGATATCCTAGATCCTTACGTTCTTCCCAGTCTAGCCAGTGAGTTTATGCAGACCTCAACACTGCACTAGGTGGGCTGTGACCTAGCTCCACTGGATGGGGGCTGGCTTGTGAGTAAAACGTCTCGCAAGGGTTGCATATGACCTGGTCCCGGCCTAAGTCGCAGCATGCCTCCTGGTCTGCAGTAACCCCATGCTGATGGAGGGAGGGGGCGTGTGCGCTTCTGGCAGCCGAATACTTGTTTTTTAGGGGGTTGTCCTGGTGGGGGCTCCTGCAAGGGCCCCCCTTTTTATGTAATGTCCTTGGTGTAGCGATTCAGTTATGCTGGGACTTGTAGTGCCGCTGGTGGGGCGGGGGGAATCACTTAGTGTTTTTTTTTGCCCTACTTTTTGCTGGTGGTCCCCTCGTTAACATTGAGTTCCTGGAGCAAATTTCACCTTATTCCCATCTCCGAAACAGCAGGCCCTTCTAGGTCCCAGTCAACCCTGTCTGCAGTGGCGGCGGCTCTGGAGTTCTTTGTGTCCAAGGTTTGTTTGGTCCTGCAAAAAAAGAACCAGCAAAAAGCATCCACCGCCTTCACTGGTTCTGAGTCTGATCTGGCCCCCGCAGAGTCACCCTGCTGGGTCTGTGTTCACACACCCTGAGTGCTCTGATAGTGAGGATGATTCCTCTTCCACTATAGCTGTGCATGAAAAAGCGCTGGTGGATGCACTGATTATCAGTGTGGGAAACTTAAAAAATCGAGTATGCGTCGGAGGTGTCGGTCACTTTCGTACCTGAGAATCCTCTAAGGCAACTAAGGTTTTTTTTTCCTTTTCCCACCTAGTTTGAAATGTGGTAGTTCCTAAGCGTTTCCCTAGAAGGTATCCTTTTGTAGAGTCCCTGTTAAAAAGTCCCACCTGGGGTGGAATCTTAGGTTTCCAGGCTGAACAAATCCACTCTAATTCCGGTGGAGGAGTCTACGGCTTTTAAGAACCCTTTTGCTAGAAAAGCGGAGACCTTGGTCTGGCACATGTTTACTATGGCCGGTGTTCACCATTGCCTTGGTGTTCCAGACCTTGATGGAATTGGCTAAGCTTTTGCGCCAGGATCTTGAGGTGGGGGGCTTCCTCCTGCCTTTGCAGAGCTGGAGGACCAGTCGGTCCAGGGGGTTACAGTTTCTATGATGCCTCTCTGGATGTGGCTCCCTTCGTTTCTAGGCTGTTCGTGACAGCAGTGGTCCTTCGGGAATTGATATGGCTGAAATGCTGGTCTGTATAAAGCCTTAGATGGTCCCCCACAAAGGGGAGATTCAATGTTTGGGTCTTCCCCCGGATGACTTCAATTAAGGGAGTCACAGGAGGGAAGAGTACTCTCCTCCCACAGACTTCCAGGGGCAAGGAGTCTCATTGCAGATGTAGTCATTTTTTTCCTCTGCTCATAAGTGGCTTTTCCATCCCTCAGGGTCTCAAGACAAAGGATCCAAATCCGTTAGGACTGTCTCTGGAGGTTTCAAGAGGCCCTGGCCTAGTAAGCTGAGAGCAGGTCTTTCCAGACCTGAGGAAAAGCCCTCTTCTGCCTGAAGGGGCGCCTTCACCCATATCTAGGGTGGGGAGGACTTTTTTTTTTCTGGCCCCGCCGCGGACCTCTCTGATTCAAGACAGGTCTGTTGCAAGTTGATTTGGTCTGGCTACAAGATCGAATTTTGGTCTTCTCCCCCAGAGAGGTTTTTCCTTCCAACCTGCGTTTGTCTTCAGACCGCCTGCGTGGTGTCTACTGATTTGCTACTACCTAAAAGGGGTGATTGTACCTGTTCCAAACTTGGAACGTTTTTCAGGGTTTTTATTCAAACCTGTTTCCAGTTCCCAGGAAGGAAGGCAAAGTTCATTGAATCCTAGACGTCAAAGCCCTGAACTGCTTTGTGTAGTTACAGACGTTTTGGATGGAGTATATTTGTACGATACTGGCAACCCTTCATCAAGGGGATCTTCTGGCCTCTATCGCTATCATGAACGCTTACCTCCATATCCCAATTGGTTGGGCATCAGCGCTTTCTCTGCTTTGCCAAAGGTGAGGAGTGTTTTGTTCTCACTTCGGCTCCTCGGGTGGTCACAAAAGTGTTGGCATTGTTACGACAGCGGGGGATTGTGGTGCTGAGGTATCTGGACGCTCTTCTGCAAGCAGAGTCTCCGTCTGCTCTAAAGGACAACCTGGACATCACTGTGCAGATTCTGCATGAGTTTGGTTGGATATTGAATTTCCAGAAGTCTGCTCTGGTTCCGTCCACCAAGTTAAACTATCTGGGTCGGACTCTGGATTTGGCCTCAGGCACGGTGTTTCTTTTGCTGGATAAGTTCCAGAAGCTGCAGGATGCCATAATACCCAGTCTATAGTGCCCATAGCCCACAACTTCTGTTGTCCAGCAGTCCGTCGTCTCTCAGGACTTGCATGCGGGTGCTGGGCCTGATGCTTTCTACCTTTTTGAGGCAGGTGTTTGCACAGTTCCACATGAGAACTCTGTAGAGAGATTCTTGCCAAGTAGGACAAAAATCCATATTCTATAGATAATCTGATTCTGCTGAGCCGGGGTATGAGAGGGTCCCTGATCTGGTGGCTTCGTTCTCCAGCTCTTCAACAGGGATAATCCTTCCTTCCCCTGTACTGGATGGTGGTCATTACGGATGGCAGCCTGTCTGGGTGGGTTGGTGTCTGCACTCTGGAGGAGTCCAGACGTTCGATCAATGTGCTGGAATTTCAGGCAATCAGACTTTGAAGAGGAACCGTCCAATGGGCCATACAAACAGTATATGTCAATGACCAAGGGGGCACAAAAAGTGTCCTAGCCGCTCAGGAAGTAGGCAACGTTCTAAGGTGGGTGGAACATTTAGTTCCAGCTCTCTGCTGTGCCTATTCCAGGAGTGGAAAATTGGGAGGTGGATTACCTCAGTTGACAGGTTTTGACTCAGAGAAAATGGTCACTTCATTTGGTGGCGTTTCACCAGCTGTCTCTGGTGGGGAACTCCTGAGCTGAACCTGTTGGTCTCTCGCCTCAACAGGAAGGTGTAGAGATTTGGTACAAGGTTGCAGGATGTTCTAGCCAACACCACAGAAGCACTGGTGCCTCTTTTGGGCAAGTACTCTCTCCCCTTCTGAAACTTCTGCTGAGGATTAAGGCAGAAGGAATTCCGATCATCGTCGTGCCCTCAGACTAGCCTCACTGGTCTTGATACGCGGATCTTGTTCGGCTGGTTGCTAATCTCCCTTGGCGACTTCCTCTGGCCAGACTGGGGTGAGAGCTGGATCTAGATTATCCAGCCGTCGACCAGTCAGGCAGTTGATTGTAGATCTCACAGAGGGGAGGAAAAAAAGCAATTTAAAGAGAAAAAAGTGCCAGGACCAGAGATCCCAGCAAGGAACTAGGTCCTTACTCCTGACTAGACATATGCCGGTTTTCGGAATTTCGATATATCGCGGTATTGCATAGCCACGGTATTGTTATTGTGGCATTTTTAAAATACCGAGTTTCTCTGCTCCTGGGTCTGACTTGTGAATTGATACATTTCAGTGAGCTGGATGACTCATTCACTCACACAGCTAACTCCTTTCAGCATTAAAGTCTCCCAGTAACTATAAACAAAAATTATTACATTTGTATCTTTTCCTTCCCTCTGCCAGGGAGAAAGGAAGTTTAACCTCTTAAAGACTGGACCTTTTTCTGACACTTGTTGTTTGCAAGTTAAAATCAGTTTTTTTTTTTGCTAGAAAAGTACTTAGAACCCCCAAACATTTTATATATTTTTTTAGCAGAGACCCTACAGAAAAAAATGGCGATTGTTGTAATATTTTATGTCACACTGTATTTGCGCAGCAGTCTTTCAAACGCAATTAATAGACTTTAATGAATAAAAAAAAAAAAAAAAAAACGTAACAGTAAAGTTATCCCAATTTTTTTTTTTTGTTACACAGAGAATCGTGATCTTTATTCCAAGCTAAAAAATCGTGATTCTCATTTTGGCCAGAATCGTGCAGCTCTAATATATATATAATACACACACATGCATAGCAGCCCACATTACATTATTATATAGCCATCAAGCAGTGTCTGGCCTACCTGGTGATGACTGGTCCTGGCGCTCTGATCCGATGGCCTGGTCTTTAAAGGGGCAAATCCTTGCGATCCAGAAGTGGTTAAACCTGCAGGAGGACCGGTGTTTTTATCTATTAATGACTTTACTATTGCTTTAGGCCTGGTTCACATGTATGCGGGTTGGCGGTTCACATGTATGCGGGTTGGCGGTTCACATGTATGCGGGTTGGCGGTTCACATGTATGCGGGTTGGCGGCCCACATTTGCACAGGCATAGCAGCCCATTGATTTGAACGGGCTGCTATGCCCTCATTTTCCGCAGAAAAAAGGTGCATGCAGCATTTTTTTAAAATTCAGTGGCCTTGAAATCCATCCTGCTTTTGCACCATGCGACTAACCTGCAGTTCCTGCTCTGGCAAGCTTTCTGCATTTTTTGTATACGTGGGCACGGCATTTAAAAACAGTTTGCGTGTGCAGCAACGGCAGGTAAGTCGCATGGTGCAAAAGCAGGATGGATTTCATGGCCACTGCATTTTTTTAAATTCTCCATGCACCTTTTTTCAGCTGAAAACGCAGGCATAGCAGCTGAAGCCCATTCACATCAATGGGCTGCTATGCCTGTGAAAATGTGGGCCCCCAACCCGCATACATGTGAACCAGGCCTAAAGCAATAGTAAAGTCATTAATAGATAAAAAACACCGGTCCTCCTGCATGTTTAACCAATTAATGACTTTACTATTGCTTTAGGCCTGGTTCACATGTATGCGGGTTGGTGGCCCACATTTGCACAGGCATAGCAGCCCATTGATGTGAATGGGCTTCAGCTGCTATGCCTGTGTTTTCAGCTGAAAAAAGGTGCATGCAGAATTTAAAAAAATGCAGTGGCCATGAAATCCATCCTTCTTTTGCACCATGCGACTTACCTGCCATTGCTGCACACGCAAACTGTTTTTAAATGCCGTGCCCACGTATACAAAAAATGCAGAAAGCTTGCCAGAGCAGGAACTGCAGGTTAGTCGCATGGTGCAAAAGCAGGATGGATTTCAAGGCCACTGAATTTTAAAAAAAATGCTGCATGCACCTTTTTTCTGCGGAAAATGAGGGCATAGCAGCCCGTTCAAATCAATGGGCTGCTATGCCTGTGCAAATGTGGGCCGCATACATGTGAACCGCCAACCCGCATACATGTGAACCACCAACCAGCATACATGTGAACCAGGCCTAAAGCAATAGTAAAGTAATTTATAAACAACACCTCCTTCAGGTTTAACCACTTCTTGACCACAAGGATTTGCCCTCTTAATGACCAGGCCATCGGATCGGAGCTGAGCGCCAGGACCAGTTATCACCAGTTAGGCCAGACACTGCTTGATGACCTATTTTAGGCCTGGTTCACAGAGTCTGTACTGACTGACTATATAATAATGTGCATAAGTGAACCAAAGCCCCTAAATTCAGCAATGAAATTCAAGTGAGGTGGAAATTTAATAATTTAAATTTAATAATAGAATACCGTGATAATACCGTATACCGTGGCAAAACCTTAATCAATTAATTGCAGCATGAAAATCTGATACCGTCACAAGCCTACTCCTGACTAGGCAGACAAAAATCTGAGTACCTATAGCAGAGCGGGAGTATACCTCCTGGGACTGCCTATAGGTGTAGTCAAATTCCTTTTCTGCCTTGTGTCCTACTCCTGTAGGGTGAACAAAAAATAAATATAAACAGCCAGTGTATTAAAGTAAAAGTTCAGAATATTAAAAACAAATTTCCAGTCATGACCCAGACAGGTGTAAAGTATTTTCCCTCACTTGGATATATTTATGATTGTGGTTGTGGAAACATCACTGAAGATGCTACAGCCAGCAATGAAATCCGGACCTTTGGGTTGGTGTTTTGTTACCATTTACATTCTCATTGTAAATAAAGGGCTATACATGTAATACATAGACTTTCTCAATACTATCACAAAGGTAAAAAAATACTTTATTTCCTAGTTAAACAAGCAGAGGCATAATCTAGAACAACCAATATGACAGTGTCAGCACAAAAGCCAGGGAAAGTATTACTTACGGGTAGTTCTACTGTACCTACAAGCCAAATGTGTGTGTGGCACAGGAATAGATACCAATGGCTTCAAGTGTGGCTGAGCTCCGCCACAAAGCTTTGGCCAAACATGGAAAATGCCCATAATGCATTGTGTATGTGTTGCAGGATATGGTCCTGGAAACCAATGTTCCCTGTGTGTTTCCCACCCTGTTAAAAATGAACAGGGTCTGTGATCTGCAGTGGGTATCAATATATTTCTAATGACACCCTAAATGCCAGATGCTTGGCTGATCGCATGGTACTGCAGTACAGTGTGCTTTTGAAAAATAGTGCATGAACTGTTTTGTTTGATTCAGTTCAATGAATAGCCTGAAAACTGCATTGAGTTGTACAGGAACGTGGTGTCAACTGGCCCCAAAGTAGAATTAAAGGCAAACTTTTTTTCATTTTGGATAGACTAAAGGGGACGGGATGTGTGTTATAAGTGCTTTCTTCCCATAGCCCAAACAGACATGAAAGGCAATACCTGCAAAGTGTGGGAATCCTTAGTTGGTACTAGTGGCTCGTTTTTGGAGGATTTCTCTTCTACTCCTTTTTCTGATGACAACCCCAATTTTTTTTATTACTCTCCTTGATACAAGTAAACAGGTTCAATAGAGAGGGTAATTCTCCCTAACAGAGGTACAGACAGCAATAAAAACTGACAAGGTTTTTAACCCATCTCAACTCTATCCAAAACTAAGAAAAGTTTTGCCTTTAGTTATACCTTAATTGCACCCCCAACCTGTTCATCCAGTGCTCTGCAGCACACCACATCACATTGCATATTGTACGGCCAGCCTAAATGTATCAAATTTTCTTTAGATTTACCAAAACCATTTAATGAGGTCACACCTAAACACTTTCAATTTGTATGCCATCAGCCAGGCCCTTGCACTACATAATTGACAGTACATCTAAAGGAAATTGAACAACAAAAATTGTATAATGTATGGCAAGCTTAACTCTGTATGATTTGAAAAATAGCGCAAGATCTAATTTTGTACATTGCTAGCATATTCAAAATGAACAGGCTGTCTTACTCAACTCACCCCAAAATGCCATGTATTGTGGTGTGCATTGGTCCCTAAACGTTCTGCTTTTTGGAAGCTGCATCTTGATGTCAGGTAGTTGGCCAAGCATCTTCAGTTGAACAATAAAAGCATGTTTTATGAAGCAGCGTTCATCTTCCAAAGATAGCAGTTTTCTATTTCACTTTGCGACATCATAAAAAGTGTGCCGCATCAGTCAAAGAATGCAGTCTATTGTTGGAGGATGAATTCTGCTTTTCCAGCATGTATTTTCCTTTGTGATCGCTTGATTTTAGGCTGGGTTCAAACTTGGATGTGGGTTTCCCTGTATCTAATTTGCATGACAGGAGAGTGTAACCGTCTCTCAATGGAGATGCATCACATAGCTCCGGGGCAGCCGCGGTCCGCATTAGGAAAGGGTCCGGTGCAGCTTTGACTTTGGACTGGATACATACCTTACGAAGAACAGGGGCACCCTGGACCCCCCCCCTGCTGCGAGCCGCAGTTAGTGTGAACCTGGCCTTTAAGAAATACTTGTTAAAGGAACAGGAAGACTATTATGGCACTTTACCACTGCATGGAACCGAACAGTTTGGCTAGCTTTTGTGCTTTTCCACTGCTGGTACCACATGGTACGGTGTAGGAACGGTTCAGCGGAGCTTTTCCACTGCATTGAACCGAACGGTACAGCTCTCTAAAACAGTACCACCTCGATTGTGGTTCCAAGAGGTACCATACCGGTATCATATCCCACAATCCTTTGCATGCAGTCACTACTAGCCACTGATTGGTCAGAGAATCGTTGTTATCCCACCCACCTAACTTTAGTACTACTTTAGTGGAAAAGCAAAGCAAACCGTACCGAACCGTTCCAACACCGTACCATGCGGTACCAGCAGTGGAAAAGCAAACTGGGCCAAGCAGGGCCGAGTAGAGCAGAGCCGGTACTTGCAGTGGAAAAGTGCCATTATTGTTGGAGGTCTATGTCTAGTTCCCAGGGTGTCAAACTGACCCTCTTGCTTCAATATTTTGACACAATGACAACTAAGCAGATGAGGACTTTTCCCCTCAACTTTCCTGATCTTTTTATTCCTGGTTTGTAAATATTAATGCTAGTGGATTGACATAACAGCTAATCAAGAAAGGGTTCAATAATCATAGTGCCTATTTTTTCTTTTTTTTTTCACACTACTGTGCAAAAGTTTTAGGCAGGTGTGAAAATTAAGCAATTTTTGCTGTAAATAAAGGTCTCATGCACACTTGTTTCTTGTAAACACTGTTTATCCTGACAGGAGAAAATCATTCTAAACTCCCCTAAGCTGCATTTTTTTTTAAACATTCTAGGTGAGTTTATCAGTTTGGTTTTTAATTATTTTGTTTACCAGAATTTAAATTTATTCTGGCCATTGAAATAACCAATGCTGCACTGCTGAATGTGCCTTCGGAAAACATCCTATAACTCCCCTGCTGATAAACTGCTAAAAATATCCATGTGTGCATGGGCACAAAGGATAATACAGAGAGGAGTCTAAGGGCAGAAAAAAAAAAACCTGCCCACACTCAAAAAACAGAGGAAAAATCCAAATCAATATTTGAGGTGACCACCCTTTGCCTTCAAAAGTGCAACAACCTACCTGCTAACACCTTGGAGAATTAACTACAGATCTTCTGACAATGCCACAAATCCTTCCATGTAATCCCAGACAGATGCAATGTTGAAATCAGGGCTCTGGGGACCAAACCATCACCTCCAGGACTTCTTGATCTTCTTCACACTGAAGATAGCCAATGTCATTAAGAACTATCTGTTTAGGGTCATTGTCCTGCTGCAGAATACATTTAGAGTCAATGACATGCCTCCCTGATGGTATGGCATTATAGACAAGTAGCTTCCTGTATTTCTCAGCATTGGGGACACCATTAATCCTGACCAAATCTCCAACTCCATTTGTAGAAATGCAGCACCAAACTTGTTTTCACGTCAGAGGAATGGAATTTTTAGCTGCAATTCTTCCATGAAGGCCACTTCTGTCCACATTTCTCTGGCCAAAAGATGGGTTTACCTGGCTCCCACTAGTTTCCATCAGTTCTGTGCTGATTGCACTGCTGGGCATTATTCAATATCAAAGGGAAGCATGATGTGGTTTTTAGCCGCTGCAGCATGCCACTGCATCTACAGTACTCAACAATGCAGTTTTGCTGTGTGCTTCTTTTTAAAGAGCTTCAAAACAGTCTGCTATTAAATCGTTGCCTGGGAAAGATCGTGCTGGTGCAGTAAAACTACTTTGCGGCTTTTTGCAGTGTTCAGTCTTAGCATGGTGTATGACTTGTGACATGAAACTATCTTCTGCAACATCACCTTAGTAGAGTTTGGCTGTTCCTCATCCAGTTTAAAAGCCTCATAGACTGCCATTTCTGTTTTAGGTAATGACTGTTTCAACCTACCTATGAAATTGATGATCATTAGTCCCTTCTTGGTATAATTGGTTAATCCTACACCTGACTAATTCTATAAAATCCCTGACTTTGGGCAAGTGCAAAAATAGATGCTGGTGTGAAGACAAAGGGCAGTCACTCCAAATATTGATTTACATTTTTCTTGTGTTTCCTCACTTTGCCTTTTGTAAATTGATAAAATATAACTTTTTTTTTGTTTTAAGCATTCTTACTTTACAGCATTTCTATACACCTGACAAACTTTTGCACAGTACTGTATAAGGACAGGTTTAGTAAATAAAAATGGCAGGGCATAGAGGTCAAAACATTTTCAAATAACCTCACCCTAGTACTCTAATTGGCTTAAAGTGGAGATCTACATAAATTTACTCTCGGCTTTGGCCATGTATAGCAAAGTAAAAAGGGATAACTTAACTACCCTTTCCCCACAATGTGTAATTTCCTTTTCTTTCCTGTCCCACTATTCAGCCATCGGCGGCCAAGAGAAATACATGGCACTCTTCGTTATGGGTTACATTGGGACTCAGTGCCATCTGACCGTGCTATAGGCTTTGTCATTGGAGCAGCACTGTCTTATGGGGGCTGCTGTAAGCTTTACTCTATTTCCAGTGACCAAGCAGAACATACAGGAGAAAGGAAAGTTGAGTAAATGCTGCTGCCAAGGGAGGCAGTAAAGTCAGATTTTTACCTTTCCCTACATGGACAAAGGTAAGGGTCACTTTAAAAAAGATGTTTTTTTTACACTGTTTAAAAATTAGAAGAGTTTGTCAATGAACATCAGAGAAATGGCTTTTACAGTAAATCAAAAATCTCATTTTTACAGACACAGCTCCTGATCGTCCTAACCTTTGGGTTATACTGTCCCCTACAGGAGTAGGACACTAGGCAGATAAAAAAAAAAAAAACAGGCTACATCTATGGGCAGTCCCAGGGGATATTCAGAAGAATTACAACTCCGCAGAGGGGTGGGTGCTGTGTCCGTCAATGAACATAAGAGAAATGGATTTTACGGAAAGTTAAAACTCCCATTTTCTCTATCGTTCACAGCTCCTGATCTTCACCATTGGGATAGCCCAAAGCATGGTTAAACATAAGGGGTGGAACAGTGAAAATAAATTCCCAAGGCTAAACTATAGCCAACCAGGTAAACGGGAGCTCAAGCAAATCAATAGAAGCCCACCTGAAAAAAAAAAAACAATACACCCTCAACGAGGACCAGGCCCTCTAAACAGGAGTTTGCAAAACCTTGTGACCAAAAGAAGCATCCACAGATGCCAACACATCCAGTTTATAGAACTATGTGAAAGTGTGCACCAACGACCAAGTGGCCACCTTGCAAACCTGCATCACTGATGACGGAAGGCCCAGGAGGCACTAAGCGCCCAAGTAGAGTGCGCCTTCACAGGGAAAGGAGAAACCTTACCCTTGATGGAATAGGCCTGAATCACTGTCTGTATGTTCGATCTGGAAAAGAGGAAGTGGACAACCTTGTCCGAGGCCCATCTGTGAGCACAAATAGTGAGTCCAGCTGCCAGGTACACCCTAATCACCATGGACCACATCCAACGCAATTTCCTTTGGAAGTTTTGGCCTGGGACACAGTGAAGGCAACACAATGTCTTCATTCAAATGAAAATCAGAGACAACCTTTGGAAGGAATGACGGTGATGAGTGAAGAACCACCTTATCTTTGTGAATCGCTAGGTAAGGCAAACAAGATAACATCACTAGTTCCAACACCCTGCCACAGATGTGATAGCCACCAAGAAAGGCCACCTTCTGGGACAGCTCACTCAGGGAAAATGTCTGAAGATTCTCAAAAGGATGCTTCTCGAGGACAGAGCACCAAATTGAGGTTCCAAGGTGTTAACAGAGACCGCACTGGAGGAGCCAAATGCCAAACTCCCTGAAGAAAAAGTACGCACCAGGGGTTGTGTGGCCAAGGGCCATTGAAAGAAGACCGCCAAGGCTGACATCTGGCCCTCTATAGTACTCAAGGCCAGTTTCTGCTCAACCCCCCTTGAAGGAAGGTCAAGATCAGAGCTACAAAAAAAGAGCAAGGATGAAGAGACTCACATCATGCGACATACATCTTCCTCGTACGATGGTAGATCTTCCAAGAAGTAGTTTTCCTAGCTTTTAACAGTGTTGAAATCACTGACTTAGACAAACCTCTATCTTTTAGCACCTGGTGTTCAGCAGCCAAGCTGTCAAAGCCAGCGACTATAAAGCAGGATGGAAAATTGGCCCTTGGGACAGCAGATCCTCCCTGAGATAAGGCTTCCAAGGAATGTTAGCAACCAGTTGCACCAGATCGGCGTACCAAGCCCAGCGAGGCCATTCCAAGGCCACTAAGATGACCCTTCTGCTTCAATCCTACATAGAAGTCTTGGCAGAAGCTTGAGCGGAGGGAAGGCGTAAATCAGACGATACTGACCCCACAGGCCACCAGAGCGCCTGTGGCGTTCGCCAGAGGATCCCTTGACCGAGCCACAAAATCCACTGACCCTGTTGAGCCGAGTCGCCAACAGATCCACCTCAGGGATGCCCCACCAGAGACACAACTGATGAAACACCTTCAGAAGAAGGGACCACTCCCCTTGATCCAACGTGTGCCGACTGAGGTAATCCAGCTGCCAGTTTTCCACCCCGGAAATGTGTACAGCGGAGAGGACTAGAACGAAACTTTCTCCCCACCTTAGAATGCAGGCTACCTCCAGAGCTGCCAGGACACTTCTGGTGTTCCCCTGGTGATTGACATAAGATAGGGCCGTGTCATTGTACGATTGAATGCGTACTGGACATCCCTGAAGATGATCCGTCCAATGTTCCAGGAACAGTCTGATCGCTTGGAGTTTCAGGACATTGATCAGTAGTCTGGACTCTTCCAGTGTCCAGAGCCAGAGCAGAATTTTTGCAGAGGATGCCTCCCCAGTCAGACAGGCTCGCATCCATAGTGACCACTGTCCATTACAAGGGGAGGAAAGATTTGCCCAGCCAAAGCTCTGGAGAACAAAGCCACCATATATGGGACTCTTTCGTTCCCCAGCTCAGCTGGATCAGATTGCGCAGAGACATCGGATTCTTGTCCCATTTGCCGGGAATCTCCCTTCACAGGGACCTCCGTATGGAACTGCCTCAAAGGTAGACGCCATCAGGCCCAGCACCTGCATGCAAGTCTGGAGGGATGACCATCTCATCTCATCTCATCTGCTGGACAGCAGGAGATGACTCGCAGCCTGCAATTTCTGGAGTTTGTCCAGAGGAAGGAGCACTCTGGCTAAGGCAGACCCAGATAGAGTGATAAATTGAGTCCAGAGTCAGACCCAGATAGTTCTGCTTTGTGGATGGAACCAGAGCAGACTTCTGGAAATTCAGAATCCAGCCGAGTTCATATGGTGATCTCTAGGTTTTCCACCAGAGCACTAAGAGATTCAGCTCGTAGGTGGTCATCCAACGAACCCAGTACCACGATCCCCCGTTGGCGAAACAATGCTAGCACAGGGGCCAACACTTTTGTGAAGACCAAAGGGTAACGCCACAAACTGATAATGCTCTTCTGCCACAGCAAAGCGGAGGAAGCACTGGTGACCGGCGCATATTGGAATGTGAAGGTAAGCTTCCTTGATGTCGATAGAGGCAAGAAAATCTCCCTAATGCAGGGATGCCACCAACATGCGAATAGAATCCATTCTGAACTTCTGCACCCGTACAAAGCAGTTCAGCACCTTGAGGTCCAGAACTGGATGCACCGTGCCTTCCTTTCTGAGAACTGTAAAAAGGTTTGAATAAAACCCCTGAAAACGTTCTGATGTCAGAACCAGTGCAATAAACCCTTGAAGTAACAGGTCTTGCACCACCCCAAAAAGACCCTGTGAGCAGTCTGGGGGCAGGCGCAAGTTGGAAGGAAATGCTGTAGGAAGGATATACGGACACAGCCTTCTATATGCATTTCACATCGAGGCTTGGCTCTCCTTCTGTTGTGTCGGCGGTCCCGTTATGTCCGACATCACTGTGTAGCGCATGCACGATGCCACCGGACACCACGGGATCGGGGAATCGCCTTGGAAGGACACTACACATCTCCCAATACTGGCACTTCCAGCACTTATGCCTCCCTAACCAAGGTATGGTGTGGACTGATTATGCCTCAAGGATTCGCCCTTTAGCCTCGCCACTGTGCTGACCACCATCTGACAGAGGAGAGGCTATCTTTTGATTCACCCTATCTAACATCCGATCTGAGGTACGAGGATAACATCAGGATTTGATAGTGAGTCAGATTGACACACATCATGTACATTTTACATTTATATATACAATTACTGACTCCCATTCCTCTTTCCTCTATTTTTTTCATTTTCATTTCACATCTAGAGTGGCTCCCCCCTCTTTATGGCAGCTCTCCTGAGCGAGTTTGAAGGGGCTATCAGACGCTCATATATGAGCACTCAAATTATTGTAATGGCAATGTGACTCCAACTTAACTCTGTTTTTTTTTTTTTTCAAACTTTACTATTTTTTTTTTTGTTCCAATTTTGGAGGTCTATGACCTATTCCATCTTGGAAGTATATACTACCACCCATATACCCTAACAGCCTCCTCTTGTCCTAAGAGTTGCTGACTTTTTCCATAAAATCCTGCTCAGCAAAAAAAAATTTTACCTTTCAATGACACAGTTGAACTTATGTTAGTATGGTCGGCCAACACCTATGACTCACATATGGATATAACGTGTTTTGTTGTAAGAAATGTACTAATATATATATATATATATATATATATATATATAAAATGTATGACATTTATGTTTATCATATTGCACCCATAGAAAAAAACGCTTTTGTACTGAAAAAATTATACCCTGAAGAAGGAACCACCAGCAGTTCAGAAACATGTTGGGATGTCTATGTGAACAGAGGGATACTAATTATGTATAGTACTCTACATGCGCTCATTTTTGAGCTATGCATAACCTTTGTTTTATATTATCAGCACTACAGTTCTTCGTATGTTATGTTTATGCTTAGTATCTATGGATCATTGGAGGTGTTGTGTTAAATAACACTTTCCTTCAATTTTATTATACTTCCCCTTTTTTCTAAATAAATTATACAATTTTTATCTCCACATCCTCGTTACTTTTAGATGTGTGCCTTATGAAGACCCCGCCCGGGGACAATTGGTGCTTTTTTTCTTTTGTAATATATGTTTGGGTGGATGGTTTAACATCTTTTCAGCCCATCTATACAACCTCGTATACAAGTTGGAAGGAAAGAACCTTGCTGCAGGGTAAGAACAAAACTCAATCTTGTAGCCGAACCGTATGACATTGTGGACCCCACTTGTCTTGTACCAGAGAAGTCCACAGGTCCAGAAATCAGCAAAGACGTCCCCCCCACCCCCTATACAAATGAGGGTGCAACTTCATGCTTAAGGAGCCTTGTCCGCAGGTCTGGAAAGGCCCGCTCTCGACTTACCAGACCAAGTTTGCTTGGATCCACCAGAGGAGGCCCTGAAAGGCTTTGATCCCTTGTCAGTCGCCCCTGAGGGACGAAAAAAAATGGATTTTTGTAAAATCTTACCGTAAAATCCTTTTCTCTTAAGCTCATTGACAGACGTAGTCCTCGTTGATTAATAACAACTCGGGTTATACTGCCCTCTACAGGAGTAGGACTAGACAGGAAAGAAAACGTTCTGGCCACACCCTAGGGGCAGTCCCAGAGGGTATATCCTCTCACTTCCTGCTACAGCAAATCAGTTATGTCACAAAGCAGTGTTTAGAGAATTTAACCCAACCCAACTCAAAAACGTCTGTCAATGAGCTTAAGAGAAAAGGATTTTACGGTGTCGCTCATTGACAGACGTAGTCCTCGTTGATTAATAACAACTCGGGACGTCCCAAAGCAGTACCACAAATGAGGGGTGAGATAACAGAAATCAAAATCCAGAAGGCCCAACCGGAGCCAACCAGAAGCATCAAGGACTCATCGAGCAAAAAGATGAGACCTAAGTGAAACACCCAACAAACCCTTGAGGTAGACCAACAGTCTCCTCAGATTGCGGCCTGCAGAACCTTGTGGCCAAAAGAGGCATCTGACGATGCCATCACATCAACTTTATAAAATGTTGTAAAGGTATGAACCGACGATCAAGTCATCGCCTTGAAAACCTGGATCGCTGAGGCCTGATGGCAGAAGACCCAGGAGACACTAGGCACCCAAGTAGAGTGCGCCTTAACAGGGAACGGAGGATTCCGACCCTTAATAGAATAAGTCTGTACCACCGTCTGACTGGTCCATCTAGATATGGTCGCGGCAGACACAGGCAACCCCCTTCAAGGGCTATCCATGATCACAAGAAGTGAGTCCGTCTTACGAAAACAAGTTCGTAGTAGTCAAGTGTATCCTTCTGAACCCCATCCAAGGAGTGTAATGCAAACTCCCAAGGATGGCTAGTCTTAGGACACGGGGAAGGTAACACAATATTTTTATTCAGATTAAAAACTCTGAAAACCACTTAGGAAGGAAGGATGGATTTGGAAGGAGAACCACCTTATCCCTATGAACCACCAGATATGGGGAACGTCAAGATAATGCGGCCAGTTCTGACACCCTGCGTGCAGAAGTATGGCCACCAAGAAGGCCACCTTCTGGGAAAATGTAAGCAAGGGAATCTCCCTAATATCTTCAAAGAGAAGTTTCTGAAGAACCGACCACACTAAATTAAGATCCCAGGCGGTAAGGGTGCGCGCACTGGCGGAGCCAGATGTCGCACCCCCTGGATGAAATTCCGCACCAAGGAATGATTAGCCAAAGGTTTCTGAAAGAAGATTGCCAACGCTGAAACCTGACCCTTGATAGTGCTCAAGGACAGTTTCTGCTCAACCCCTTGTTGCAGACAGACCAAGATTCGGGTCACCGAATAGGTATGTGGGGGAAATCCAAAAGATTCACACCACGCAATATAAGACTTCCATGTGCTGGAAGTCGCTTTCCTTGCTTTAACTAGAGGTAGGAATAACTGAAGCTGACACTCCCTTGTCCTTCAGTACCTGGGTCTCAATGGCCAGGCCATTAAGCCAGCGATTGTAAAGCAAGATGGAAGATCGGTCCCTGAGACCGCAAATCCTCCCTGAGAGGAAGTCTCCAAGAAGCGTCCGCGACTAGCCTCATCAAGTCGGCGTACCAGGCTCGACGAGGTCAGTCCGGAATTTCCAGAATAACTGGAATTCCCTCCACCTCTATCCTGCGAAGAAGTTCCCGCAGTAACTTGAGAGGATGGAAGGCATGCCGTAGCTGATACTGCCCCCACGGGGCGATCAGCGTTTCTGCTGCGTTCGCTAGAGGATCGCGGGTGCGAGCTACAAACCTCCGCACCTTCCTGTTGAGCCAAGGTGCCAACAGATCCACATCCGGGGTGCCCCAATGAAGGGACAGCTAGTGAAAAACCGCTGGATGAAGAGGCCATACCCCTTGATCCAGAATCTGACGGCTGAAATATCTGCCTGCCGATTTCCCACCCCCGGAGTGAACACTGCGGGGAGATCCGGAACAAAACGGTTCCGTCCAACGAAAGATGCTAGTCGTTTTGATGGCCACCAGGACACTCTAAGTGCCCCTTTCTTGACATAAGTCACGACCGTGGCATTGTGCGATTGGATCCGAATCGGGCTGCTCGGTCCAGTAAATCAGACAAAATCTGATCGCTCTCATTTCCGATACCCTATTGGTAACCTGGATGCTATCGGAAGGAATGACTTCCCCTGGTTGAGCATCGGAGGCTCCCTGGTCCGCTCGCTCAACCGGATCCGATTGTCCAGGAAATCGGAATTCTGATTCCATAAGAAAAGAATCTCCTTCAGGAGAATTCGGGTATGAGACTGGGTATACGGTACTGCCTCTAAGAAGGCCACCATCCGTCCCAGCCAATTGACGGACAGCAACATCCGAATCGTTGACTGAACCTTCTGGAGTTTTTCCGCAAGGAGAAATTTTCTTGCCCAGGATGTATCCAACATTCCAAGTCCAGAATTGGACGCACCTTGCCCTCTTTCCTGGGCATTGTGAACAGGTTCGAATAGAACCCCTGAAACCGTTCAATGTTAGAAGGGAAGAATCATACCGGTGGAAGTGATCGAAACTCGATCCTGTATCCTGACCGTATGACCTCGCGAACCCCTTAGTCCGGGGTTTTGGCAAGCCATGGATCCGGAAACCGGTGAAGACATCCCCCCACCCCAGAGATGGGTAGGGGTGCATCAGGCTGTATACTTCAGGCTTGGCTGAGCCGGACTTTTTGTTTAGCCGACCAGCGCCCTTTGAAAAACCCTCTGAAGGGGTTTTGGAGGGTTTCGCCTTATCGCCCGCCCTCGCGGAACGAACAAACTCTTTATGAGCAGAAAGGGAAGGTCCTCGTTGGTTACGAGGTCCTCTTTATCCTAACAGTCTGTGGCAAGACAGCAGGTGGTACCGTCTATCCTTTAAAGAGGGATTCCTCAAACGGATAGCGCCTAGCCATGCGTTAGGAAATAACAGGGGTTCGTTTCAAAACGACCCCATTTGGGTAAAGGAAAATCCTTCGTCCTTTTGGTAGGCTAACAAGTACCAAAAAGGAATTTCAGTCTCAGCTACCTCTGCCGGTGTAACCTCAAGACTAAAGGTTTCCCGGACGGACACAACTAGTGCATCCACCACTCTTGTGCTATGGCGGAGACATTACCTGAGACAACAGCCCCATAAGAGGGACCTGCAGCTGCATTGACCAGCTCCGAATCCGTATCTGAAGTATCAGATAAAAAATAGGGGTAGGCGGGGGTCGCTTCTTGACCCCCGTCCCTGACAGGCCACCTCCACCCGGGATACCAAAGACTCCAAAACTGCCGATAATGCATTAAAAACAAGTGGGGTACTGGAGGGTCCTGCGGCCACCTTGAGGGGATCAGGTGGGGATACCTAAGCGGCAGGGTCAATGATTATACAAGACATTTGCCAGCGACAAAAAAATGACAAAGTAAAAAACTTTTTTTTTTTTTTGTATCCCCCAGTCGCAACAGCGCCCCTCAGTGTTACCTACCTTTTTGGACCCCACAGAGAGAGAGAGAGACCCCAAGGCTCATCCCTGATGCACAGAAGTTTTCATCAGCTTGCTCAGTGCTGTCCTGTTACAGACAGGAAGTCTTTGGCCCTTTTTCCTGGGTAAAGGAGGCGGCTCCGCCCCTTAACACGCCTTCCGGCGCCCCCCCCTGGCTCCACGAGGTGTTTGGTCACCTCAAACATGGCCGCCCCCATGCTGGAGACACGAGGCTACGCCAATATGGCGGCCTCGTGTGCTCTGCAAGACAATGGCGGCGGCCTGTTAGAATAGCGGTGGCTTAGCAGCGGCCTGCGGGATGCTGTATTCGGCCTAGCGGCCTGCGGGAGTGCATCGGCCCCCCAAACTTCACCCTGGATGGTGATCAGCCTGGCCGGCGGTACCGGACCCGGGCGGGCTGCATGCGGTCCGTGGGCCGTCGGAAGGCAGCCTGCCCTTGCTGGAGGAATGCGATCTGGACTGCAGTTATACATGCATAGACATCGCCCTGTGAACACCTCTGACAGGTAGGATACCTTATGCTACCACAGTAATATTCTAGTACTGCCACTGACTTCAGTCATCTTTACAGTTTTGAAATGACATTAGATTGTCAGCTCCCAAACCAAGTCTCCTGGTTTCTTGTTCACAAAAATCACACTCAAATAGGGGGATCTGTGACATGTTATAGGATAGAGGGGAGACCCATCCTTACCATTTCAGAGAGGGGCCCGCGTTCACCACCAACCCGTCAGGGGGAAAAGGGGGAACATACTACTCACCATACCGGAAACCAGGCGGGCGCCAACTCCTGACAGTACCCCTCTCCACCGGGGTGGGAGGGCTGTCGACCAATACGGATGCCGTGACTCATGGTCATTGGCGTTTAAGCGAGACGTTGAACTCGCAGGGCCAGTCCCCGTCCAGTGGGACTATGTCGCGGCCGACCCAGCGTGGAGCTATGGCCTGCACGCGCTCGTAGGCTGAACTGGGGTGACCACTGGATCTCAACATCCAGCCCGTCGCCCAGTTCCAGCTTTCTTGCTTGAAGATCTCACAGGAACACTGGAGAAAAAAGCGGTCTAAAAAAATATCTTTCTAAGAAAAAAATCCTGCCAGGACCGAAGATCCTAGCAAGGCATCTAGGTCCTTACTCCTAACTAGACAGAAAAAAACTGATTTGCTGTAGCAGGAAGTGAGAGGATATACCCTCTGGGACTGCCCCTAGGGTGTTGCCAGAACATTTTCTTTCCTGTCTAGTCCTACTCCTGTAGAGGGCAGTATAACCCGAGTTGTTATTAATCAATGAGGACTACGTCTGTCAATGAGCGACAGAGAAACTTCTTTTAAGCCAAGAAGGATGACCTACTTCTACGAAGAGGGTCCTTGCCCTTAATAGCCTGCGGAAGAAAGGTACTCTTCCCCCTGTGAGACCCTTGATGTCATCCAGGGTAGCTCCAAACCGGCGATCTCCTCAAAAAGAAAGATCAGTCAAGGCCTTTTTAGAAGTCTGGTACACAGACCAGCATTTGAGCCAAAAAAAAAAACCCAGAAGGACCACTGCTGAAACAGAGAGCTTAGCAACTAGGGGTGCAGCGTCCAAAGAGGCATCGCACAAACTGCAGCCCCTGGACCAACTGGTCCACCAGCTCAGCAAAGGCAGGGGGAAGCTACTCCCCCTCCAGGTCACAGCGTAAAGGCTTAGTCCACTCAGAGTTTGCGACACCAGTGCAATGGTGAATACCATTCGGTCAGTACCGAACCAGCCAGTGTACATATTACGAGCCACAGCCTCCGCCTTCCTGTCAGCCGAGTCCTTAAAGGCCGGTGACTTTTCAGACCGGAGGGTCCACCACCGGTGGAACAGTCAACTTTTTTTTTTAGAAGAGGTTCCTCATAGGGGTACCGCATAACAAATCACTTAGGGACCACAAGGGGACGTTTTCATAGTTTCCACTCTTTAGCAACAATTCTGTCAAAATAGGGGAGAAAGGAAACCTGTTTGCCGCTCTGGATGAAAAAAAAAAAAAAAATCTAAAAGGAAAAAATTGCCAGGACCAGAGATCTCAGCGAGGAACTAGTTCCTTACTCCAGATTAGGCAGAAAAAAAAAACCTATAGCAGAGAGAGGGAGTTTACCCCCCCCCCACCCCGGAACTGCCCAGACTTGCCTAGCGTCCTACTCCTGTAGGGGCAGTATAACCCAATGGTTAAGATGATCAGGAGTTGTGTCCGTCAATGCCCAAAAGAGAAATTCCCTTTTGGTAGATGGTGAAAACGTGGCAAATGCAAAGTGAAATCTTTTGTGTATAATAAATTATTGAGAATGTGAAGGCAGGAAACTGAATTTAAAATGCGATCTATCTAAAGCTCCTGTGGCACTTCCCTAATGGGCAGCAGTAATTCCAAAGGCAAAAAAAAATTATATTCTGTCTATGGCATTCGTCATCATGCATGAAAATTTAGGAGCCCAGCTGTACGTAGATACACACAACAGGGAAATACATGTAAAGTTTTTCATTCTGAAAAGATGAAATTCATCCAAGCTGCATCTGTCCAAAATATAACCTTTGGGTAAAATTTAAAACATTAGATTTGTAGGAGGCCTTCTACACTAATCTTGTAAAGGATTAGGAATTTTGTAACATTACAAAATACCACCTATACAAATGTTAGGGGGGGGGGGGGCTGGGTTTGTGAACCTTTAGGATTTTTCTGGGTTTCATTTATGAATGGCTCCAAAGCTGAAAATTTTAGCTAAACCAGAATAAGAACCATCATTTTAAGGCTCCATGCACACTTGAACTTTTGTACTTTGGCAGGAAAAAAAAAATACTCATATAGAGCGTTTTTTGTACAGTTTAGGCGAGTTAAGCATTTTTTTTTCCTTTCTGCCAGACAGCTCCAATCTGAAACGCAAACCACAAGGATTTTTTTTTTTTTGTTTTGCCTCTAAATGTTGAGCTTTAAATATGCCTGTCATTGTCCTAATGTACATGGACACAGGATAACAGAGCTGCTTCTACAGGCAAAACAAACCTGTGGAAGCAGCAATTTATAAGCCAGTGTGCATGAACCCTTACAAATACAACATACATTCCAAAAATTGATGTTTTATTCAATGAAGGTAACTGATAAGGATGAAGGCTACTTGAAAAAGAAGGGAAGTAGAGTCAAGTATTTAAAGCAGAGTTCCAGGCTCAAATACCTTTTTTAACTATAAATACCCCTATAATACTAATCCATCGCCCTTTACAGAACCGCTATTCTCATACTTACAAGGTGTACAGTATTGGATTTTAGTCAAAATCTTACTTTTAAAAATGCTGTCTGGGCGTGGACATCTTAGATGTGGGCATCTGAAGCCGCAGTGTAATCTGCTGTGTCCTTCCTGATTCGAGGGAGTGTTCTGTGAGTTCTTCCTGATTCCAGCCTCCTCAAAGTGATGACAAACAGCTCCCAGGATGCAATGCAAAGGCGGAAGTGATGTCGGTGGCTGTGGCCACAGAGGGGGGAGAAGGAGGAAGTACAATCAAAAATGCCCTGAAAATAATGTAAGGGACCCCCGAAAAAAATTGAAAATGCCCAATTATTGATCAGCATAGCGAGCACTCCAGGAATCACTAAAGTTGCAAAATAGGCCGGAACTCCGCTTTAAATCGTGGTACAAGAGAGCAGATGTAAGTTTAACTCTTCCAGACAACCTATTTGAGCATTTTCTCTCCACAGGAAAATTTATTAAGAAATACAATATGGCACAACTAAAAGATTTCACGGGAGCCCAGAAGAGCTGTTAAAGCTCTCAGAACTGGGTGCGGGGTGCCATGGCATCCTGGTGGAGAAAAGCTGTCAGATGAAACTCAACAAACTAAAAGTAAGGGGAGTGTGTGTTGCTTTTAATTTCTGACCCCCTATTTTTGTACTATTAGAACTGCTTTGTTTAGGGCTTTTTCGTAATAGCAAGGACTGCTGCTCCTCTGAAAAGCAAGTTATGCTCAGATTGCTTTTCTGAGGTAAAGGCTTGTGCCTCTAGTCCACAGTCTGGGAAGATTGCTTGCAACAGAAGAAATTACAGCTACTTTGTACTCTCCCCTAAGGGTGGACTGAATACCCTACAGAAAAATTCCAGCTACTTTGTGCTCTCCCTAGGGGTGTACTGAACACCCTACAAACATCAGTTCAAGTGTAGGGCATACAATCTAATCCTAAAATAAATTCTGATGAACCCTGATGTGCAAGCTAAAAGTCCACAACCAGCTCTTACATTTACCATTTGTTGACAGCTGTGTTTGAGTCCACCATAATACCCTAAAACGAGGGTTGTTCAAAGTAATGGAAATCACAAAAAACAAACACTTTCTGGACCACCAAGTGTTCATCAGCACTACTGAAAAAAGTTTTGACAACACTTGAGGTAGTAGTTTATTTTTTTTTCAAATGCTTTATTGTGATAAAGCATTGCATACTGTACTTTCCTCTTCATGCTTCATGGCACCCCAATGCACACACACATACAATGTATCTAAACCCCAAAACAAACATTTTAAATATTACATCTTACCAGTCCTTAGCTGTGGTGGCTCTATTACACTTCCTGTCCCAGGACAACACTCAGTCACCCTTCTTTTTTAGGACAACACAAACATAGGGTTATAGATACCTGCTCCTCTCCTAGTGTTGTGTTTCTGTAGTCCTTAGGTCACTCATACATCAAATTTCTTTCCTGCAAACACACGGGGTTGATAGGGGAATCCCTCCCGCCGAGCCATTAAGTTCACCCCTCGGGTGGTCGGCGGTAAGGGGAAGCCATCCCCGCCAGGGGAGAAGACAGTGATTATTGCTAGTGGCTACAAGCATTCATTGCTTGTAAAATTCAGAAGGCTGATTGCACCCAAGTTGATCGATCACCTTGGGTTCATTCAGCCTGCCCATACATGGTTCAGCAGGAACCGTCTATGGCCGGCCTTAGAGATAGTTTAGAACAATTGATAACAGTTAGCATGGGCAGAGAATACAAAAAGTTAGCAACTTACAAGTTTTTCCGGCAAAACCAACAAGATTTGTTTTTGAAATAAAACATAAAATGCACTAAAGTAACAGACCCAAATTAACCAAAAGACGTTCATTGTTAGCGTTTACACATATCTCCGGCGCACCAAAAGAAAGAGATGTGAAAGCACTGTTCCTCATGGTGCACTACTTAGGCCTAAATAAATGGTATTGGCCTTGTAAAGGATTAAGCAGCCTATAACACAATGAGCAATAACATGCATAGGTGTGAAATGGCCCAAAACATACAGGGTTATGTTTGGGGCAAGTGTCTGCATTCCAACTCCCAACTAATAGGATGGACAGTGTATAATAGAACAGTTCTGCTGTGCTGCCTGGCCTGTACTCCAACACAATCCACGCCGTAGCAGGGAGCTCTGCTCTAGAAAGTCATGGTTCTGTCTAATCTTAAACTAAAAAAAAAATAAAACTTTTGGGGCCGTAAAATAGGACTAGGATACAAAATACAGGGATAAATCTGCATGCTTCACTACAATGATCTAAATATTGGAGATAAAACGGCATGGCTCAGACACACAAGAATTCTGTATATGAGAAATTCAAGCAAGACATGGCAAAAATATACACCATGGGTGCTCAACCTGTGGCCCTCCAGCTGTTGCAGAACTACAAGTCCCATTATGCCTTTGGGAGTCATGCTTGTAATGGTCAGCCTTGCCCCCTCCCTCCCTAGTCCCTCATGGGACTTGTAGTTTCACAACAGCTGGAGGGCCACAGGCTGAGCGCCCATGGTCTACACCATCCTATACAGATTTAGGTACAAGAATGGGACAAAATATAGTCTGTTAAACTAGTATGATGAGCAATTCTAGAAAGATTTTGGTTACTGCCAATAAAAAAATTCTAGTTTTACATAAGGGATCCATGAAAGACTGTTCTTGATCCGCTTAATCCCTTGTGACCAGAGATCAACGATGCCTAGATGGCCTGAAAAAATTTAGCAGCATCAACTTGACAGTAGGGGGTTGATTTACTAAAACCGGAGAGTGCAAAATCTGGTGCAGATCTGCATGGTAGCCAATCAGCTTTTAACTTCAGCTTGTTAAATTAAGCTTCGATTGGGGAAAAAAAAAAAATGTAAGCATTATTCCCTCCATTGACAGCAACAGGGGGCTGAGTTTCTGCCACTGACAGACATTGGGGCACTATTCCTCCCATTGATACCAACGATGGGGCGCTATTCCTCCCATTGATACCAATGATGGGGCACTAGTCCCCCCATTCATACCAACGATTGGGCACTATTTTGTTTTCTCTCTCTGCCGTCAGGACATTTTCTACTCTCACAGTGCGGCCCCCTAAAGTTTACTGAAGCACAGTAAACTGGTCCCTTGTTTAGAAAGTCTGGCGACCCCTGCCTTAGAGGTTTATTACCAAACAAGCTGAAACCTATTGCATTGCATTTGTTTTGAACTGCTTTATTAATAGTAAGGGCTGTAATTTGAAGTAGATGGGTAACTTTTAATTTAATTTGAATAAGTTACCTGATGACTTGAGTAGCATAGTACATGTTATATTGGTATTCTTAACAATTTGGAGTTCTTTAGACTTGCTCAGTAGACCTGTTTGTCAGAGATATGATTTTTACAGGTCATTGTGCAACAAGCAGTAAATCTGTGTGCTGTTACCTCCTTGTATTTCTTACTGCCAGTTTGCTGCAAAGCCATTTGCTTATAATCCTAAACCATAAGTGTCACCTCATTCTACTTGCCAGTCATTGCAAAGAAGGTAAAGGGCATCATTTAGGTAACAGTTCTTCTTTCAGGTGTATGGGAAGCAAACTCTTAGTCCAGTCCCTCCAGATTGGCAGGCATCATGAACTGCCTAAACTGGGCCTGTGCTGCTCATGCCTAGGAAGTCAAGGCCCTGTATGAATCCTGCTGGTTCAGGTAGCCAGGGATAAAGATGTCAACACCTAACAGGCTGTTACATTAATTACACATGTGGTCAATACACTCTAAAAGGAGTGTTTGCACTCACCCTGTGAAAGGTTTACCTACTCTGGCAATGAGCAGTTGAGGCTGTCGCATTCTTAGCAGCATGCAAGTCCCCACTACTACTAAGCCCACATTACAGGCCATCATGATCAACTAAGTGTCGATGCTTCTCCCCGTCACACATCATAGACAGATCATCAGCACTTTCCCAGCAGTCAAAGCAATACAGCTGGGAAAGACTGACTGAGATTGCCATGGGTCAGAAGACCATTCATCGCATGCTCAGCTTCCCTCTACATCCCTCCCCTCTCCCAGTGGTCAGCAGAGGACCATTCATTGCATGCTCAGCTTTCCTCTACATCCCTCCCCTCTCCCAGTCTAAGTGCTGATGTGTAGGGGTTACAGGTGGTTGTACAAAGGCAAACTTAAATGCCATTTAAAACGACATGTATGTATTTTTAAGATGTCATTTGCTGGAATAACCCTTTTGCTGTCGGAGCTATTTTTTTTGCACACGTTAAAAATGACTTTAGGCCTGAAGATTAGTTAAAAGCACCAAACAGTATACATTTTCAAAAGGTACGGAGTCTGGAGAATAAAATGGTGGTAGCTCCAATTTATGCCACACCATATTAGTGAACATTTACAGTAAATTATACACAGTTAACCACTTAAGCCCCGGAAGATTTTACCCCCATTCCGACCAGGGAGTTTTTTGAGATTTTTTACTGCGTGACTTTAACGGACAATTGCGCAGTCGTGCGACGCTGTACCTAAACGAATTTGACGTCCTTTTTTTCCCACAAACGGAGCTTTCTTTTGGTGGTATTTGATCACCTGTGTGATTTTTACTTTTTGCGCTATAAACAAAAAAGTGCGTAAATTTTGCAAAAATAACAATATTTTTCAAATTTTTTTATATGAAAATACCCCAAAAAAAATGTAAAAATCAAATTTTTTTAACATTTTTTGGCCAATTTGTTTTCTGCTACATATGTTTGGTAAAAAAAAAAAAAATAATCGCAAAAAGCGTATTTTGATTGGTTTGCACAAAAGTTATTGCGTTTACTAACTAAGGGAAAGATTTCTGTCATTTAACGCGTAATGGCGGCGATCTGCGATTTTTTTTGCGACATTGCGGCGGACAGATCGGACCCTTGACTGACATTTTTGACACTTTTGGGGTTACCAGTGACATTACTGCAGTAATCAGTGCTATACATATGCACTGTTACTGCAAAATGACACTGGCAGGGAAGGGGTTAACTTTATTGGGGAGGGGTTAAGTGTGTCCCTAGGGGCGTGCTTTCTACTGTGATTGGCTGTGGCTACTAGTGTAGGAACAGTGATCAACGGTCCTACATAGTAGAACCGTCTGAACACTGTCTCTACACAGGGGAGAATGACAGGCGGCTTGTTTACATCTTTCTCCCTCTGTACCGATGATCGGCGAGTGACTGGCGGACATCGGGTCCGCCGGTCACACGCACTAACTTCCCTGTGAACGAGCCGCGGCAGGCGCGCGCTCGCCCGCTATTGGCTCACAAGGAAGTGACAGGCAAGTGACGTACCGATACGTCACTCTGCCTGGCCTGACCGCCGCAGTATATAGTCGTGCGGCGGTCGGCAACCGGTTAATTTTGGTGCACACAAATGCAATATATTCCTCAATTTTTGGTAAACTATAAAAGATGAAGATGTGCCAAGAAAACATATACCCTGCTTGTCAAGTTTTAAAACCGTTTGCTCCTGTGAAACCATGAGCTTCAATCAATAAGTCCCCGAAATTTTTCATAGGTAGGGCTTTAAAAACACTTACAAATCATAAGTTTAGAGTTAAACCGTAAAGCATAGTGGCCCTAGAAATAATGCTCCTACTCGCCAATGTACCATGGGGTCAATGGAAGCGATCTGACAGCTGTACAGCCACCAAAGTACTTCAACCTGAAAATCAACATTCAGCTTGTCAGATTTACACACACTCCCAGCTGTTGTAGCAGCCAGGAGTGACTGCACAAAAAATGGATTTTTGTAAGATCTTACCGTAAAATCCTTTTCTCTTAAGCTCATTGACAGACGTAGTCTTCTTGATTCTCTTGATTGTAGGGGCGGGTACTACGTCTGTCAATGAGCTTAAGAGAAAAGGATTTTACGGTAAGATCTTACAAAAATCAATTTTTCTCTATCGCTCATTGACAGACGTAGTCTTCTTGATTCTCAAGAGCTGGGACATCCAGAAGCAGTGCCACAAATGAGGGGTGGGATTGACAAAAATCAAATCCAATCTAGAAGGCCCAACCGGTGCCAAACTAGAAGTTTTAAAGGCTCATTATAAACAAAGAATGAGACTCAAAAGAAAAATTTCCAACGGAAAAAACCCTCGAGGCAGACCACTGGTCTCCTCAAATGGCGGCCTGCAAAACCTTGGGGCCAAACACGGCATCAGATGATGCCATTACATCAACTTTATAATGTTTTGTAAAGGTATGCACCGACAACCAGGTAGCCGCCTTGCACACCTGGACCACTGACGCCTGATGGCGAAAGGCCCATGACGCACTAAGCGCCCGAGTGGAGTGCGCCTTAACAGGGAACGGGGGCTCCCGACCCTTAATAGAATAAGCCTGTACCACCGTCTGTCTGATCCATTTGGAAATGGTCGCGGCAGATGCAGGCAACCCCTTTTTGGGTCCATCCGGGATCACAAAAAGTGAATCCGTCTTGCGAAACGAGTCAGTCGTTTTCAAGTATACCCTGATCGCCCGGACCACATCCAAGGAGTGTAAAGCAAACTCCCGAGGATGACTGGGCTTAGGACACAGGGAAGGTAATACAATTTCTTCATTCAGATGAAATTCTGAAACCACTTTTGGTAGGAAGGATGGGTTCGGACGAAGAACCACCTTATCTCTATGAACCACCAGATATGGGGAACGACAAGATAATGCGGCCAGTTCTGACACCCTGCGTGCAGAAGTAATAGCCACCAAGAAGGCCACCTTCTGGGACAACGTAGGTAGAGGAATCTCCCTAATATCTTCAAAGGGAGGTTTCTGAAGAACCGACAATACTAAATTAAGATCCCAGGGTGGTAACGGCGCGCGCACTGGCGGAGCCAGATGTCGCACCCCCTGGATGAAATTCCGCACCAAGGAATGAGTAGCCAAAGGCTTCTGAAAGAAGATAGCTAATGCTGAGACCTGACCCTTGATAGTGCTCAAGGCCAGTTTCTGCTCAACCCCTTGTTGCAGAAAAGCTAATATTCGACTAGCCGAATAAGACCGTGGACGGAACCCCAGAGGTTCACACCATGCAATGTAGGACTTCCATGTGCGATGATAAATCTTTCTGGAAGTCGCTTTCCTTGCTTCAACTAGAGTAGGAATAACTGAAGCTGACAATCCCTTGTCCTTCAGCACCTGGGTCTCAATAGCCAGGCCGTTAAAGCCAGCGATCGTAAAGCAGGATGGAAGATCGGTCCCTGAGACAGTAGGTCCTCCCTGAGAGGAAGTCTCCACGGGACGTCCGCCACCAGTCTGACCACGTCGGCGTACCAAGCTCGACGAGGCCAGTCCGGAGCTACCAGAATTACTGGAATTCCTTCCTCCTCTATCCTGCGAAGAAGTCTTGGCAGTAACCCGAGAGGAGGGAAGGCATACATTAGCTGGTATTGCCCCCACGGGGCGATCAGTGCGTCTGCGGTCTCTGCTAGAGGATCGCGGGAGCGAGCCACGAATCTCTGTACTTTCCTGTTGAATCGTGATGCCAACAGATCCACATACGGGGTGCCCCACCGTAGGCACAACTGGTGGAAAACTTCTGGATGGAGGGACCATTCCCCTTGGTCCAGAGTCTGACGGCTGAGATAATCTGCCTGCCAATTCTCCACCCCCGGAATGAATACCGCAGAGATAGCTGGAACAAATCGTTCCGCCCAGCGAAGAATGCAAGCCACTTCTTTGGCCGCTCGGACACTCTTGGTGCACCCCTGGTGATTGACATAAGCCACGGCCGTGGCGTTGTCCGACTGGATCCGAACCGGGCTGCCCTGGAGCTGCTCGGTCCAGTGAATCAGACAAAGTTTGATCGCTCTCAGTTCCAATACATTTATCGGCAACCTGGATTCTTCCGGGGACCAAAGTCCCTGGACAGATAACTGACCGAGAATTCCTCCCCATCCGGATAGACTGGCATCCGTGGTCACTATCGTCCAATATATTGGCAGAAATGACTTTCCCTGGCTGAGCATCGGAGACCGAAGCCACCAGACCAGAGACTCTCTGGTCTGTTTGCTCAATCGGATCTGATTGTCCAGGGATTCCGGATTCCGATTCCATCTGAAAAGAATCTCTTGCTGAAGAATTCGGGTATGGGACTGGGCAAATGGGACTGCTTCGAAGGAAGCCACCATCAACCCCAGAACCCTCATGCAAGTTCGAAGAGAAGACCAGCTGTTGGATAGTAACAACTGGACTGCTAATTGAATCTTCCGGAGTTTCCCTACCGGAAGAAAAACTCTTGTCCTGACTGTGTCTAGAATTAGACCCAGATATTCGAGCCTCTGGGTGGGAACCAGAAATGACTTTTGCTGGTTCACCAGCCACCCGAATTCCTGTAAAGAAATCATAGTAATTTCTATGTTTTGTAGCAAGGTCTGAGGAGACTCTGCATGAAGCAGAAGATCGTCTAGGTAACCAAGAATCGATATGCCTCTTTGGCGCAGTAGTGCCAACATTGGGGCCAACACCTTCGTGAAGACCCGAGGAGCCGTGGCGAGACCGAAAGGTAACGCCACAAACTGATAGTGGTTCTCTTCTACGGAAAAGCGTAGAAACCGCTGATGTCCTGCGAAAATGGGAATGTGAAGATAGGCGTCCTTGATGTCTATGGACGCTAGGACATCCCCTGGATGCAGGGAGGCCGCTACTGTGCGAATGGACTCCATTCTGAATTTTCTTATGTTGACAAAAGAATTGAGTGCCCTTAAGTCCAGAATTGGACGCACTTTGCCCTCTTTCCTGGGTATTGTAAATAGGTTTGAATAAAACCCCTGAAAACGTTCTGTCCAAGGAACGTGGACTACCACTCCTTGTTGTAGTAAATCCGTGACTGCTCTCCGCAGATCTTCTAAACGATCCGGGGATAGTCAAATATTGGAAGGGAAGAATTGCGCCGGTGGGAGAGATCGAAACTCGATCTTGTACCCTGACCTTATGACTTCGCAAACCCACTTGTCCGGGATTCTGGAAAGCCATGGATCCGGGAACCGGCGAAGACGTCCCCCCACCCCAGTTATGGGTGGGGGCGCACCTTCAGGCTTTGGACGATTTATCTTCAGGTCTGGAGGGGGCGGGCTTTTGCTTGCCCGACCAACGTCCCCTGAAGCCTCCTGAAGGAGCTTTGGAGGACTTAATTTTTTCACCCGCGGGACGAAAAAACCTCTTGTGAGCAGAAAAAGAAGGCCCTCGTTTTTGACGAGTTCCTTTACCTTTAACATTTTGCGGTAAAAAGGTGCTCTTTCCACCCGTGAGATCCTTAATGATCTCATCTAAGTTGGCTCCAAATAGACGCTCTCCTAAAAAGGGGATATTAGCCAATGCTTTTTTGGAACCTTGGTCGGCTAACCAACCTTTTAGCCACAGTGTACGCCTGAGAACCACCGCTGAGACTGATGCTCGCGCCAATAATGGAGTGGCGTCTAACGCCGCATCACACACAAACTGTAACCCCTGTATCATTTGTTCCAACAAATCTGATACCGCCTGAGGGACCTCTTCTAAGTCCCGGCGTAACCACTTGGTCCATTCAGTTACAGCCTGCGAAACCAGACCAATAGCAATTATTGGTCTGAAAGCTGATCCAATCAAGGTAAACATGGTGCGAGACATAGCTTCTATCTTGCGATCCACTGGATCTTTAAAAGACGGAGCGTCTTCTAGAGGAATAACCGTGGCTTTATTCAATCTAGCAATTGGTGAATCCACCACAGGTGGTTCTGTCCATTTCTTAATGAGAGTTTCCTCAAACGGATAACGCCTGTTAATGCGTTTAGAAATAGTAGCAGTGCGTTTTGGCAGACTCCATTCTTCTTTGATTGGATTGCCAAAACATTTGGGCAATGGAAAAACCTTCGCCACTTTGATGCGTTTGTTAGTCCCAAAAGGGATTTCAGTTTCAGCTATTTCCGACGGAATACCCTGTAATCTTAAGGTTTCTTGAACAGATACAATGAGTGCGTTTACCAACGCTTCCTCTTTGGCTATGGCTGATGCCGAAACATCCTCCTCACTGTCTGAAGAGACAGTACACGAGACACCAATCCCAGATGAGGTACCTGCAACTGCAGAAATAGGCTCAGAGTCTGAATCCGAGGTTTCAGATAATAAGGGGTTAGGCGGGGGTCGCTTTCTTGCGCCCTGTCCCTGACAAGCCACTTCCACCCGGGACACAAAAGTTTCCATAATAGCTGACAATGATTCAATCGTCAGTGGGGTGCTGGAGGATCCTGCAGACCCCTCGAGGGGATCCGGAGGAGATACACGAGTGGCAGGGTCCATGTTAATTCAGGACACCTTTGCCAGAAAAAACAAAAAAAACTTTTTTTTTTTTTTTTTTATGTGTCTCCCCCTAGCGCAATAGCGCCCCTCAGAGTACCTGCTTCTCGATCCCCACAGAGAGAGAGAGGGACCCCCAAGGCTCACCAACCGATGCAGTGAAGTTTCCCACCAACTGCAGTCAGCGTCTGTCTTTTACAGACTGGAAGAAGCTGTTGCTTTTTCCCGGGTAGAAGGACGTGGCTCCGCCCCCTGTGTACGCCTTCCGGCGTTCCCAGCTCTCCACGAGGTAGCTGGGCTCATGAAACATGGCCGCCCCCATACAGGAGACATTAGACTCCAAAAACATGGCGGCCGGCGTGACCTGAGGACATCCATGCACCTGGTCTACGGCAAAAATGGCGGCGGACCGCCGAAATCGTTTTTCCCAGCACATCCACCTGCATCTCTGCTGAGTGGCGATTTATTGATCTACAGGAGATACACTACAAATAAGGTAGGATTATACCTCCTATGTCTGCTGTAATGCTACAGTCTGCTGGGTAGAGTGTTAGCTCTCAAACCAAGTCCACTTCCCACAAACACATACTGTATTTACAAGGGGGACTTTTTAGTGTCAGATATATACTGACCATGTATGGAGGGGCCCATAATTCATACTGCCTCATAACGAGGAAAGAAAAAAGGGAACGTTTACTCACCATACCGAACCGACAGGCACCCTCTCTTCACAATACCCTCTCCACCGGGGTGGGGGGTTGTGGACCACTCCGGACGCCTCGACTCTCTGGTTCCTGGCGTCCAAGCGAGACTTTTAACTCGCAAGGTCAGTCTCTCCACTGGGACTCCGTCGCGGCCGACCCAGCGCGGAGCTCTGGTCTGCACGCGCTCGTAGGCAGAAACCGGGGTGACCACTGGATCTCAACATCCAGCCCGTCGCCCGGCCCCGCATACTTACCTGAATGTGTCGCGGCCGACCAAGCGCAATGCAATGGTCTGCGCGCGCTCGTAGGCCGGCTGGGGTGACCACTAGTGTCGCCCAGTCCGGCGTTTTTGCTTGAAGATCTCACAGGAAAAAAACACTGGAGAAAAACTACCTAAAAAATATTTTCTCTAAAGAAAAAATCTTGCCAGGACCAAAAAGATCCCAGCAAGGAACTTAGGTCCTTACTCCTGACTAGACAGAAAAAAACTGATTCCCTGTAGCAGAGAGAGGGAGGATATACCCTCAGGGACTGCCCCTAAGGTGGAGCCAGAACGTTTTGTCTTTCTGCCTAGTCCTACTCCTGCGGAGACAACATAACCCAGCTCTTGAGAATCAAGAAGACTACGTCTGTCAATGAGCGATAGAGAAACCCCCCTCTGCTGCCAATGTATGACATATGTTAGTGGTAGTACAAGTTTTAAATGGAAATTTTATACTTCCAAGTCTAAAGGAGAAACTGCACTCAGAGAAAGTAAGTGAAGCAGCAGGCACATGGATATAAAATGTACAGGAAACAAATCATTAGTACATCCCTAAGCAAACATTTTTTTACAGAAGTCCATATCGAAAATGGCAGAAACAAGTGACAGGCCCAAGGTTATAAATGAAATATTCATCAGATAGCGCTTCATAAATAGCAACACTACAGTGATCCCCCACCTTATATTTAATAAAACACACCTACCAGATCGAATGGACTCCTTTTACCAGAGAAGAGAGTCAAAATTCACTTGTGCATCTGTATGGTCCCCACCTGGGAGAATGCACACCTCCTCTAGGTCCAATTGGGCACTCGTGGAAACCTCATCTTTCACCTACTAATACTCGGCCATCAGGCAATGAGAGAACCAAAAGAGCCACATAGAGTAAGTGCCGGTTTACACTGGTGCGATGCGGGAATCCTGCAAATCCACTGCGGGTTCCTGGATCGCACCCACCGAACAGGCAGTTCACACTGCTATATGTGAACTGCTGGGAGTGTCAATACACAGTTAACGACACCCCCAGATTAGTTTGCACATCGCAGCTCAAACTGTCAATTCGAACAGGAATCAAATTGCATAGGTGTGAACTACCATGGAATCGGATTCTGGGGTGGACCAAAAAAAGGGTCCTGCACGATTTTGGTCCAGCTGCGATGCAAATTCAGCCATACAATTTATATGGCTGAATTTGCATCGCACAGACATCGCATGTCATTTGCAGAGCAGTGCAAATCACATGCATCGTCTAACATTGCTATAGTGTGAACCAGCCCTGAAACCACAACTAAAAGTTAATTTAAACTTCACCAAATTACTCACAATGTCAAACTGTATAAGCGCTTAACAAACAAAAGCTGGTCCTGGGACTCAGACAGCCGCTTCCTGGGCAGATTTAACGTTTGGGACGTCATCAGCACTTCAGTTCCAGGAAGCAACCTGTCGGAGTCCCAGGACCGGCTTTCGTCTGTTAAGCGCCTATACATTTTAATATTGTGAGTAATTTGGTGTATTTTTTAAAAAAAATGTAGTCGTACCTTCACACTATGTGGCTCTTTTGGCTCCCTCATTACCTTATGGCCGAGTATTACTAGGTGAAAGACGAGGAACATTATCCCATATGGGGGCCAAACGGATACACAAGCAAATTTTAACTCTTTTCTTTGAGTGCATTTGCGTATTTTATGAACTATAAGGTGGCGGATCACTCTGGTATTGCTATTAATGAAGAGCTATCTGATGAAGAGTGGATGAAGATTTAATTTACTACCTTGGGACTGTCATTTATTTCTACATTTATCTATTTGGACTTATGCATATCATGATTTAACTTCATTATTATTTGATTAGCGCTGCACATTTGATTTACATCTTTTATACTTGCCAACATTTAAAGCAATGAAAACATAAGGGTTTTTTGCGTTCCCTACTTAAAAAAAAAAAAAAAACTTAAAATTTGACCCCACTTCCTGCCTGGTGAAACGGTCATTGTGACAATAATTGAGGGGAAGCTCTCCAATAGGGCCACAAACAGTAAAAGCTCAACAGGAATCCTTCAACGCCATATAAAACAAAGTAAAATTTTGACTGGATGTAAAATTTGTACTTTAAATAAGGCAATTTAAATAATTGAATTAGAGAAACAAAATCACATTCCTTAAGCCATTCATACAAAATAATTTCTTGAGGTTCACAGACTTTCTTCCAACTGTATGTTTCATGTTATTCTCAAGCTTTCTAATATTCTGTTCCAAGCAGAGTTTTGGTATATACAGCTGGCTTTTTGACAATAATGCCAGTGAAGAGCACGGCAGGCTGTCCCTGCTCAGCCTAATATAGTTGATCATAGGACAGTGATTAAATCACAGTGTGACATAACTTTCTCTGTAGGTAGGTGAGCCGTGCATACATTTTTTACCCAAACATAAATTTCAAATGCAAAATTCCGAAGACAAAAACTAGAGTAATCCCAATGTATTAAGTCCAAATCATAACAGAACTATACAACGAAGTAACTGGCTGAACAGCTTTTTTTTTTTTTAGTGCAAAATTTTAAAAAATGTTTCAATATTTGGAAGATTGCTTTCTTGGGAAATGTTACAGAATTTTGACTTATTCTCGAATAAAAGAAACCATTTCTTCTTAAAAGGCGCAGACTCCAATATTGATTTCCTCACAATTATTTGAGTGATCAAAGTTTCGCAAACTTCTCCTCCTATTAAAAGGAAATAAAACAGCTAGGAAACACAGTTGCAGAGATTCGTTCTCCGTACATGTCAAACCTTAACTTGCCAAGGTAAAAAGTTAAAAGTTAAAGCCTTCTGGACTTCCATCCACCTCTTGTTAACGATGACCAGTGTATGCCTTGAACCATGAGGTGACTGAAGCAGCAGCAGAGGAGATCATACCTCCTGCGCTACTGCTGGCTATAGGTTGAGACATCATAGTACTCTGACTGTCCAACATCTCAAGTGGCTGGGAGGGGATATCACAGAATTTGGGGCTTGGCAGGTTCTCCCAGTCCGTACCCAGATCTGTCTCCTCATCACTTATGTGGTCATCTCCGCTCTCATCACTTTCACCGGCTCCGCTTGGATCTACAAATTCCATAGAGTCTTCCAGATCTGCGCTAATTTCAAATGGCCCGGACCTAATGAACAGAGAAAAAGCAAAAAATAGATGTAATTACATAAGACCTGCTACTAGTTCCAGGAAGCCAGTGGGGTCTATATACAGCCAGGCAACTAACATTTTTAGGAGGTTAGCAATGGCAGCCTACATGTTTCCCTCAAGAAGGTGAACTTTTAGGCTGTTTTCTAAAATAATGCAACATAGACATACAACTTTAGACAGAATCAAAATAGATTGGTTTATTCCCAGAGCTGAGCGATTCGTGTCCAGAACAAACATGGCACTATGCACATCTTTTTGTGCATGTAATAATCTGACAATATCAGTAGTTGCTGCAGTGTCCATTGTATTCATGGTGGTGATTTGGTTTAGTCCCCTGCAGCAATCCCTTACGTTAAGTAATGGTCAGTTACACTGCCATGGAAATGAGTCAACTGGTCTGCTAGTTTTCCAGAACTGCCTGCAGAGGAAATGTAGGTACTTCCAGGCTTATTGAATAAACAGTAATAGAGACCTGCAAAGGGTGGTAATCCTAACAACCTATTCGAATTTGACACCGCCTTACTGGATAAACCCTTGGCTGGTTCCTCTCTTTAGCAGCAAGTGCAGATCACCTTGAAAAAGGGAGTACCGAGTCAATCTAAAACGGCATCTCTCTCTTTATATATATATATATATACACACACACACACACAGTAAAGGAAGTGTGTACATCATGTAGATTATTGAATTTTATTTTGTATGTATTGCACACTGCACTAATGTTTTCATTACATTACATGTTTGCATTCTTTTGAGTCCTGATTAGAATTAGCCTGCCTATGTTACGCCCCTTGTTACCATAAAAGTACAATTGTAATAATAATGTGGTACCTATGTAATCGCGTGTATAAAAGCCTTCAATTGTGTCAAACAAAACAGAAGTTATTTTGGGAAAGATGCGGAGTGTATTTTTTTGTGTCTGTTTCCTCCTGCAGTAGTTATTAATTTGGAACCATTAATCAATAGGAAGCTAGGAGTTGCCTATCTATAAAATGTCCAGAACAGATGGCGAGTCTTGCCAAGGAAGGAATTCACAGGTGACCCTGAGAATCCAAAACGAGGAGCTTGAGACGATCTGGGAATTTCTGATAATCAGCCGGCTGAGGTAAGTCTTTTTCTTACATTTGGTTTATCAGACTTCCTTGATCGGTAAGACATTTTTGGAACAAAGGGTACCCATTTTACTCCCCTGAATAGAAATGTATGGATTGGTGGTTATATGTTATGCCGTCAGTCTGCTGCCCATCAGAGTGTTATCGATAAGAAAGGCAAGAATAGTTCTTTTAACAGGTTATATGAAGCACACATCTGCTGTAATAGAAGTTTAGAGGCAAGAGCGTATAGGCACATTTAGAGGAGAAAAAGACTGGCCAGTCCTTATGGGCATTATATTAAGTAAGGGAATGAAAGGCAAGAGACGCTAAAAAATGCCCAGCACAAGAAGAGCAATAGAAAATATATAAACCGAAGGTGCGGGTCTGCTTATACTGAGCCCTAGATAAAACGTTAAAGTGGACAGGGATCCACAATGGGTAACAGGGTTATGAAAAATTCCACAGGGACTAAGAATTATGCAGATTAAACAGCTAGAGGAACAGTTATTTATGTGAGCAGTATGGATGAAGGGTGACAGACAAATCAACATTAGACATAAAGGGAAATTTTGACGTTGAGTTGTGTGATGAATTTAGGGTCAGGCACTACAATTCCTGTATTCCAATACGTGGGAAAAAGCCAAATCAGACAAATGAGTCAAACTGTATAGGAACAACATCATTTTTGGCCCTGGCTCAAAACAAAATACTTTATATGTGGTCAGAGAGGGAACATGGGATGAGCATTATTGCTGTCCGTCTGATCATAGGAGCTAGAGTAAGTTAAGTACAGGATTACAGTACACAGGATGAAAGGAATAACAGAACAAAATAAGAAAAGCAGATTTTAGGGAGGTAAAACTAACTTAAGCAAAGAACAAAGTTAAAAGAAAGTGAGATAATGATATGCATGTGTTGTGTACAAATGGGAAAAATGTAAGCGATTTTAGAGAGATAAATGTGTATGTGTGTGAATGCTGGAACTCTTAGTTCTACATCTTGTGCGTGTCATGTTACCTATGTGCAGATAAGACCCTCTCCCTTTTCTCTTTCTCATAAAAAGAATGTACTGGGATGGGACATAGTGATATCTGGCAAGTTCACCCATGATATGACTACACATACAACAATATGTGCGGGATTAATTAATCTCATGATAAACAATGTGATCACAGTTATTTTGAATGTTTCCCAAACAGGATCGTAAAATGAAGATTAAATTGAGAAAAGTACACAAAGTATAGAACACATTAAAATATCCTTTGTTAGTGGAAACAGTGCATTAAAAAAAATAAAGAGGGAAATTAGGTAAAACATAAGGAGATATATCTGTGGGTATATATTGGAATTAGGGTGTGATATTGAGATTATCACTAGAGTATACATTTCTGATGTGATAATTTAATAATGGTATAAATCTATTTGAACTGATTTAGACAACCTTTTAGTTGGAAATAAAATACAGGTTATTGGGAAAACTTGTAATATGGGGTTACAACTTTATATCCATGATGTGAGAGTAATAGATAACATTTAAAATATACCAGACCAATCACATGAAGTCCAAACACCCTGTTAGGATAGTTGCCACCTGCAGCCAAGTGGTTTTATACTTTTTGAATTCTGTTCTTTCATACACTTTTTATCTATTTTCAATTCCAAAGCAGAACGTGTGTATTGTAAAATTATGTGTTCCTTTTCCTTCTAAGCGCAGTGGTAAACTACTGCATGGTATTGTTCTAATTTATTAAGTTATACAATATATTATTGCCCGGAAAAGGTTGTATTTTTGAAACCTGAAACTGGAGTTATTACACAAACAGCATGATAGAAAAAACAAGCCATTGTAATATATCTCATGCAAGCTGGACCCAATAATGAAGGGTTCACCCAGCTAAAACAGAGTAGAAGTAGCAAGGTGCTACTGGTCAAAGTTAGAGACATTATTTTGATCAATTATTTAGCTTTTAATGGTCCCACATTTTGTGCAACAAATATTGCAAACAGTCAAAACTAAATATTTGTTTAATGAAAGGTTTACAAAATATGAATTTGTATTGTTGTTTATGTACAAATCTTACAATGAAAAGTGCGTACATTTAAATCCAGCCACCTCATTGCCTGTATCGGAGGAGGCTGGAGACAAAGAAAAAGTACACATGTTAAACTAATGAAGTAGGAATCAGCTGCTGTGATCCCAGTGCAGGACACACTCCCTGAAGACCAAGATATTTGATTTTTTTGTAGATTTGATCCCGGTTTTACACCGAGGATGGCAATACCCATACTGAGTATGCAATTATCACCCAAAAGGACGCTCTGTATTCAGTCATTGGATCCTTCTTCCAAAGTTCAACAAGCTTTAGCAATGCCTGTGAGCTATCAAAAGAGTATACATTCATGTAGATAGTAGAAATTTAGAGAGCCTTTGGTTGCATTTGATGGGCCAGAAGTTTGCTTTTACTTTGGCAGGTAAAATCAATCAAACATGCTAAGTTAATTGGTTGGCTGTCTTCAGCCTTCCAGCTTCTTGCTGAGGTAGCCATACTAACATTAAAACTCACATGGATGCAGACCAGGCGACTAAGGATGCTGTATTACAGTCCCGGACACCTTCTGGGTCTGTGAAACTCAGATTCCACCCTAGTTCTGGCCCAGTAGAGCTAGGAATAATATTTTAAACTTTAAGGACACCCGAAAGGGAAGAAAATGTGGTCTACATGGGGCAACTTGTTATGAAACAGGACTTTGGAAAAAAGTGATCATTTATGTCTGCCAGCCACACTTTTCCCTCCAGCTTGACACATGGACCGTGTCATAAGTCAAAGGCAGTTACAGCTATCTTAGTAAAGGAGTGTGGAATAGTGCCAGGGTTCACCACAGTTTTTATAATGACCGTTTCTTGTTTTACCGGTTATCAAAGGTGTTACCAAAATCTGAACATTCCTTCCAGAGATTAGAAAAAGTTATATCCAGATGCCTAAGTCAGGATCTTATGAGTATGCAATTTATCTGTATGGACACGTCTTCTGGATGGCCAGAAGTTTGGTTAGTGGCAAATGCTATTGCAAAGGCCACAGTAAAAGTTTAGTTAAAGTTTTTGCAGAATCAGTTTAGAAGTGTAGAGTCCCAGAAGCTAGAGACAGTAACAGAGGAGCTATTTTTATGGGAGAGTCCTTACAAAAAGTATTGAGGTTTTATTTTACACCTCTTACCATCTACAACGTAGTGGAAAAAGTAGAGTAGAAACCAGACCTCTATTGCCTGAATGTCTTCATATATTTTTTTTATTAAGCCTGTAAGGGGATATTGGACTCTCTCCCTATGAGATTTGGTTAGGAAGTTTGTTGCTCACTTGCATATATTTGTCTCAGCAGCTGAAGGCCTCCACTCAGATCCCCTAGACAATGTTGCTGATCTTTTAAGATTTTGACAAACTCACTTATTTGTTTTCTCCACAATTCCAGATCCTAAAAGTTTGGAAGGATCTCAAACTAAAGCCAGGTGACTTGTGGATTGTTATGAGAGATTTATATATAAGGAAATGTGTGGAGACACAATACCGCGTCTATTTCACGTACAGTTTACAAAACTTGAAGGAAAAGTCACCTGGAACCACACCAGACACTGCAAAAATGACTACATGAATGTATCTTTATGTTTTGTTTGTTTACCTTTTGGAATCACAGTTTGGGGTACTATTTTTACAAATGCTTTAATTGTAAGGAATATATATATATATATATATATATATATATATATATATATATAATGTGATTTGAAAAGTAGTTCAGTCATGTTGAAGTCATATTTTCTTCTATACGTCTTCCATTTTATGTAGAATTGTCTGTGTTTACCTATGCTAATAAGTCAGCATGTTCACAATTAAGCCAGAAGGCCATTCTGGCCACAGAAGTGTACAGCCAATTACTCTGTAAATATTTTTTATCAATTTTTTTAACAATGAAAAAAGTATTTTGTAAGAAAAAACCTGCTCTTTGATATTATATTCTCCACAATGGAGTTTGCCTCTTTGGCCAGGAATACCTCCACCTAAGCGTGTGGAGGTTCCAGGTTGAAAGGTAGATAGCAGGTATGGTTAGTGAATATTGATCAAAAGAGGGGAGATTGTAGAGGTAATTTTTTACATCCTGTATATTATTGTATTCTATTTTGTATGTATTGCACACTGCATATTACTCATTGTGCACACGGCACTAAATTTTTTCATTACATGTTTGCATTCTTTCGAGTCCTGATTAGAATTAGCCTGCCTATGTTATGCCCCTTACCATAAAAGTACAATTGTAATATTAATGTGATACCTACGTAATCATGTGTATAAAAGCTTTCAATTCAGTCAAATAAAACAGAACCCATTTTCTGAAAGATGCACAGTTTATCTTTTTGTGTCTGTTCCCTACTGCAGTAGCTATTAATTTGAAAAAACACTAATCAATATGAGCATAGGGGTTGCCCATCTATAAAATGTCCACTATATTACCAAAAGTATTGGGACACCTGCCTTCACATGCACATGAATCTTAATGGTTTCCAAGTCTTAGTCCGTAGAGTTCAATATTGAGTTGGCCCACCCTTTGTAGCTATAACAGCTTCAACTCTTCTTCGAAGGCTGTCCACAGAGTTTAGGAGTGTGTCCATGGGAATGTCTGAACATTCTTCCAGAAGCACGTTTGTGAGGTCAGGCACTGATGTTGGACGAGAAGGCCTGTCTCGCAGTCTCTGCTCTATCTAATTCATCAGTTTTTGTTTAGAGGCAGCTAAATGCAGCAGCACTGTGCTACGGCCGCATATAACCCTGGCCGATTAGCTTCTGTTAGAGACTCTGCAGAAGTGCACACAGTCTGCATCCAGGGTTGGTCAGATGCTCCATTTACCTGTAACTACAAGGATAGAACACCTTTGGGGTGAATTGGAGAGAAGACCTGGCTCGCAGTCTCACTCGAACATCAGTGCCTGACCTCACAAATGCACTTCTGGAAGAATGGTCAAACATTCCCATAGACACACTCCTAAACCTTGTGGACAGCCTTCCCAGAAGAGTTGAAGCTGGTATAACTGCAAAGGATGGGCTAACTCAATACTGAACCCTACAGACTAAGACTGGGATGCCATTAAAGCTTGTGTGTACGTATCAAGGCCCAATACTTTTGGTAATACAGTATATATATATTTTTCTTTTTGACAGTAAGAAGCTCTGTCACTGTGAGAATGTAGGAAAATGTGACACAGGATTCACATTTAGGGTTAATGAGGCATTCCTGACTATTATAGTGTTGCTAGACACCTGCAACCTGGCTGAGTACACAGGTGTGCAAGGTCAATTATATACTCAGGTCTGAGGGTAGCTCACGGCTCCAAATTTGGAGAAAGCTCCCAGTGGGGGAGTCGGAAGTGCTCATCAAGGGGTCAGAGTACCCAGCCATAAGCCAAGAGACAAAAGGATCTCTGTTCCAGGAGTCAGGTAGGCTCCCTCTGGAGTGTCAGGAGATGCCTAATCCAAAAGCCAGGTGGTGGGCCGTGCAGCAGGGCGCAGCCTTTTTCAACCGGGAACAGCCTTTTTCAACCGGGATGCCTTCAGGTGGCATCAGGGATGCTTGGTAAAAAGCCTAGAAACTGCCCAAAAATTGTATACAAGTCAGCAGGTGGATCAAGCCATCCCTATTTATTACATAAAGCCACAGGTTTAACTGCGTACCATTACAACCTTCTAGCCGCCAGTGTCCTAACAACCAGGTTCCTCCCCTGCCCCTCTCCATCAGCACTGAGGTCACATTAGCTCAGTGAGGGAGAGAAACAGAGAGAAGAGAAACCTTGGAATACTAGTCAGTACCAGTGTGCAAAGGTGTTTGCTTTTGAAGAATAAATCACTGCTAATGTTGAGTATCTTATGCATATGCGTGTTGCTGCATTATGTAAAACTATTAATTTAGTTTTTTTTAATTTTAGAATGGGGTGCCTCCAGATTGTATAGAACTGTAAAGGGTGCCTTGGCTGAAAAAAAGTTGAGAAACACTGGGCTAGAGAGCCAAGTATTCCAGGAGAACTGGACAACACAGTCAGAGACTGGTAGTAGGTACTGCAGTTGAAACAGAGAGAGCTTATGAGCCAGGTGGCTCTGCATTTTCCAGTGTTCATATTCTGCTAAAGGTGGAGAAGATCACCTGTGTGGGAAACCTTATGTTGGACTGTTGATTTGCTTTTTGCCATATTAATGAAAAATTGGGCTACTAAAACCTTAAAATTAGTTTGTTTCTACCGTGGACTCACTGTATAAAACACATCTACCACGAGAGCAACAATTTTCAAAATGAGGAACAGAAAAAGAAAACCCTTTAATCTCACCTTCCCAGGTTTTCACTATCTGGACTGACCAAGTACATGAGGTTCCTGAGTGTATGTAGTGGGTGCAGGAGGTCCAAGTCCACATGCTACGGAGAGATAAGAGTCAAATCAGTGAACAATGGTAAAACATATTACACACAAACAGTAGTGAAAGTTTTAAATGATATCCCGACACAGTCCATAATATAGTCATATCTGCCCAGGAAATTCCCCTGATATACAAGTACTGGGCTAAAAGGCTGGCTGTGAATATAACTGGGAGAGGTAGGAGAAACATTTTGAATACATTTTAATCAAACTACTTTTTTTGGTCAACTTTGCTCAATTTTTTAAAACTTTTAAAAAAAAGGTTTTATACATTTTAAAACATCAAAAAAATCTTTCCTAAACAAGTGTTTGTGACAAAAGTGCCTCTGAGACAATTAAAGAGCTAACCATTCTGGCAAATTTCAGCATCTCCTGCTTGCTTGTTAGTGGCCTGTGTGTGACTGACTAAGCCAGATGAAACACTCTCTGGGAGGTTAGAGAAAGGAGAGAGCGTCGTCCTCTACCACTCACTAAGAGGGAAAGGGGAAGTTTCCTCTTCCATGACCCACTCTACAGCCCATATGAGGGTAGGGGGAGTGTTCATCTTTATAACCCACTCTGCATCCTGTGAAAGATATGTAAATCTAAAAAAACCCTCTACAGTCCCTTTATGGCGTCTATCACTTTGTATCTGTGAGCAGCTCATTTTCTTTTAAATGTTGGTACATAGGACCTGCCCATACCTACAGCAGTTCTCTGGCATCACCCACTCACATCTGCTACTGCTGAATGCCAACTCATTCTTAGCCCCCGTTCACACTGGGGCGACCTGTGAGGCGACCTGGTCGCCTCACAGGTCGCCTCCCATAGAGAAGCTGCGGACCCGTTCTGATAGGAGCGACACAAGTCGCTCCGACTCAGAAAAAGGGTCCGGAGCTTCTTTGGGGCGACCAGGAGGTGACCGCCATAGACTTCAATGTTACGAAGTCCGTGGCGGCCGCTCCGAGGTAGCGGCGCGCTGCTCGCACCGCGACCTCGGAGGTCGCAGTGCGAAGTAGCGTCGCCCCAGTGTGAATGGGGGCTTAAAGTGATCGTAAAGTCTCTTTATTTATTTTTTAAATAACAAATATGTTATACTTACCTGCTCTGTGTAGTTGGTTTGGCAAAGAGTGGCTCGGATCCTTCTCTTCTCGGGTCCCTTCTTGGCTCTCCTAGCCCCTCCCTCCTGTTGAGCGCCCCCACAGCAAGCAGCTTGCTATGGGGGCACCCGAGCAGAGTCACAGCTCTCTGTGTCCATTCAGACATGGAGCCGCGATCCGGCTCCACCCCCCATCTCTCCTGATTGGCTAAAAGATTTTGATTAACAGGAGCGGGAGTTAGTCGTGCTGTGCTGCGGTCTCAGCCAATGAGGTGGGCAGCTTAGAAACTCCTACAACATTGCTGGATAGAGATGGGGCTCAGGTATTAGGGGGGCTTTAGCACACAGGTTTTTTTATCTTGATGCAAAGATTGCATTAAGATAATAAAAATCTTCTGCCTTAATAATCCCTTTAAGGAGCAACATTCTGGCACTTCCTTGTAGTGACTGAGCTTGCTTGCCTGCCCGCCTCCTCAAACCTCACATGCATTTCCCCATTGAGAAAGGATTCATTGCACTGTCTATGAACAGGTCTCAATTTCTCAGTGCAGTGCATGTTCTCTCGCATCATTCCTGCTTGTGTGATTGGCTCACTGATTTTTCCAGGGGTCTGCACTAAGATACAAGTCAGATTTTCAGAATCCTCTGCAACAAAAATCTCATTCTTGGTGAGAAACTCCCAAAGGGTTAAGCACATCTGAAGAAGAGGTTCATACCCTGTATTTACCTTATTAGAACACTGCAAGTGCATCAGCTAATTAATCGTAAAAAAGTCACTCCCATACAGATTGGCCCTGCAGGCAACAACCAGCTTTTTCTTCAGAGTAGAAACAGGCAGGACTCTGCCACAAAGTTTAACTTGCCGACCACAGATAAACTGCAGAAGGCTGGCTCCGCTGCACAAACAGCCGTACCTGTACGGCGGTTCGCGGGTGCCCGCCCGCCCGCCCCCATTAGGCAGTGGAGAAGCCGATCCACGGGGCCATCGGCCGCGATTGCCACCGGGCACCCACGATCGCTCCCTATTTAGAGAGAAGTTGTTCTCTCTGGAATGAACACAGAGCGCCTGTGCGCCTCCTATTAAGGATCACAGGTCTCTGTCGATTCCAAAAGTCACTCCCCATACAATCACAAAACACTACCCTAGGCTCACACCTAACCCTTTGATCACCCTTGGGTTAACCCCTTCCCTGCCAGTGTCAATATTACAGTACCAGTGCATAATTTTAGCACCGATTACTGTAATGTCACTGGTACCCCCAAAAGTGTCAAAAATGTCAGTTAGGGGTCCGATCTGTCTGCCGCAATGTAGCAGTCCCCCTAAAAAACGCAGATCGCCACCATTACTAGTAAAATAAAAAAAATAAAATAAAAAATAAATAAATCTTTCCCCTAGTTTGTAGACGTGATTTGCGCAAACCAATCAAAATACACTTATTGGGATTTTTCTACCAAAAATATGTAGCAGAATACAAATTGGCCTAAAAGGATGAAAAATTTTGATTTAAAATTTTTTTTTGGGAATGTTATATAGCAGAAAGTGAAAAAAAAAAATGTTTTTTAGAATGGTTGCTCTTTTGTTTATAGTGCAATTAATAAAAAAAAAAAAAAGAAAAAAATCGCACAGGTGACCAAATACCACCAAAAGGAAGCTCTATTTGTGGGGAAAAAAGGACATCAATTTTAATTTAGGTACAGCATTGCACAACTATGCAATTGTCTGTTAAAGTAACAGTGCCGAATCGAAAAAAATGGCCTGGTCATTAAGGGGACAAATCCTTCTGGTCCAGAAGTGGTTAAAATCCCTGCAATTTACACTGATCACCCAGAGGGGACTTTTTATTCTTAACAAAAGTGGAGTTACTCTTTAATGTTTTGGAGCTTGTTTTAGTTTGTGTGTGTGTGTGTGTCGAATTGTGGTAAAGAAGAAGCCGTTACTGGTTTATAGGAAAGGGAGGTCTTCCAGTATTCTTGGCATTATCTATCCTATGGGAAGGGAGAAACCCTACAGCCTTGCTGCTTGTACTAAAAGCCAGGTTCAGGAAGCCCTTGGCAAGCATTATGAATGCATGGCAGTGCTCCAGTCAACACTTGTGTACAGGGCTTAAAGTGACTATTAATAGGCTCTTTGTCGCAAGCAAAAAATTCACACCCTTTTACACAGAAAAACAACCATATAAACTACTCATTCGCAACATTTTTCTTCCTATGCAAAGTATGACTATATTGCAGTTCATTTTAGCTTATCATGCCAGTCATTTTACAGTGCAGTCCGCATGACGTAGTATGCAGCATTTTCAGTATGTTTACCTATTCTGTCTATTGACAGGCCTCATGGCATATAGGACATGATGTCACATGGGCTTGTGATTGACACCACAAGTGGCCATTTCAACACACTTGTGCAGGCATGGGCCATGGTTCAGAAGCCATCAGGAAATGTGCTCCTAGAAATGCAATGTAGCCATCACTGTGTACATGTAGACACAAAGGGGCTGCATGAGATCATAAGCACGGATGCAAAAAATCATGAAAAACTGGTAAGAGCAGAAATGTTATTTAAAAAGTGGTAGTAAAGTCTTAGTTTTTAACTTGTACCTACAGGCAAGCCTAAAAGAAGGCTTACCTGAAGGTGCAGTGAATAGCTCCTAAACTTACACGGTTTAGGAGATTTTCACACTGCATGCAGCCTGTGTGAGAGAGTGACGTCATCACGGCTGAGCCAATTAGGAGCCTGGAGCACTCGAACCCGGAAGGAAGACTGGGTGAAGATGGAAGCCCTGTCAGCCGTGATAGTGCGCCGTTGGTGGGCTTCGTTCGAAGGTAAGTATTTAATTATGTGCTAGTATTCAATGCCATTGTCTTTTAGGGTTTTTTTTGTTTTACTTTTTACTATTGCTATAAAGGGTAACTCCACCTTCATGGGAAAAAATTAGCAAATTAAAAAAATATATATAGTGCATACAATTGTGTATGCAGTCCTATATGTAATTGAATGTTACTAAAAATAACATTTCTTTTTCAATCTGCAGAGCTGTAATTTTCTGTAAAATGCAAGATGGCACTCTGGAGGCGTTCTGTACACAGACGGTATACAGAAGTTCTCTAGAAATGCAATTTTCTGCTTGTGTGATTGGCTTAATGATTTTCCCAGAAGTCTGCACTAAGATACAAATCAGATTTTAAACATCCCCTGCAGTAAAAATGTCATTTTTGGTGAAACATTCTCAAAGGGAAATCACATCCAAAAGGGATGCCACTCCTCGCCCTGCAGGTGCAGCAGCTGATTGAGATTTATAAAACCACTCCCATACAGATTCACTTTCCACATGGACACAAACAGTTATTTCTTCAGCACAAAAAGTTTGTTAAAATCCCTACAATGTACTATTGATCACCCAGAGGGCAATTCTTAAATTCCAACAAAAGTCGACTTACTGAAAATTGCAATTATGTAGGATATGCAGTAGTTTAAAAAAAAAAAACAATGTCATTCAGCTAGGGCTTACATCTACTTTAAAAAACATGCCAAAAGGGAGCTGGTTGTTTGTAAGGGGGCTCATCGAGCGTGATACTTATGCAAAAGGAGGTCACAATGATACATAAAGGTTGTCTGACAGCTAAAAGGTTATAACACTGATACATACCTGAGAAAAACACAGATATAAGATGTTAGAATTCAGTTTGTTCACTGCCCGGTTAAACTTCCACCTGCTCAAATTTTCTCCACAAAACTCACTAAAAATTGAACACATATGATGTAATCAGTCGATTGGAGAAAAACTACATATGAGTCAACTCCGAGGGCTAGAATAATAAATAGCAAACAAAACGATTACAGGAAATTTTGTGTTTAAACATTACTAAACTACATTTTGAAGTAAATCAGAAAAATAGAAGACAAAAAAAGGTAGATTAAATAAATATCATCCCATTTACTTTTAGTGCAGGGGCCATTTTAGGATTGCAGACATCCCCAGCACTGCAGGGGTTAAGATCAGCAGTTGTAAAGCATTGGCCTTGCTTTCCCTCCCCTTTATCATTTCTCGCCCATTCACAGATCTCGTTGTTTTCTTTCCCAGTTTGCAAAGTGATCTGTGAATGGAGGACGGCAGATAAATGTCAGGAACTACCTTTTACAACCACAGATCGCTTTGCATTCTGGGAAAAATTTAGTCAATGGGCTAAAAAAGAGGAAGGACAGGGCAGTTGGCACTGATGCTTAGCAGGTAGAGTTAGCCATCTGTTTCTGTAAATGGCTACCGTTTATCTGCATGTCTAGATCCTCCAAATGCTAACCCGGGTACCAGGAAACATCTCTGATAGCAAGGCTGCAGACAACATTTTTAAGGAGATTATGAAGACTTCATATGGACATTATTGCATGTGGCCTTATAACTCTGAGAGGATCCACATTGTGAAGTGCAAATCATACTTGCCTATTATACAGCTTTCTGGGAAGGTTGACGTTTAAGATGTGTGACAGAGTGTTGACCAGCTGGGTTGCATAGCATAAGGCAGCACTGATTGTGTATGCAGGATTATTGTGTTCCATTTCTGAGGGAAAAAATAAAAACCCAACACAGTCATCTTCTATATACAGCACAAGAACTGCAAACAAGCAAGATCAATTAGTAACTGCTTATTCCACCCAGAACAAATTGCACGGATGCTAAACTAATGGTGGCCCATATACATATACTATATGAAAATCAGCGGAAATTCAGTAATTTGGACAATTCGTTTGTTTTGCGACACAAATTGGTAATCGGTTGTGGCATTTTTAAGCCAAAAATAAAAAATAAAAAAAATGGACAGGTTTGGAAATTTTCTGCCGAACGAACAATAAATTGAAAGGTAATGTGTTTCTCGTCCAAACTGTTTGCACTAGGTATATGTAAAAAAAAAAAAAACTGATTCATTTATGTCCATTGAACAATTTATTGGTCATTACATGATGGCACTATCATCTGCTCTCACGGCCGAGTGTTCGTTTTTCGAAAATGAGTTGGAACAATTTTCCGTATAGTATATGCACTAGTGTAGTGCATTAATCAGTAAACATATACTAACTGAATATAAGGAGACCACGTATGGCCAGGGCCTACCTTCCTGCTCAGATATGCTAGGCAGGAAGGCAGCCTTCTTGTCAAATGACCCTGTTCTGTACATAATATTTTGTTGGTGCAAAAGATGTGTAGAAAAGAAATGCAAGGCCTGTAGGAAGGAGCAGTGCATATACCATAAGACATCAAGGTCCATATTTTCAGTCCAAGCTCCTGGGCCATTGACAAGATGAAGGATGCCACTAACAACAGAGGTTTAGCTAGCAGGGTAGCCATGTACAGAAAATGCCAAAGCCAATCAGTGGGTAGCACTGAAAAGGTTAATGTGTTTCTCGTCCAAACTGTTTACACTAAATGTGAAAAAACAAACAAAAAAACTGATTCATTTATGTCCATTGAGCGATTTATCAGTCATTACATAATGGCAATATCGTTTGCTCTCACAGCCGAGTGTTCGTTTTTCGAAAAGGAGGTGGAACGATTTTTTGTATAGTGTATGGCCAGCATTAGTTTAAGGTGCAACACGTAACATGTTCAGCATCTGCCTCTTCTCCCCCCGAACCCTCCCCTCCCACCCTGTGACACAGCCGTGTCATTCACACAGTTCTGTGAATGAATTAAAGAACTACAACTACGTCTTTATTGACAGCCGACTGCTTGTTGTACTTCATGAACTAATGGTCTGGTAGCTCACGGATCTTCCTGTCATTCAGTAACTGCTTGCCCTATCTGAGATAAAGACAGACAGCTACACAGACGGTCTGCAGAAGCCTGACACTGCACCCGCAATCTGCTAATCGTGGGTGCAATGCTTTACAGGCTAAAAAGAAAAAAATTAAACATTGTATAAATAGTAAAATGTACATAATTTTACCTGCAAAAAAATGTGCATTTATTTAAAAAGGTGAATCCTTTTATGGACTGTAAATACAAAATTGTCACTCTAAGTACAATACAATGCTGTTTTTCTAATTACTTTGATATGGAAAGAATAAAATGGCTTTAGGAGTTGGGGGTACCCTTCCATGTTGGTACACAAAGCTAAGTTTTCTAGAACAACAGAAACCCATTAAAGGATGTGATCTATGATGCCTGCAAGGACCTGCAGGAGATATGGAGATACACATTTTGAAACAATGTTAAAGTAGAACTATAGCCAAAACTCCACCCCCATTTTAAATAGAGCAAGTGAGGGTTATACAGGGAGTGCAGAATTATTAGGCAAATGAGTATTTTGACCACATCATCCTCTTTATGCATGTTGTCTTACTCCAAGCTGTATAGGCTCGAAAGCCTACTACCAATTAAGCATATTAGGTGATGTGCATCTCTGTAATGAGAAGGGGTGTGGTCTAATGACATCAACACCCTATATCAGATGTGCAAAATTATTAGGCAACTTCCTTTCCTTGGGCAAAATGGGTCAAAAGAAGGACTTGACAGGCTCAGAAAAGTCAAAAATAGTGAGATATCTTGCAGAGGGATGCAGCACTCTTAAAATTGCAAAGCTTCTGAAGCGTAATCATCGAACAATCAAGCATTTCATTCAAAATAATCAACAGGGTCGCAAGAAGCGTGTGGAAAAACCAAGGCGCAAAATAACAGCCCTTGAACTGAGAAAAGTCAAGCGTGCAGCTGCCAAGATGCCACTTGCCACCAGTTTGGCCATATTTCAGAGCTGCAACATCACTGGAGTGCCCAAAAGCACAAGGTGTGCAATACTCAGAGACATGGCCAAGGTAAGAAAGGCTGAAATACGACCACCACTGAACAAGACACACAAGCTAAAAACGTCAAGACTGGGCCAAGAAATATCTCAAGACTGATTTTTCAAAGGTTTTATGGACTGATGAAATGAGAGTGAGGCTTGATGGGCCAGATGGATGGGCCCGTGGCTGGATTGGTAAAGGGCAGAGAGCTCCAGTCCGACTCAGACGCCAGCAAGGTGGAGGTGGAGTACTGGTTTGGGCTGGTATCAAAGATGAGCTTGTGGGGCCTTTTCGGGTTGAGGATGGAGTCAAGCTCAACTCCCAGTCCTACTGCCAGTTTCTGGAAGACACCTTCTTCAAGCAGTGGTACAGGAAGAAGTCTGCATCCTTCAAGAAAAGCATGATTTTCATGCAGGACAATGCTCCATCACACGCGTCCAAGTACTCCACAGCGTGGCTGGCAAGAAAGGGTATAAAAGAAGAAAAGCTAATGACATGGCCTCCTTGTTCACCTGATCTGAACCCCATTGAGAACCAGTGGTCCATCGTCAAATGTGAGATTTACAAGGAGGGAAAACAGTACACCTCTCTGAACAGTGTCTGGGAGGCTGTGGTTGCTGCTGCATGCAATGTTGATGGTGAACAGATCAAAACACTGACAGAATCCATGGATGGCAGGCTTTTGAGTGTCCTTGCAAAGAAAGGTGGCTATATTGGTCACTGATTTGTTTTTGTTTTGTTTTTGAATGTCAGAAATGTATATTTGTGAATGTTGAGATGTTATATTGGTTTCACTGGTAAAAATAAATAATTGAAATGGGTATACTGTATATTTGATTTTTGTTAAGTTGCCTAATAATTATGCACAGTAATAGTTACCTGCACACACAGATATCCCTCTAAAATAGCTAAAACTAAAAACAAACTAAAGACTACTTCCAAAAATAGTCAGCTTTGATACTAATGAGTTTTTTGGGTTCATTGAGAACATGGTTGTTTTTCAATAATAAAATTAATCCTCAAAAATACTCATTTGCCTAATAATTCTGCACTCCCTGTAGCTCCTGTCAGGTTTTTTTCGTTTTTGGTGTCCCATTGCAGAGAATTCTCTTCACTTCTTGTCCCTGCAAATTGGATTTTTGTACTTAACATAAAATCCATTTCTCTGAGTTCATCGACGGACACAGCACTCCATAAATCATAACTAGTGGGTTATATCGCCTCCTCCAGGAGTAGAACTAGGCAGAACAAAAAACACCTGGCTACGCCCATGGGTCATCCTCAGCTTGGTATATAACCCCTCTCTCTGCTCTAGGTAATCAGTTTAGTAGCAAGCAGTATTAGAAATATCAGAACTCCATACAGGGGTGGGTGCTGTGTCTATCAAATTCAGAGAAATAGATTTTATGGTAAGCACAAAAATCACATTTTCTCTTTCGTTCATCGATGGACACAGCGCTCCGTAAATTATAGCTACTGGGACTTCCAAAAGCAGTGCCAAAAGGAAAAATGAGGGGCGGGGAAAATAATAACCCAAGGCTAAACATAACAGCCCTTAACCAGGACACAGGAGCCCCATCTCAAAAATAAAAGTTAAAAAAAAAAAAAAAAAAACAGCCCTTCTAGAAACAGCAGCCTGCAAAACTTTGCGGCCAAAAGAAGCATCTGCAGATGCCAAAGTATCTATCTCATAGAATTTTGTGAAGGTATGCACCGACGACCATGTGGCTACCTTGCAAACTTGTGATATTTGTGCCTGATGACGGAAGGCCCAAAAAGCACTCAGCGCCCGAGTAGAATGCACCGTGACAGGGAAAGGTGGAACCTGACCTTTAATAGAATAGGCCAGAGTCATCGTCTGCCTGATCCATCTGGAGATGGTAGCCGAAGCAGCCAGCCCTTTCCTTGGTCCGTCCGTAAACCACAAAAAGTCTGACCTCCGAAAAGGACTCAGTAGCTGCCAGATACACCGGAATCGCACAAACCAAATCCAAGGTATGCAAAGCAAAGTCCCTGGGATGAGCCAGCTTGGGACACAAGGAAGGCAACACAATGCCCTCATTCAAATGGAAGTCAGAGAAAACTTTGGGCAGGAATGATGGACAAGGACGAAGAACCACTTTATCCCTATGGACCACTAAAGTGGGACTGCGACAGTATAATGCCGCCAATTCTGATACCCTGCGGGCCGAGGTAATAGCCACCAAGAGGGTCGCCTCCTGGGATAGCGTTGGCAAGGGAATCTCCAGAATATTCTCAAATGGAGGTTTCTGGAGAACCGAAATTACTAAAATGTAAATCCCATGGCGGCAAAAGAGAACGTACAGGTGGAGCCATGCGTCGAACCCCCTGAATGTCGGTACGAACTAAAGAGCGCGTGGCTAGGGGTCACTGAAAGAAAATTGCCAGGGCAGACACCTGGCCCTTGATGGTACTCAAGGCCAACTTCTGATCAACTGCCTTTTGAAGGCACAGAAAAGGATCGAAGATGAGCGCCAATCCACTCATACCAAGAAATCAGCGCTTTCCACGTACGATGGTATATCTTGCTGAAAGACGACTTTCTCGCCTTCAGCATAGTAGGGATCACTGATCCAGACAGACCTCTATCCCTCAGTACCTGGCTTTCAATAACCAAGACATTAAAACCAGCGACTCTGAAGCAGGATGGTAGATCAGCCCTTGCGACAACTGGTCTTCTCTGAGAGGAAGCCCCCAAGGGACATTTATGGCCACCAGACAGATTGGAAGATCCTCACCCTTGATTCCTTGCAGGAATTGCAGAAGAAGCCTGAGCCAAGGATGATACTGGCCTTACCATGGCCCTTGGACGCCTGCGGCGTCTGCTAGAGGAACCCGTGATCTCGCCACGAACCTTAGTATCCTCCTGTGGAGCCAAACCTGCTAAAGAAGCTGCATGTAGGACTGTGCAAACAGGACTGTCTTGAAGCTGGATACCACCAGACTCAGAACCTGTATGCAAAATGGGAGAGAGAACGATCTGTGTGACAGCAGCCGGTGAATCACGGCCTGTGGTTTCCTGAAGTTTGTCCAGAGGAAGGACCACCCCTAAGTCGCAGTCAACCTTGCGCATAGCTGTGATCTGCACGCATTTGCTGGCTGGGCTGGGGGCACCATTGGATCTAGATTATCCAGCCCCTCCCCCAGCCCGGCAGTTGACTGTAGATCTCCTGAGAGAAAAAACAAAAAAGAAGATGTAAGGAAGGAGAAAAAAATTGCTAAGACCAGGGATCTCCCAGCTGGGAGACTAGGTCCTTAAGCCTCGTACACACGCAACGATTGTTGGCCGTGAATTTTCGGCCAACGTCCGATCGGCCGATTGTCGGCTTGTTAGTATGATGCTTCCGACAACCGACTGACTTTTCGGTCGAAAATCTGGTGTGCATGCTATAAAATTTTTGTTGGCCGTCACCAGAACGGCCGATTGTTCTTCAGTCAGTACAGATTTCGGCAGACAAAAATGTGATGAGCAAGACTGGGCATGCTCAGAGAAGAAAAAACACACGAAAAGTAGACCAGAACATGACATCACTTCTGCAGTTGGTTGTTGTTGGCCGAAAAAATTTGTGTGCAGTCTAGAGCACATTTCAACCAACACAACAACACTGGACAAAAGACGGCCGATCGGTCGGCCAACAATCGGTGCGTGTGTACGAGGCTTTACTCTTGACTAGACAGATTAAAACTGATTACCTAGAGCAGAGAGGGGGGGTTTATATACCAAGCTGAGGACAGCCCATGGGCGTAGCCAGGTGTTTTTTGTTCTGCCTGGTCCTACTCCTGGAGGAGGCAATAAAACCCAGTAGTTAAAATTTATGGAGCACTGTGTCCGTCGATGAACGAAAGAGAAAATGGAATTCCTTGGGGACTCCCAGGTCACCAGAACTAGTATCCCCATTGAAAGATTTCCCCTCTAATTCTTTTCTGGGGACAACAAAACACAACATGGATGGATCAGAATGTTCTAAGAAATTGAATTTATTATAAAATTGTTTAGAGCAGGGGTTAGGTCACATTCTATACCTAGATGCACTCATTCTACTAGAAACACACCATCTAAGCCTATCATATAGACCTGAAAAATCATGCAACAGAGTAAAGGGCAGCATATAATTACCAGGTCCCTGCGCACTCCTCTTCTCCTCCACCCAGTTGTAATAAGCGGAGTAATCCCCATTGTTGGGTAGGGTGATCCAAGGTCCAGCAATGCTAATGCTGGTATCTCCATTGTGATCATCACACACCCATCTGCCAGAAAGGTAGGTGGTCCTCCTAGCTTCTGCCAGCTTGCTCACAGTGCTAGAGGTCATTGCATTGTCATTCTCAAATGACACATCTGCAGGATCCCTAAGAATAGAGATTGGCAAAGTTACTGTGCTATATATGGAAAATTCTACAAAGAGCAATTTACAAACCATGGCAACCCTTGAAACCAATCATTTATAAAATTATTTCACCTGGATAGATTAAATGTAAAATCAGAGGACTGCTATACAGAAGTGCACCTTGCACATCTTCGTTGCTCTTTCCTACAAGCCACTAAGCCCTAGTTCCCACTGCCATGACAAAGCCGTATGAAAAGTGGCACCCAATTAATGGCAATGAAACCCTTCTAAATCAGTTGCTTCGACTTGGAAAAATGTTCAGGCACTACTTTGAGGCGACTTCAACACGACTTGCATTGACGTTTGTTAAAGTGGTTCTAAAGGCAGAAGGTTTTTTTTTTTATCTTAATGCATCCTAAGCATTAAGATAAAAAAAACCTTCTGTTAACAGCAGCCCACCTCAGTCCCCCTAATACCTACCTGAGTGCCATCTTGATCCAGCGATGTTGCACGAGAGACTCGGCTGTCCGGGACTCTTCCTTCTCAATGGTTGAGACAACAGCGGGCACCATTGGCTCCTGCTTCTGTCAAAGTCAGTGAGCCAATGAGGAGAGAGGGTGGGGCCGTGGCTACATGTCTAAATAGACACACAGAGCAGTGGCTCAGTTCGGGTGCCCCCATAGCAAGCTGCTTGCTGTGGGGGCACTCAGCAGGAGGGAGGGGCCAGGCGCGCCATAGAGGGACCCGAGAAGAGGAGGATCTGGGCTGCTCTGCGTAAAACCAACGACACAGAGCAGGTAAGTAGAACAGGTTTGTTATTTTTAAACAAAAAAAAAAAAACAAGACTTTAGAATCCATTTAAAGAAGTCGCATTTAAACTGCGATGAAGCCGCACTGGTGTGAACCGGCACTTAGTAAATCACATTTCCATCAGTGAGGATTATGTAGACAATGATCAATATACACCTTGCACACACCAGTTCAGGGATTCCTAGGGCAACTAGAGCTCGTTTATCTCTAGACAGTTTCAGTTCTCACGCTAACCAAAACTGCTGTCTCTATACCCATCATTCCACTGAGCACTTGTGTGTACTTATCCAGATTTCTATGGATATAAGTAGTGATAATGCCATCTAGAACTCCCCTTAAATGAAATATAATAAAAGGAGAAGTAAAGGCAAAACTTCAAGCAGGCTATACAGTATTATAACAGAAAAAACTATCTAAAATAAACAGCAAACAATTCTTAATGTTGGGCTTCAATGAATGCACCTAGGTGTCAATCCTGTTGTATGCAGATTGGAAGATATTTACATGGGAGTGTAAAGAGTCAAACTATATCCTGTGATTCACAGGACTAATACTACATTTGGCAAACATTTCCCTTGAATCATCCTTGGTACCAACTATTTGACAGCTGGTGGTGGTGGTGTGGGGGGGGGGGGGGGGGGTTGGGATGAAAGCTCCCCTCTAACATGGACTCTTTTTTCCCCCCTTTAATTTTTGCAACAGTTCTCTCACTTGGGGGCAACCTGTACACACCGTACAAGCATATAAAAAAATCTTACATGTTATAGCTATGTATCTTAAGAGCATCAAGACAGATGCCTCATACTCATTAAAAAGGAACTCAAGCCAATACATTTAATATCAATATAGATGGGGCAGGTAAAGAGTTAAAGAGTCTTGGAGGTTTTTGCCATCAGTGTCTAATTTGAGGGATTTCCCCTTATTCCATGTCAGGACAGAAAGGGAGGTGAAATCTCTCCATTAGGGGAAAGGTGGGTTAGTGGTTTTTATTGCTGGCCGTGTTTCCATGTCAGGGTGTTACATGTTACGAATGCACCTTTATATGCTGACTTTTTAAATTACTGGTTATAAACGAATATTAAGCAAATTTTGGAAGATTTTAAATTTAATCGGGTTTTCTTATTAATCAGGAAATTGAATGAGCCATGATTACTCTTAGTGTTGGGTCAAGAGGACATCATTTTAATCAGATAGTAATGTCAGTGATAGATGGCAAAAAGCACTTGCTTATCGTTTGCTTTTGAAGCTGAAGAAAAAAAAAAAAATAGAGAACAGAAAAAAAATACGGTCCCCTGCAAAATAACGACAGGGTTCTAGTATGAACTCCAGTGCACCATCCATTCATAGAGCAGTGCGTGGGTGATGTCACTGGCTGCAAATTCTCCATGCATGTTTGGGAGATAATAGTTTAACCTACAGAGAAGCTTTATTATAAGCTTACCTGTAGGTAAAAGTGACAAAGTGGAGTTTTCTATGACCTTAAGAAGAAGCAGACATTTTAGGGCTACTCATACTATTTCTGTAACAAGCAACACCCATTAAGCACACTGAAGTGCCATTTATTTTAACCACTTGCCGACCGCTCACATTGAGCGTACTGCGGCAAAGTGGTTCGTTAGGGGGGGGGGGAATTTCATATAAAAAAATGTGAAAAATATTATTTTTTCAAATTTGTCGCTCTTTTTTTGTTTATAGCGCAAAAAGGAAAAACCGCACAGGTGATCAAATGCCACCAAAAGAAAGCACTATTTGTGGGGAAAAAAGGACAAATTAAATTTGGGTACAGCATCGCACGACCGCGCAATCGTCCATTAAAGTAACGCAGTGCCGAATTGCGAAATATGGCCTGGTCAGGAATGGGGTAAAATCTTCCGGTCTTAAATCGGTTAAAAATACGCTCATTGAGAATTTTTTTTTGTCAAAGACATGTAGCTAAATACATGATGGCCTAAATATATGACAAAAATTGAATATATTGGATATTTTTTAACTGTCAAAGTAGAAAAATAGTTATTTTCTCAAAATTGTCGCTTTTTTTATTAACATCGCAAAAAATGAAAAGCGCAGAGGTGATCAAATACCATCCAAAAGAAAGCTCTGTTTGTGGGAAAAAAAGGACGTAAATTTTGTTTGGGTACGGCGTTGCATGACCGCGCAATTATCAGTTAAATTCGCACAGTGCCGAATCGCAAAAAGTGGCCTGGACGTAAAGCAGGAAAATCCTCCGGTGGTAAAGTGGTTTAATGCCATCCTAACACCCTATCAACGCACCTACATTGCAATGCATAGCATCACACTAGCCTACATTGTGGAGTGCTGTGTTACTAAAATAGTATGAGTACCTTATTTGGTGCATTTGGTCATTAAATGAATGGGCTGCCCTAGTGCAATGCATGGTAAACCCACAAATAATCTATTTACCTGTAATAGTGACAAGCACTTTTCTCTAATTTACACATATCAGGCCTTCTAGGAAATGTGCTGCAAGAAATACAGCATAGAATTGAGTTACTAAGGAAGACTCTAGAGTTACCTTGTTACATTTTTCACTTCCCCTATAGGGAAGATCACTGAAGTCAGTTCTAGTATATGTGAGCGCCGCAGACAGGCCAACTCCCCATGGCGGTTCTTCACATCTTTATTCCGCTTTTCCACAAATACGCTGAGCTTGTAATTGCGCCTCTGAATCTTCTCTTTCTTCTCCTGGTGCCTTTGGCTTCTGAGGTAAAGTTCTTGGTTGTATTTTCTGGACTTGGACAACAGCTCTGAATCTTGATATTGGATGAAAAAAGAAATAATCTGTTAATATCACAATTAAGTATTCTTGAATGCACCTTATCCTAAAAACACTCACATGCATAGTGGGAATCACCTAGCAGCAACTTATCTCTCAAACTCCACTAAGGCTTCATTCTCACTTGCTTCAAAATGTGGCATTTGACCCAGGTTTTATAAAGCACTCTAAATGTCAATCAAAGCACCTCTCACTAAATAAAATGGTTAGTTTACAATCCTGTACACACAGTTGATTATGCACTGCTTTGTTGCGTTTCAAAATGCATACCCTGATGTTATGCTTTGCCACATTTCATGCCCGCATTGAAGTATATGGCCTAGTTTAAAATTGCTTTGCTCTCTGGGAGACGTGTGGTGGAATGTACTAATGGCCAGGGGTTGGGGGAAGTACCACACCAACACTTAACTACGCCTCAAATCTGGCAACTTACCCATCATTTCTACTTTAAAATAAATAGAAAGCAGACACACACAGGGCATTTGCCAAGCTTTAGTGACGCATCAAAAAAAAGCTTTAAAAATGCAAAATTAAGGGGTAAGGCGCTTTATTGTGTATTACGAATCAAAGTAAAGTGTAAAACTAGCCCTAACAGATTTTTGTTTCTATTATCTTAAATTTTAATAAGAAATTGAATTTGAATAAGCTCGCTGGTCAGACTGAGGTGACCACTGGATCTAGATTATCCAGCCAGTCTCCCAGTTTGGCAGTTGATTGCAGATCTCACATCTCACAGGGAAAAAACAGGAGAAAAATTTCTATCTAAAAAGAAAAAAAAATGGTCAGGACCAGAGATCCCAGCAAGGAACTACGTCTTTACTCCTGACTAGGCAGAAAAAACTATAGAAACTATAGCAGAGAAAGGGCGTATACCCCCTGGGACTGGCCATTGGCGTAGCCAGGTGGCCTACACCTGTAGGGGCAGTATAACCCAATGGTCATGAAGTTCAGGAGCTGTGTCTGTCAACGAACGAAAGAGAAATATTGTTTTATTTTTCAGAATTGTCGCTTTTTTTTTTTTTTTTTTAAACACAGGAAAGGAGTGCCCAGATGGGACTTTAAATGAGGTGCACGCAATAGTCACTACTATAGAATGATGAATGTAGTTATTGAAAACATAACTGAATGTAAACTACCGACAAGTTACAGCTGTCAAATACTGATACAAAACATGATAAACATGACAGGATTTCAGAGCAACATATATAAAAAGCAATAGACTTAGTAAATGGCTTTGAGTAAAAACATACAAAAGGAGTAGAATAGTTGATACACAGGCCAATGGGCATCAGTGCAGGCATATGTAGCAGTAATACATGAGTAGAACATCTTAGATTGAAACTCAACAAAATATCTTTTATAAAACTCAACGCGTTTCGTGGGTCTGTTAGCCCACTCATCAGGAGTGAATAAATATGTAAGCCTGTCAAAGACAATAGTATATATATTATAAAATAGCCAGCAAATATGGAATGTCAACAAATATATGACCCAAGTGGGCAAAACCATACTTGCATACGGCTAAGTATGACTAGTGGAAGGAATGCTGTCATGTGGTGGAAGTAGCATATGTCTGACCCGGGAGCTGAAGGGACAAGGATTGGCGGCAAAGGAATGGAGAGCCAGGTGAGAAAACATGTGATGTGAAAGTGTGATGATAGTATTTTGACACCAACTGAAAAATGCATGGATAAAAAACTCAGTGTTAAAAAAGGTAAACTGTATCACATGGTGATAACAGAAAAAAAATATCAATATGCAAGTATATTGCAGATATTATATATATATAATATATATATATATATATATATATAATGTCACATGGTGGTAGCAAAGAAGAATAGTGTAAAAAAACACGGATGCAAAAAAAACAAAAGAGTGAAAATACTGAGAACACACCACCTGGTGCTGATCTAATAGACAAAGGTGTGAAGGAATAATACAAGGTATCAAGATAGATGAAGCTGGATGTGTGATCCAGCTTGGTTAACTGGCTCTGACTGAACTTGCATACTAATGTACAAAGTATTTAAAATGTGTATAAGCTGTAACACAAAAGTGACAGCAGGATAACAGTATATAGAGTATATTAGTATATAAAAATTACACATATGTATGTAAAAAAATATAATCCAGTTAGAACCCAATAAGGACCAAAAACCAAAAAGAAACTGTGATGTCTAAACATTATAAGTGGTGGGTGAACAGAAAGTGATAGTAGAAAAGTGAATTATGGTGTCCTGAAGGTAAGGAGACCAAAGGATTTTTTTTTTTTTTGCTATAAAAAAAAAAAAAAAAATCGCAGAGGAAATCAAATACCACCAAAATAAAGCTCTATTTGTGGGAAAAAAGGACATCAATTTTATTTGGGTACCATGTCGCATGACCGTGCAATTGTCCGTTAAAGTAACACAGTGTCGTATCACAAAAAATGGCCTGGTCATTAAGAGGGTAAAACCTTAAGTGATTAATAGTTGCAGGATTTGGACTGATATGCCTTCCCAGTGTAGTTCCAGTATATGACATAGCTTGGCAACAATTATGCAAACAAATCAAAAGACTTCACGATATCAATACAGTTTTTTGGCAATGTTTATTTTAAATCGGTCTACTTTCAAAGCCCTAAAGAGGCCAAAGTAACCTGAAAAAGTATAGGGATCTCAGTCAGCCTTGCCAGCTACAATAGAATAGAAGAAAGCTGCGCACAAAGAGAATTGACTGATAGGAAAGGCTGCCAGTACAATAGTGTATCAAACCAAAAGCATGTAAATAAAAGGTACAGCGCCACTAGATAAACTAACTAGACTTGCAGAAGTAAACTAGAGTCCATAAAGTCCACATGGGAGGATTGGTTCAGATGCAGAAAAAGTGACCGTAAATTCCAACACCAATCTTGCAAGGGAAGCTCCTGGTAATCATCACGCAAAGGTAATCTGGGTAAACAGACACCAATCCGATTCCAGGCTGATCTCCAAGTATGAGTTGGAGCGCACAGTAGGAGAGTTGCATGATCAGATCATGAGTTCTTATCGTGGTGTCTGTTTCCCCAGATCCTGCACATGAAGGAGGAACATCCTTGGTGTACTTCTGGGGTTTATGAGGTCTACTGAATCCATGGTCCTGTCCGGATTCCCTGTGGATGACTGGAGGAGAATTGGATGCATTGTTTGTTCCTGGTGATCGGTTTATCGCACGCTCGGTTGACCTTCCTTAACAGGGGGTCCAACTTTCCGGTAAGGGTACAACCTTTATTACCTTTGTGTGATGATTACCAGGAGCTTCCCTTGCAAGATTGGTGTTGGAATTTACGGTCACTTTTTCTGCATCTGAACCAATCCTCCCATGTGGACTTTATGGACTCTAGTTTACTTTTGCCAGCTACAATGCACATTTTCAGAGACAAACACTACCCAGTATATTTATTGTTCTAATGTGTATCATCAGCAACACATTTCCTGTGTGGTCTCATCATACACATCTAAGATTCTAAATTATTTGGCTCCCAGCATGCAATTTTATGACTCTCAATGCACTTTCATTACGCATTACAAAATCGTACATACATTCTGGGTGCATTAATGTTAGTGCTCTAAAGGACTTTAGACAAATGCCTGTGAAGGGTTTACTTTTAAGCCAATAAAAGCCTGTGGTGAAAAATATTTTCTCTGATGTTTTTGTACTGTCTTTTTTTAGTATGTGTCTTTAGGAATAGTAGTTTAAAAAAAAAATCCAACATGTAAGCATGTACAAATGCAATGCACATAAACCTGAGAAACATAAGACCATTTTACTACAGCATTTATTAACTTCTATGGAAGAAGGTATTTCAAAAATGTATGTATGAGCTCAGATAAGATTACTTTGTCTGACCACGTGTCTTCAAGAAACACCTGCAATGGAATGCTGGAATGCATTGATAACAAAATGGTTCTTGCATGTACTTGCATAACTATTTTGTATATATAATATAACATAGTGTATAATATAGTATAATATTAAGGAAATATTAAGGAATAGTCCTATAGATATAGATATATATATAGATATATATATATATATATATATATATATATATATACACACATATACACACACACATTGTGAAAACAAAGTACATGAGTCTAAGGCTAAGTTCACATGTAGGCGTTTTGGGGCGTTTTTCTGCTCTAGGATCAGCTCAAAAAACGCCCAACAAGACAAATCCTATTCATTTCAATGGCCCCTGTTCACAGCGTTTTGATGTTTTTAAGGAAAACGCCCAAGGCTCAAAAAAGTACATGAGCTTCTTTTTGGGCCGATTACAGGCCTTTTTATTTTTTTCTATTGGTCAATAGTCAACCTAAAAACGCCTGCACAAAAACGCCTGAAAAAACGCCCATAAAAACGCCTGAAAAAAACGCATAAAAAATGCCTGTAAATAGCAACACCAAGATGTGAATGTAGCCTAAAGTGGAGGGGCAGACTGACATAAAAGATACAAATTAATGCAGCTCTGTAAAAATGAATAGATTATTTAATTAACCTAACAAGAAAAGGGACGATACTCATTGGGAGCTTTTCAGTATACTGCAATGTAAAGCTGCCCCTACACTGATCTAAATTCGGTCGGTTCAGGAGGGACTGCCCTCCTGATCAATGTGTGGCCGTCCCCACTGATCAGTGACACATCCCATTGTCCTAATACAATGTCCCGGCAGGAGGATTCCTCCATCCACCTCGTTTGTGTGCGATGGAGGAATCGGTTAACTGAAAGAAAATAAAAAACACAGATTTTGTAGCCAACATTACACCCAAAATGTATTAACTCTCCACAGGATTGTGAAGAGGACTGGAGAGAATATTTCTACAGGAACCATCAGCCTGCAGGACGTGAGACACACTTAAAGTGGAGTTCCACCCATTTTCGTAACTTTGAATGTATGTAATCCCCTTTAAAACTACTTTTACCAATGGAAACTTTTTTTTTTTTTTTTTTGCTAGTAAATACCTTATTTTCTTGTTTATTCCTCCTCTCCTTACTTCCGGGTCCGATCGGCGATGACGTCATTCGGCAATTCGCAGTGTGTGCTGGGATGTATTCCATGCCAGAAATCTCGCAGTATTACCCAGGAGCTGAGCTGTACTGTGTGTATTCAGGCCGTGACCTGCCCCGCCTCCTCTCAGTGAGTGAGGACTGAAAGCATTATATCCTCACTGAGCTCACTGAGAGGAGGCGGGGCGGAGGCGGGGCAGAGGCGGGGCAGAGCACGTCCTGAATACAATGCATACAGTACAACTCACTGAGAGGAGGCGGGGCAGGTCATGGCATGAATACACACAGTACAGCTCAGCTCCTGGGTAATACTGCGAGATTTCTGGCATGGAATACATCCCAGCACACACTGCGAATCGCCGAATGACGTCATCGCCGATCGGCCCCGGAAGTGAGGAGGAATAAACAAGAAAATAAGGTATTTACTAGCAAAAAAAAAAAAGTTTCCATTGGTAAAAGTCGTTTTAAAGGGGATTACATACATCTATGTAATCCAACGTATTAAAAATGGGTGGAACTCAGTTTTCAAATCATGAGACTACAAAAAAAAAAAAAAATGTCAGCTTTAAAACATGTCTGATGGTATGAATTCCCTTTGGATCAGATAACTGTTGGAATTGAAACGCAGGTTAAATTAATATTTGGAAATTTCAAGATTCCTCCGTCCATACACCAGAGTTGGAAATTCCTTCACTTGTCAGCAAATCTTAAACAGACGATTATAAAATAAACGAATGAAGAACAAGGCAGGATTTGTGACCAGAATTTGATGTGTGAAGACGTTTCTTTCAGAACTGCCTGTACAGAGTAACTTGTGCTAAATAAGCCCAGGTTTTTAAAAATTAAAATATTGGCCAGACACACCTTTCCCGCTACTGGCTACTCGGGAACAGATGGGGTGGGTGTGCGAGACCAACAAAACTGTGCCTCACTCTGGTTTATTTTCATTTCACAAGAGCCAGCCAAGCTGGCCATATAACATACACACTCTTTCCTGCTCTGGCCTACCACAGGAAAGGGAGAGACAGGTAATTTCATCGTTTTTTGGGAACATTAGATTAATAAATAATATAAATCTATTCCCAAAGACACTGAAAACTCTTATAGAAAGCTTTCCCAGAAGAATAGCGGCTGTAAGGCCTCTTTCACACGATCGGACCGATCGGGTTCGCCTGTCCCTTTTTCAGGCAGCCCCCTTCGGGCCACCAATTCTCTACTATCTGGAGGTGGATGTCAGCGGAAATGTGTCTGACACCCGCCTGGCATCCGATCCAACAAGATCCGGTGAAAACAGACGGATGGCAATACATTCGCCACCCGTCCAGTGAGTCGGATCGGATGGGATGGGATCAAATGAAAATGGACAGGCTGTCCATTTTCTTCTGATCTCCCCATAGAGGAGAGCCGGATTCTGACAGGACGCTCTCTGCACAGTGAGCGGTGACGGACCTGTCATCCACCTGCTCAGCGGGGATCAACGGAGCGATCCCCACTGAGCAAGCGCAATCCCTCAAATCCCCAATATAGATTTGGAATGGGAATCCAAACAAACTCATATACAGCAGGTGGGATGGTCAGGTGTCCACAAACTTTTGGTAATATAGTTTATGTTAAAAAAAAAAAAAAAAAAAAAAAAAAAAAAGCAGCATAGCGCAACCAAAATCTACCATATACTAAAAAAACTATACTACAAAAAAATCTGAAAGTTCCAATAAACTCAAATTATACAGTGTACAACAAAAATTATGTTCACATTCCAAAATTGTGTAAAATCAAGGAGTCGTGGCCATGAGGTGAGCGGCCAACTATATGGTGGTAGCGATACAAAGCACCTATTTGGATAACAATGGCAACGTGGTGATCGCATTACTTCGGTTTATTTAAATTTTCACACTTTTTGTAGTATCGTTTTTTTAGTACATGGTAGATTTTGGCTGTACTACACTGCTTTTTTAATAATTTATGTCAATAATGAGTGTTGCGAGTTCACTTAATTGGTGTTAACTAGCAACATTACTTTAAATATCCTGATTATTTTGAACACGTCACTAATTTATTACTGCAGTTGCGCTAATTGATTTTGTATAACATATAGTGTATTTTATATAAAATGGAAAGACATGTAAAAAAAAAAAAAACCCTTCTAAAATGTTAAAGGGAAATTCAAGAACACAAAATCATAATAGTTTCCTTAAAGTGGAACTTTAGTCAGAAATTGAAGTCTTGCTAGATCACTTCAGGCTGGTCCCTTTGGCAGGTATAGCTATGTACTGTAAAACATTAAAAATAAGCGCCTATACTGTTTAAAATCCATTAATACACTCTCACCCTGCTCTGCACATGCTCAGTTGCACTCTATTTTTAGGCCCTGCTGACAGCCTAAAGTGGAAGTAAATCCTCTTTATAGTAAGGAAGCTGCTTCTGTTTGATCTGCAACTTGCATGGTGCTGCACATGTGATCAGTTATGACACCAGCCATTTGATGGTTTGACAATCTGGCTGAGGACACAAGCCAATTTGACAATTAGCATTCCAGGAATATAACAATTTTTCAAAATCGTTAAATCGATGGGTATAGTTCAGCTTTTTTTTTTTTTACTTCTGCTTAGGGGCTCTGGGCTTCATCAAAATGGCAGCCTCCAGCAAGAAGAAATCGGAACAATGCTGGAGGCAATTTACAGCACACACTGATTTTGGTAGCGTAATTATTAAAGTGGAATGTATGTTTCTTGCTAAAGAACATTATTTTTTATCAAGTTGGTATGGGTAAAGTTCTGCTTTAAATTCTACTGTAAATGTTTTTGAGCTGCATAATGCACAGAGAAGGTAAAGTATATCAATGTGCAAAATAGAACTGTAAAATAGGTTTTCGGGGGAAAACTAAACTTTATTCAAAAAATAGCTGTAGGTTTCTTATATTGTAGAAAAGTGTCACTAAACTATATACCGTATTTATCGACGTACAACACACACTTTTTCCTCCTAAAAATGGAGGAAAGAGCAATTTGTGTGTGTTATACGCCGATATTTAAAAAAAAAAAAGGCCAGGAAGCAGCGCCGAGAGCAGAAGGGGGCGGGCCACACTGAGGAGAAGGACGGACGAGCTGTCATAGGAAGTCCCGCCTCCTCTGCCGAGACGTGTGACGTCTATCATAGGCGGGACTTCCAATGACAACGAGCGATCGTTCTCCCTTCTCCTCGGCCCACCCCCTTCTGCTCTTGGCGCTGCTTCCCGGCCTTTTTAAAAACCGATAGTGTCAATGGCGCTTGCGAGGCTGCATTAGTGGAAACTGCACTGGCGAGGCTGCATTGCTGGAGGCTGCAGATGAGGCTGCATTCATGGGCACTGGTGAGATGTCATTTGATTAAAAAAAATGTTCTGAGTTCAAAGCGGTTTATTTTAAATTTAAGCTTTTTTCCTGAAATTTCTCTCCTAATATTGAGGTGCGTGTCATACGTCGGCGCATGTCATACGCCAATAAATACGGTACTTCTTTAAAGAAAATCCATACACATCCACTGTTTTATGGCCCTGTAATCTATTCTACATTAAATTGTTTCTGAATAGGTTTTTTCTGCCTCATTATAATGTACCATGCAAGTTTCCAAACCGATCCTTTTCCACCCTCACTTCAGTTTGCGTGGAATGAGCAGTGCACGTTAGCTGCGGTCATATGCACGCTACAAATCCCATAGTTAACAGTCCACGATCACTAGTCCCTCTCCGGAGAGAGCAAGAGAGGGTGGCTACGTTCCTAAGTTAAGGATGGAGAGTGACATTTTTATTTTATTTTTTTTATTTATTGATACATCTCCCTCAGGGCAGTACCCAGACCCCCCATATCTATTTTATGGCCAATTACTAGCATATAAGCCTTCAAAATGTGCACTTTTGATTTTTCCTGTTCGTCTCCCAAAGACTTCAATGGGGCTTAACGTTCCGGTTAGAACATTTCCCCTGTTCTGCCCATCCCTAGTTGCCACCCTTAAACACAAAGTAAAGATAGAGATTATATATTTATATATATATATATATAATATACACACACACACACACAGTAAACCCCCGCTCCATCGCGGTTCAGTTTTTGCGGTCCCGGTATATTGCTTTTTTTTTTTTTTTTTTTTTGTAATGTTATTTTACTATATAAATCATTAAAAATGAAATATTTTTGTGTTTTCCATAGCTCTTGCTATGTCTCTCAGTATCTTTTATGTGTTTAAATGAGTTTCTATTGTTTTAAAAGTGTGTTTAAAGACCTTAAAATGCTTTTACACGTACAGGGACAGTAAAAAAAACATGCCTACAATGCATTTTAATAGGGTTTTTCTATTTCGTGGATTTTCACTTTTCGCGGCTGGGTCCGGAACGTAACCCCCGCAATGGAGGGGGGTTTACTGTGTATATATATATATATATATATATATATATATATATATATATATAAATTTTATTTATTAATTTATTTATTTTCTAAATGAGTTTAGTGTCTTTAAAAAAAAAACACACATCAACAAACTAGATTTTTAAATGGACAATTCCTGAGCTGTTCAGTCCAGTTTGTCAAACACATGACCAACACTCAAGACAGGCAGACTTACTCTTTGCAATTTCATCCTTTCCATTCCATATGCTCTGCTTTAGTTGTTCAATCCTCATCTTACAAGACATGATCTTCCATTTCTGAAAGGAAAAACAGAGTATTTATACTTATTATGAATCATTAAAAAAAAAAAATGTAATGTAGCGACAAGTCACTGCTGATGTATAACTACTGTACATATGTTACTAATGTATCACAAAGTAAAAAAAGCCTCCAGTGGTGGAAGCAGTACTCTCAAATATAGTGGGTGAACAAAGCTATAATTAAGGTGCAAACATTTTACTGTAAGAGTCTCCAAGTGGTATAAAAAGACCGTGTGTGACTGAGCCTGCTGGAATAACCCAAGAATGAAATTTGTTTTGTATGAGCTCAACTATGTATTGCTAAAGGGTGAACTGTAATCCGTAGAATGGCTAGGATGGTGGAATATGATTAAGAAATAGAACAAAGCTACACTAAGAGGACACAAGGGGACATGCTTTCTAGAAGGGCTAAAACTGGGAGGAAGGTAAGTGTTTCACATGGCACTCTGCATATAGAGAGATGGGAATAAATAACAGACACGTTTGCTAAAGTGACTGTGTCCTAAAACGTTCAACCCCCCGATCAACAGCCAAATAAACAGATGCATTATAGAGAGCTCTCTGCAGCGGCCCATCTATGAAAGATTTAACCTGCCAAAGGATTTGCATTTCAAAAGACAAAATTGACAATTCGTGAGGAGATATCCAGCTTCCTCTCCCAACCAACACACCAGGTCCAACACCACACTCAATACTTTCCTCCTTCGCGGTTTCCTCCAGATCTCAACCCTATTGAGCTGTTGTGGGACCAGCTTGACTGTATGGTACGTAAGAAGTGCCGTCAAGCCAATCCAACTTGCAGGAGGTGCTTCAGGAAGCGTAGGGGGGGGGAATAAGAATGCACGGACGAACCTATGCTGTGTCCAGTGAGGTAGCCACCTCACCTGGCTGCATCCCTAAAGGACAGGGATGCGTCGTTTGAGGCCAGGGCGAACACATAGCCCGCGAAACGCTCGATGGCGGACTGGGATTCCATCTGACCCTCCGTCCTGGAGAACCAGAACGATCAGTCCGACTCCCAGCTCCGCAAAGCCGTCTTCATCCGAAGATCCAACTAACTAGCGCTGACAAAATAAATAGCTAGCAATGTAAAGAAAAATTACATTTCTCAGAAAATAAATCATAAAGAAAAAGAGGAAGGCTGAGAATGTAGCCTCAGCACAGGGAAGCCTATCCACTCCTAAGCTAGGCAGAAGACAAACTGATTTGGGATGGCTATTGCAGGGGGGGTATTGGACTAGTAGGACAGCCCCCATGGGTGTGACTATGTAGATGTATTGTTCTTTTACAAGTCTTTTGCCTAGAAACTCCTGTGGAGATGAAGTCAATACCCCATAAGTGAAGACTGTGTGAATGGGCGGCGACTGTCGGAGGACGTAAGAGAAACCAGTTTTTGCAGGGTTTTTTTGTTAAAGCTTAATTGAACAAGCTGAAGTTGGGAGCAGCTGAGCTGCTGCTATTATATAAAGGTATTGCAACCTCGAACAATAATCAAAAGACAGTTAAATAGTGCTGCTTTCTTAAAACATATGAAAATTACATAACTTGTAAATCAATCAATGCATAAAGAGCCAATTCAATCAAAGTTGAATAAAGTTATGGTGCAATTAAACAAGCTAAAGTCCTTCAATAATATTAAGGTGCAAAGTGCTAGTGAGGGCTTCTCAAAATAGGATTCAGGTGCCACTCTGCTCCCCTCCTGAGTCCCCACTTACCAGCAGTAGGATCAAAATCACCGTGGTTGATGGATGGATGGATCTAGCTCCTTCCCTCTGCAAGGCTCTCAGCACAAAGATTGTCAAAGAATGGACAAAGAATAGATTACTACAACTCCCTCCTCACTGGTCTACCTTTACACAGGCTATCTGAAGACGCCCAGTGGGAGGGGTGAAACGCGCCAAGCGGGGAAGAGTTAGAGACGCCAAACTGACAGCAGATACAAAACGCTGCAGCGGCAATCCTCATACTTTACATGCTCAAAAAGGTCAACATTGATGTAAGTGCTATTATGCTTTTAACTTTTCAATAAAGTACACAGTATTATGCTATGATCATTCATCATCCTTATGCTGAGAGCCTTGTATACTACCAAAGAGGAAAGGAGCTAGATCCATCCATCTATTCACTACGCTGATTTTGATCCTATTGCTGACCATCTTTGTGCTGAGAGCCTTTCACACTGCTTAAAGCGAAGTTCCACCCAAAAGTGGAACTTCCGCTCATTTGTTTCCTCCCCCCCTCCGTTGTCACATTTGGCACCTTTCAGGAGGGAGGCGGGAATGGGTACCCGTTTTTGACAGGTACCCTTCCCCACTTCCAGGGGTCGGCGCCGTCCATCAGAAGTTTAACCCCCTCCTCCTTCCCCTGCCGCGCCAATCCGAATGCGCAGAGCACTTCGCACATGCAGGGTAGGATCCTGCCCGTGAAGCTGCAAGGCTTCACTGCCGGGTTCTCCTAGCGGCAATGGCGGCGGCATTCCCCGATAGCTGATGGAAACATTGGCTGCGGTGCCGACATTGCTGGACTCCAGGACAGGTAAGTGTCCTAATATTAAAAGTCAGCAGTTACAGTATGTGTAGCTGCTGACTTCATTTTTGGAGGGGGAGATGGAACTCTGCTTTAAGAGAGAAGAAGGAGCTAGATCCATCCATCCCATAAACCACGCTGATTTTGATCTTACTGCTGGTGAGTGGGGACTGAGGAGGGGAGCACAAAGTGGCACCTGATTCCTATTTTGAGAAGACATCACTAGCACTTTGCACCTTATTATTATTAAAGGACTTTCGCTTGTTTAATTGCACCATCACTTTATGCATTTTTTTTTTTTTTTTTTAAATATAAATTTTTATTGAATTTTCAACATGTTACAAGTAAGCGATAAGTAACAGGAATCAGAAAGTACAACAGGCTTATCACGTGAGGTTATGATAATAACAACAATAACGTTGTAAAATGACCAGGAAAGGAGAAACAAATGTTTACATACAAAAAATATGGAACGTTTCACGAATTTGCGTGTCATCCTTGCGCAGGGGCCATGCTAATCTTCTCTGTATCGTTCCAATTTTAGTATATGTCCTGCCGAAGCGAGGACACTTTATGCATTTTTGATTGCGCTGACACTTTATGCATTGTGATTGATTTACAGGTTATGTAATGTTCATATGTTTTAAAGGAAGCAGCGCTATTTAAACTGTCTTTTGATTATAGTTGCTATATTGTGTATATGCACAAATAAGAGTTTTGTTTTTTTTTTTCTTTATAATTGATTTAGATCTAGGAGGTCAGGGGAATCCCCTTATGAAGCAAGTTATCTCCAGGGGAAAAGGGAGGAAGATGGTAGAAAGAGGAGAAGTGGACTCTGCCATCCATGCAAAGCAGCCACTGAGCTATGCAGTTCTCGTATTTGGATCATTAGGTTGATTGAATAGTCACTGCATAGGAAACCTTTGTACTGAGGCCACAAAGTCACATGATTCCCCGCTGTCAAAACATAGATGGGTGGGTATACTTTGCTGTGTTAAGAGCTGGAATCCTAGTAACATTTCTTGTGGTGAAAGGGCCACAAAACATACCAGCTTATCTGTCACCAGCTTCCCCTCTATGACAGTTGCAACTCTGCAAGAAAAAAAGGAAACAAATTATACTACTTGTACTACATATGAGAACTGTTAACATTATCATGCAAATAACAAAATGGAAACCAATAAAACAACATTTCTCAGAATACCAGCAGCGTACAAGTCTTTCACTAAAGCTGGTTTTTAAGAAGGGTCATTCAATTTTCTAATCCTTAGTGAGGTCAGATCAATGTTAATTTTTTTGGACCTTTGGACCGCAGTGCAAGTTGAAGCAGCAAGATGAAAAGTTTTTTTAAACAAATTTTTAACATTGAAAAGGGGTTTTCATTCGGGAAAGTCCATTCACTAATCAAGAGTTAGGCGGGCTTCACACTGCTGCGCTGCAGTTGGACCACACTGCGGGTAAATCTGCGGATTTCGCATGTTTTGCCCACATTTTTAGTGCTAAATAGGTTTTTATTATTTACGGAGATAAAGAGCCAAGTCCATAGTAAAAAAAAAAAATATAACATCATATAACGTATGACGCTAGGAGTTGACCTTTGGAAGGGGGCTGTACCTGGGGGGGCGGCTACTGCCAGAGCCCCCCCTTTCTGCTATGATCATGTTCGGTGCTTCTGGGGTCCCCCCTGGGCCGCCACCTTCTTGGGGCCTTTTGTGCTGTGGATTAGCGGCCATGTTTGTGTAGCCTCAGCGGCGATTTTATTGTAGTTTTCTCAATGAAAATAGCGGCGGACATTTTTTTGAAGCTATATGGGAAGTAATTTCAGAGGTGGGAGCCCTCCTCATCCCCTAGTGCCGACTCCTGGATCTTTCTCTTCCTAATTGCCGCATAGTGTGCAGTTTGCCTGGTGCTTCACATGCCTAAACAGTGGTGGTGAGTCCTTTTGTGGGGTTCCCTCTCCCTCTCTCTGCTATAGCAATGTGCTCTGTGCTGGACCCTGTAGTACCGCCAGCGCGGTGGGGGTGTCTCTAGCAGCGTTATACACTTTTGTGTGGGGTCTCCTCTTCTCCAATTGAGTCCCTGGAGCACATTTCCTCACCTGATCCCATCTAAGAGACTACCGGGCCCTCCAGGTCCCACTAATCCCTTGATTGCACTGACAGCTGTCCTGGAGTCCATAGTATCCAAGGTGGATTTGGTCCTGGGAAAATGGGCTAGCAAAATGCGTCCCCCGCCTTCACCTGCCTCATCTGTTTTATCAGATCCTGAATCTGATTTGGCCGCTGCGGATGCAAGTTACTCTTCTGGGTCTGCGTCCACGCACACTCCGTGCTTAGATAGTGAAGATGATTCCTCTGCTCCTCTAGCCACGCATGAAAAAGTGCTGGAGGATGCGCTGATTGGCACTCACAGGCCCTCCAAGCGAGGGTGTTCACCATGCCTGCTTACTTTGATAATAGTTTCACTAAACAACGGGTTGTCGAAGACTCACTTTTGCGATGCGGTATCTTTATGAGGATTTCTTGCTTAAAAAGTTGGCGGTCCCATACATACATATACATACACACATACATATACACACACACACATACACACACACATACATATACACACACACTATGTTACCCACAGTTTTAGACAGGGTCTCAGACTTTCTATTAGGTCTTTTTATACTTTCTGAAAGCACACCACAAGTCCTGCATGCTGTATCTATGGTACGCTTTCAGAAAATAAGCCCAAAACGCTTGACCAAATTAGACAGTCTATGGGACCGCTGCTGAAAAAGCAGTGCAGCAGTGTGAAAACGCAGCCTTGAAAGGCAAACTAAATTTTTAAGTTCTTTTGGGTGACATTTGTTAAGCCAGAATTAGTGTATTGCCTGCTTTACTCCTCGATAATGTCATACCAGTTTTTATTTCATCTTTTGTGAAAATGCTTCAATGTGTAATTTCTGGGAATACTAACATCTAAAACTAACTTGCACATTTTTTTTTTATACTTCAAAGCATGGGAATTGTTTGTACTACACATCTAATTGGAAGATCTCCTGGAATGTCTGCATTCCCTGTCTGAAGAACGATGTTTTTGTGAAGTGCCACTTACTGTTTTTGAAAATCCTGCTGTGTTTCTCTTAAGTGATTTATTCTCTCCCTCTTGTCTGCAAAACTGAAAAAAAAAAAAAAAAAGGGATTAAGATAGTTTAGAGTGCAGACTTTGGGTTAGCAAATAAAACATGGACTACATTACTATAAAAGCGCTGATCAATATCTCCTATGATGATGTAGAGCAGCGTTTTTTTAACTCTTCAATCAGAAGACACATTCCTATCGCAGATGATGGCCAAGCTTTGCTTATTTTAGATTTGTCACACAAGCTACAACTATAGCAATGTGGCTTTGAATAGAATTGTTACATATGCTATAAATTACATATTAAGCAATAGGAAAGAACCATCTCTAAATGTTTTTCACAAACAAAAATGATGCTATCCTCAATTTGCTTGCAAGAGATATACTGACCATAGTTAAAAAGAAAGTATGGCCAAAGCTTTTTCTGGGCATACTTCTCTTCTGGGTCACAGGACTGCACATAAAACTTTAAACACCTGTGACTCAAAATCAGCCAACAGCAGCCTAAACCCAGCTGTCAGTTGGCATCACACAATCAGGCTCTATAAGGAATCCAATCATATTGTCGGGATTCATCCAGATGTCTGATTGGCAGCTAGCGTAACCTCTCAGGGTGAGACGGAGAGCCGAAGGCAGCCGCTCTTACCCCCTTCCCAGCCCAGCCCTGCAGTGAACACTAGAGGGGTAGAGCAGAGAGCGGTGACAAAGTCACCGCTCTCTGCTCCAGGAGGAACGATAACTGAGTGATTAGCAATTATGTGACTGCTCAATTCTCAGGTTTAGAGCTGGAAGATCAGACGTTTGTTTTTCAGTTCCCATACTACTCCTTTAAAGCTGAACTCAGGCCTAGGGGATCACATATACTATAAAGAAGCTTCCTTAACTTATCTAAACACCACTGTTCTGTTTTTAAACTGCTTTCTTTCATTTTTTCTATCCCTTCAACAAGTCCCTGATTTCCTGTTTCAAGGAAGCTCCAGTTTATGCAACTGGGTGCCACCGCTTTCTCCCTCATGAAAAAAATGACTCCCGATATATAAAAACATATAGATAACAACCTCCTCCGTATACACTGTAAAATTGAAAAAGACACAAGCCCATCTAGTTCAACCGATAGAAAAAATTTAATAAAATATAAAATATCCATATACACAATCCTATACACACAGTTAATCCACAGGTAAGCAAAAAAGAAAAAGAAAAAAAAAAAAAAAGACACCTTAAATCATGATAAAAAAATGCTGCAAAGAAAAAAAAAAAAGTTTCCTGATCCATCAGGAGACAATTGAATGTTCCCTAGATCAACAATCTCTGGTGTTATTACCTATAAGTGTTAAAACCCAGTCATAGTTTGTGCATTCAGAAATGAATCCAGCTCTTTTTTTTTGGCTGAGCAGGCCAAAACTAGTTCTCGAGAGAGTCTATTCCATATTTTCACAGCTCTTACTGTAAAGAAGCTTTTCCTTCAGAGATAAAGAGTGCCCATTGTCCTCTGTAATGACCAGAAAGTGAAGAACTCTACACCAAGTTCACCATATGGGCCACCTATGTTAGCATGCAAGTCTCTTGAATGAAAGCAGTGACCTGCTGACATCACACTTCCTTCTCTAGGCTAGTACAAATCGATGCTACTGGTTTTTGGCCAACCCACAGAAGCCGATTGGTAACACATGCCCTTGGTAGCATAGGAGAAGTAGTGCAGCTAGTCATATAGGAAACATATGTGACTTGTGCGGCATGCCCAGATCCTTCCTGACAATAAATTGAAAGGTTAAAATGTTTTTCGGGGGACTGTTGGATGTCTCGCCAGACCCTATTGTCGAGCACCATGTTTGCCACCCTGTCGTTCTGGCAGAGGGTGCAACTTGCCCATTTTCTCCAATCGCTACCGCCGGCGACCTCTTTTTCCAGACGCCTCACGCCGTTTGAGGAGTTGTGCGCATCGGATGCTCCGGTGCGCCATGCTATTTCCCTGCTTTATCGTATCGTGACGTCACCCGGACAGCCTTCCAGACCCCCATATATGTCTCTATGGGAACGTGATTTGGGTGTTTCCCTTTCGGATTATCACGTCGAACGTATCCTCTTCTTCACCTACAAAACCTCCACATGCTCTAAATACCAGGAGATGGGTTATAAGCTCTTGACCAGGTGGTACTATACCCCGGTTAAACTTCGAAGGATGTTCCCCTCCTGTTCTGATCTTTGCTGGCGATGTGGCGTGGAGGTGGGATCCCTCCTCCACATTTTTTGGTCTTGCAAAAAATTACAGTATTTTTGGTCGGAGGTCCTCCGTATTATCCAAAAATTCACAGATCACACCCTTACCCTGGAACCAGCCCTCTTCCTCCTTCACCATCACAGCTTCCCAAGGGCGTCTTATCGGAAGTCAATTTTGCCGATACTGCTAACAGCAGCCAAGAGCTGTATTCCTCTCCTATGGAAGCAATCCCGTCCTCCTACTGTGGCGATGTGGTTGCGCAAAGTAGCGTTTATTAATGAGATGGAGGACTTGCTGGCGGCCGAGCGGGGCACTAGAGATGGGTTCCTCAAGCGTTGGTTTTATTGGCATGAGTTCAGCTCGACCACAGAATACCGAGACCTTGTCGCATAGCTGATTTGCTCGCACTCGATGGCCTTCTCCCCTACTTACTCACCCCCTTGTCCCTTTTTATGTGTGTTATGTCGTCCCTCCCCCCCTCCTCCCTGTGTCGTCCCCTTCCGATGTGGTGCTTCCTGATCTTTGCTCTTTCCTTCTTCTACCTGTTTTTCTTTTTCTTATTTGAAAATTTCCCCAGTTCCTATAAGGTATACGTGACACTACTACCTTCTTGTGGTTCCTCGGATTGGCGACCCCGTGAGGTACCCTCCACGCTCCGGTATGCCGGCCATGTGACAGAAGCCGGTAGGGGTGTGGTTCTCTCTGGGACCGGCCATCCTGAAACGTACACTGCTGCGATATATATTATCATTTTTCGCATACGGCTATGTTTATCTGATTTACGCCTCATGTAATGCTGTTTTCTTGATGCTCGGCTGTATTTCAATTAACTGCCTTTGTTGACTTGTATACCTTTATCCTTTCTATACCTTCAATAAACATTGAATTTACAAAAATGTTTTTCGGCCGAACTGTTTGCACTAGGCAATGCTCTGCCGGAGGCCAGAACCACAAATCCCAGCAGTGTTGTGTTTGTTTTTGTGGCCTTTCCTTACATGACACATGTTCTAGCAGTGACAGTGTGTAGCTGTTTTGAAAACAGCCACACACACACACACACACACACACACACACACACACACACACACACACACACACACAGTCCCTGTCACTGCTGCTAGAAAACATGTGCCATATAAGGAAAGGACACAAAAACAAACACAACACCGCTAGGATTTGTGGTTCTGGCCTCCGGCAGAGCATTGTTCACTTCTGGCTTAGCAGCAGGCAGGCAGGCCACAGGCATAAAAAACAGAAAACAGCTACACACTGTCACTGCTAGAAAACATGTGCCATGTCAGTTTGCTTGTTACATGTGATGTGACAGCCAGATGCACATTTTCAACTTGAAAATGTGCACCTGGCTGTCACATCACATGTAACAAGCAAACTGGCATAGCACATGTTTTCTAGCAGTGACAGTGTGTAGCTGTTTTCTGTTTTTTATGCCTGCTGCGGCCTGCCTGCTGCTAAGCCAGAAGTGAACAATGCTCTGCCGGAGGCCAGAACCACAAATCCTAGCGGTGTTGTGTTTGTTTTTGTGCCCTTTCATTACATGGCACATGTTTGCTGGCAGTGACAGTGTGTAGCTGTTTTCAAAACAGCTACACACACACTGTCACTGCTAGAAAACATGTGCCATGCGGCATGCCAGTTTGCTTGTTACATGTGATGTGACAGCCAGGTGCACATTTTCAACTTGAAAATCTGCACCTGGCTGGCACATCACATGTAACAAGCAAACTGGCATGCCGCATTGCACATGTTTTCTAGCAGTGACTGATCTGAGGTGTGAAGGTGCAGGAATTGGGGTGATCTGAGGTGTGATAGTGCAGGAATTGGGGTGACCTGATTTGTGAAGGTGCAGGAATTGGGCTGATCTGATTTGTGAAGTTGCAGGAATTGGGGGCTGATCTGATGTGTGAAGTTGCAGGAATTGGGGGCTGATCTGATGTGTGAAGTTGCAGGAATTGGGGGCTGATCTGATTTGTGAAGGTGCAGAAATTGGGTTGATCTGATGTGTGAAGTTGCAGGAATTGGGGGCTGATCTGATTTGTGAAGGTGCAGGAATTGGGGTGACCCAATTTGTGAAGGTGCAGGGATTGGGGCTGATCTGAGGTGTGAAGGTGCAGGAATTGGGGTGATCTGATTTGTGAAGGTGCAGGAATTGGGGGCTGATCTGATTTGTGAAGTTGCAGGAATTGGGGGCTGATCTGATTTGTGAAGGTGCAGGAATTGGGGTGACCCGATTTGTGAAGGTGCAGGGATTGGGGCTGATCTGAGGTGTGAAGGTGCAGGAATTGGGGTGACCCGATTTGTGAAGGTGCAGGGATTGGGGCTGATCTGAGGTGTGAAGGTGCAGGAATTGGGCTGATCTGATTTGTGAAGGTGCAGGAATTGGGGGCTGATCTGATTTGTGAAGTTGCAGGAATTGGGGGCTGATCTGATTTGTGAAGGTGCAGGAATTGGGGGCTGATCTGATTTGTGAAGGTGCAGGAATTGGGGGCTGATCTGATTTGTGAAGGTGCAGGAATTGGGGGCTGATCTGATTTGTGAAGGTGCAAAGCTCACTTGATTTCTTACTATTATTCAAGTGGTTTACAGCAGTTTCCTTATATGAAGATTGACAGTTGTTTTTGTATGTATCTGGCACTCCCAATTTCTTTGAAAACATTTTTCGGCACACTGTGCCCAAAAAGGTTGTCTACCCCTTGATTAAAGTAAACCTCATCTTGTGCTGCTTCATACTATTTTTAGGACTCAACCATCAAAACAGGATTTAAAGTAATACAAAAAAAAAAAAAACAGCATCATATGGCAGCTCTGATCTAAATTGGACCCAGTCTGTCAGATTAAACTAAAAAAGGTACCGTAATCAAATCCACACATCCTGGAACATTAAATCCTGTCATCAACCATCCCGACGAGCGTCACGCCCCCCTCCCCTCCTGGGCTGCTCAGTCCAAAATGCCCGGGCCTATTTTTTGTCCCAGTCCGGGCCTGCTCGTGACCAAGGGTATCCGAAACAAACGGAAGAAGTCACTTCATGGTGTCACAACCAAGACTGATCAACTCCTGAAGAAGGAGCAACGTATGCTTCAACAGATTAAAGTTTTACTGATTTTAATACATTTTTGATTTTCGTTTAGCCAACCTTGTTGTAATCCACCTCCCTACTTTGCAGCATGTGGACTCCTATTATCCAACAGCATTATTGTTGTTCAGTGTGGTACACCCAACCTTGGGACATGTTGTTGAAGACCTATTAGAAGTGGAGTGTGGATTTCTGCTATGTAAGCTGGTTAGCCAGGATACAAGATTGTTGTTTTTTCAACTGCTCGCTGAGCTGCTTACATTGATTTCAGTTTTCCTGTTCATCTTCCGATAGGCCCTGTTCACACCTAAGCGTGTTTCAGCACGTAAAACGCTCATCTCTGAAGTCTCAAAACGCGCAACAAGCAAAATCCCATTCATTTCAACGCCCCCTGTTCACATATGAGCGTTTTATCTCTTGAAGCAAAACGTCTGAAGCTCAAAAAAGTACATGATCTTCTTTTTGGCAGATCACAGGAGTTTTTGTTAGATGTCAAGGCCTTCCTCCAAAACACCTGCAAAGAACGCCTGAAAAAAGCCCAAATAAAAACGCCTGAAAACGATACGCTCAGGTGTGAATAGAGCCTGAGTCTCCATTCACACTACCGCGACTTGTCAGGTGACTTGTCAGCCTGACAAGTCGCGGTCCATGCAGTGCTACAGGACCCGTTCTAATAGGAGCGACACAAGTCACTCCGACTTAGAAAAAGGGTCCTGTACTACTTCGGGCGACCTGGAGGCACCTTAAATTGACTTCCATTATGTGAAGTCCGTGCAAGTCGTGGCGAAGTCGCGGTGCACGCAACTTCACAGGTCGCCCCGAAGTCGTGCCGCTTCAGTGTGAATGCGGTCTTAGATGCGCTCCCACCTTTGTTTTCTTTTTCTCCTACCTGCAGAAGACTGCAACATTTTACCTTTGAAGTCATAGGCTCCTATCAGACGGAGCAGAAACCGTCAAGCGGATCCGCCTGCTCAACGGGGGATCTTTCCGCTGAGCAGGTGGATGACAGGTCTGTGTCCGCTCTGGTATGTAGAGCTGATACAGACACATCCTGTTGTTCTCTATAGGGCGGTCAGATGGAAACTAGCTGCCTGTCCGTTTCCATCTGACTGTCATCCAATCCGCCGAATGGATGGGGATCCACATCCGTTTTTAGCAGGCCGGATCGGATGGCAGCGGGTGTCAGCGGACACATGTCCACTGATATCCGCAGCTCCATAGAGAACAATGGGTGGTCTGATCAGGTCGGTCTGAAAAATGGACAGACGGACCTGATAAGGCCGCAGGTGTGAAAAAGGGGCAATAAAGTGAGAGGTTGCAGCAGGGGCTCACCTGTATCAGCCATTTGTGAAGACAGCCAAGAACTACAAAAAACACAATTTACTTCATTGTGTCATCGCAGTCCATTTGACAGGTGCTGACCCTGGGTGATGCCTGAGCAAACATGGCAGAAGAAAGCATTGTAGAGACAAATTTGAGAGGTCTGTGACAGGGAGCAGTTTTGTTACAATGCTCTGGCTGCTTAGCTAGGTTATTCTATCTTTGGAACAATGGCAGTCTGCCAGGTGTCTACCCATGTCATCATAGGTAAGGTAGCATGCTTGTATACAATGGCACACCATATCTCACATAAAACAGAAAACATGAGCATGACAGCTGGCCTACAGATGGCGTACACACTGCTTTACAATACACAACATTTATAATGCAAACAGCAGGTTAGGTCAAGAAAATCCTAGGCTTTCTAAATACAATTATACAGCTTCTCCCCCTTTCCCCATCCACAATAAATCATCTTTAAAGAATTTAAACAAATGCCTTCATTTTGTAATAATTTACACACCAACAAAACCAAAATGTTTGTATTGCAAGCTCTTGTGGGCACTGTTCCCACACTAATGTTTCATGAATTTGTGTCATTTGTAGTGTTTTGTTAAAACCAGAAGCCCATACCAAGAGAAAAATGTGCGCTGCCGCTGCTCATGCTACCTTCTGAATTTGATATCTAGCTCACTCCTAAACCTTCTTTAATCTGCCTTTGTTCTGCACACTAAGTGCATTGGTGACATGACTATGGACATTCAAGTATTTATAAACACCGAAAATATAACTTTATGACCACCAACCTAATATTGAGTAGGTTCCCCTTTTGCCCCCAAACCAGCCCTGACCCGTCAAGACATGGATGCCACTGGACCTCTGAAGATATGCTGCAGTATCTGCAACCAAGCTGTCACTAGCAGATCCTTTAAGTCCTGCAAGTTGAGAGGTGGGGGCCTCCATGGATCGGACTTTTTTTTTTTTCAGCACATCCCACAGGTGCTCAATGGATTAGGATCGGATATTTTTGAGGCCAAGTCAAAACCTAAAACTCATAGTTGACTTCCTCAAACCATTCTTAAATCATATTTGCAGTGTGGCAGGGAGTATTTTCCTGCTGAAAGAGGCCATTGGAATCAGGGAATACTGTTTTCCATTAAGGGCTGTACTTGGTCAGCAACACCGTTTAGGTAGGTGGTATGTGTAACATCCACATTAATGGCAGGGCTCAAGGTTTCCCATCAGAACATTGCCCAAAGCATCAGACTTCCTCCGCCGGCTTGACTTCTACCCATACTGCATTCTACACTATTATGGCCCTTCTCTTGCATATCCCATGCTTGCTTGGCGATCTGGATGAGGCGACTAGTGTTGTATACTGGATACCGCGGGTCTCTGTCCACTGAATGATCTCTCAGGAGAGGAACTCTGCATTGGGTTGTGTCCATTGATGTCCACATATTATGTACGATGCTGATTTCTTTATCAATTCTGGTAAGCGCATAGCATATTCTCAGCATGCCACACTAGCGGCGGAAGGAGTGATCTATGGTGGTGGATTCATTTTCCTCTATATTGCACTTCAGACCTCATCTCTCCTGTATTTTGGACTTTCTTATTTGGACTTTTTAGGCCCATGCTGTGTCAAATGTTTGGACATTTTTAATTATATGTTCATCTGTTATCCGTCAGTGCGATTATTTTATTCTCAAATATAGCACAGCTTTCCTTTACCATTCTGATTATAGTGTTTTCCCACTACAGCTGCTTCTTAATTTTTGTGCTTAGCGCGGTTATTTACATTTTTACATTAATGGCAGGGCTCAAGGTTTCCCATCAGAATGTTGCCCAAAGCATCAGACTTTCTCCGCCGGCTTGACTTCTACCCATACTGCATCCTGGTGTCATCTCTTCCCCAGGTAAGTGACACACATACACCCAGCCATTCACTTGATGTAAAATAAATCATAATTCTTCAGACCAGACCTTCTTCCATTGCTCCGTGGTCCAGTTCTGATGAAAATCTGAACAAAGCATAAAGTTTTATAGGGTTTAATAGTCTCTCTCCAAAGCACTAAGGGGTTGGTTTACTAAAACTGCAGAGTACAAAATCTTGTGCAGCTGTGCATGCTAGCCAATCAGCTTCCAACTTCAGGTTGTTTAATTAAAGTGGTCCTAAAGGCAGAAGGTTCTTTTATCTTCAAGTATTTTATGCATTAAGATATAAAAAAAACATCTGTGTGCGGCTCCCCCCTTCAGCCCCCCCTAATACTTACATGAACCCTATCTCAATCCAGCAACGTTACATGAGAGCCTCGGCTGTCCAGGACACTCCCTCCTCATTGACAGACAGCAGCAGGCGCCATTTACTCCTGCTGCTGTCAAAGTCAGTGAGCCAATGAGGAGAGAGAGGAGGTAGGTCTGAGCCTCGGCTCTGTGTCTGAATGGACACAAAGCAGCAGCTCGGCTCAGCAGCCCCAATAGCAAGCTGCTTTCTGTGGAGGCACTTGGCAGGAGGGAGGGGCCAGGATCGCAGGAGGGGGACCTGAGAAGAGGAGGATCTGGGCTGCTCTGTGCAAACCACTGCACAGAGCAGGTAAGTATAACAGATTTGTTATTTAAAAAAATAAAATAAAAACACACACAAACTTTAAAGTGGATGTAAACCCTCACATATCCCCAGTAAAGTGAACAGCCTCAGATGATACACAGAGATGAGACAAATCTCCTTACATAAGTCTTATGTGTATATCTGCTTTTTTGAGCTTTCTATATTCTTTAGAAAGTGTACATCGTATTAGAAAGGTTTCTTCCTGTTTCAGCAGTGGGAGGGGAGTCTGGGCATACACTGTGTTTGAGCTGATTGGAGAAAAGGGCACACTCCCCCCTTCCACATAAGCTGAGGAACTAAGAAACTCACAGAGCTGTGCTGTGTAATGACAAGCTCTCTGCTTATCGATCTCCAAGTCCCTTCCCTGACACAAATTTCTAGATGCTTTTATCTCCTATGTCAGAAGTTATCATGCTGGTAACAGAGGAATGGAGCAGAAGAAAGACAGGACTTTGGGCTTTGGGGAGAGATAAGTAAACACTACAGATACATGTGCCCAGGTCAGCTTTCATGAATGGGGGTTTTAAATCCACTTTAATATCCCTTTAAAACTTCAACAACAAAAAACATGGAAGCGGATTGGTTTCTATGCAGAGCTGCAACAGATTTTGCACTCTCCAGTTTTAGTAAATCGACCCCTAAGTGTAATTTCTCTCTGCTATTTAGTTTCTCTGTGATCTGCATGAGTCACTTCTGACAAGTTTTCCTGACACCAAGAGAAAAAGGGTGACGGGGGAGAAATCTCTAGCTGATTGACCTCAGCTCAGTTTGTGTAAAGGGGAGGTGTCCTTTCTCTCCTATCAGCTCTCAGAACTCTCCTCACTGAGCTCTGCAGTGTGTAACTTCAGCTCTCCGTCCCTTGTTTTCTGACAGCTCAGACAAGCTTTATAAACTCTACTATTATGAACCGATGAGGAGGAGAAAGGGTTATCAAGTACTACATATATAGGAGGATTTGTTTCATCTCTCTGTATCACCTGAAGCTATTTATTTCACTGGGTATATTTAGGCTCCATTCATATCTAGGCGTTTTGGGCGATTTTCTGCTCTAAGCCTCAGCTCTAAAAACGCCCAACAAGACAAATCCAATTCCTGTAATGGCCCCTGTTCACATGTGAGCGTTCTGTCACATTAAGCAAAAGGTCTGTCGCTCAAAAAAGCGCATGACCTTTTTTGGCAGATTACAGGGGTTTTTATTTTTTTTTTCACTGGTCATTTGTCAACCTGCAGAAAAACACCTGAAAAAATAGCAACGACTAGATGTGAACATAGCCTTGAGGATTTCCAATCACTTTAAAGCGTGTTGAGCTGGAAGGTGCCAACAGGGCCAAACACCTTGAATTTCAGCAAATTCAGCATGAATCATCAAATTCAAGCCGTGTATGGCTAGCGTAAGGCATATCAGACAAACGTCTAGATCTTTCCATTCACGATAGTGCTGTATTTTTAGGAGTCTGAGGGCACGCACATTCATATCTCAGAGGAGACAGCAGCTGCCTCAAGTCCATCACTCTCTCCTAAAACTGCAAGAACGAACTGCCAAGCAATAATTTATGGAAATGTCGAGACCCAGGAATGCTGTACGAATAATGAGTCACAATTATCAGCACTCATGTCAGCTGCAGAAAGGCTCATTTTCCATGTATTCCTCGTGGATCGCCCTGCAACGCAGACTGTGTATGTTTGGTTTAGCTATTGGTGTGGCACAAACTGTCACGCTGACAAAATCTTTTTCGATGTGTGTGGCTCTGGGGAAACAGGACATAGATAGAATGGAATGATGTTCAACGAGCTGACATCTACGTGACTGTTCAATTCACATCCTGTCTGCTGGCAGAGAAGACAGAACAGATAAGCATCCTTCAGTAAATACAGGAAGATCAAATCATCAGATCACAATATATACTAATACTACCAAAATAATTCACACCCCACCTCAGCAGCCTTGTGATGTGAACAGGTCACGGCACATGCTACGAACACATTTTTCCAATGACAAAGGCTCAAATAACTTTTATGTCAGCTTTATAGTCCAACACTAGGCAAAACATTGTTTAATTCTGGAACTGGGAGAAGGACAGAACTTCTCGCAAGTTTAAGACCCCGTTCACACCTAAAAAGTAGTGAGACTGACATGACTTGAAGCAATGCCTGTTTAATCTTAAGGTCTATGGACCTCAAGTCGCATCAAAGTTGGACCAAAGTAGTTCAGGGACTACTTTGACGTCACAAATGGCGCTTTTCCACTGCATGGAACTGAAAGGTTCAGCTCGCTTTTGTGCTTTTCCACTGCTGGTACCGCATGGTATGGTGTAGGAACGGTTCGGTACGGTACGGCGGCGCTTTTCCACTGCATGGAACCGAACGGTACGGCTCTCAAAAACCATACCACCTCGATTGTGGTTCCAAGAGGTACCATATCCCACAATCCTTTGCATGCAGTCACTACTAGCCACTGATTGGTCAGAGAATCCCACCCACCCCGTTGTTATCCCACCCACTTAACTTTAGTACTACTTTAGTGGAAAAGCAAGCCATACCGTACCGTACCAAACCATTCCAACACCATACCATGCGGTACCAGCAGTGGAAAAGCAAACCGGCCAAGCACGGCCGAGTAGAGCCGAGCCGGTACTTGCAGTGGAAAAGTGCCAAAAGATATGAATGGTACTCATAGGTATTCATGGGATAGGAGTTGTCATGTGACTTTGCAGTCCCAAGTCGCAGAACAAGTCACACAGGAGTGAAAGAGGCCCAAGACTTTATATAGAAGAAAACAAATACTTTTCTTCTACATTGAGGTGATCCTACCTAGATCATCTGTGGGAGCTGCAGACGTTCCAGGCTCGGTCCAGTTGCCTCAGCCATTCCTTTACCCGGTTGATGTTCTTCAGATACAGATGAAAGTTCCAATGCACTTCCCCTAGGAGCGCCGTATATATTGTGTACTTGTACACTCTTTGGATTTGCCTAAAGCTTTGTGTACACTACAACTAAACTTGAGTTCAGGAGCTCCTAATTTCAACTCCATAAAAGCCTGTGTCCATGTACACATAGGCTTTTAGAATCAATTATGAGCTGCTGCGGTTAGGGGAGGCTCAACCTCCCTCTCCTGAATGCGGAAGAATCACATTCAGGATAGGAACGTTTTGCCGTGGCCAGTGGTCATCGTAGGCTATGTGTAAACGAAGCCTTAAGCAGGCCATACACGATGCGAATTTCGTCCGAAAATCGTAATTGCCAGTGAATTCGAACGATTTTCGTATCATTAGTGTGGATGTGCAACATGCGATTTTCGTATGACAGCAAAAATTCACATATCCAACATGTTGGGTTTTTCTGAGAAAATTGTCCAAATTTCGTATCATTAGTGGTTGAGTCGTGCGATTCCACAGAACAACACACAACTGCGCATGATTACGAAAAGATCGACCCGGAAGGAAAATAAAAAGAACAACGAGAACGAGTGTTCGTCAGAAAAAACGTAATACATCAAATATTATAGGTTACAGCAAACTCTGCTGAGAGGCTGTGACGAATGATTGTTCTGTTCGCAAATGCCGCGACTCGATTTTTAACTGTAGGGTGAGTGCCAAGTGGAGGTGTGCTTAAAAAGGTCAAGACAACATTGCATCACTTCCTATACTGGCACAAGAAACTAGTGTTTGGTCGTACGATTTTCGGATTACATTGATGGTACACTCGCATGATGTACACGAGTGCTACTTGCGTTTATCGCACGATAAATTGTTCGAAATTCGCATCGTTTATGGCCTGCTTTAGGCTGCATTCACACCTGAGCAGAACGACTTTCAGGAAATTAGGGAGTTTTTAAGCCTTTTTAACCACTTAAGCCACGGAAGATTTTACCCCCTTCCTGACCAGGGGGTATTTTGCGATTCGGCACTGCGTGACTTTAACGGAAAAATGCGCGGTCGTGCGACGCCATACCTAAATGAATTTGACGTCCTTTTTTTCCCACAACAGAGCTTTCTTTTGGTGGTATTTGATCACCTGTGCGATTTTTTGATCATGCGCTATAAACAAAAAAACAGTGACAATTTTGCAAAAATAACAATATTTTTCACATTTTTTATATGAAATTCCCCAAAAAAAAATGTAAAAATCAAAATTAACATTTTAGGCCAATTTTTTTTTACCATATGTTTGGGGGGGGGGGGGGGAAATCGCAAAAAGCGTATTTTGATTGGTTTTCGCAAAAGTTATTGTGTTTACTAACAAAGGGAAAGATTGTCATTTTTGTTTTTTTTAACGCGAAATGGCGGCGATCTGCGATTTTTTTTGCGGGACTGCGACATTGCGGCGGACAGATCGGACCCTTGACTGACATTTTTGACACTTTTGGGGTTACCAGTGACATTACTGCAGTAATCAGTGCTATACATATGCACTGTTACTGTAAAAAAAGAAACTGGCAGTGAAGGGGTTAACTTTATTGGAGAGGGAGGGGTTAAGTGTGTCCCTAGGGGCGTGTTTCTAACTGTGATTGGCTGTGGCTACATGTGTAAGAACAGTGATGAACGGTCCTACATAGTAGAACCGTTTGATCTCCATTCTTACACAGGGAAGAATGACAGGCGGCTTTGTTTACATTAGCCGCCTGCCTTTCTTCCGGTGTAACGGAAGATCGCGAGTGCCCGGCGGACATCGGGTCCGCCGGGCACCCGCGCGGGGGCGTCTGTGATCGCAAGGGAGCAGAAGCGCGCCTCTGGCGGCGCGCACTCGCTCCCAAAACCCTTACAGGCTAGCGACGTAGTACTACGTCGCTTTGCCTGTGAGGGGCTGACCGCTGCAGTAAATAATCGTGCGGTGGTCGGCAAGTGGTTAAAAGTGTATTACATGCATTTTACAGCTTTGGGTATTCTTGTTTAGGCAATAGAAAGCACTAGGAGATTAGGGGTGGAAAGCGGCTATTTGAGCAGAAAACGCTCGTAAAACGCTCATGTCCTCACACTTTGACAGGCGTTTTGTTTCAGGCAACAGAATGCTCACATGTAAATGGAGACCATTGAAATGAATAGGATTTGGCTTGTTGAGCATTTTAGAGCTACAAGCAGAATATCACTCAGGTGTGAATGGGGCCTAGAAGCTGAAGTTTTAATCTGCTTATATTCTGCCTGGTCACACCCCCTATCCGCCACAGCAAACTGAGCCAGAAGTGGGAGCGGGTACCTGTCAAAACCTGGTACCCACTCCACCCCAAAAGGTGCCAAATGTGGCAGCGGAGGAGGCGGGGCAAGCAGACAAGCGGAGCCTACCCTTTTGGGTGGAGCTCCACTTTAAGAAAATATGAAAAAGCCTTGATGGGCAGGTATCATTTTTCAGAAGTGGGTGTCCCTAGACAGGCTGCATTTGTATGCAGACCACTCTAGGCAACACCCAAAGATAATGCTGAGCCTCCAGCATTGAAAGAGCTGAAATCCAATGAATGAAAGGGGCGGACCAGGAAAAAAAAAATAGGACTAAATGATGCTGGACGTCTTCCAGCCAGAAAGTGTGGCAAGCTCTCTGACTTGCTGCAGCTTCTAATGCACACCGAATCTCATGGTGAAACCAGAAAATATTTAGCACAGGAAAAAAGGGAAAGCTGGAGTTGAGCTTTAATTTTAATCTGTTTCAAGAGAGAATTCCCCCTCAATTCCTGCTCTCTCGGACACCCCTAATCCCAGATAGGAGACACCTCCCGATGGAGTAACAGACAGCAATAAAAACCCAATAAGATATTGCAAAGCCTTTTGCACAGAGGTTGCCAAGTCCGAGCAATGCAAATTCAGACCTCTTTTCCCCTACCCGGAAAGGCCGGGTGCCCTATACAGCCTCCCATAAGCATGAATGGCTCTGCATGGCTGTACTCAGTACTATCAAGCACGCGTATAACGACTTCTGCTCAAATACAGATACAAATTTTACAAAGAAAGCCCGCAAACAGTTTGCTGAGGACAGACTGACTAAGGACATGGATTACTAGAACCATGTCCTGTGGTCCGATGAGACCAAGATAAACTTATTTGGTTCAGATGGTGTCAAGCATGTGTGGCAGCAACCAGGTGAGGAGTACAAAGACAAGTGTGTCTTGCCTACAGTCAAGCATGGTGGTGGGAGTGTCATGGTCTGGGGCTGCATGAGTGCTGCTGGCACTGGGGAGCTACAGTTCATTGAGGGAACCATGAATGCCAACATGTACTGTGACATACTGAAGCAGAGCATGATCCCCTCTCTTCGGAGACTGGGCCGTAGGGCCGTATTTCAACATAATAACGACCCCAAACACCCCTCCAAGACGACCACTGCTTTGCTAAAGAAGCTGAGGGTAAAGGTAATGGACTGGCCAAGCATGTCTCCAGAGCTAAACCCTATTGAGCATCTGTGGGGCATCCTCAAATGGAAGGGGGAGGAGTGCAAGGTCTCTAACATCCACCAGCTCCGTGATGTCGTCATGGAGGTGTGGAAGAGGACTCCAGTGATAACCTGTGACGCTCTGGTGAACTTCATGTCCAAGAAGGTGCTGGAAAATAATGCTATCCATACAAAATAGACACTTTGGGCCCAATTTTTACTTTTTTACTTAGGGGTGTACTCACTTTTGTTGATAGCGTTTTAGACATTGATGGCTGTGTGTTGAGTTATTTTGAGGGGACAGCAAATTGACACTGTTATACAAGCTGTACACTCACTACTTTACATTGTATGAAAATTGTCATTTCTTCAGTGTTGTCACATGAAAAAATAAAATATTTTAAAAAATGTGAGGGGTGTACTCACTTCTGTGAGATACTGTATTGCATTCCTGCATTCCTATGCATACTGAATTCCTTTGATCTAATTCTAAAAGAATAAAATGATACATTGTAAAACATTGTGTTTATAGTTATCTTGCAACCTTAGCAATGTTGATAAACATTTGCTGGAGGCTTTTTTTTTTGGATGACAGCTGAGTGTGAGCAGAGAACAGCTCTGTAAAGAATCAGTCATGCCATTTTAAGATACGATTGTGGGGGGGGGGGGGGGGGGGTGTTGAATCGAGATCGCAATTAATTGTTCAGCTCTAAAACGGATGGCGATTGGATCGCCATCTGTCGGTTTTCAGCCAATCTTGTCTGATCAGATGCCAGATGGGTGACACGTGTCCGCTGACACCTGCCTCCCCATAGAGGAGAAAAGGTGGTGGCCTGATCAGGTCTGCCTGAAAAACGGACAGGTGGACCTGATCGATCCGTTTGTGTGAAAGGGGCCTAAGGAATGAGGGAGAGCAGAGATAATGCCTAATATGTATCAAGCAGCACCAGACAGAAACCATAACATTACTCAGGGATTCCTCCAAATAAATAAATGCACATTATTCATAGGTGACATGCCCAACGACATGATGACCTCTATGCATGCAGAAGTTGTATTTCTAGTTATATCAATGATAATACAACACCTGGTGATGTCAGCCAAATAAAATTCCAATATAGAGCTTGCACAATCTATAATCATTATAGGAATTATAATTATTACAAAGCTATTAGGGAGGATGATGGGATGTTATTTCCTGTGGCTTCCAGTTACAACACATCACTTGTGCAGTGAGGAATTGTTAGAATGCCGCTACTTGCCAAAATGCATTACACTGAGCCACCAACAGGAGGAAATTATACTAAATTCAAATTGACCACTAGCCGACAGCCAGCCGCCTATATACTGCGACAGGCTGGCTCGGCTGCGCAAAACGCCGTACCTGTACAGCGATCTGGCGTTTTTCTCTCTGAAATTATCACAGAGCATCTGTGATCTTCCTATATAGGATCACAGGTCTCTGTGTACATTTCACAAGTCCCTCCCCCATACAGTTAGAAAACACTCCCCTAGGCTCATACTTAACCCTCTGATCACCTCTAGGTTAACCCCTTCCCTGCCAGTGTCATTATTACAATAACAGTGAATATTTTTTAGCACTGATTACTGTAATAATGTCACTGGTCCCCCCAAAAGTGTCAAAAACATCAGTTAGGGGTCAGATCTGTCCGCTGCAGTTTCACAGTCCCGCTAAAAATCGCAGATCGCCGCCATCACTAGTAGAAAAATAAAATAAAAACGACAAATCTTTCCCCTGGTTTGTAGACGCCACAAATTTTGTGCAAACCAATCAACCAAATATAAATAGCAGAACACAAATTGACCTAAAAGGATGGAAAAAAAAAAACCAAAAAAGTTTCCATTTTTTTTTTTGGGGGGGGGGGGATGTTATAAAGCAGAAAGTGAAAAATATACATATTCTTTTTTAGAATTATTGCTCTTTTTTTGTTTATAGCGAAAAAAAAAAAAAAAATCGCACAGATGATCAAATGCCACCAAAAGAAATCTCTATTTGCGGGAAAAAAAGAATATCAATTTTTTGGGGTACAGCATCACACGACCACGCAATTGTCCATTAAAGTAGCGCAGTGCCGAATCGCAAAAAATGGCCTGGTCATTAACCTCCCTGGCGGTATTCCCGAGTGTGGCTCGGGGTGGAATTTCAGTGCCATTAGCGGTAACCCCGAGCCACACTTTGGGTACCGCCAGGGAGCATTGCTGGATCCTGGAAGAGAGGTTGCTTACCTTGTCCTCGCGATCCCTCAATGTATTCCGGTACTGTACGGTGGCCTGATCTTCCGCCTGATGCTCTCTGCCACGGCTTCCAATCCCTGCGAGCGTCGCGTCGCAGGGGGGGGGGGGTGGAACCGGCAGCAAATTCAAAAAGTAAAACACACAAAACACGCTGATATATTGTAATCCTATTTGATTACATTACTAAATAAAATAAATTGACATTAGTCTGCCCCCCCCCCCCCCCCCCCAGTGCCCTGCAGTTTTACTGTACTATATATTTATATATATTACACACACGCACACATACAAACACACTAACTTATTTATAGTTATTATATTATAATTTATGATTTTGTGTTTCAAACTTTATCATACCCGAGATGTTATAAAGATGAACGCACAGAAAAAAAAAATTGTATGTAAAATTTTGTGTTTTTGGATGTAACATGACAATGTGGAAAATTTCAAGGGGTATAAATACTTTTTCAAGGCACTGTAAGTCATGTTTTGCTTGGGGATCAAATACTTATTTTACTCACTGAACGGCAACTCAATTTATAACATTTGTATCGTGTTTTTTTTCTGGATTTTGGTTTAATATGGTCTTTGTAAATGGGCAAAACTTACAAAACCTGCAGTGAATCAAATAATTATTTTCCCCACTGTATCTGCTTTCATGCTTAGTGTGGCCAGTTTAGAAAAGTAAATAAGAGGGACTAGAAGGGATTAACAGGTATTTATACCCAAAGCCATACACTGAGACACAACTGGCTATTGTTTGGGACACCAACATACCCTACTAGACACATTGAAGCCCTAAGGATTTTATGGGTAACCTAAACTCTAAAAAGTTGATCCGTCTAAAAAGGGACTGTATTTGATTGACGTAATTTTTCTGTGTAATTTTGCCCCATTCTTGCTGCTAATTCCTAGATATTGTCTGTCTTAATTTGATTTTAGTATAATTTACTCCTGTTGGTGGCTCAGTGTAATACATTTAGGCATGCAGCACCAAACAAAAAACACACATTTACATTTTTGGTTGTAACATGACAAAATGTGAAAATTTCAAGGGGTATGAATGCTTTAACCACTTCCATACCGGGCCATTGTAAAATGACGCCGTCAGGAAGGGCTCGTCGATCCGGGCAGACGTCATATGACGGCCGTAGCTCATCGCGGCGATCATGGATGAGGCTCGTCCCTCGGACTGAGCCCATCCCCGATCAAGGTAAACCGCCAATGAAATTGGCCGTTTACCACGTGATCGGTTGTGTCAATCACAGCCGTTCACAGAATGTCAACAGATTACACGGTAACTAGCTGTCACCATGTTCTCCTCCTCACACACTGATCCTGTGTGAGGAGGAGATTGTGATAACAGCTAGTTACCGATCATAGTGCAGCTAGCCGCTCGTTCTCTCCTCAATGCTCGCCCCCCGGGAGACGCGCAGCGCGGCGATTGGGGACGAGGCTCATCCCTCGGACAGAGGCCACCCCCGATCTAGGTAAAGAGCCAATGAAATTGGCTTTTTACCACGTGACCGGCTGTCAATCACAGCCGATCACAGAATGTCAACAGAGAACATGGTAACTAGCTGTCACCGTGTTCTCCTCCTCACACACTGATCCTGTGTGAGTAGGAGATTGTGATAACAGCTAGTTACCAATCATAGTGCACCCCAAAACACACTGATTGCCCCCCCCCCAATAAAGAGGACCTGTCACCAGCCCATCAGAGTACCCGAGTACCTTTCTGCAGCCCATCAGAGTACCCGAGTACCCGTCTGCAGCCCATCAGAGTACCCGTCTGCAGCCCATCAGAGTACCCGAGTACCTGTCTGCAGCCCATCAGAGTACCTGAGTACCTGTCTGCAGCCCATGCCTCCTAGATTATGTTGTGGGTGCTTGCTTTCCAAAATGGGGTCATTTTGTGGGGGTTTCCATTGTCCTGGTGCTCCAGGGCCTTCAAAAGTGTGATTGGTTGTAATGAAATTATATGTGTAATTTATGCTCCTAGAACACCTGAGGGTGCTTCTTGGATGTTGGGCCTCTGTATGTGGCTATGCTGTGACAAAGTCCCACATATGTGCTATCGCCATACTCAGGAGGAGCAGCAGAATGTATTTTGGGGCGTCATTTTTGCTATGTACATGCCAAGTGTTAGAAATATCCTATAAATTGACAACTTTGTGTGAAAAAAAAAAAATGCGTTTTCATTTTCTTTCCACATTTTCCAAAAACTTGTGGAAAAAAATGCCATGTTCAAAAGACTCATTATGCCCCATAGAATATATGTTGGGGTGTTTGCTTTCCAAAATGGGGTCATTTTGTGGGTAATTCCCTTGTCCTGGTGCTCCAGGGCCTTCAAAAGTGTGATAGGTGTAATTTAATTTATGCTCCTAGAACGCCTGACGGTGCTCATTGCATGTTGGGCCTCTGTATGTGGCCAAACTGTGTAAAAGTCTCACACATGTGGTATCAGCATACTCAGGAGGAGCAGAATGTATTTTGGGGTGTAATTGCAAGTATGCATATACTGTGTGAGAAATAACTTGCTATCATGACAATTATGTGTAAAAAAAAAAAAAAAAATTATTTCTTAATTTTCCCAAGAATTGTGGGAAAAAATTACAACTTCAAAAAACTCACCATGCCTCTTACTAAATACCCTGCAATGTCTACTTTCCAAAAAGGAGTCATTTGTGGGATATTTGTACTGTCCTGACATTTCAGGGCCTCAAGAAATGAGAGATAGGCCGTCGGTACATCAGGTGTGATCCATTTTCAATGATTGGCACCATAGCTTGTAGACGCTATAACTTTCACACAGACTAAATAATAACCACTAATTTGGGTTATTTTTACCAAAGATATGTAGAAGTATAAATTTTGGCCCAAATTTATGAAAAAAAAATTACTTATTTGCAAAATTTTATAATAGAAACTAAACAAAATGTGTTTTTTTTCAACCTTTTTTGCTCTTTTTTCACTTATATCGCAAAAAATAAAAAACCCAGTGGTGATTAAATACCACCAAAAGAAGGCTCTATTTGTGTGAAAAAAAAATCATAAAAAATTTGATTGGGTACAGCGCTGTATGACTGAGTAATTATCATTCAAAGTGTGAGTGCCGAAAGCTGAAAATTGGTCTGGGCAGGAAGGGGGTGTAACTGCTCTGTATGGAAGTGGTTAAGGCACTTTATGTCTTTCCCCTACATTCAAGGTGCAGAATTTACACTTCCTCAGCTCTGAAAAGCAGGGGGGCGAGGAGCTGAAATTAAATCAGTAAGGAGAGCTCTGAGAACTGATTGGGGGGGGGGGGGGGGACACACCCCCTCCACACAGCTCACAGGAACAGAGCTGAGGCTGTCAATCAGCTGAAGCTCTCGTCCGGGTCTCTTTTTTCGCTTGGTGTCAGGAAAACTTGTCAGAAGAGATTAATGCAGATAACGAAGGAACGAAGCAGAGGACAGAAATAAAACTTAGTGCTATGGATTGTGACAAGTACACAGTACAGGGGGATATGCTTTGTTTAGTGGTGCAACGAAATTTCGGCAACCAAATCTTATTCCATTTCGGCCGAAAATGGGTTAAAGATGCCGATATTAATGATGGCCGCCGCGGGCGCAGTGCTGGTTTCAAAAGACGCGCCTCTGGCCGGCTGGCCCACCTCCCGGTGATGTCACTACTACTACGATGTGCATGAATAAACTAACACACCGGGCGGGCGGGAGAGCGGCCGCTAATAGCTGTAACTAAGTGAGTGCTTCACTTCCCTATCAGGCGGGTATCTCCGCTGACAGGGAAGTGAAGGGCTCAATTATAGCTATTAGCGGCCGCTCGCCCGCCCGGTGTGTTAGTTAATTCATGCACATCGTAGTAGTAGTGACATCACCGGGAGACGGGCCGCCGGCCAGAGGCTCGTCTTTTGAAAGGAAGGACACAGGAGGAGCTGAGAGTAAGGAGATTGCATCATTGGGATGGGGAGGGACGCTGAGGCGAGGTTACCAATGATATTAGTATTATGCAGCATGAGGGGGTTAATGTATTGCCACTGCTGGTCACTGATACATTCGTGAACGACCAGTGGCAGTTAATCAACCCCTTTGTGCTGCATTAGTGCAACCAGTATCAGTGTCAGTGCAACCAGTGTTAATTAACACTGATACTGGTTGCACTAATGCAGCACAAAGGGGTTAATTAACTGCCACTGGTCGGTCACTAAATCATCAGTGACCAGAAGTGGCAATACATTAACCCCCTCATGCTGCATAATACAAATACCATTGGTAATTAAATTAACCACTTGCCAATCCGTCACAGTACATATACTGTGACAGGGTGGCAGCGACAGGTGTACGTCACTGCCTGTTTCTGGTGTATGCCCCTGTTCTATCGATTTTAAAATCATTTGGGGGGGAAAAAAGTCATTTTCGGTTTCGGTTTTCGGCCTAGGATTTTCATTTAGGTGCATCCCTAGCTTTGTTCATATTTCATGTCTGAGATTCACAACCACTTGACCTCCAAAAGATTCCTCCTCCTTCATGACCAGGCCATTTTTTGCGATACGGCACTGCGTTACTTTAACTGACAATTGCGAGGTCATGTGACGCTGTGCCCAAATAAAATTTATGTCCACTCCCCCCACAAATAGCGCTTTCTTTTGGTGGTATTTAAACACCTCTACATTTTTTATTTTTTGTGCTATAGACAAAAAAAGACTGCCAAAAAAAAAAAACCACACACCACATACTTTTTACTTTCTGATATAAAACATTAAAAAAAAAAAAAAATGTATTTTTAAAAATCTAATTTAGGCCAATGTGTATTCTGCCACATATTTTTGGTAAAACAAAAAAAAGTTATAGCTTCGGCAAACTATGGGAGAGTTTTATTTATTTTTTTACTAGTAATGCCGGTGTCTTTTCGAATAATACCTCCCGTTGAAAAATGTATTAGTCGAACTGCACATGCGCAATACATGACGTCACTCCAGCTGATACCTCAATCAGCTGGTGTGAGAATTACACTACCATGCGCAGTTTGTCGGATGCATTATCTGACAAGAGACAGAGAGCGGAGGGGCTAGAATCTAAGGCCTCATGTACACTGCAACTTGTAAACGGCCGTTTAGGAGCAGTTGGGCGTTTTTTTCAGAAGCCCCTGAACCCTCCTCTATGTTACCTTATCTGTCCATGTACACTGGGTCGTTTACAGGAAGTTGAGTTCAGTGTTGTTTTTTGGATAGCAATTATTTGCGTTCGAACGCGTGTTTACCGGCGTTTCAAACACAAAAACGCGACCGAACGCGCTCACCCGCGTTTAGCGCTTGCGTTTTCAGGAGGCCGTGTGTGTGTGTGTGTGTGTATAATATATATATATATATATATATATATATATACACACACATACATACACACACGCACATATATACACACACATATACACACACACACATATATATATATATATATATATATATATATATATATATATATATATATATATATATATATATATATATATATATATATATTATATATATATATCCCTAACCCAAAATCTGCATAGTTGGGTCACCCTGGCATGGCAGAGTCAGGTCACCCTAAACTCCGGTCACCTTGACATGACAGAGTGGGGTCACCCTGGCATGGCAGAGTCAGGTCACCCTTACATGGCAGCCTGCATGACCCCACTCTGCCATGTCAGGGTGACCAGAGTTTAGGGTGACCTGACTCTTAAATGCCAGGGTGACCCAACTATGCAGATTTTGGGTTAGGGGTATACAGCCATTCAAATGAAAATGGCTGAAAAACATATTTCTGTTATATTGTGGGTATTTAGGAGGGTCTCCAGATTAGGGCTGGGCGATAAAGCGATACCGATATGTATCGCGATAGTCAGGGGATCGATAGCAATACAAGACTGTGAACGATAAAACTTAAAGTCCGCTCCGACGGGTTTAAGCTTTAAAAATGGCGCCGCCCGTCGAATACACGTCACTGCGCACGCGCCGCCGCCGCTCGGGAGAGGCCGGGAATAGCCGAAGTTACACGAGCGGCGGCGGCGCGTGCGCAATGACGTGGCGGCGCCATTTTTAAAATGAAGGCGCCTCTGGAACAGGTAAGTGAAACAGCTTCACTACCTGCCATTATGCAGGGCTGCGGGCACACTACAAGGGATGCAGTGCTGCGGGCATGGTCTACCTGTACCATGCCCACAGCACTGCATCTCCTGTAGTATGCCCACAACCCCGGATCCTCTTGCACCATGCCAGTACCCTGCATTCTCCTGCACCATGCCAGTGCCCTGCATTCTCCTGCACCATGCCAGTGCCCTGCATTCTCCTGCACCATGCCAGTGCCCTGCATTCTCCTGCACCATGCCAGTGCCCTGCATTCTCCTGCACCATGCCAGTCGCCCTGCATTCTCCTGCACCATGCCAGTGCCCTGCATTCTCCTGCACCATGCCAGTGCCCTGCATTCTCCTGCACCATGCCAGTGCCCTGCATTCTCCTGCACCATGCCAGTGCCCTGCATTCTCCTGCACCATGCCAGTCACCCTGAATTCTCACCCTAGGGTCCTTATTTTAAATGGGTAATAAAAAATATCAATAATTATCGATATCGACCGATATAAAACACTGATATCGTGATACAGTTTTCAGCCATATCGCCCAGCCCTACTCCAGATGTGTTTTGCAAAAAACGCCTCTGAAAGCAAACGCCGCTAAACGCGTCCAAACACGGCATGCAAACGCGACACAATGGGCGTTTTTGAACGTCGCTCTGTAGCTGTCAAGTTCCAGCGTTCAAAGGACTTTTTAAAACACCCCGTGTACATGTAGCCTTAGGGCTCTTTCACACGGGCGTTCCTTTTTTTTTGCCCGATCAGGTCCTTTTTTTTTTTTTTTTTTGTAACGGACACGGATGACGGTCCGTATGTCCGTTTTTCATCCCATCCGTTTGCGAATGAAAAACTGACATAATGCATGTCTATGTAAATACGGATGTCTGCGGATGACACCACTGACATCCGTTTTTGATTCAGTTCCGTTTTTTGAAAGGAAGAAAAAATAGGGTTCTCCTCCGTTCAAAAAACTGAACTGACAAAAAACGGATGTCAGAGGATGATCATCCGATGACATCCGTATTTACATAGAGATACATTATGTCCGTTTTTCATCCACAAACGGATGGGATGAAAAACGGACATACGGAACGCCCGTGTGAAAGAGCCCTTAATGTCAGATTCTGCCTCGCTCTCTGCGTATGCGCGCGATGGAAAACGATTCTTATTGGGTGAATTATTCTCATTTGAGATTCTTATTGGGAAATTGCGGTAATATTGTCCTGAGTGCAGAACACACAGCTCTGACCGTACACATAAAAGGGGAAATCTAAGGGGAACACTTATGTAAAGGGGCAACTCTGAGGGGGGGGGGGGGGGACACTTATGTAAAGGGGGAACTCTGAGGGGGGGAGACACTTATGTAAAGGGGGAACACTTATGTAAAGGGGGAACTCTGAGGGGGGGGGGGACACTTATGTAAAGGGGGAACTCGGAGGGGGGGGGGGGACACATGTAAAGGGGGAACACTTATGTAAAGGTAAACTCTGATGAAGAACCCTGATGGGGACACTGATGTAAAGGAGGAATCTGATGGGGACACATGATGTAAACACCCTGTGTGATATTTAAAACACTGTGCATTATACAATGTGTTGTGTGTGTTCTTTTAAAGCTTAGCGTGTTATATTCAGCACAATGTTATATATATATATATATATATATATATATATATATATATATATATATATATATATATATATATATATAGCGTAGTGTGTTATACATTGTACCATACATAAGACAGTGCACATAGAGGTCTGTATAACACACTGTGCATTAGCAGTGACTGCAACTAGACATAGCGGAGGGTTGGTGGAAAATCCAACTGATGTCCCTTTGGCGGCATGCCGCCTCGCTCCTATTATTTATAGAATTATAAAAGTAAAAAGTTGACAGAAATTTACGTTCTGCTAAGTGTTTAATAACCAATCTTATTTTTGCAGTCTAGACCATGAGTCTGCACTAGCAGACTAATGACATTTCATTTAAATGAAATGTCATTTTTCTTTTAGGTCTACAGGTAACAGTATTTCCATGAGTTTCTAGGACAGCTAGATGATTGGCTCCATCTTCTACATGAAACACAAATCAGACAATTTAAAAAGCCCTCCCCTTCTTCTGACCCTCAGTTCTTTTAAAGATAAATAAACCTCCACTAATGTGCACAAGGCAGAGGAAAAATTCAGAAACCACCAAGCTATATGTCAGAAATTGTGTCCAAAAAAGGATAGGTTGGGAATGCTGACGCGGTTCTGGAAGATTCATGGAAATACCATTACCGGTAAGTCTAATGGGGTCCCCCCCCCCATATCATCTTTCAGGACAGCTACCTAGAAAGGAATCTGAATGGTCTGTAAGAAACTCTAGATCTCTTGCAAAGATTAAGAAATCATCTAGATAAGGAACGATTCATATCATCCATTAGAGCTGCACGATTCTGGCAAAAATGAGAATCACGATTTTTTTGCTTGGAATAAAGATCACGATTCTCTCACGATTCTCTGTGTAACATCTTTTACATTATAAAAAAAATTGGGATAACTTTACGGTTTTGTTTTATTTTTTTATTCATTAAAGTGTATTAATTGCGTTTGAAAGACTGCTGCGCAAATACAGTGTGACATACAAATTTACAGCAATCGCCATTTTATTGTGCAGGGTCCCTGCTAAAAAAAAAATATATATAAATGTTTGGGGGTTCTAACTACTTTTCTAGGAAAAATAAACTGATTTAACTTGCAAGCAACAAGTGTAGGAAAAAGGTTTAGTCTTTAAGAAGTTAAACTTCCTTCCTCCGGCAGAGGGAAAGAAAAGATACAATGTAATCATTTGTGTTTACAGTTCAGTGGGAGACTAATGCTGATAGGCTTTTGCGGGAGGCTCTTTTTTTTTTGACAGCTGCTCCCTCACAGCTATGTAAAGAATCGAGTCATGTTAACATCGTCGGAGGGAGTGAATCGCGATCTCGATTCTGTTACGATTAATAGTGCAGCTCTATCGTCCATAAACGAAAAAAGGCCATGACCTCGGCCATATTTTTCATAAAAATTCTCAGGGCTGACGAGAGTCCGAATGGCAGGGTTCTGAACTGCCAGTGACACAACCCCTTTTCGATGAGAATTGCAAACCTTAAAAATTTTTCATGACTGACAAATTGGAACATGAAGATAAGCGTCCTGCAGATCGAGCGTTATCATGAATACCTCTGGCAACAACAGATTTCTGACAGATTAGATGCTTTCCACTTGGAATCGCCTGTAAACTAGAAATCAGTTGAGGGCGCTCAAGTTGATAATCATACGAAATTTGCCTGAGGGCTTTCTTACCAAAAACACATGGGAATAAAACCCTTGAAGTTTTTGGTTCTCTGGAACAGCAGAGATTATTCTCTCTGACTCCCATAGAGAGAGCAGTTCTAACATGCCCTGCCTTCTCTCCAAGTCCCTGGGCAGCCAGGTGAGAACAAATCTCTGGGGTGGGGGAGTTTGAATTCTAACCATCTCTAATAATCTGGAGAGGCCTTTTTGGTGATCTCTGCCCAATGGTCGACAAACAATGTTAACCTTCCTCCCACCCCAAGTCTGGCGTCACTTCCAACTTTTGGAAGAGGCTGAAGGAGCAAAGAGAAGCCCCTCCCCCCCTTTTGATTTATCTTTATTAAACGACCACTTCTGTTTGGTCTGGAAACCACCTGATTAAAACTCAGATCTTTTCTCAAAGGGACAAAAAGGTTTCTTGCCTTGTGGCTTACCCTTCCTTGCCAGAAACCCCTTACTTTTTTTCTGAAGAATGTGCCAATACTTCCTCGAAATTAGAACTAAAAAAAAAAGAGTTTTCCCTCAAAGGGAATACCACACAATTTATTCTTGGAAGTTAGATCCACTTCCTAAGATTTCAGCCAGATAGCACGTCTGCTGGAATTAATAGGTGCTAATGTACTGGCTACAGACATAACAGATTCAGCTGCAGCGCCAGCTAGGAATGCCACTGACTTAGCCACCAGGGGAAGGGATTCCTTAATCTCCTCCACCAGAGTATTAGAGGAGAGTAAGCCATCCAATCTTTGAATCCATACGTCCAGATTCCTAGCCACACATGTGGAAGCTAATGCCTCGTACACACGCATCGATTATTGGCCGGGAATTTTCGGCCAACGTCCGATCGGCCAATTTTCGGCTTGTTAGTATGGTGCTTTCGACAACCGACTCCGACTTTTCGGCCGAAAAAAATCTGGTGTGCAGGCTATAAAAGTTTGTTGGCCGTCAACACAACGGCTGATTTTCCGTCAGTCAGTACAGATTTCGGCAGACAAAAATCTGATGAGCAAGACTGGGCATGCTCAGAGAAGAAAAAACACACGGAAGTAGAATTTTGTCGGGCGATAAAATTCGTGTGCAGTCTAGGCACATTCCAACCAACAAAACACCACTCTGGACAAAAGACGGGCGATCGGTCGGCCGATAATCGTTGCGTGTGTACGAGGCATAAGGCTGGACCTAGGGAGAAATCGGAAGCATTCCAGGCTTTAGGCAGCAGCGTCTGCTTTACTGTCCATTTGGTCTTTATAGTACACCTGAATCCTCAGAGGAGGGATCAGATTTTTTTTTTTTTTTAGATATCCGAGATAGAGGTGCATCTAAAGAATACCTCTTCCACTTCAGATTAAAAGGGGAACTGCCTCTTTTGATCCTTTGATTGTTACAATCCTCTTTCAGGTTCTTTCCATTCAGAAAGGATCATGTCCTTAAAGGACTGATGGACTGGAAAGGTCCTAGGTTTACGACCCTGCAGACCCCTATACATTTTATCCTGCACTGACTAAGCTGGCTGAGGTACTTCAATTTGTTCGGAAGCATAGATAGCTTTTAAAAACTCATCAATTTCTTCCACTGGAAAAAGATGTTTAGGTGAGCTAACAGCTTCCTCAACCTCTGAAACCGAATCCTCATCAGAAGCTGAATCATCTCCTTTCTCTAGATCAGACACATCCCTAGAACTAAGTTTCTAATTCTAGGGGGGCAGAGATGAATCCAAAACTGTGTGTAAGGGCTCCTGAACTACTGCAGCAGACTAAGGCCCCTTTCACACACAGGTCCGTTTGTCCGTTTTTCATCCATCCGTTGAAGGATGAAAAACGGACATCAATGTATCTCTATGTAAAAATGGATGATCATCCGTTAACATCCGTTTTCATCCGCTTCCGTCAATGTCCGTTTTTTTGAACGGATAAATGCCCTATTTTTCATCCGTCAAAAAACGGATCGGATGAAAAACGGATAACAAGGGACGGCAAAGGGACGACACGACAAAGGGACGACAAAGGGACGGAAAACTGATACATTTGACGTGACTGAACTGATGAACTGAACGGACTGTATGTGTGAAAGGGGCCTTAGAGGTAGAAGGGAATAAGCCAGCTAGCCTATCACTAAAAGGCTGAAAGGAGGAAACTATCTCTTCCATAGAGGACATTACATAGTTAAATAGTTTGTGAGGTTGAAAAAAGACATCAGTCCATCCAGTTCAACCTATGATGTGTTTGTGTGTTTGCTGTTAACCCTACATTGTATACCCCTGTATGTTGTGGTCTCTAAGGTGCCCATCTAATAGTTTTTTGAAACTATCAATGCTCCCTGCTGATACGACTGCTTGTGGAAGAGAATTCCACATCCTTACCACTCTTACAGTGAAGAACCCCTTACGCACTTTAAGGTTAAACTGCTTTTCCTCTAGTTTTAGTGAGTGGCCGCCAATGTAGCCGATCCTTTAGATCAGTGGTTCTCAAATCCGGTCCTCGGGACCCACTAACAGGCCAGATTTTAAGTATTACCTTGGGGGATGCAGACTAGAATACTGCAATCACTGAGAAGCAAATGAGATCACCTGTGATGTAATTTAGTTATCTTGCAAACCTGGCCTGTTGGTGGGTCCCGAGGACCGGATTTGAGAACCACTGCTTTAGATAGGCAGCTGATTGTGAACCTGCTACAGAGGAAATACATTTGTCACATAATCATTTCTTATAACTATCAGGGAGCCTAGACCTACAATTTCCACACTTTTTCTTAAGTGTTTTGTCGGCCTGGAAAAACACAAAGAGCAAAAAAGTATAACTTCCACTGATTGTAAATGAATCCACACACTGACCCTAAGGGCCCCCACCCAACGAGGCACATACCTTTGAAACAGTGTTGGAGGAAGAGGCAGCTGCTGCTCTATCTCTGTCAGAATCTGCTCCATTGCAGGGAAGAGAACCCTCAGTGTGCACTACTGGCGAAGGCCTCGCCGACCAGGACAATGCTCTGCTGCCTGAACCACTCTGAGGACTCCTTGCAGCAAAATACCAGCTACCATTCCCGCCGGCCATTGGGAAGATAAGAATCTCCACGTCCGGAAACGTGCCCTGATACTTCCAGTTCTGTGCATTCTTGCCGTGTCACCAGAAGTGCGTCATCAGATGCCCGAGGAGAAGGCAGCATGAAGAGGCGCCCACACATGGTCCTCTCCCCGTTGGGGGGGGGGAGTGGTTAAAAAGAAATAGGTTACCATGTGGTTTGGTGGCCACAAATGCGCCACACTTGTGAGATGCTTTTAGGGCGTCATAAATTATTGGCACCCGCACGACTTCCACAAAGGCAGCATGTTCATGTGTGGTGAATGCACAAGGAACACGCCTTTCCGGCAGCGCATTCCGATGTGAACTCATTCACACAAGAAAGTGGTGCAGAAAAAGTTTGTTTCCCGCACCGCACGTAAATGTGTGCTAGATTACTTGTTAATGACACCTCAAACACGTTGTGTTTGCAGCCACCACACGTACCACGCAGCTTGAGGTGGTACGACTTGCAACAATGGTGCCTGTACTAATTTTTGCATGTTCCTGTGCGGTCCTTGGCATTCCGGCTTAGACAGCTCATTCATTTGAAAAGGCTGCTAAACGCACAGAACTGTGCAAAAGATAGTACAAGCACTAGTACAGCAAATGTTATTGCCCCAAACCACAAATTTGGCTACAAATACGCTGCCTTTGCAAGATGCATTTGGGGTGTAATTAACAATTAATGGCACCTGTGTGCGTCTCGCAAGGGCAGCGTGTTTCATGTGCGGGAAACATGCCTTTCCCACACCGCTTTGAGATGTGAACTGGTCCTTAGAGCCCATTCAAACCAAACCAGAAAGCAGTGTGGAAAAAGCCAGTGTCCCACAATGAACATAACCCCCTCAATACTGTAGGACATCCTTAGGTAAAAGTGGTTTTACCTGCAGGCATCATCCTGGTATCAGAATTTGAAGCCAGCGCTTCTCTTTAACCCTAAGTTCACACCTACAAATTTTTGTGGCCCCCCCATCTACAATCATTCGAATGGGCTGCCGTGCCTATGTATCCCGCAGAAAAAGGTGATGCGCCTTTTCCAAAACGCTGCCCACAGGAAAATTGCATGATCATTTTGACCATGCAATTTGCCTGCGCATCCTACACTGCAAAGGGGTTGCATTTTTGCAGTGGAGTGAGTGAATTAACGTACAGAATGAATGGCAGCCCCACATTTTTTCTCACTGCAGCACGTTTTCACCGCAGGTAGTTGCAGATATCGCTGCAATTCCCGAACCTGCAGCCACATGGTCCCGCCACCGCCTGTCCTGGGCTCTGCCATCCGATCGTGGAACCTGGTAACAATGTGACCAGCGGCACTGCACAGAGAGAGAGGAACTGAAATTGTTCCTCCCTCTCTGTGACCCCAGGAAACCAGAAGCGACGAGGATTTAGTCACTTCTGGTTGCAGCTCTTTGTTTATCTGGCTATTAGCGCCCAGGAAAGCAGCCAATCAGACCAATATGTGTCTGATCGGCTACATTGGCGGCCAGAGGAGAAATCTGGAGTTTAATAGGCCCCACCTTCTTCCATAAAGGGGACCGGTCACAGCCCATGCTGTCACAAGGGATCTTGTTCATTCATTTTGATAGCAATAAAATTAAAAGCAAAAAAAACCAAACACATTAAGAAATTTAAAAAATACTGAATAAAATAATTAAAAATAAATAAAAGTAACCCCATCCCCCTGTGAAAACGCACAAATGCGGGCACCAACGTAAGTCCCGCATGCATACGTAAATAGTGATCAAACCACAATTGTGAAGTACTGTCGCAAACGTCAAGACTATCTCTAAAGCATCGCCTATGGAGTTTGGCACCATTCCACAGGCGGACGCAATTTTAAAGCATTACATATTATTAGGTATCTATTTTCTCAGCATGCCATCTTTTATATTTTACCAAAAAATGGGGTGTTACATTGTGTGCAATAAAATTCATTCAAGTGTATTTTTTCGAAAAAACGTTGTGCAAATACCGGGTGATTTTTACATGTATGTGAGAAGTATCAGAATTGGCCTGGTAGGCAAGTGGTTAATTGTAAAAGAACACCAAATCTTATGCGTTAGCGACCAAGCTGCATGGCACCGTGTGGTTTTGTGTGATGTGATTTGCAAAAGTAGCTTCCTGCACTACTTTAACATTTTCGTACAACCCCTTGTGTTCTAGTTTTGACAGCCAATTCATTTTATTGGGCTGCCAAACGTACAGAACCAAAAGGTAGCACAAGCACTACTTTTGTTGCACCAAAACACATGGTACTACAGTTCAGTGGCCACAAATGCATCCTCTCGGGGGGGGGATCGCGCGGTCGCCCCCTACCTTGGGGGATCGCGCGGTCGCCCCCTACCTTGGGGGATCGCGCGGTCGCCCCCTACCTTGGGGGATCGCGCGGTCGCCCCCTACCTTGGGGGATCGCGCGGTCGCCCCCTACCTTGGGGGATCGCGCGGTCGCCCCCTACCTTGGGGGATCGCGCGGTCGCCCCCTACCTTGGGGGATCGCGCGGTCGCCCCCTACCTTGGGGGATCGCGCGGTCGCCCCCTACCTTGGGGGATCGCGCGGTCGCCCCCTACCTTGGGGGATCGCGCGGTCGCCCCCTACCTTGGGGGATCGCGCGGTCGCCCCCTACCTTGGGGGATCGCGCGGTCGCCCCCTACCTTGGGGGATCGCGCGGTCGCCCCCTACCTTGGGGGATCGCGCGGTCGCCCCCTACCTTGGGGGATCGCGCGGTCGCCCCCTACCTTGGGGGATCGCGCGGTCGCCCCCTACCTTGGGGGATCGCGCGGTCGCCCCCTACCTTGGGGGATCGCGCGGTCGCCCCCTACCTTGGGGGATCGCGCGGTCGCCCCCTACCTTGGGGGATCGCGCGGTCGCCCCCTACCTTGGGGGATCGCGCGGTCGCCCCCTACCTTGGGGGATCGCGCGGTCGCCCCCTACCTTGGGGGATCGTGCTGCATATGGTGGCCTGAGGAGGGAAGCAATTTATCAAGCTCAAAACTAACAACCCCATGGTGACCCCCTCACCTCCGGGGGACACAATGAGGACCCCAGGCTGCCTCTGCATGATCCAATCCTCACATACTCCGCCAATGCCTACAGCAGCACTATCCCCCTGTGTGTGTCTGACCTGGAAAGAGGGGTGAACCTCTCACCATGCTCCCCCCGCTCACCTCTCGGTGTCCCGGCCGTCGAAGAAGACGAAGTCTCCGCTTTGGACACACTTGGCGCAGGTAAGTCTCCGGCGGGTGGTATTACACAGCGGGCAGCGCTCCACCGCCACGTACAGACCCTCCGCGTCCTCCACCGAGTTCACCATCTCGGCGTCTCTCCGGGGACTCCCTCCGCCCGCCACCTCCTGCCAGCTCCGGACTCCCTTCCCACCGGGGGACGCCATGACAGCGCCGTCTCTCCGGCTGTCACGTGGGACTTTGTTTTCAACCGAGAGCACGCTGGGAAAAGGAGGCGGGGACACCTCCACTGACAAGTCACGTGACTCTAGATCCTTTTTACTGGACTCTATAGAACCAAAACAAGAGCTGTGATTGGAGGAGAGGGAGCTATGAATTAGATCTGAAATGGTTATAGGAGTACACACTCACTGAACAGATTTATTTTTTCTTAATATATATTTGTTTTGTATTTTAATAACCAACTTACTTTTTTTTTTTTTTTTAAGTTTGTATTATTTTTACAAAAAAATAAAAAAACATGCTGTAAAAGGGAAAGGCACCCTGCTACCCAACCCCTGATGAAGTCAGAATTTCTCTGCTGTATAACAAAAAAATAATAATAATTAAAAGTCATCAGCTACAAATACTGTAATGCCACTAGGGTTGTGGCGTCACTAGGGTTGATGTCACCCCCCCCCCAACTATATTCCCCCTCAGTACAGGCCCACTCCCTGAGTGCAGACCCCACTCTCCAATAAGTATTGAACCCCCCTCCCTAGGTACACACCTGGGCCCCGACAGACACCGGCACGCAAGTCATTGGCCACCCTCCCCAGCCAGCTGGGAAGGATTCAGTGTGCAATGTGCAGCCGCGCCACCTGGAGAGTTGCTTGCTCAGACTATCACTCTCCAGGCTTCTGTATTAGAAGTTTCAGGCAACGGGTTACGGCAACAACTACAACAGGATTGCCGAGTGCTGACTCTGGAGTGACACAAACAACATGTCAGAAATAGGCTTGGTTCTTCAGTGGTTAAAAGATTACCAGATATGGATATATTATACATAGTTACACTGGTCCAAGCTCGACCAATGTGTACACCAGGGTGACAATTTTACTTTGAATCTAGGAGCCAGCGAAAAAAATGTGATCAGACAGTTGTTTTTTAACCACTTGACTACTGGGCACTTCGATCCCTTCCTTTCCTTCCCAGGCCAATTGTCACCTTTCAGCGCTGTCGCACTTTGAATGACATTTGGGCGGTCCTGCAGCACTGTAACATATGACACTTATCAATTTTTGTCACACAAATAGTAATTTGTTTTGTTGGTACTTAAATCAAAATTGGTATGGTTTTGACAAAGCATATTTAAACATGTGAAATGCATCAACCTCCCTTCTTCACTGCCAATATGCCAATTGTACCATATTTATATTGATGTTTTTTCAATAAAATTTTTTATGCATCGTATGGGTGTGCAGCCATCTAATCCTTTTCCTTTCCTTAAATCACAATAGGTTTTTATCTTTTCATTAATAAATTAAAAATAACTGAAAATTTTGAAAAAGAAAAAAACCTGGGGGGGGTGTGATTCGGACATGGCGGAGTAAAGAAGCAGCCTGCAGAGCTCCGATCATCCCCTCAGCTGTTACTCGATTTGCAGAGCCTTCTAACCCCAGAATAAGCACTGCAAAACAGTGGAAGGTGAGATCACAACATAGATCCTCTCCACGGTCCGAGATCTCACAGTACTTCCCCGGCACCCGGTCTTCCACGGCCGGCACCCGTGCAGGCAGACCACAAGGTGCTGCGCGCGCAGCCTGCATGATGGCTGCATCCCCGGCCTTGCCTATGTCCTCAGCGGCCCCGGACCATCTCACCGGAATCCCGGAGGCCCTACCTCGCAACACTACCTACCTGCCAGCCCGCTGGGACTTTCTCCAACAGCGTCCCCCTGAATGGGTGACCAGGACTTCCACACCCTTCTCCTGGCGCTGCCGACGAAAACAGATCTGGAGGATCTAGTGATGAGAATGGAGGAAACTCACAACATGGAGATGAAGATGGTCAGGACAGAGGTCCAGCAGCTCTCCGACAAAGTCACACTGGGTGAATCCTCCCCATCGACCCTGGAGTGTCGGGTGTCCCAATTGGAGCGGGTCCAGGCCTCACAGGCCTCCTGCGTCACCTCCTTACAGCTCCACCTGGAGGAACTAGAGGACCGGAGCCGCCGCAAAAACTTTGGGCTCCGGAGCCTTCCTGAGGCTACAGGCCAGGAGTCGCTCCAACCTACAGTGCTTACCATCTGCCAGCGTCTGGATGCCCCTATCCCCCCACAGGAGATAGAATTAGGAGATAGGGTGCACAGGGCCTTGGGACCCGCTCCAATGACCCCAATAGACCAAGGGACATTATTTGCCGCCTGCACCGTTCTAGTCATAAAGATGCCATACTGCGCAAAGCATGGGAGCAAGGAGACCTTGTCTTTGATGGGGCTACCCTCCGAATCCTGCCGGCCTTATCCAGAGCTACCCTGCAAAGAAGGGCGTTGCTGCACCCACTCCTGGCCAAAATCAGACAATTGGGGTGCACCTACCGCTGGGGCTTCCCTATTTCGCTGACCGTGAGGAAGGGACAGTCCTCTTTTGTGCTCTCTCACCCCGATAACCTACCTGATCGTTTTACCTTCCTAGAGACAGATGCAATCCAAGTGCCGACCTGGCTGCAACACCCGCCCGGTCCAACCAGAAGATCAGCGACATCGTCTGTGGGTTCAGGACCCCCTCCTTGCACACCGAGAAGACGTAGGACCTCCACTGCCAATGCCCTACCCGGTGACCATGAGCCCTAAACCGTTACCTGTGTTTTTGGTTCTTTGCCATGTTGCTGACCTCTTTATACCTTAGCCCATGCTGGCTCACACTACCCTAGGCTTTATCACTGGAGGGATAGCCCACCTATCCTGGTCTGGACCTTTCGTATAAACTTTTGCTGAAGGGCTTTGCTCCTTATTGTTTTTAGATCTGTTGATTCTTCTCCAGATCTACCTTTTTTGCTACGTGACCCAATTGCCTTGGCCTTATTTTTGCCCTAGCCAATAGGCTTGGCCACTCGATGTTTCCCCAAACTCTTTGAGGTCCTGGGGGTCCATCCCCTCCTATTTTGTTTACCTGTTTTGTTCCCCGCACCCACCTGAGGCCTTTCACATCTAGATAGCTAGAGTCTACCAGACACTCTCCCTTCGTTGCCTGCTCAGAATTACTCCTGTTCCTGTTATCCTGTTATACAACTCATGGATCTGTGCTTACTATTTTTCTATTGTTCTGCATGGTTACCTGATGCCATATGACTTTTGTGTGCTACTTCCCTGCCTGACTGCCCGGCTCGGGCCGGCACACCTGGGCACAGGGAAGCCTCGTCATATAGGGCGCACTGGATGCGCCCCGGGATTTCGCTGGCTCCACCCCCTGCGCAATCTCCCCTCCTTCTTTTGGGGGGGATGACTGGTTGCCTGGTGTGCCGGTCTTGGCCTGGTGGTCGGGGGCTCACTCTGGGACGGATGTTGGACCTGTTGGGGAAGGCCAAAATGGGACCTTTTTAGGACCCGCGCCCCCTTTTTTTTGGTGGCCCACCCCTTGCTTGCCCCGAAATTTATATTATATTGTGTGCTCGTTTACTTTCTGTGCTATGTTTATACAGCCGAGGGGCTCTGATATTGAACCCTACTCCGACTCCCCTCCACTTCCACTTCTCCAAGTAGGCCTGCACTTGATTCCCTCCGGATTCTCTGGACTTGAGCGCCTATCTTAGGATCCCCCCCTTTTTCAGCCTTACTTCCTCTCCACCCTTCTCTTGCTTGCTGTCTCCCCCAGTTTCTGACCCTTTTTCCCTCCCCCTCTCTTTGACTCTCTCTGTCCCCCCCCCCTTTTTTTTTTCTCCTCTTCTCTCTCTTCCCCTCCTTCCCGGGTATGATGGAGGCAATCTGTGTGGCCTCCCTAAATACTAAGGGCCTAAACGCCCCAGAGAAACGCTGGATGCTTCTTGGCGATCTTAAATGCTCGCACGCAGATGTGCCTCTCATACAAGAGACCCACTTTAAGTCTGGTCGTCTTCCCTTCCTTCAAAACCATTTTTTTTCAATGCGTATATCATGCCACAAAACAGGACTCTAAATCTAGAGGCGTTTCTATCCTTATCTCTAATAAGATTCCCTGGACGCTTTTGGACAAATGTTCTGTCCCGAACGGCCGCTACCTATTTCTCAAAGGCCGCGTAGGGGATATGGCCGTGACATTAGCCATGATCTAAGCTCCCAATTCTCACCAAGACACTTTCCTCAGCAAAACCCTGACTAAACTCATGGAGTTTGCGGAAGGCAGATTAATCCTCGGCGGGGATTGAACCTCACTTGGACACCTCTTCCGGGTCTTCCTCGGTTGCCCTCGGCGTCAAAAAACCCATATTACAAACATTGCCCGATCTTTAGCTGGTAGATGCGTGGCGAGTGTACCATGCAGATGAACGGGACTATATGTATTTCTCGCCTCCACACCAACTGTATTCCTGTATTGACCTCTTTTTGGTTACACATCGTCTGCTGTAGTGGATACTTGAGATCTCTATAGTTCACAGAACTTGGTCTGACCATTCACTGATTACCTTGACACTTGCCCTGGGCGGACCGGCCAGTACCCCTGATTGGAATTGGCGCCTCAATGAAAGTCTCCTCCAAAACTCAGAGATCCTACAAGAGGTTTCTGCGGAGCTTTCCTCCTACTTCCATATCAATGATACTCCTGAGAGTAATCCTGGGACAGTTTGGGAGGCCCATAAGGCCATAATTTGGGGGATCTTGATCAAACATGGTTCCCGCCTGAAGGAGAGGGAAGCCCAACTACAGAAACTATTGTCCTCCATTCAAACCTTGGAATTGCAACATAAGAGGACGCTCTCCCCAGGTCTTGGGACGGAGCTCGGCCATCTCCACCGACAGGTTGCTGATCTCCTCCACTTTAAAGCAAAAGCAGCCCTACAATCTTGTCAGAAACTTACTTATGAAGCGGGGGATACATGTGGCAAGCTATTGGCCAGATCCCTCCGGGAGTTGAGGACAGTGTCCTATGTCCCACACATCCGCAACGCAGGGCCGTCTTTCCAAATGGGCATGCCCGGCAGTTGCCCAGGGGCCCCACTTGCCAAGGGGCCCCACACACAGAGTGGCAATGATCTGCTCTGGTGTGGCTCTAAGTCTGCGCTGTACTGGTTGCTAGGAAGGCCAGCCGACTGGCATCTAGCAACCAGTGACATCTTGAGGAGAGGGGTCCCAGCATGCACAGCGGAGGAGGATCCTCCTCGTCCTCCTCTGCGCCTTGAATGGCTCCACCCACCTCCTCCCTTCATGTGGTGTGCGGCCGCTGTGGAAGGTAATCAGACTGCTGCAGGCTGCTTGATTTTTTCTCTCTCTCTATCCTCTGTCTGTGCCATCCTTTACCTGCCATGTACATCCTCTGTGTGCCATCCTCTGTGTGCCTTCTACATCCTCTGTGTGCCATCCTATACCTGCCATGTACATCCTCTGCGTGCCATCCTATCCTTGCCATGTACATCCTCTGTGTGCCAGCCTATACCTACCATATACATCCTCTGTCTGGGCCATATTTTACCTGCCATGTACATCCTCTGTATGCCATCATCTATGTGCCATCCTATATCTTTCCTGTACATCCTCTGTGCCATGTACATCCTCTGTGCGCCATCCTATACCTGCCATGTACATCCTCTGTGTGCTATCCTATATCAGTCTTGTACATCCTCTATGTGCCATCCTCTGTGTGTCATCCTATACCTGTCATGTACATCCTCTTGTGTGCCATCCTATACTGCCCATGTACATTCTGTGTCCATGTGCTCTCCTGTACCTGCCCTGTAAGTCATCTCACTGTGCCATCCTATATCAGTTATGTACATCCTCTGTAAGCCATCCTATACCTGTCATGTACTGTACAGCGGCTGTCTCTGTGCCATCCTATACCTGCCATGTTCTCTCTGTTATTCAATAATCCATAGTGTTTTCGTACTGTAATTTCTTGTTTATCAATTCCTTGTGTTTCAAACTCATGTTATATTGTCCAAACGTTGTGTTAATGTTTAAACACTGATTTTGTTGGAGGTACCAATAAATATCGCCTTATCGATAATTTGCATTTTTATTCTCGTGGGCGATTGTGTAGGCAGGGCCCCAGTGCTCTGCATTGCCCGGGGGCCTATAAGGCTCTTAAGATGGCACTGCCGGGCTCGTTAGACCTCTCCTCTTCTCTTTGCTGGTGTTGGGGGTTTGGCCCTCTAGGCTCCATGCCTGTCTCTTTCTAACCCCCCCTTTCCCCCCCTCTTGTCTTCCCCCCCCCCCCCATTTTCATTTCTCCTTTTCCCCTGGCTCCTTTACACTATCTATTCTGTAAATTCTAAGTGCCATCCCTTCGCTGTCTCCCCCCCCCCCCCTGCTCTCTCCCCCTCCCTTCCTTTCTCAGCACTAGGACATGTGAAGAGTGCACTGTTTGTTGTATTAGGATCTTGATACCCTCCTGTGAATTGCTAAGTACTATTGTTCTAAACACCTTTTGATTTGATAACCCCGAAGTTTTGTTCTGTTTGTGGTTGGTTGTACCTTGTTTTTGTATGTCCTTTGTTTTGCAAATAAATAAAAACGTTTCTGTTAAAAAAAAGATGGCACTGCCGCAACGCACAGGGGAGGAAACTTTCTCTACCCTCAGACATAGCCATGACCTTTCGAGTATTTTACTCCTCCCTGTATAACCTCCCCCCTACTGGCTTCCCTTCCATACCGGTCGAAGAATATCTCACCTCTGCCCAACTACCCCGCCTTTCTTCTCCTGAGAGACAGGCCCTAGACGAGCCCATATCATTGTCAGAACTACAATCTGCGATGGCAAACACTAAAAATGGGAAGGCATATGGCACCGTCTGGGTTCACTATCCAGTATTATAAAGCTCTCCATCCCCAACAGCCCCTACATGCTGAAATTGTTTAAGGATCTTGGTCACACCGCCTCCTTTCACTCATCTACTCTTCTTGCGCACATCTCGGTGATCCCAGAAGAGGGTAAGGAGAACCCCTCCGTATGCGTTAGCTACCGCTCTATTTCTCTCCTCAATGTTGACCTGAAAGTGGTTTACCAAGATAATAGCTACTAGATTGCAGACCTTTCTACCCCGCCTGGTACATCGGGACTAGGTCGGGTTTATCCCCACCAGAGAGGCGAGGGACAACACCATTAAGGTAATTAACCTGATCCACAGGGCTAGAGACACAAAACTCCCTTGTGTTTTTCTAAGCACGGGCACCAATAAGGCATTTGACAGGGTGCGCAGGGACTTTAGGTTTGCTGTCCTGAGGGGTGTTGGCGTTGGGGGAACGAATGACCCAATGGATTGCCAATGTTTACTCCCCAAGCCTCTGTGAAGGTGAATGGTACATTGTCAGAGCCGATCCCCATCTCCAACAGTACCCGTCAGGGCGGCCCCTTTCTCCCCTGTTATTTGCCCTGTCTCTGGAACCCTTCTTGAGTAAAATCTGATCTAATCCTGATATTAGGGGCGTTCCCGTAGTGGATTCTCAATATAAGGTCTCAGCCTATGCTGACGACCTACTTTTTTCACTGACTGATCCCCTTACCTCCCTCCCCAACCTTATGGCGGAATTTGATCGCTACAGAGCGATCTCTAAGCTGAAAATTAATTTTTATAAGTAGGAAGCCATGGGCGTGATGTTGTCAGCTTCGGTGGTTGATCACCTCCATTCTACTTTCCAATTTAAATGGACACTGTCCGCACTAAACTATCTGGGCACATAGAGCTGCTGCTCTGTGTCCCCTTCAGCCTCAGCAGAGGCTAGCACGTTAGAAACAGTTCCTTCTAAATCGCGCCCATTTATGCTGTATTGCGCATGTGTGGTGTATCTCTGTACTTAAAAGGTGAAAATTTTTGCGCACGCGAATAGGCCTTCACCACAGACACGCTATCAAGGGAGGAGACGAAAATGCGGACGCTTATGCGCCCTAAAACAGCAACCACATGGGGTGAGAGCAGCTTAGGCTGACTGAATTTTGTTTGTCACAGCTGATACCTTTCAGGTGATCAGTCCAGTGTGATAACAATAAGCAAAGAAATAATGTTTAACCACCTCAATACAGGGCACTTAAACCCCCTTCCATCCCAGACCAATTTTCAGCTTTTAGCGCTGTTGCAATTTGAATGACAATTGCGCGGTCATGCAATTATGTACCTAAACCAAATTTGTGTCATTTTTTCCCCACAAATAGAGCTTTCTTTTGGTGGTATTTGATCACCGCCAGGTTTTTTCTTTTTTGGTGCACAAATAAAAAAAAAAAAAAAAAAGACTGAAAAAAAAAAAAAAAAAAAAAAGTTTTGTTTAGGTTATAAAATTTTGTAAATAGATATGTTTTCTTCCTGCACTGATGAGCACTGATGATGCCGCACTGACAGGCACTGATGGGGAGACACTGATGGGGTGGCACTGATATGCAGCACTGATGGGCACTGATAGATAGCACTGATATGCAGCATTGGTGGGCACTGATAGGCAGCGCTGATGGGCACCGATTGGCGGCACTGATAGGTGGCACTGATAGGTGGCACTGTTGGGCGGCAATGATCGTCATTGATGGGGGGCACTGATGGGGGGCACTGATGGGCACTGATAGGCAGCACTGTTGGGCAATAATGGGCACTGGTGGGCGGCACTGATAGATGGCAATAACGGTACTGGTGGGCAACACTGATAGGGAGGGCACTGGGGGGCTCTGAGCCCTGCTTGCCATCCCTGGTGGCCATGGTGGGCATCCCTGGTGGCTTAGTGGCACCCCTCCCCCCCCCAGGGCTGCACTGGTAATCAATGTTCTGATTACCAGCACAGACCCCCCCTGTGATCAGTGAGTAATTAGAAATACTCACTGATCACCCCCGCAGCAGCACCGATCATCCCTCTTCTCCTCAGGATCTGTCAGGAGGAGAAGAGATTGAAGCCGTTACAACGGCTCTATTTACATTACATGACGGCTGTGATTGGACACAGCCGTCATGTGATCAGGAGGGCCAATCACAGGGCCCTCCTGCCAAATGATGTTGCTCTGTGTCCGAGGGACACAGGCACATCGAGATCGCGCCGTTGCGCGTGCCCGCGCGATCTCTCTCCTTCTGAAGGACGTTCCAGAACGTCCATTCAGAAGGACGAGACTCCCGCCCGGCCGTATATCTACAATGGCCCGGGTGGGAGGTGGTTAAACAAACTTTGCATCATCCCACAACTGCACAAACTCATAATCACAATTGATATAAATGGCACATTTAATCCCTAAGGAAAATTCAGAGCTTTTAACAAGATATATTTTACATAGCTTAACATCCACACATTGGTTTGTCACAGCTGATACCGCTCAAGTAATCAGCACAGGGAGAAAATAGTGTGTCAGAAAAATAAGCACAGAAACAAAAGCTTAACAAGATGTATTTTGCCTAGGCTTAACATCCATAGTCTCATGCAGAGACTCACATGGCCCTCGGTCTCTGGTATCTTTTTAAAGGGAACATTGCATAAAATATTTACAATTTGCAATTATGCCAGCAACTTTTACCTTCAAGGTTTGCTATATGTGTAAATATTTAAAATTGGACTCACCAGTCCTGCCGCAGGATTCTGTTTTGAAACAGGAATCCAATCTTTCCCCATCACGGCGAGCTTTGTCTTGGCGACCTTCAAGGACTGGGTCCCCTTGTTTTATTGGGGCCACGACCTTGGACCTGTAGAGCACCCTGCACGGAGTGCCTTTGGGGTTTGGTATTCCAAGGGTCCGGATCCCCAGGGCCCATCGCCTTAGAAGAACAGCATTACAGGCAAAACCTTGTATCTGCTTCCCGAGGCTCAGGTATCATCTTTTTAGTCCATTGACTGTGGATCCGATAGCTAACCCTTTTGATTCAGAGATCTTTGATCAGGGTATGAAGAATATCTTATTTCTTCTTTGAAATGTGGAGACTCTCCACATTGACCATCCCCTTTAGACAGTGGCAAAAAAAAAAAAAAAAAAATGAGGTAGTTCCTGTGTGGGAGGGGTTATATAGGGAGGCATCCTTTCTGATTGATTGCCAATGTCCTTCAACTAAAGGTGGCTGTATAACCCAAATGTTATGATTTATGGCTCTGTGTCCTGTGATGTACGAAAATAAATGTATTATAGGTCTTCTCCATTGTGACTCACCTGTCTTGCTCTAATGATTGTATACTTTATCTTGACTATTGTACCAATATATTGTAGATTCTTGCACCCTTTTCTCCCCCTGAAGATGGAACAAACATATCTCAGAAATGTGTTGGATTGCATTGTGAACACCTCCAAGAACCTGGCCTCTTAGCCTATACTGACCAGCTTGGTGCTCCAGCATATCCAAGTTTCAGGGTGCTTTTTATTTACAATAATCTGTGTTATCCTGCTATGTGTTTTTAAGATGTGATTTACCTTTGACCTTTATGGTCATGTTTAAGATTGCACAACAAAAAAAAAAAAAGTTTGGTCATTTTTATTATACCTCTTGTTACATCTCTTTACTATTTCCATAGTCTGCCTCCAAATTTCTAATTGGGGTAACACTGTTCTCTTTCTGCATTTTTCCTCTCTGTGCATGACCTCTGTGACTCAAATCATAATATTCTTCTTCTATACAATTCACATATCTACAACTTCGGTATTGTCATCCTACCTCGCCCCATAGTACTTTCCCTGTGACACTGATTATGCGGTTTACTGATCTCACTGTAGGTATACATCTCTGTGACACCAATCAGCCATCATTGACATAAATCAGAATATTTACTTAGTACATTAGGTGACCTGTGCTTCTTGTCTGCACATCCCATGTTATCTTGAATAGGATGATGATGGTAATACCCCTTTTCTGCCTTTATCTTCTTTGTTTGATCACATTACCTTGTGCATTACTGTCATCTTTATTATTCAAACCTTGAGCCCTGGACTAGTTCACCCTGATGCAATGTGAGATCTCCACATCACACTACAAGGCTATCGCATGGCTTCCATGCGATCTGCTGCAGGTGTCAATGTTAGATTAATGGCCCCCGAAACGGATTGGAAAAGAGCAGTGCGATTGCCAGAATTGCAGCACATGGGTGTGAACACCCATGTGATGGGATCCAGGTGCCAGGAAAAAAAAGGTCCTGCACCATTTTGGTTGGATGCAATGCAATTTAAACCATATAAAATGTATGGCAAATTAATCCCATGTGATGTGAATGGAAATGCACTTCGATTCCTGTGCGAATCACATGCGGTGTTTTGCATGCACCAGTGTCAACCTAGGCTCAGTCATTGTTACATAATGTCTTTCATATTGTGCCAAATATATTTGTCTGCATCTCTGAATGACAGTGTTGCCAACCTATCAAATTAAAATTTACTGACACAACACCCAAAATCTACTGACACAGCCAAGTTTTAATGGCATTTCCAAAACTTACAAAAATTACATTAAGTGAAAATTTCAGTATTTATGTTACAAACACATACAATATGCAATTACCAATGTGATTTAAGGGAGATTTCAAGGTAAAAGAATATTTGTTATTTTTGATATAGTAAGAGCGGGTTAATATAACCCATCATTTTTGTCACCTGCAGTGGTTATAGAAAAGAATCACCCTCTTTTAAAATAATCATATTTTCTTGCATTGCAACCTGAAATGAAGACAGATGCAGGGCCCTCTTTAGAGTTGCCCTTTACATTAACCACTTTACCACCGGAGGATTTTGCTGTCTTCCGTCCAGGCCACTTTTTGCGATTCGGCGCTGTGCGACTTCAACTGACAATTGCGCGGTCGTGCGACGCCGTACCCAAACGAAAATTTACGTCCTTTTTTTCCCACAAACAGAGCTTTCTTTTGGTGGTATTTGATCACCTGTGCGATTTTTACTTTTTGCGCTATAAACAAAAAAAGAGCGTTTATTATTTTGAAAAAATAACAATATTTTTAACATTTTTTTATATGAAATTCCCCCCAAAAAAGATTTAAAAACCAATTTTTTTTAAAAATTTTGGCCAATTTGTTTTCTGCTACATATGTTTGGTAAAAAAAAAAAATCGCAATAAGCGTATTTTGATTGGTTTGCGCAAAAGTTATTGCGTTTACTAACAAAGGGAAAGATCTGTCATTTTTGGTGTTTTTTTTTTTTAACGCGTAATGGTGGCGATCTGCGATTTTTTTTTGCGGGACTGCGACATTGCGGCGGACAGATCGGACCCTTGACTGACATTTTTGACACTTTTGGGGGTACCAGTGACATTACTGCAGTAATCAGTGCTATATATATGCACTGTTACTGTAAAAATGACACTGGCAGGGAAGGGCTTAATTTTATTGGAGAGGGAGGGGTTAATGTATGCCTGGTGCTTACTGACGTATGTGGGGGGAGGTGACTGAGTGAGTCATGGACAGATCGGATGTCCAGCTATGCTGAACAGTCCGATCCGTCACTCCCTGTCACTATGGAGATCCGCCCGCTTGTGTTTACACAGGCGGGCGGATCTCCACACTAGATCCCCGGCGATCGGGGCAGAGCAGCGGCGATCGCCGCTGCTCCTCCCCTGGCCCGACTCCCGCGGTGAATGAAAACAGCGGGAGCGAGCCTCCGGCGGCGCGCAAGCGCCCCCCAGAAGGGGGAGTGTCTGACGACGTAGTACTACGTCGTCAGACGATAACGAGCCACTCTGCCGCAGTAATATTACTGTGGGCAGAGGTAAAGTGGTTAAAGTTTCCTCTTACATCAGAGTATGTTATTAGGGCTCCCTCCCCACTGACAACCAATGTAAGAGATGTTACTTGGGCTCTCCACTAACAACCAGTGTATGGAATGCTACTGGTGGAAGACTCTGATGTAAAGGAAAAAGGAAGGAGCTGGTAAATTACATATTTACCGACCCCTTTCTGGTTCTCCATTGTGACACATTCCCTGCAGCAGCCGGCAGGAGAGGGGAGGGAGCACAGTGGGGGGGGGGGGGGCAGGGGGGCACACAGGGGCCCAGAGACAGCAGAACACAAGTGAACTGGATAGGAGTGGCGGGGGCAGCATACAGGAGAACCAATCTCCTCCATTTTCCTCCTGCAGCTACAGGAGGAAGTGATTTCTCTACATGCTGCCCCTGCCGCCCATCCTATCCTGGTGTACAGGGGAGCCGCACAGGCCCCCTGGAGCATGGGGCACGGTTGCAATTTCAACCCCTGTAGTTACACCCCTGGCTGGTGGTAGATCTTTCACTTGGGTACTATAAGTAAATACAGCTGGATAAAACAAAGTGTTTTCATTTCAGGCTGCAAATCAACAAAAATTTGATTTTTAAAGAGGGGGGGGGGGGGGTGATTCTTTTCTACACCCGCTGTCCAACTGAAGAGATTTCCCCTTAATTTCTGTTTCATGTCATGGCCACCACAGAAAGTGAGGTGAAATCTCTGGTAGCCAACAGGATCACCAGTATTTATGTCCATAAATTCGGAAGATTCACCTCTATGTCTGTTCTGTAATCAAGTTTGCTTTTGGTGATAGAAGTAAAAAGGAAAAAAATAGAGAATAAATCTCCCTAGTCTGGGTCAAAGACAGCAATAAACACGTCAACATATCGAATGGAAAAAGTAATGCATTTTTACGAAATAGCAAGAAAGAATGTACTTTCTACCTTCCAGCAGCGTACAATGGAACAGGTGTCCCAATGTGAAGGTTTTCCTTCACCTCCTGTTCCACTGACAACTGCTATTTTGTAAATGTGTCAATTTTGCCCCTTTGACAATAGAACAAAGTGTGAACTTTCCTAACAGTGACAGATAACTGCTACTAAAAACTGAAGCAAAATTACTTTTTTGCAAAGATACATTTAGCAGCTTTTGTGGAGACCGTTATCCCTATAATTTTTTACAATGTAAACAGCAATTCAGGTTTGAAAAAAAATGTAACAGAAAAGAATAAAAAGAAAAGGGGACGAATGGCCTCTTTTATTTATGGGGAAGTGGCAGGTGAGGATAGCTTAGAGTAAGGATTAGGCTGAGTTAGTTGTTAGGCAGTTTAGAGCCTGTCAGATGTAATGAAAGCTGATTGGCTATGGGGTGATAGTTAGTTTACCCAGTATCCAGGAAGAATAAGCCCCTTACCCGTTTGAGCCGGTTTTTTCCCGCCTGAAAGAGTTGAAGATGATTGGCCAAAGAGTTCAAGAGGTCCTATTTAAGGGCCTCCTCACAGATGAATCGTCACGTCGCCGGTCAAGAGGAGAAGAAAGAAGTCAGCCCAGCGGTTCTCCAGACGGAAGAAGCGGTCGGTGCAGCGGCGGTCGAGAAGGGTCATCGTCGGTCGGCAGCGGCTTTCCTCCTTCGTAGCGGTACTAGCCCAGCGTTTTCGGGAGGAAGACGGCGGCTTCCGTAACGGTTCCTGGCCGAAGACAGAAGAAGAGAAGACAGGCGGTTCCGCTTACCTCAGGAGAGATGAGCCTCATGAGAAGACTGATCGAGCGGGCGGGCGAGGCTGGCGGCGAAGTTTGGGTCCGGCGGTGTCTCGAGCTGCCGCTCGTCGCGGAATCCGGTGGAGCGGCGGGCGAAGATAGAGCGGGACCGGCATCAAGGGCGGCCGCCGGAAGTGAAGTCGGACGGGGATCGGCTGACGTAACGGTCCCGGACGGAAGAGCGTCATCCTCGGCGACGACGGGCGGAGAAGACGTCACGGGAAGCGGTGCGAGCAGGCGCGTCACACCCGGAAGAGCCGGCCAGGGGATCGGGCCGGTGAAGAGGCGGCGCAATCTGCGCCATCGTTCCTCCCCTCCGGTGGAGGTCCGACGCGCCGGGAGGGGCAGCGGAGCATCGCCAAGGAGCGGCCAAGCGGGAAGACCTGCTCCGGGTGACGGAGCGAGGGCCCAGTCGGCGGCGGCAAGATCGGTCGGCGGGACGAGGAGTTCGGAGGGGATCGCGCCGGCGAGATCAGATGAGGAGATCTTCGTGGATACTGTGGTAGCCCCCTCCCTGGTCACTAGGCCCCCCAGGACACAGCACATAGGACCGGAACACACCACCAGGGGCGCTGTCGCTCAGGACAGTGCACCCCTGCCTGCCATGTCAGGGTTATTACAGAACTTCCTGAAGGACTTTAAGTCCTTATTGGAAACCAGCACAGATGCTGGGTTGTGTACCCCTGCAACTGTGCTGCCATCCCCTGCTGCCATATCTGCCCCCACTGCTACTATATCGGGCGACATGGTGGCTCCTCAGCCTGTTCCTTCACCTAGAGATGTATGGATTCCTCCCATGGGCAATTTGGAGGTTGAACCTCATAGGCCCCAGAGCTTACATTCTGATATGTCGGCTTCTTATCTCCTAGCTCAATCGCAGAATCTGCCGGAGACTTCCCTTAGGGAAACTCTCACATGTGAAGTGTCCCCGTTAGGATTCCACTTATCTGAGTCCGTTAAAGAGAGGATCTGGCAGGGACATTTTATAGATATGTTGTCACTGTTGCCTTCAGCTAGAGATTTTGTTGCTAGGGGTGATAAGAAGGACGATGATGAGCGGAGGCGCCCTATTTCCAAATCTTTCAACAACTGGTTGCAGGGCTTTTTTATTTTTTCGTCGGGTATGTGTGAACGTTTCCCTGCTAAAAGCATCGGGTTATTTCAACATGCCGATATTGTACTGGAAGCATACAAAAATTTTGGTGGGACCTCCTGGTCTCAGTACGACGTGGCTTTTCGCCAAAAGCTGGCGGTGCAGCCCGCTATGAAATAGGGAGTAAAGGATGTCAGCCTTTGGCTGGACCTTTTTCTCCCACAAAGGTCAATGTTTCCCAGGCAGCCCTTTCCGAGCCAGCAGCCCCAAGCCTCCTCCTCGGGTTTTCAATTTAGAAAAGGAGTGTGCTTTAACTTCAATGAATCCGTCTAAGTGGCCGGGTTCATGCAAGTACAGGCACGAATGCGCATTTTGCTCTGGGACCCACCCCATTGCAAAGTGCTTTAAGAGGCAAGGGGGTCAGGCCACGGGTGTTCTGCACAAAGGCGGTAACCCCAGTGAGCCTCACCGCCATGCTCCCGTGGCTTCAGCGTTACCCAGACAGGGCGAAAGCCACACTCCTAACTGAGGGTTTTACAGATGGTTTCCCCCTGCCCAAATTTTACGGTCAGGGTTGTAGGTTGGTGGAGAATCTTAGGTCTGTTGAGGGTTTGGAATCAGTCGTGGAGGAAAAGGTGAGTAAAGAAATTGAATTGGGTAGATTCGCTGGCCCTTTCTCGGTCCCCCCCTTTAGGAATTTTAGGATCTCCCCTTTGGGCATTGTCCAAAAGTAGGAGCCTAATACTTAAAGGCTTATTCATCATTTGTCGTTTCCTTTCGGGGATTCTTTAAATGATGAGATAAGCGAGGATTTAGCTACGGTCCAGTATTCCTCATTTGACGATGCCCTAGTGAAATTAAGGGGTCTAGGGAGGGGGGTTTTGATGGCCAAGGCAGACATTAAATCGGCTTTTCGGCTGCTGCCGGTACACCCAGACGCATTTAATTCCCTTGGGTTTTTCTTTTCGGGCAATTTTTATTTTGACAGATGTCTCCCTATGGGATGTTCATTGTCATGTTTTTATTTCGAATGTTTTGCAACCTTTTTGGAATGGGTCGTTTCGACATTTTGTGATTCGACCGACATCGTCCACTATTTGGACGATTTTTTGTTCTTGGGACGAGCGGGATCTACAGACTGCTTGCGCTTACTGGATGGTTTTGTACAGTTGTGCGAGCTTTTT